>NC_141542.1:27147500-27805000 GCF_021556685.1 Rattus norvegicus
CCTAGGAGACACAAGCCAGGATGCTTCCGAAGAACAAACCTGTCTCCATTTTAGGCTTAAAAGCTATTTATTGTAAAGATAAACTAGGTGCGTTCCTGTCTATGTCTGTGATCTTATTCTCAGGATTGGGCTATGTCCCACCTGTAGCCTTAACTACAGATGGTTCTGCACCGCCTGTTCCAGGAGTGCAGTCCTGTCTTTGTTTCAAAAGGTTAATAACCATCTTGCAAGCCTACCTTTGTTTCAAGGGTTGTTATGGCTACCTTGTTATGACTGCCTGTTGTTAGGACATCTTGCAGTGATCATGTCTTTGTTTCGGGAGTACTTAGGACTAACTTGTTATGATCACGTTCTGCTCCTGTAAACCGCCTGCCCACGAGCTATAAAAATCTTGTCTTCCTCACATCCAATGCTAACCTCTAAAGCCGGCCTTAGAGGGAGGCAGCCCGTGCACACGAATCAAAACAGCTTGCTTTGATTAATTGGGCCAGTGGTCTTTCTCCTCCTGTCTTTGGGATTGGCAGTTCAAAGAATAGGAGGAGGGTGAGGGGGACCAGCATGGTGGCAGGGAGGTGGCAGGGAAAGAATGGGGCAGGTAAAGGATGGTGAGGGAGAAATGAGGACACTGGGTGAAGAGAACCCAGGTAGAAGAGGGAAAGCCAGAGCCGGAGAGTCAGAGGGTAGAGTGATGATGTTGGACAGTCTGGGGTCTCGGGGTCTAGGCTCAGCCTGGAGAACCATAACACTTGCAAGAGCTGCCAGTGTCTTCTGGCCTATGAGCCCTGAGTGCTTCCTGCTATTCTTTTACCATTCCCCATCTCCCCTCCTTCCCTCCCTCCCTTGAATTTTCCTTCCCTCCTTTTCTTTTGTTCCTTCCTACTCCTCCCTTTCTTCCTTTCTACCCCTCCTTCCTTTCCTCTTTCTCTTTCTTCCTTTCTAGTGTGGCATCTCTGGCTTCTGGAATCACTCCTGCTCAGGGGAGCATCTGGTGACTACTCAGCCTGAAGCTTTGTCCTGTGCCCAACTAGCATTGGCCTAGTGACATCTGTGGGAACTGCCTGCTACCCTGATGGGACTCCAGAGAGAAGGCAGGGCCGCAGGGCTGCTGTGGCTTTCTGGACTTTCTTTTGTGTGATGGTGCTGGGGTGAACTTGAGGTCTTCTGCCCACTAGGCAAGCTCTCTACTTCTGCTGAACCAGCACCACAGCCCCCAGGGCTCGGCAAAGAGAGGCAGAGAACTGTGCTGTGGTAATGGGTTGGACAGCTCTGACTACTGGCAACTCTGGGGGTTCAGGGCAGGGAGTAGGGTACCTGGGCAGAGCAGAGGACGATGTTTTGCTGTGTCTGCTAGGTAGGTCTTTATGTCTGGCGCATTCCAGAGGTCTGTGTAAAAACCTTGCATCAGATCCCAAGAGCTCATCCCTGCTTAGGCAGAAGGCTGTGTTAATCCCAGTAGCCTGCTGATCTGACCCTAGGTCCTCAGAAGCCACATCAAATCTAGCCTCACGCTCATTAGCACCAGCTTCAAGCAGAAGCAGGCAGACACCAAAAGCCTGGGCTTACCCTCTGGGTCACAGCTTTGTCTTTTCTGAACCTTGATTTTCCTCACCTGCAGAAAGAGACTCCAGACAGCAGCTTCTTCCCAAAAATCACCAGGACAATTTGAAGTCACACATAGAAGGTACTTGGTGAAGGACAGTCACGACCAACAGCCACTGCATTTGACTTGTTTAAGAAGAGTTTTGGCTTAGCTAGGAGTGGTCGGGTAGTCCTGGATCCCAACACTCGAGAAGTAAAGACTGAGAGTTCAAGGCCAGCTTGGGTTACAGAGTCAGACCCTGTTATGTGGTCAGAGTGTGACTAATCTCGGGACCTCGAAGAAAAACAGTGGCTCTCAGCACACGAAGCCATTCTGTCCCCGTGGGTCCCATTACTCCCTCGTTAGATTGGAGGCAGACACCATGGCTCCCCTCTCTGCTCTCTGTACCTTTGTCTCATGCTCAGAAAGCGTTAGCTAAAGACTGGATAAATGCATAAAGAAGTAAGTAGGCTGTGACTATTCGAACGCTAAATAAATGAATACAATAAACAAAATAGAACAAAACATTAAACAAATAATAAATTAATTAGCAACTACGTGAAAACAAGCAACATATTTCTGTTGTAAAAAAGTGGCAATAAAGTAACTCTTGATTAATGTCAGTAAGTGATCGCCAGTCCTGGTGATGCTCCTGTCTCATACATTCTCCTTTGCCACACCAAAGTCTCCTGCATCATAGTGTCCCCTGTTGGCATCCCTTGTTTGCCCTTCTCCACATGACCGCTGTGCAGGAAGCTGTTTGGTTCCCTGCCCATCAGTGGCCACTGGGCCTTCTGCCACCACTCATGGGGGGATGAGCATGAGTTGGAGGGGACAAGAGGAATGCTGGCCACTCCATCCCCAGCAAGACACAGGTGGGCCACCTTCTGGTTTCTGTCCACATTCTCTACAGCCTCACTACCTCCCTCCACCCTTCTCAGTGTAGGGGAGGAACCATCTTCCTAGTGTCACTGATCCCAGGCTACATCATTATTGCCATGTCTTCTCTATGCCATGCCCACGTCTTTGTAAATAGTTCCTTCCAAAATAGCTTGCTGGGATGTATGCCATCTGTTCCTTGATGAGACCCTGACTACAGTACAGTTCCAAGGAGCTGAGATCTGAAAGCCTTGTTCTCATGTGGTCTGATAGACTTTGGACCATCTTTTCACTCTGATATTTACCAGCGATGAGCCTTATGTAAGAGCCTCAGTTTTCCCATCTATTTTCAACGGGGGTAAAATTAGCACCTCTCTATATTTACAGGTTATTCTGGGCACTCGAGGTACAGAGAAGAGCTCCACAACTGACAGCCATCAGCAACTTAACATCATCCCCAGATCAGGAGAATGAGTGGCGACCCCCCCGCAAGCCCTGGTTTCAACCTGGGGAACTACATGTTTCTGGAAAATTCACCTTGCTCTGGAACAGTGCCATGCATTTCATGACAGAGGCCATGGCAGCTGGTAGAAATACGTGCACATGTATCCCACAGCAGATCCAATTGGAGTGGAGTAGGCATTCCTCTTGAGATGATTGGGAGGCTGTGTCATAGCTGCTGTGTATGTTGCTCTATGGATTTGCACAGCCTACATCTCACTACAGAGGGAGAAGGCTGTACTGAGGACAAAGTCAATACACAGGCAGCAAGGAACCAACCTCTGAGGGATTCATGTGAAGTGTGATCATGCATGTTCTTCACAAGCAAGTAGATCTTATTTTATAAAGCTAGCTCAGAGGCTATAGAGGTGGCTCTATGAGGAGTGCATACTGCTCCTACAAAGGGCCTGAATTTCTGGAATGGAATGACTCTCAACTGCCTGCAACCTTAGCGCCAGGGGATCTGGCGCCCTCTTCTGGATCCCATAAGAACCTACACTCACATGTGCATACCCACATACAGATATGGATAATTTAAGGATAGAAGAAACCTTTAAAATATCACATCAAATTGGGCTTCTGGCCACTTAGAAGCAAATACATAAGCAGGTTGGGAATTTGGTGTCAGACATAGGATGCTGACTTACTTGACCCTGAATTCTTGGGCAGGACTTCCATGACTTATACAGCCAAACCCGATACCCAAGGATTGGAATGAGCAAGAAGCAAAATTTGCTTGTTCCGAGCTACTGGATCCTGTGGTTTAAGGAACCCTGAGATATGGCTGACAGCACAGTCATTTCAGGTTTGTATACTTACAAGACAATTTCTTAGCAAATGGTAGTGAAGTGACTTGTGAAGGGAAGCCTGCTCTCATCGGCACCGAGATGTCAGCAGGGCTAGCAGGAGAGCTGTCACTCCCCGAGCCTGGCAAATTGGCCAGACTTGTCACGCAAGAGCAAGGACCATGTGACTAAATTAAAGCCTCATTTTCCCTTGGTGTCAGGCCAGGTGCCTGAGAAAGCTACAGCACACGTCATAGCTTACTCTCTATTGCTGCCGTAAGGACCATGACCAAAGCAGCTGGGGAGGGGTGGTGCTAAAGAGGTTTGGACCATAGTCCGTCACCGAGGAAAGTCAAGGCAGGAACCTAAAGGCAGGAACCGAAACTGAGGAAACTACTGGTTTACTCCACAAGTTTACTGAGCCTGCTTTCTTCTACCACCCACGACTACCTGCTTAGGGGTGTCACTGGCAGCAAAATAAGCCAGATCCTCTCACATCAATCGCCAATCAAGAAAATGTCCCAGACTTGCCTACAGCCCAAGCTGATGGGACATTGTCTCGATTGAGATTTCCTTCTCCCGGGTGACTTTAGGTTTGTGTCAAGTTGGCAAAAGCTAAAACCCGTACCAGCAGGTAAGAGAAATGTTTAGCAATTAGAATAATTGATAACTTTCATTAAAAAAATAACAAGGTTTTTCTATAGTTGAAGCCGGCCCATGGAGAGCAGAGAGGAGAGAAAGTAAGAATATAGAGCTTCGATGGGAAGCCTTGCTGAGTGTGACCCGCAGTCTGTGTTTCCTGAGATCATGATCATCTAAAACCTGGTGAGGACAGTGTCCTGTGTGAGCAGGGGCAGCTGTGGGAACTGCTGTGAGACATAGCAATGGGCCAGCAGGAAGCACAGGTCTCTATGTGCACATCTTTTGCACCTTCCTGGCAGTGACGACAGGTACTTACATTGTGAGGATGGAGCTGGGGTCCAGCCATGAGCAAACAGCAGAACTTTAATTCCTCCATGTCCCAAAGCAGGGACCCTATAACTCCCGAAGCAGGCAGAGGCTGTGACAGTAAAAGCCCAGGGAACAAACAGAGCAAGAAAACTTGTTTCTAGGAGATGGTGTTCAGATTTAAGACCGACTCAGCAATATTTTGACTATGTTTATTGGCACATGGTATTGACTAGGAAGTAAACAGACTGAAAATCTAAGGCCCTTAAAGAGAATTACACTGTCAAGCCTGGATGTCAATGACCCTTGATGGCTCTAACCCTCAGGTAATCCCCTAGTTCCCAGCCTCCTCCAACATGTTGGTATTTGCCAAGATAGATGGTCCTCTCCAAGGTCCACTTCAGAGGTGTTCAGAGAAGATGATAGACAGGGAGGGGGGCTCCTACCCAGTCTAGCTAACCTTGGAAGGCATGCACTGCCAGGGGAGTCTAGGACACAGGACAGTGCCTCACTGTGGATTTCGTTCGCCACAAGTCTCACATTTGCCCACTGCTCACCCGTACTAGGCATGATGGAGCTGCAGACAGCTGACCGCTCCACCCGTCTGCACTTGAGTCATAAGTGACACCTGAGAAGTAGGAGGGGAAACACACGGCACTGGAAGGCGCTAGACTGAGGGCAGTAAGTGCAACGCGGAGACATTTCATAATGTCTCCCTCAGAGTGTGCCGAGGGTTTCTCATGTGTGAACGGTAGGATGGGAGTGTATATGGATACAAGCATATGTGTTGGCAGCTAAGAGGCAACGTGTGTGGAAAAGAGTGGTTGGCTTCCAAAGGTCAGGCCTGAAACCGTACGTCATCTATGAAGCTCCTTTTGTGAATTTGGGTTCCAGCATGGAGTCTATAGATGATACTAAGCCAATCAGTGATGGTCCAGGACCCTGGCCACAGAGACAGGTAACAAAAATATGGGATCCAATTTTGGAAATTTACAGGGACTCTCACAAATAGAGTATTTTTGCAACAGTATTTTTTAAAGATTTATTTAAGTTTCATTTATGTGATATATGTATGTGTATCTCTTTGTGTGTGTGTGTGTGTGCACATGCACGCACGCAAGTGTGAGCACACATGAAGTGCCTATAGAGAGACCAAAAGAGGCGTCAGGTCCCCTGCCCTTATGAGTCCCCCCTCCCCCCATGTGGGTGCTGGGAACTGAACCTGGGTCCTCTGGAGGAGCAGCCAGCATTCTCAACTGCTGAGTTCTCTCTCCAGCCCCAGGAACAGGGTGTTGGAGACAAACTGACTCTCCCAGAGATGGTTCTAGCCAATAGCAAATGCTGTAACGGATATCAGAGACAGGGTTTCTGCCCTCTGGGAGTCCACATTAGAAAGTAGGATGAATACACATAAAACCAAGGTGGATATCAGGCTCAGGAAGCCAGAAACAGCATGCAGACTGCAGGGCTCAGAGCCAGCAAGAAATGGAGTCCAAGACTACCCAAGCTGCTCCAGAGCCCGCATTATAACAGCCTTTTAGATAGGAGAAACAAGAAGTGTTCTTGGTCGCCTCTCCTTGTATGGGTTGAGCTCCTGGTGGCATTTCCCTTGAACTGCTTTCATTTGGAGGAGGAGGGGATTTCATCATAGCATCCAGCCAGTGGGCCAGGAACTCAGGTAGCCATAGATTAAGAAGAACACCACAGGTCCACTACTAGTGGCTTTTGAGGAGCTTTGTCCCAGGACAAAGAAAGTCACGGTGTCAGGATGTTCCGTGGCATACTGCTGTGGGGTGAGGAGGTACCAAAGAATGCCAGGAAGAACAAAAGACAGAGTTATTCTCTTCTCCTCTAACACATCCGTACACTGGGGACAGATGTTTGAAAAGGTGACGAATGGAGCTGAAGAAACGGCTCAGTCAGGAGAGTCTGCTTGGCCATGCGAGCACGAGGACAAGTTCAACGGGGTCTGAAGATGGCTCAGGGGTTAAAGGTGCCTACTGCTCTTACCGCTCTGGAAGAGGAGCCAGGCTCAATTCCTGGCAGCCACAGTGGGCAGCTCACAACTGCCTATAACTCCAGCTCCAGGAGATCTGACAGCAATTCCCATTATGTGTACCTGCATATATAATGTTGTAGCTCTCCACACGACTTAAATATAAATAAATAAATAAATAAATAAATAAATAAATAAATAAATAAATAAATAAATAAAGCAAGCAAGCAAGCAAGCAAGCAAGCGGGAAGTGGTGGAGAAAAACAACTGACATGAACCTCTGGTCTCTGGGTGAGTGTGTGCATGTGCACACACACACACACGCATGCACACATGCATGCACACACACATACACACATATACATACACACACGCATGCATACACATGCACACATGCATGCACACACACATACACACACATGCATGCACACACGCATGCACACACACATACACACACGCATGCACACACATGCACACATGCATGCACACACACATACACACATACATACACACACATGCACACACACATACACACATACACACATGCACACACACATGCACACATGCATGCACACACACATACACACACATACATACACACACATGCACACACACATACACACACATGCATGCACACACGCATGCACACACACATACACGCATGCACACACGCATGCACACACACACACATACACACACACACACCAGGAGGAACATATACACCACCACCACCAAACGTTCACTTTAAAAAAAAGAAAATAAAAGAAAGATGAGGAGAGAATTACCATGTAAGCCTACGAAGACCATATTGCTGAGGCCCAAAGGAATAAAGGACCCGCCCTCCCCAAGTCACACTGTCTGCTGGGAACGGGGACGTCCCATTCCCACATGACCCACACCCACACTAGCGAGCAGGTGTTTCCACCTCACTCTCTGAGCAGCGGCTCTCAGTCTGTGACCTCCGTCCTGCCGCGTGGTGACACAGAGAACTATGTTGGAAATAGAGTCTAGGTTCCCAATCCCAGCCAGGAGACATTGACCTTAACTCCCGCAGCCCTAATTTCACTGAGTCTTCTTTCCAGGTAGCTTGGCGCACAGTGGGACTCATGCAAACAAACGTTCCTGGACAGTCTAGGGCTATAGTGAGACAACCCATGGTTGAACATTTGATCCCCCAGCTGGTGTGCAGCTTGGGAGAGCTGTGTATCCTTTAAGAGGTGGAGCCCTGATAGAGGAAGTGAGTCATTTTGGGGCAGGCCTCAAGACCCTCTCTATTTCCTGTTCACTTTCTGCTTCCTCCCTGAAGCTGCATATGACAGGACCCCTTCTGCTGCTCTGTCTTCCCCACCGTGGTGGACTGTATCCTCAGACTGTGACCCAGAATAAACACTTCCTCCCTCAAGGGAGGCGTTTGGACTCTAGTTGTCAGGGGCTTGGTGACATCAGTCAGAAATGTAGCTGACACGGGGAGGAGAGCCGGAGTGTGTATTTCTTTCTAGCTCCCAGTTGATGGCACTGCAGCTGGCTCAAGGTCACTTGAAGAACTGGTTTCTGTGTTAAGACAGTTTTGTCTGCTCTTGTCACCTGTAGATATGAAGCAGACACGGCCACATGGGATTTACCCAAGCCATCCCTGAGGTTAAGTATACCACCATGAGTGAGTGGAACGTTCATGCCAAGTCACATCCACAGCTAAAACCACGAGTTAATTAAGACACCGAGAAAGCATAAGGTTGCTACCGGAATCATTTTAACTCTTATTTCTTATTTTTAAAAAAAGTCTTAGGCCAGCATGACGGCTCAGATAGTAAAGACACTTGTGGCCAAGCCCAGGTTTGAACTCTGGGACTCACATGGTGAAGAAAACTGACCTATGTCCTTTGACCTCCATATACATGCAAACACATAGACAGACAGACACACACACACGCCCATTAATTTTTAAAAACTTCTATTTTTTTTAACAGAAAATTCACCCTAACCTAGCAACTTGTTTTTAGTATCTGCCCATTCCTTCCCATCTTTCTTGGTAAGCATCCTTTAAAACAAACAAACAAACAGAACTCCTTCATGAGCTTTTCTTGATCAGAATAATTCTTCGGTGGAGCCTTCTGATTCTATCCTTGTTTGTCTTTCTCAGTAACACCCCCATCCTTAAATCATGTGATTAATACATCAACTATCCACCAAGGGGAGACTCTCTTCAATCTGGGCTGATGCTTCCCTGACTCTCAAGAGCAGGCCACACCCATCAGCTCATTCCTCTGCCAGAGGCAGAGCCTGCCTCCTTCCCATCTATCCTCTTCTGTCTCCTGCCGGTTGGGCAGGAGACCTCCTGTTGCTTGCCTCTGCCATTTCTGTTTTCTAATTAACCTGCATCTCTAGCTCCTTGCAGCTAAGCCTGTCTCTGCCCTCTGACTATTTAAGGAGGTTTAGCCATGGTAAATATCAACCAATGTACACTGGATTTATTAAGTGAAGAAGTAGGTGTTTCAGCACAGCCAATTTTCTTTTAATAGTCAACAAAGCCCACATGGGAGAGAAATAAATGTAACAATGGCCAAATGGCTTACAGCAAAGACGGAAACTGAGTCACGTCAAATAGAACTTTGGGACACTTTGTAACAAGGGAAGACAGGAAGGGCTCCAAAAGCAAGGCTGTTCTGCACTGTCACCATTCATTTAAAGTGTCTTTATTTAAAACTTTATTTATTCTTTGTGTGTGTGTGTGTGTGTGTGTGTGTGTGTGTGTGTACCACAATGCCATACTTTTGGAACTGGAGCTACAGGAAGTTGTAGAGCACCCAGCATGTGGAGTTATGTTTAACTTTGCAGACAGATGGGGGATGTTCCTGTCAGGAAGCCTGAGGCGCGGAGGTTTGGGACCCTGATCCTGTGCTTTCTGCTCCTAGTTCTCCCGCAGATTTCAGCGGACAGACACCCTTCCAGCCCTGAGTACTGTTGGTAGCCTTCAATGGGTTCAACAGACATTCCCTCTCTCAGCTGACTTGCCCAAGTTCTCAGATCCAAACTGTCCTCAGCCTCCTATCTATACACCAGGCCTTTTCACTGATTGGTCCATTCCTGTCACTTGAGACTAAAATTCCTATTTCCTACCCATAGGCCCCTGCAAAGAGGAAGTGAATGATCTGTGACACGCCAAAGTGAATGAGAATGTCTGTCCAAGCACGGATGTCTTAAGTGAACCCAGCGCATGGCTCATGATGCTTTCCTAGTCCTGGGACCTCTGCCCAGTGAACTAAGCTGGTATTCCACTGAGGGTCTCTCTTCTTGAACCTCCTGAAAAGCTGGATTCCCTACCCTGGTTCTGCCTAAGAGCAAGCCAGGACTCAAGAGAGATGGAGGGATTCACAGATGGGTGGGGTGATGAATGTGGTAGGTGGGTAGATGGGTGAGTGAGGTGAACGGATGGATGACAGGAGCCCGGGGGAGGAAAGATGAGGGATGTGGTGGAAGACTGGTGGAGTGGACGGGTAGGTACATGACTGCGTAGATGAACGGGGTAGATAGACGTATGGGTGGATTGATGAATGGAGGATGAGTGGAAGAGTGGCTGTGTAGATGGATGGGTGTGGGAAGCTAAATGAATAGTCATGGAGATAGGTAGGTCCAAGTGACAGGATGCCGCTTGGTGGGCAGACTAACACTGAAGTGGGGGAGGGGTGGGCAGAAGGGTTGTGGAGACAGGCTCTTTTTGTTTATGTATTCTGCTGCCCTGCTTCTTAAGAACAGCCATTAATTCGAGGTAATGTGAACTCCACAAGGGCTCAGCCCTGCAGTTCACAACCAAGCACTCTAGCTACCACACTCCAGCGAGCCCTGCCTTGCACAGAGGTACAAACCGATGCCCCAGATCAGATGAGGGGGCCAAAGCCCCAAGCCCCACCTGGTTTTCAACCGCCTTCCCCCTCCTCCCCTTCCGCTCTGCCAAATCACTCTTGTCCAGGCTTTGACCTACTGATCTCCTGTCCCTCTCGGACCTCCACCCCAGCAGGTTTTTGGTTTAAAGTCACCTAAATAAACCAACCCACGGGCTCAATGGTCTTCACAGCCAAAGCAGGCAGTAAGGGCAGCACGCTGTGTCTAACAAAACCATTATCGCATAATGTATAATTAGCTATATTGTAATCTTTTTATAAAAAAAAAAAACTCCGTGATTTGCATGGTGGTGGAAAGTTCCCCTTCCCTCTCACTTTGAGAATCGCTTTCCCTGGATTCTCCTCTTCCTGGGACCATAACTCATTGTTCTTGCCAGCATTAGAAAAGGCAAGTATAATTAAAAGCACTCTGCTGGGGGCCTCTCCTGCCTGCTCCCCCAACATCCCCCCCAAGGGCAAGCTGAAGAGAGAGCGCCAGCCTGCCCATCCCCCACCTCTCCAAGAAAAAAGCCATGGAAATGAGGTCACTGTGAGGTGAGTTGGAGGCTGGGTCTGGAAAGGGACAGGACTTGGGGGAGCTGTGTATTGGGGGATGACCTCAGGAGAGCGAGGGGAAATAGCTCCGCCCCCTGCCAGCCCCTGCACTGGGAGATAACCAGCCCCGCCCCCCTCTAGCCTCTGCGCGCGTGACACAAGCTGGAGGGTGTAAGAAAAAAAATTCCCTCAGAAATATTGATTTAGAGGGGCTGGTGACTGCCACTCACAAGTCGTCCCTGCCCCATCCGGAGAGGAGAGGCCACAGTTAGAGGCAGGAAGAGTGAATGAGCTCCTGCTACTGCTTCAGTGTGCCAGAAATGCTGGTAGTGGACTTGAGAGAGGCATCCTTAGGCTCAGCTCTAAGGCCTTGGATTCTCCAATCTTCCCTGTGGCCAGCATCACCTTTCTGAAGCCCCTGGCTCTGTCCCACGAACTTTCCGGAGGGAGCAGATCACTCAGGGAGACTCTGCTCCAACAGGGTTCAGGATGATCAGACGACCCCACCACACATGGCTTTGATCCTGTTTGTCCTCTCAATTTCTTACCTACTGCCAAGTGGCTCACCCAGTAAATAATTTTTTTGACTGATGTTCTAAGTTACTGAGCATCCAAAAAAGAGGCCTACCAAAAATCAGGGTAATTCTGATTACCCCAGGGTGCAATAGGGGTTCCGTCCTGAACACACTGGCTGTACTTTGACCACTGTGACTTACTCTCCTCAAACTGCACCAACGCTGCCCACTGAAGCTTCCTAGAAAGCCACGCACCCTCTTGACGGTGTCTCTAGGGTTGGCCTCATAGTTCTAAGCTGGGATCCAGAGCAGCTGGGAGGAGGCAAGAACATCAGCGGGGCCTTCCGGGCTCCTTCCTACTCCAGCACTTTGGAAGTCTCTGTCTGGAGCCCTGAAACCCTGAAGGGCCAGGCCCTTCAGATAGGAGAATCGAATGTGATACAAATGGAGGTTGGGGTAGCAGAGTGGTGAGGGCTAGAACTCGACCACAGAATGTGTACCTAAGAGCATCCAAGCTGCTTGGGTGGCTATTGAGATAGAACTGAAACTGACCTCTTCTGGTTAGAGACGTAACTCAGTCAGTAGAGTGCACGCCTGCTTAGTGTGCAGGAGGCCCTGGGTTCTATCCACACAGCACTTCATAAAACCATCATGGCAGCACTTGGGAGGAAGAAGCAGAAGGATTAGAAATTCAAGGTCATCCAGAGACACATAGGGAACAACAAAACACACACAGATACAGACACACACACACACACACACACACACACACACACACACACACACATACCCCTTCTGTTGGGGTGGGAGGTGTGCTCCCATAGGCAAGTAGTACAGGGGAGATTCCTCTCTGTCTCACAGTGACAAGGACTCCATGGGGCCAGCATGAGTTCTGGGAAGCCAAAGTCATGTTGAATCTGCCCAGAAGCATCTGACCCTCTGAAGTGATGCCCTGCGTCTTTCAGATACAATGCTTCAAAGACAGGAAAGTGTTATTATTGTCTAAGGAAACAGGGCCCTGGGGTTCTGAAATGGGCCCAAGGTCGCAGTGATGGGGTTAAACTAAAGCTTTCGCTATTGGCCATCACCCTGGAGAGAGCCACAGAAGATCTACAACATAGTTCCCAGGTCAGGAGGATCTAGCTGAGAAGATAGAAACCCTTGGATCATAGTGAGGCCTTGATCGCCATGAGTAGCAGACCTCTGCAAAGAGAAATAATGGTATGAGGTATGCTAGTGAAAGAGGCTCAGAGCCAGGCTGTCACGGCTAGAGCAAACCTCCGCAAACACAGGTCCCTTTCTCAGGGCATCTAGGCAGTTGTAGCCATACCCTGAGTCCTCACAACATAGGCAGGACATTGACCCTTAGCGCTGTATGCAATTCTGTGGCTGGTGAGGGAGCCTTAGGGTTTTCTACCTGGACTGTGGGAGGTCTTAGCCACTGTGCTAAGAACTTCAGGCTCAAGATGGCTGCTGCTCCCCACCCCATGGCTGAGATCTGGAGGTGAGAGGTGAGGAGCAGCCGGGGCCACCTCATTCTCCAGGCTTCCCAGTCAGCAAGCCGAGAGTAGAGGAAGATGCATGTGGGTCAGAGGAAAGCGAAGGAGGGGAGAGGGAGGCCTGGGACTTGTAGAGTAGGGAGCTTAGAAGAGGAAGGAAGGGTTGGGCTGACATTGGAATGGCTAAATTATTGTAAAGTCCTTATGAGTAGCAATTCTTCTGGTTTACCAAACGTACATGAGTTCTGTTCCTTCATGCCCCTGAAAGCAGTTAGGAGGTGGGTGATGTGGCTAGGAAACTGAGGCACGGGGAAGCAATATTACCTGTTCAACAGATCAGGTCTGAGGGGGAGGTTGTGAAGTAGGAGAGAACTTCCACAGGGGTGGGGTGGGCAGAGTGCGGGTGCAGAAGGCTATCGTGTTTGTTGCATTTTTCTAGTATAGGAAGGGGGCAGTTGCCTTGGAGGGGAGGGTCAGCCTGTAAGTGCTCTCCTGCAAAGAGCCAGGCTTGCCAAAGACTCTGTAAATCAGAACTCCTAAGTGAAGCCATTACAAGCCCACAGCTTTCAGCCCATAGCCAGATGCCACTGCTCGAGACATTATTTGGAGTTTATCACTCCTGCTGCTGTAAATCCTGTCTAGAGCAGACCTGGGAGGAGGGTGTGACAGGCTGCCACTTGGAATCCCCAACCACTGGGCTGTCTCAGACCTGAGCAAGCACAGACTCCCAAGGCCAAAGTAGCCAGTAGAGAAGTTGGTTCCTAGCTTAATGTGGGGGGATGTGACTACCTGGGCCCTGGGGCTAATACCCAGCTAATCCCCTATAATACCCAGCTGGCTTTCCACCCCCCAAGGAGCTGTCCAGCCTTGCAGATTAGCGAAGGAGCAAAGTTCCAGAAGGGTATTAGTGCTCGGTCTGCCCATCTGCCCACCTGCCCACCTGCCCATCAGCCTGTCTGTCTGTCTGTCTGTTGGCCTGTCTGTCTCTGTCTCTGTCTGTCTGTCTGTCTCTCTCTCCCGTGTGTGTGTGTGTGTGTGTGTGTGTGTGTGTGTGTGTGTGTGTGCTTGTGTATCCTTCCATCCTTGCCCTCCTGACCCCTCCCTTGGTTTGCCGATCCCTCTCTGCCCACACCGTTGCTCAAAGTGAGCTGCATTCGGCCTGACCTTCTGATACTTCGGATTCCCAGCTCCTATCCTACAAGACTGCCCTGGTCTTAAGCACAGATCTTTACATGTTCTTCTCCACTGTCCTGACCTCCCCAATGCTGCAAGTGCAAGCAACTGTGTAGAAGGGCTAGCCTTGCCCTCCCCACCCCACCCCACCCCGGCCCTGCATCCTCCACAGGTCCTGGGGCAAGGTTTTGCCACGGGTCTCCAAATCTTAATCCACCACAGGCTACCAGCTCTTAGAAAACAGGAGCCCTGCCCCCTCACCCTACATTCCTCTGGCTAGTTCTGAATAGAGCACCTTCGAGGAATCTCAGTAAACATGAGTCTGTGGCAACAACTCTGTGGTCCTAACACCCTACACAGCACAGGAAACACAGAGGTTGCTAAATAAGCCTCTGAGGTGAAGGGGTCTGTGCATTCTCTGTACCCATAACCCCCACCCCACCCCCCACCTCCCATGCCTGAACCCTCAGCTCGAGCTGGTAGCCTGAGCCTCTGCCATTGCTCACCCTTTTCAAGACACAGCATTTTAAGTCCTAAGGGCTCTTTCTGGGACTGAGCCCAGAGACTGCAAGGCTTGAGTCATCGTTCCTGCTAGGTGGGTATGGTCTGAAGGAAAAACTCTTAGCTATTCAGAAATAGTGGGCAGAAGCATCAAGGAAACTGAAGGCAGGGTTGGCATGAGGTTCTGCATTAGCAACACTGCATCGGCCAAGGGGAAGATGCACTCAAGGGAAGACGCACCCCGAGAAGGAAGCTCCATCTCTGGACTCAAATCGGAACAGGTTCCCCACACCCAGCGGATCTGGCCTGTAGTTCTAAGTAAGCTTATCACACCATGGCCTATGACCCATTAATGGTCACGAAATTGATTCAGTGGGTCATGACCAGCATGCTGAAAGAACAAGACAAGGCCGTAGAGCCCAGAGCAAAGACACAATGCTCAGCCAGGATGTGGCTCACAGACTCTTGTTTCAATTAAGATTCCTTGAGAGTGTGTGAGTGTCGTGAGTACGGCCTGGGTTTTCACGCAAATGTTTGTATGTAGGTGTCGTCGAATGTGTGGCATAGCTTTGTATTTTGATGTCTGTGCATATGGTTGCGTGTGGAAGTTAGAGGATTAACTTGAGAGTCATTTCCCGGGTACCATCCCAACCCTTTTATTGAGACAGAGTCTATGAGTGGCCTGGAGACTCATCCATTAGGCTAGATTAGCTGGTTGGCAAGCCTCAGCAAAGCTCCTGTCTCCACCTCCTCACCCTGAGGTTGCAAGCCTGCACTACCATATCTGGCTTTTCCCCTCTGTGGGATTGCAGGGATCAAACTCAGGTCCTCAGGTTTGCAAGTCAAGCACTTTAACCAACTGAGTCACTTTCCCGGGGATTTACGATGGACTCCCAGTCAAATATGAAGACCACTGACTGACACTGAAGACACATCCCATGGCCAAATCTACCCTCTCATTCACTGTGATTTCAGAGAGCCAATATCATTTGTCAGCATCTGCAGCTGATGCTCTGGGCAGACAGTATTAGATTCTGTAGAATTGGTCAGATGAACAGAACAGGGTTGGGCAAAAGAGCAGAGGGGGAGACAAGAAGGGAGTGAGGGGAAAGTATGCCCAATTCATATCTACAAGTAGAAACAAGGTCAACCTAGGTTAGAGAGCGGCTATTTTACCAACATCCTGTGGTCCCAGCCAGGGTCAAAGACCTATAGGAGTCTCCCATGCTGCCCTGGAGGCCCGAAGAAGCCCTGGTCACTGGAAAAGAAGCAGGCACAAAGCCCGTGGTCCTGCCAACACGCTCATAGTAACCAGCTAGAGAAGCCTCTGGAAAACACTCAGGTCTATTTCTGTCACTGCTTGAAGATAAAGGCTTCCCTAGAGACCAACTAGAAAATCTCCATTGTGTATGCCAAGGCACAAATGCATGTATGTGTGTGTGTGCGCGCGCGCGCGCGCGCACACACACACACACACACACACACACACACACAAACACACACACACACACACACACACACACACACACACCATTAACCCCAAGAGGCCTATCTCTGGCCATGCTTGTCCAGAAGCTGCAGGTGAGTCTGACATTCACTAGCCTATAAGAGGAAGCCACAGGGGTATCTCCTTAAGATCAACTTCAGGGCTTTCCTGAAGTGCCACCTACCACCCTCTGGCTTCTGGCCCCACCCATGACTTCTGGGAATTGCCTTTAAGCTGATAGGTGGACTCATCTGTCTAAAGACTTGTTCTCTGCATGCCAACAGAATTGTGCAAGGGTCATCTCTCTGTTTGGCTCACAACTCTCTCTGTCTCTCTGTCTCTCTCTCCCGCTCACCCAGATTCATAGGAACAACAGTAGAGACATCCAAGAAGCTCTTGGGGGGCAGGGGGTTCCTTTTGAGACTTTCAGGCTGCCTGAGTCCTTATTTCTCCTCTACCAGGGTTTCCTGTCAATCTCCAGTCATGTATCATGATGCAAAGACCTTGGGTGGATCAGTGGTTTAGGGGTTTCCATTAGGCTGAACATCAGAACATCACCTGTTGCTTTTCAAAACCTACTCCTTCCTCTAAGCTGGTACAGAGCCAAAGCAAAGGCTGTGGTGGAAGCAGCAGAGTCCCACATGGCAGCCTCCCCCTCTGGGCACAAGGCACCTGTCATGAGCCTGGAAACATGTCACAAGCTGCCTCATCTCCCAGAACATCAAGAAACAAGAATAGAAATCAGGGAGCTACAATCCCCACATAATCTCCAGCCGTGTCCTCAAAACCTTCCCTGCCCTCACCATCCCTGTGGTTACCATGGACACCACCTGCCAGCTCATGCCCTCACCTGGTTACTCCAAAGGCACACACCGTGCACCGTGACCACATAGCAACCTCCACCATTAGCGCTAGCAGCACCCACTTCCTGCCCCACGGCGATACAGCTGTCCTTACTATCGGTGCAGTCAGAAGCTCAAGCCACTGTCATTTCCTCCATCGATGCAATCGTGCCCCACCCTAATTATGACCATAACAGCCACCTCATCAACAGTATGGTCGGGATACTGCCCTTCACCATGACCAGGACTTCAACCTCCTGCAATCTGAATTCCATACTTATCCATGATAACAACAGCCATTTTTTGTGCTGTAAGCAGAATCCCAAGATATATTCTATTCTACTGTTAGTGCAATCAAAGTATTACTGTGCGCCATGACCACAACAGTCATCCAGCTGGCACCCTAGGCTACACCATGACCATAACAGTCATCCACTCCATAAGTCATCTGCTCCATCAATGCAATACAACCCATAGTATGTCATGACGACAGCGGTCATCTTCACCACCAAACAAATGGGAGAACCATGTGCTGGTACATGATAGTCACCAGTATCACTGATACCACTGGAATGCCACTATATACCATGACCTCAACAACCATCTCTTCAACCCACAGGAACCTGTACCACAGCATGACTACCTCAGCGGTCTCTCCTCTCTAAGGTAACCTGTGTCTCATTCTAGATATGATCCTGACAACCATCATCACCATCAGTGTAGCCCAGTGGTACCCTTCTTGCCATCCCACCTCAGTATCCCTGAAACACTCCCTCCCTATATATATGGCTTGCTGATGGGGCTGGACAGACCTGGATCAAAACTCTGTCTGAGATAGAAACATAATCTAACGTTCATCTGTTCCTAGAGAAGCCTCGAGAAAACTGGTCTGAGGTCTGTCCAATTCTAAGACAGAGTCCTAACCTTTAGTTAGAGGGAATACCACTCTCGCCACATGGTCAAAATAAAGAATAGCTCCCTCAGGCTGGCCTCTGATATCCACACCCATGCCCTGGTATTTGTGCTTTTCCACATGAATCTACATATGTGTACACACAAAACAGAACTATGAAACATGTAACCTAAAAAAGAAACAGTAGATGCACAGTAGCCTCCCATAAGGACCTAGCAGAAGGCATGAAACTCAAGGCCAGTCAACAAAGTCCCCTTTGACATGATAAACATCAACATGGTGACTGTTGAACACAAAACACATTTGAAGGAGGACACAAACATCAGGCTCATTTGTCATCCCAGTCACAATGCCTGGTGGCGCTCCTGTTCCCACCATTTTGAAACTTAGCTATGAGAAGAGCATCAGAGAGGATAAGACAAGCTCCTAGGTCAGTCAGGATGCATGCTCTGCCTCTGAGACGCCTAGGAAAGAGGGAAGAGAGAAGGGAATCATGAACCATGCCCTTGGCTCTATGAGGAAAGAAGGAGATCATCTTCCCTTGGCCTTATCATTGTCTCGAAAGGTTGAGAGGAAAACCAACATGGTGGTCTCCATCTGCTGCCCACCAAAAGGATGCAGTGAGGATGTAGGGCCTTGGCTAAAAGAGGGGGCAAGAAGGATGCTCCCTAATACAGCCCCTACAGGCTGTACAATATGGATACAAGGGACCACTTCCCTACGTAAAAGCCCCTTTCCAAAGCTAGCTCGACTCTTCCTTCCTTTTATTTCTGTCTTGAATTCCAGCTCCAGAGATGAGGGACACGTGGGAGAAGTGGATTCACACGCTCCACTCAGCTGACACAGTATGAGGACACACATTTTGTGCCCCCACCCGATCAGGCCTGGAGAACGAGCATGCAGACATGATCAACTAAGGCAGGGGTGCTTTGAATATAGCAAGAGGGAGGCAGCTTCATCAGAGGCTCCATGGGACTTGACTTCAGGAGTGAATTCATGAAGATCTGTTGGAAAATCCACAATGATACAGTGTTCCACGGTGCCTGGAGATGGCTTGTTGAAGAACAGTCATGCCTGGATGGGTCCTGTCTGACACACAAGACACACCTTGTCCCTCACCTGTAAACTCCACTCTCTTTCTTTGCTTTCAGCTCTCTCTCCATTTTTATCCCTCTGAAGAATACATTTATGCTTTTGCTCCTTAAGTACATGGACTGTAGCTCAGTTGACAGAGCACTGGCCTAGTATGAATAAAGGCCCCAGGTTCAATCCCCAGCTATACATAAACTTGGCATGGTGGCATATTTTGGTTATTCCAGCCCTTGTGAGGTGAAGGCAGGAGGATCAAAAATCCAAGGTCATCCTTGGCTGTATTCGGAGTCTGATGTCCTCCTGGACTACATGATACCTCATCTCTAAAATGAATAATACAAGCAAAATCAACAGGCTAAGACTCCCACATCAGATATCTAAGTGTCCGTCATAGTCTGCCTTGGGCTGAGTTGGCCTAGGCTTCTTAAGAAATCATTATCTTCTCCCTCTCACCCTCCCACAGTCAGATCGAGACACAAGGACTGTGACTGTGCTATGTGAATCTCTTGCCTGTGTGCCTGGGAAGCGGGAGTTGGTCTGTGTTCAAGCCTTTCTGTGCCAGGAAGTTCAGCAGTTCTTATCTACAGCAGCTGCCATAGCCTGCAATTGTGAGGGCCAAATGACTCTGAGCTCCTACTTCTGCTCCCACAGAAAAGGAAACTGTCCTATTTTCATTTCTGCTGCTCTGATAAAAAACTGACAAAAAAACATCTTAGAGGAGAAAAGAATCTATTTCAGCTTACCGTTCCAGGTTACAGCCCATCACAACACACGGCAGGAACTTAAGGTAGACACTTTCACAGTGGAGAGCGGAGAGCGATGAAGTTGCTTGTTTGCCTATGCTCAGCTCTATCTCTCCACTGTGATACCAGTCAGGATCCCCTGCCTAGGGGATGGTGACACTCACGGTGGGCTCAGTCTTCCTGTTTCAGTTAACAACCCCCACCTCACACACACACACACACACACACACACACACACACACACACACAAACCAAATGTCAACAATCCTTCACTGAGACTAGTTTCCCAGCTGATTCTAGTTTGTGTCAAGCTTACAACTAGAGCTAGCCATGGCATGAGCTCAAGGAGGTCAAATGATGCCCAAAGTCAGCAAGCACATAAGCAGCAGAGTCAGGTTGAACATCCCCTCCACAGGTTGCTTTGGTTACTTATCTCGTCATTGTGATCAAATGCTTGATAAGAAACTCCTAAGAGAGATGGAATTCATTTTGACTCATGGTTTGAGGGGATACAGTCGATCTAGGTTGAGACAGTACTACATAAAGAGTGACTAGATACCGGCAGCAGGGGTGAGCATGCAGCTGTTGGCTCACATCTGGAAAGACCAGGAAGCAGATACAGGATAGAAAATAGGGTGGGATGTGAACCTCAAAGCAGCTAGGCCCCACCTCAGGAAGGGTACACAACGTCTCCACACAGCACCACCTGCCTGAAACCACAGCAGGCTGCCTCCAAGTGTTGGCAGAGTGCATTCTTCAGCAGAGGAGACTCAGGCCACTTTGTTACAAGCCACTATGCCAGCCAGAGGCGGCTCTGATTCACATGGTTGGTGGAGGAACTGGAGACCAGTGTATATGAGCCACACCCAGGTCTAGCTGACAGAGATTGGGAAAATAGACCAACCAGTGCTGAAACAGATGTCTCTCCAGGATGAGGTCACGGAAGTGGCAAACAGTACCTGCTTGGAAGCAGGGAGAGATGGATCTACAAAATGTTCTAAGACCTCAGCGTCAGAATAGAAACTGGGTCTAGAAGGATCTCTGAGTTGATCACTCAGGTTCAGGGGTTGGGGAACCTAAATTTACCTACTCTCACTCAGAAGTTTGGCCTGAAGACCAAAGGACATGGTCTTCCAATGACCAGAACCCGAGATGAGTTTCTATCAGTCCAGAGTAACATACTTTGAGTTTGGTTGTTTCTAGGACCAGTGACGCCCAGGATTTATTCTGCCTTCCCTGCACCAGCTTAGTCTGGAATTGCTGTTACTGCATTGAGCACGTTTTGCACCCTGAGCCCCTTGTGACTGTGCCAGGGAGGCCCCAAGTGCCATGTTAAACAACTCAGCAGAGAGCCAGTGGGTAGCAAAGAAGGATTTTAAGTTTGGACTAACAAGATTGAGTTGCTAGAAGAAAACTACTCCATACATTATAGAGGAGTCCTGCTGCCTCACACAAACATTTACTTAGCCTGCTACCCTGGCCTTTCATTCTCCCTGCCCTCGCCCCTCACTCTCCCTTCACGTAGGTCCCTCTTCTTCCAGCAAATCTGTCAGTGTGCTAGTCTTCCTATGTCTGTAGTTCTCTACAGGCGTCAGAATTCCAAGGAGATTTTAAAACGTGAACGGCCAAGCAACACCTAGCATGATGAAGTTGGGACTCTCTTGGGAGCAGAGCTTAGGGCCCAGTGATGTTTAAAGCTCATAGGTGATTCCAGTAGAACCACGGCTCTCTCTTACCAACCTTGCTCAGCTCCTTTCGAGATTCAGCCCCAGGTGTCTCAACCCATCATCAAATATTTATTGAGTCGGGCACTATTCTAAGCACTGGATATAAAAATAATAACGGTAGCTGATGTTTGTTGAGAACCTGCCATATACCAGACACCGTTTTAAGTGCTTTCCATATATTAACTCATTTAACCCAAACCACAGCTCTGAGGGAGGGACCAGAACGAGCCCATGAAGAAACGAGAAGCGTTGAGAGTCGCACGGTGTCTGAGTTTGCATTTACGTAGCTCCAGAGTTTGTGCTTGGATACTCTCTACTCTCCTGGTCCCCTCCCACTCTGCCTCGCACACCTTATAGGATGCAGAGATACAATTAGCACGGGAGCAAAAGCGGGGAATGCGCAAAGCACTACTGGGAACTGCCCTGAGAGTGCGAGCAAACCAACCTTAGATCGGCGTTGGCATCTGAACTGATACTCGAAGGACGGTAAGGAGGAAGAGGGCCAAGGAGAGGGCAGAGAAATGGAATTCCAGACAGAGGGCCTCGAGCATGAGAGCACAGAGGTAGGAAAGGGAAAGATGTACAATGTAGTCTAGGAAGCACCCAGGGCGCACCAAGCCCTGCATGGAGGAGGGGGTAAGGGTGCAGAGTTCCTTCTGTCTGGGTGCTGCTTAGTTCCTGTAATGGGCACACAGGGCCCGTGTGCAGGAGTTAGAGGGACAGGGACCCAGAGGCAGTGCTAAGCATGATGGTGGTGACCTATGACACCTGGCTAAGACTGATTCACCTCCCCCTGAATGTCCTTCAAGTTTCTCAGCTCATGTCTCCAGTCCTACCTCAGTGCACGGTAGACGATTACCTAGCCATCATTCTGCCTCCCCACCAGTCCTGCAGCACCCTTAGGGGAGACACCAAGTAGAAGTAACCTCTGTCCTGAGCAAGAAGCGATGCCAGGAACTCAACAAACGTCCCCCAGCCGCATGTGAATGTGATGGAGGGCTGAACTGCCCAGCTTCTTCCTTCCTAGATCTGGGAATTTACACATGTTGCACCCTCAGCAGAGTCCCTTGTCCCTGGAAGCTGAGCCCCTATTCCATACTGCCCCCTGATGGGACAGCAGGGCTGAGCTGCAGATACACCACAGAGCCCAAACCCCTCCTTACAGAGCAGGAGGAACAGAGAGAGCCATGATCCAGTCCACTAGAAATATCAGACACCCAGGATTCCTGGGACTGGTAGATGTTTTCAATAGCTCCAGTGCCTAATGGGCAATGCGGTTCCTGCTTTCATCCCGCCTCTCACAGGGAGCTTAGAGTCAGGGTCAATACAGAGGCTTGATGTAGATGGTATACCAGTGGGCCTGGAAGCCATGAGCTGCCTCGAGATCTCCAGCCACATTCTGAGGAAGGAAGGAGCGGGAGAGAAAGGCTCTGAGGAGGACACCAAACGCATGCCAGCTGGAGTCTGGGCAGAGTTGAGCTTCCTGGTGCTAGACTCTGGGCCGCTTTTTGAAGACTCCACCTGTCCTGCTTGCTCCAAGATGCCTGTCTGTCTTAGAAAGTGCTGAAGCCACAGCCTACAGAAAGCCAGAACAGGGTAGGCCCAGGTGCTCAGCTACTGGCCAGAGGCAGGCTACAGCCCCACCCCTAGGACAGCTGCACCTCTTTACAGCCATGAGGCATTCTGTCCACACATTTATAAAGTCTAAATCCTAATTTTTTGGAATTTCTTAGTGCTGTATTTATGTTACTTCAACCCCTCCAACTCTTTCCTGTGTCTTCTATCCCATCTCGAATTCATGAACTCTTCTATGATTATTCCTGCTTCACACACACACACACACACACACACACACACACACACACACACACACGCATACACACACATGCACACACACACGCACACACACACACACGCGCGCACGCACACACGCACACACATACACATGCACACACACACGCATAGACACACACATGCACACACGTACACACACACGTTTAGGGTCCCATTTTTGTTACCCATATTGCCCATATGTACATGTGTTTAGAATGGGAAAACTATCAAAGGGCTTTATCCTTAGAGGAAACCCTCCTTCAGTGGCCACTGGCTGCCTTCAGTTCTTTATTTAGGAGTGGGTCTTGTGACGATCTCCCCCATCTGTGTAGGCATGTTGACTGGTGTTGTCTTGTGAGAGAAACCATATTGTTGAGATTTCATGGGTGGCAGCAACCCCCTCGCATCTAGAAGACAGCGTCACCTAGCAGTCCCCACGATGCTCTGGTTCCTACATTCTTTTCATCCCATCTTATGCCATGTTCCCTTCTGTACAGCGCTTGTGCTTCACGTGTCCTGATTAGGCCTGCCACCTGCACAGTTGACTAACATCTCAAAGGAGAGCACAGGGTCAAAGCCTGGCTCAGCTGTGTGATGGTGAGGGGGTTCCCTAGACCCTTTCTTGTCAGCTTCCTCACCATGTACCCTAGCACCCAGGGGCAGTAACACAACCAGTCTCACAGAGGAACCAAGGATGAAATGGATCCCAAGTGCGGTGCGCTCAGAACAGGGCCCAGCACACGGTTGTGCTTACCCAACGTGGACACTGGTGAGAGCTTCCTGGGTGAGCCCGGAGGAACCAGGGCCACTATCCAAATCATAGTCCCACTCAGTGTCTCAGTTCCTCTAACTGTACAGTGAGACTGGAGGTTCATCCCTACGAATGACCTCAAGACCACCATGTCCTGCTAAGGATTATGGGACTGTTTAGAAGTTAAAAAAGGAAAGGTCTCTTCTATGTGGGAGACTGGACAACAGAAGAAGGGTCCATTAATCACTCTGACAGGAGGCCGTGTGGGTTTTATGGATCCTAGGGCCCAGGCAACTCTTCTTAGCATCATTCAGAATTTATAGACTCTTGTCATTGTCCCTTTAACTCTCTTATTCGGCTGCATTGGGAGCGAGCCTGGCATGAACATTGTCTGTGCTGCCTGACCAGGGAGATGAAGCCGGTTCTGCTTCCAGCCCCAGCTGGGATGGGATGCAGCCATGTCCGTCCGTTGAGAACCTGGTTTGGAGGCCACTGGGTTTCTATCATCAGCAGATGTGCAGCCAGCAGGAGGGCTGACATGCCTCCTCTCCCTGCTGGGGAAGAATCAGACAGTGACAACTCCATCAAATGAAATGAGGAGCCAACGTTCCCGCCTTGTCCATCTGGCCTGCCCTCTGTGTGTCTGGCCCTGGAAGACTGGGACCTTACACCTTAATAGATTCGAGGCAATGGGGCCTCAGCCCAGTTATCATATAAGACAACAGGAGCAGCCCGGATGAGACTGGCTCCCTGTTTCTCACTTCCTTGCAAGCTGTGTGGTTTTTAGCAAAGACACCTGACCTTCCTGAGCCTTTCCTGATGGGGATAAATGCTCCTGTCAATCCAGAGTACCCAAGGCTAGGATGAAGACACGCTGAATGAGGTAGCTGTGACAGAGAGGTCTGGAGAATGTGTCACTGTGGTCAAGCTCCGGAGCTCCAAGTACATTGCAGCCACTGCTGACTCTAGACTGTGATCTCGCCTCTTCCTTATCATTTGGGTAACACTGCCCAATTCATAGCTACGGTGAGACCAAGGTACAACGGCATCCCTAGAGTTTGCTTACCAAGGTTACAGGCATCAGGAGAGGCGATGTCCCCATAGGTGCCCAGTAACTGCCCTTGGACACAGGGGGCTTGTGGTGGTTCTAGAAACACCAAGGAAAGAGCATCTGGCTATGTTTCTGAGGGAGTTTCTAGATTGGCTTAATGGAGGTGAGAAAGACCATGGCGACACATAAATAATAAGTAATAAAACCGGGTGGCACCCTTCCATGGGGTGGGGTCCCAGAGTGAATAAAAACAAGGGAGCTGAGCACCAGCCTTCATGTCCTTCTGAGCAGCTGCCTCACCTTCCCTTCATAGTGTCTTCCCCACCATGGTGGACTGTATCCCCTCAAACTGCGAGCCACTACCACCCCTTCCTCCCTTGAGTTACTTCACAATACGTGAGAAGGGTAATGAACGCAGTGCTCAAGTCCTGGCTCAGGTGCATGTTTGCTGTACTACCTGGTGACCCTGCCCCTCCTGAATTTTAAAACTGAAAGTCTTGCTCCCAGGAATTCCCAACTTCAGTAGCCTATGACAGCTCCCAGGACAGTTTGCGGTCTCAATTTCCCCATATGCACACCTGTTATTTCTTTTGCAAAGAAAATGGATGTGTGTGAATCATAGAACCAACCAGGGTTTAAGCACAGAGCACTGCGTTCCAGAACCTGGAGCCTGCTGGAACCGTTCACTTAGTCATTAGTCAGGGCAGCCTTAAGGGTGTTAGTATTGGCCTGAACTCTTGTCTCTACAAAGGGACACAGGCTCAGTGAGAGAAAGGCTAAGACCACAGCTCTTAGACAGCTGGCTGAGGCTGGCATATGAAGTTCCATGTTCTTCCGGTCCCTGAACCCGGGTGACCGAGGTCCCGAGGTCCCTAGTTCATCTTAGACTCACAACCAGGGACAACAGTGGTTGAGAGTATGGATGCAAAAACTGGCTCTTGGATTTGAATCCCAAGCCCTGCAATCTTACTGTAATGGCAGGTAGACTACTTAAGTTCTCTGGCTGCTCTGTCCTCATCTGTCAAACATGCTGACAGGACCATCCCAGACAATCAGTGAGAGTATAGAGTATAGCATCAACAAGTCAAGCCTATGGCAGGGTTAGAGAGAAGGCTCCATCAGTAATGTGCTTGCCCTGTAAGCACAAGGGCCTGCGTTCCACTCTTACAATCCCAGGACCAGGGAGGCAGAGGCAGGTGGATTCCAGGAACTTACTGGCCAGCCATTCTGTCCTACTTAGGGAGCTCCAGGAAAGCAAGAAACATTATTCAAAAACAAAGTAGCTGACACCTAAGTAAAGAATGACAGTTGAGAGTTTCTTTTGTGCCCCCACACACATACACACACACACACACTCACACACACAAACACATACACACACAAACACACAAGGACACACAAACACATACACAAACAAAGACACATAGACATATACAAACACATACATACAAATACATACACACATATATGTACACAGAGACACACACATACATACACAGAAACACACATACACACACACATATATATATACAAACATATACACATACAATACACACACAAACACACATATATACACATATACACACATACAGATGCTTATACATACACATGTGTACACACACCCACACATACACACACACACACCACAGACACACACACACACACATTCCACAGGCACACACATACATACACACATAAACACACATACACACATACATACACACACATACATACATACAAATATATACACACATATACACACAGAGACACACACATATACACACATACACATATACACATATACACATATACACACACCCCACAGACACACACACATACACAAACACACACGTACACAACACACACACACACACACACACACACAGGGGGAAGGGGGAGAGAGAAAGAGAGAGTGAGCGAGCTTGTATTAGTGCAGTGCTGGGCTCACACAAAGCCCTGATAGCCAGAAACCACTATTACAACCTCCAACAACCCAAACGTGACCTGGTCAGTCCATTAGCCTCTCTGAGCACTCATTTCTTCACATTTAAATGTAGACGATGCCATACTTCCTCTGTGTCGTGGGGTTCAACGGAGATTAGCCAAGCCACAGGTTCAGCTTTAACGCATGAAAAGGCTGCACAGAGGGACCGGAGAAGATATGACGTGCACACAATATAAGCATGGTACCTTAGGTAACAGGATACAATGGCGAGAACACCCTGCATTAAAAGCAAAATCGAAGGAGAGCAGACAGAGAAAGACACAGCAATGCAGAGAAAGGAGAGAGAGAGAGAGAGAGAGAGAGAGAGAGAGAGAGAGAGAGAGAGAGAGAGAGAATAAGGGCTGAAGTGAAACAGGGAATCGATGTGGTACTGCAATTTAAAAACCAATAAACAGTAAATACGGGCCTGACTGCCCAGTGACAGAGCAGCAGGTGGCCTGGCCTGAGATAACTCACCTGCCCAAAGCTGGGCCAGATATCCCAGCCATCCCTGCTCTAATGTGTGAGCCACAGCTCTGTCTCTCCATCTGTGTGTTATTCTGGGGAGCTGAGTCTTTGATTGACACACTCTACTCAACAACCTAGACATAGAGTCTCAAACTGGGCTCAGAGTCTGGACTTCTGTCCTGGGAAGGGAGCCTGGGCCGGGCCTCAGTCTCCATGGCCCGACGGTGTAGTGGATAGAGAGTGGCCCAGCCCACCTCTCCTCTCAGACTCTTGCTGATACCCATTCATCCATACTGCGAGACTCCTGTTTTCTCTGGTGCTTACATTCACACTCATGAGCAGCCCAAGCCTCGCGCTGGACATGCATCTCATGACTTCTCCTCACCCCTTCCCTAGTCCCACAGTTGTCTGAAACCCAAGGCTGTGGGCATCCTGTTCTAATTTTCTCTCTACAGCTATGACAGACAACACCACCAAAAGCAAGTTGGGGGAAGCGAGGGCTTATCTTACATTTCTGGGACAGCTCATCACTAAGAGAAACCAAGGCAGTGACTCAAAGCAGGAACTGGAGGAAGGGACCAAAGCAGAGACCATGGAGGAGTGATGTTGCTGGCTTACTTCCCTGGCTTACTCAGTTTGTTTTCTTACACAGCCTAAGACTACTTGCCCAGGGGTGGCACAGCCCACAGTGGGCTGGGCCCTCCCATGTCAATCATTAATCAAGACAATGTCCCACACACATGCCCACAAGCCAATCTGATGGAGACAGTTTCTCAAATGAGATCCCATCTAACCAGATGACTCTTGCTTGAGTCAAATTGACAAAGCTACCTAGCACAGTCCCCTCTCACAAGGGGTGTCCAGCCTTCTTCTGGGGGCATAAGGCCCAAAGCTATTTCCTTGCTCACAATAATTTTCCAGCCCCTTTACCTCAAAACTCAGGAGTCCTTTGTGCCCATAATGGGGTCAGCCCTGGGGAGGGCACAGATGTTACCATTCAGGATATGGGACTTTCTGACCTACTCTCTACACAATGAGGTCTAGTCAAAGGCCTCATGTCTCCACAGAGGTACCATGTCTTGTCTCAACTTAGCACACACACACACACTCAGCCCCACATGCCACATTTAAACTCTCAGAGGATGGAAACAATTCTCCATGCTGGGGGCACTCCTTACAGTGCCCAGAGGCTCAATATACGCTCAGATCTGCTATAACGCCCAACCTTTCAACATGCTATGCTCTGTAGACACAGCCTGTCTGTGAGGATCTCTGCCACTGCGCTATACAGTTTCGCTAAGACATGCAAGGGAGAGCCAGTAATGTGGGGGATGGGCTATCTCCCACACTGGAGTCATTGTGAACCCATATGTGCCACCCTCAACCCACATTGTCTGCTCCCACACCCCTACAACCCTTTCCCCAAACACACTGTAGTTGGATAGCATAGTAATAATAATAATAGTAACGATGATGATGATGGTGGTGGTGGTGGTGATACCTCAGGAAATAAGAGTCCTTTGATAACTTCCTTCTTTTCGACTTCCCCTCATGCATAATGGTTGTACAGTCATTACAATGTGTGTGTGTGTGCTCCAGCCCAGTAAGCTTGGTAGAAATGACAAATCTTAGCCATGGAAAATATCATAATTTCCCCCAAAGCAATGTGCACTCTGACTACAGATGTGGTCACAGTCTCACATTCTAATTCTTGCCTCTCTACACACAGGGCATTGCTCCACTCTGGGCATAATAGTCCATAGTCATCACATGTGTAGAAGCTGGGACGCTGGGCAGAGCATCCAGGATTTATTCTAGGGTCTCTCCCTCAGTTCTCCTCAGTCCAATCCAGATGACGCAAGTACTCAAGCCATAAGGAAGATTAAATGGTTTCCTTAGGGTCAGCTATCCCTAAATTAAGACCATGGCCCCAATCGCTTTAGCTCATTGATGTCTACTTGGGTAAGATGGTAAGGCGTCGGCTTAGAGTCAGGTTGGAGGGGGGGATCTGGGAAGTAGTTTGAGGGTTTGTTTCTTAAGTTGTCTTTATGTGCAGCACGTGATCTGGTATACCATAGACTGGTGTAATCATCACTACCACCTCCCTTCAATCATCGTCATCAACATCATCACCAACATCATCATCATCATCACCACCACCATCATCACCACCACCACCATCATCACCATCGTTATTTCCTCATCAGTTCATCATCACGACCACCTCTACTCCATCATCATCTTCACTGTCCCATCATCATGGCCAGCACTCCATCATCACCATCACCTTCACTTCACCACCACTGCCATCATCATCCTTGAAGTCACCATTATTCTATTGTCATTAAATTTCACCATCTTCATCATCATCATCACCACAATCATCACCATAGCTCCAACTCCATCATCATCATCACCACCACCACCATCCCCATCACCACCATCATCATCACCTCCAATCATCATCATTACAACCCAACCACGACAGTCACCACTATTATCTCATCACCACCATCATCACCACCACATTGTATCATCCCCCTCACCATCACCATGATCAATTTTACACCATGCAGGTGATCATAAGTGACTTCAGGGGAATCCCGAATGTGCACACACACGCGCGCACACACACACACACAGGCACATGCATATGCAGATGAAGAACAATGTCAGAAACCAACCAGAGCTGAGGATCCCTGCTAACAACCCCACAGAGGCCTAACCGCCATAGAAACAGTTGGACCACATGCAAGAGACTAAGCCAGGTGGGCACTGAGACTAAATTGAAAAAAGTAAAGGAAAGCGGTCATGTGGGCTGAGGCCTTGAGACCATGCCAAGTCCTGCCTCTGAGGAGCAAAGTTTGATGGGTAATGATGAGAATACTTGCCCCACCTGAGACAGAGCTCAATCCTTCCTTCTCGACACGTTAGTTAGAGGTGGTGCAGATCAAAAACAGGAAGAAAGAAGGGCCACCAACCAGTTTGCTAGGGAGCATATGTCCTGAACCACAAGGAGATCTCCAGGGCCAGATCTACCACCCAGCAACATCACCCCAGCCCCCAATTTCCCATCATTAGCCCATGGTTAGGATTTAAGCTTCCTGCTTCCCTGAGTACTCTATAGAGCAGGAAATCCTCTAGTCCTATTCAGTGACAGGGGACATGCACGTGCCTATGTGAACTCTGATGCCTGCTGGACCTGCTGCCACCTTGTCTATATCCCTCATCCATCTTCATTCATCCTACAATGTAAGCACGGGGGTGTGGGAACTACAAAGACGTTCTTTGTACAGTGGGTGGTGTTCTTAGAGGGATGAAATGTAAGGGTATCCCTCTGCGTGCAGGTGTATATATAGGTTAGTGTGTGAGAATGCGTGTCTTGTGAGTGCACATAGGCTGTGCACTTCCATTCATTCATGTGCACTCCCAACGTGTGTCTACGTGTACCTGGGCATGCAGGTGTGAGTTCTGCACTCCTGTAGGTGGGTGGATTTCAATGTGAGTGTGCGTTTGTGTGCAGTCAACAAGGAAAGAGATGGCTGCCTTCAGCTGCATCCCCAGATTCTAGTCCTTCAAGGGGAACCCAGCCAGAGCAGGGCACCAAGCCAAGAGAAGCATTTGAGCAGTGTTGTCTGGCAGAGGATGAGGAAGAGGTCACAGGTCCTCAGCTCCGTCACTCTGGGACTGAAATAGGTCAGCAGAAGTACCTTTGCTCCATCAACTTGTAAATCAAAAGATCACTGGTTTGACCAGATGGGGTGTGGTAGTTCAGGACTTGAATCCCAGCAGAAGGCAGGCAGATCTCTGTGGGTTCAAGGACAACCTGGTCAACAGAGAGAGCTTGGGAACAGTCAAATAGTGACACCCTATCTCAAAAGCGAACATATGGAAAAGATAACCAATCCGATTCAGGAGGGTCTTGGGAGAGCATCCAGACCCCATTCTGAAGGTGAGGACGAGAAGGTAGAAGACATCCAGGGCTTGACTGAAGCTCTTCCTGGCTCTTAGGGGTTGATGGAAGTTTCAAAGTTTAGACATGGCTTCTACCCTCGTCACCTGGAGACTGCACAACTCCAAAGTCAGATTCATTAGGGCTCAGCATACTTACTGTCGCCGTGACCTATAGTCATTCATACCCCACCCACCAGACCCGTTCCGCTGCAGATGTGCTCAGGTTCCCACATCTCTCCCTCTCTCTCCTCGGGTACAGAACTTAAGTTCTAGACTGGGCCTAGTTCACTCCCCAAGTTCCTACCAACAGTGCGGGTGGCCAAAGGACCACGTCTGTTGCACACGTTGGGACCAGAGCATGCCACGATGCTGCCTCGTTTACAGCCGTTCTACAGCAGGAACCTCCAGAGTGTGTATCTTTCCTCAGTCCTTAGTGGCAACTGAGTGTGGTGAGTGGAACACTGGGGTCTGGAGATAAGAATAGGAAATAGGTCCCAGACAAGGAAGAGAAACCAAGAGATACTGTATTTCCGGGGTGTCATGTACCCCATGCTAGCCTTAACCTCAGTACATAGTTGACAATGACTTTGAACTTCTGATCCTTCCACCTCCACTTCTGAGTGCTGGGTGACAGTACTACACAGCCAAACCTGGTTTATTGAGTACTAGAAATCAAACCATGGGGCACGAATGCTAGGCAAGCACCCTACCAGCTGAGCTACATCGCCAGTCCTTCTTGGGACTTCTATTAGAGATATGATCTAAGGCAGAAAGGAGGCTGGCCCTCTGGAATGCCCAGGTCTCAGCTCCTGCCATTGTGCCTTGGGGACAGCTCCCACGGGAGGGGTATGGATGGGTATAGGATATCAAGTAATAAGTTCTCTGAGCCCTCCAGTTCCCGCCTGTTACTGTAAATATAGGACAGTCATTAGCCTGCTGCAGACTATCCCACAGAGGGATGATAAGTACACAGGTTTGCTCCTCATTCTCTGACTCGGTCTACCACCTGTGTCCTAGTGTTTGTTGGGTCCCCAGTTCCCTTGGCTCATGGGGGGGTATTCCAAACAGCAGACCTGGCTCTATCTAAATCGATGATGGTTGATTTCTGGGGTTCAGAAGCCAGACCACAGCCTTGCGTCTCTTCTACAGAACTCTAATATTGTCTTCTGTTCAACCTCCCTTTACCAGGCAAGGAGGTGGGATAGCACAAACATGATCCACAGAGCACAGCTTGAGCAGCACAGGATGCTACTTAAACTACTCTGTGCATGGGGGGCCTCAATACTGAAATGAGCCTGGTGCCGGGAATGTTTTTATCTTTGACCTTTGTTTTCTGAAGCCATCCTCTGATTGCTCAAAGACTAGCATTGTGTTCTAGGACAGAGCATCCTAGCTACCTCCTATTTCCACCTGAGAATCCTACCCAGGAAACAGGGTGAGGGAGGGGACAAGAGAGCTTTTGATGGCTGAAAAGCTACATTGGTACTGTCTGTAGCTCAGGGTTGGGGTCATCAGGCAGCAGGAATCTGTCTCTAGCATCTGCTGGCTTTTCCTGCCCCTGGATCTATGAATCCATGTCCTCTGCTTCTGTCTGTGAGCCCTAAGACTTGCAGACTCAGCGGGGACAATATCGCCCCCAAGAGGGGAAACTGCTTTTTGGTGGAGAGGCTACACAAATCAAATAAACAAACCCCTCCTCCCCTAGCCCTCTGTAAAACAGGCTCTGCGCCCAGCGCAGAAGGAGAAACAGTACATCTGCAGGATTTAAATCCTGTGGGACAAATGGCTAGGAAAAAGTTTCTGCAAAGTGTCCTTCCAGGAGTAAAGATGAAAAAAGTCAGAGAAGCATCGGCCCAGGAGCCACACCCTCTGTCACCCTTGGGTCCTTCTTCAGCAACATGGCTGCCCTCAGCAACCTTAACTGTGCTGTCCCCAGGAGGTGCAGTGCCCAGCACCAGGTCCAATGCCTGATGGGAAGGGCAGGCCCACCCAAATCTAGTCCAGAGAAACCCACCAGCAAAGCCCCAGCCTGGGCCTTTGGCCTTTTGCTGACACAGATACCAACTGTTTGAGTGAGTCCTAACATCAGAAACCAGGCCTTGGGGTCAAGGCTTAGCCTCCGTCCACATGTGAGACAGAGAAAAGATCTGTAAATGATGCTGGGTGCTCACCCACTATTCCCCTCAGAGATCCTGCCGATGCCTCCTCTGAGTGTCCAACTGTCCAGTGTCTGTTTCTAGACATGTGGGCCTGATTCACAGCCAGGGCAGGACTGAGCCGGACAGGGGTTTTAGAATGTATGCTTTCAAGATACCTCATGCCCCTGCAGACCGTGGGATCCCAGCACTCCTCAGACTAAGACATAAGGGTAGCCTGAACTACACATAAGCCAACTCTGCACCAAAGTGGGAATGTCAGATGTGGTAGCAAACACCTGAGGGTATCTCTGAGGTCAGGGTGGAGTGGGGGACAGAGTGCCGAGGAGACATCAGGGGCCGGAGGAGGAAGGGTTTGGGTTTCGCACTCAAGTCTCAGGCAGGGAAAGGCAACAATCTTGTAAGGCACAGAGCTTGGCTTCCCTAGCAGACACTCATGGCTAGAAGACCCCAAAACACACAAGGAAGAAGAGAAGCAGCTGCCTGGGCCCCAGAGGTCAAACTGCAGGCCTTAAATCAATTCCCAAAGTTTTCTGGAGAGCTCCCTGAAGGAGCAGGGAAGCAGGGAAGCTGGATGAAGCCTCCGTCTTTCATCTTCCACGTCTCGGACAGCCTCTCCCTACCTCCCTGCTTTCCCCTGTGGATGGGTAGTTCTTGGGATCTGAGAAAGGGTATGGAGCCTGCCAGGAAAACATGGGTCAGCACACATTGGCCAGACGTGCATGACTGTGTCATTTCATGGGGGTGAGACCATGGGGCTCAAGTGACTAAGAGGAATAAGGCAGAATCAGAATTTGACCGTGGCCTATCCAAATTTAATTTTTATCCCAGGATGTGACGAAAGGACTGTAAAAGCCTACTTCCATTTCCTTTGGCCAGAAACATCCATGAGATCCTCTGCGTGTGTGCGTGTGTGTGTGTGTGCGTGTGCGTGTGTGTGTGTGTATGCGCGCCTCTCCCATCGGACTGTGACTCCCCCAGGTCAGCCATTGTGGTCCTCCTTGCCTCAGAACAGGGGAACTTTTGAAAGCAATTCGAATTCCAACATCAATGCTCAACTGTCCCTGAGTTGGCACCCCACCCCCACCCCCACGACTGAGAGCTCAGAAGTTTCTCCACACACCAAAAACAGCAAGAAGAGCAGCATAAAAGAACAAACTTGCTCCACCCTTCAGGCTGACGGTTGGAAGCCAGAAGCCCGAGCCCTTCACTTTACTTTGATTGAGAACAAGAAGTAAGAAAACAGTCAAGTCAGGGCCACAGGGTCTTAGAGCACCCCTACCTCCATCCACATCCCATTCCCTTCCTTCAGCCCCCTATTCTCCTCAGCCTGGCCTTTCCATGCTCTCTGCTCTCGCTCCCCAGCCGTTCACATTTCTAGGCCTTGGGAAAAAGCCCATACTTCAAAGAAAGGTATCGGATAGCAGCCTCCTTCCAGCCATGACAGACCCTGTCCTGCACCAGGAGCTGTGCCTAGGAGCTGCCTCCAGAGCAGCAGCACCAGCGACTGTGCCAGAAATGATCAGTTTACTGCTTGTGTTCCCATGGGTGAGGGCACGAAGATTGGGAATTACCTTCGGGGCAGACACTGGACCAGAGCTGGACCGCTAGGAAGGGGGCTTGCGGCAGAGCATAGGAGGGAGGAGAGAGAAGGGCTACACAACGCTGCACCCCCTGCTCACAGTCGAGGTGCAGGATGTACCTCAGTCCATGGGAGGGCCGGAGCAGTGTTGGGTCAGGGAGGCTTGACATTTGAAGCACAGGTCTTCCAGATCCAACCTTCTCTCCGGTTCAGCCTCAGACAGGCTCCCTAAACCGGTCCCACAGTCCTCCTGGCTACATGGCTTGCTATTTACAACTCTGTGGGTACAAAACCCCAGGTTATTTGCTTGCATATTTCAACAGCCTCCCTGATGCTCCAGCACTACTTCCCGTCAGGCCCCCGCCCAAGAGCAACAGCCCACCTCTGCTGTGAAGCCTGAACTCTACAGCCTGGAGATTACTTTCTTTCTTAGCCAGGCTTCTACTCAGGGCCCCGGGGTCAGATCTCTCAAGCCACAGACAGACAGACAGACAGACAGACAGACACACACACACACACACACACACACACACACACACACACGTGCAAGCTCACTGCTTTAACCAGGACAGAGGGCTAACATCTACAGCCATGCTTGCAGCTCCAGCCTGGAGGACAGGCTCTAACAGTCCCTCTCCCTGCAGGTGTCTGTCTGTCTGCAGCTGTTTCTGAGTGCACTTGGCATGAGTCGTGCTCAGTTCCTCTGCAGGCTCTGCCTGATTCCTGCTCTCTCTCTCTCTCTCTCTCTCTCTCTCTCTCTCTCTCTCTCTCTCTCTTTCTCTTTCTCTCTCTCCCCTCTCTCCCTCTCTCCCTCTCTCCCTCTCTCCCTCTCTCTTTCTGGGTCTCTGGACTTCTTTCCCTGGAACCCAATGCTTCTGTCCTTTGTGCTCCCTGTGGAGAAGATGGGCAGCAAGGCACAGCCCTCCCCCTGGGAGCTGTCTGCCAGTCTGGGTCTCAGTTCTTGCTCAGGTCAGCCTTCGAAGCAGGGCAGGGCTGGGTGGGAGACAGAGAACTACAACATGGGCATGGCCAGTGCATCTTACGTACTGCTTCATCATGGCATTCTCAGCGAGCCCGGTGGGCACAAACAGTCCTCCTGATCTTGGTTAGATCTGCCTGAGGCCAAGATAGGGTCCCTGCAGCCATGCCTCCCTCTCCTCCTCCATGCACTCTACCAATCCATGATTATCTCCACCCCACCCGTCCAGGCACCAAGCTCTAGAAGACCCCAGGACCATCGCCCAGACCCCAGCAACGTCCTAGCCATGTCTGGCATGTGCTAAGATTCAACAGCATGGTCTGGAGGCAAAGTTCTGCATTCAAGGATTGCCTTTGTAGGAGACCGGGGTCTCCTCCTCCAGCTTCCAAGCCGGTCTGAAGCCTCACCAGGACCCGCTCTCCTCCCTCCCCATCAGTTTTCCCCTTCCCCCCACACTATCAAAACACAATGTAGAAGGAAGGATGAAATAGAGGAGTCCACACGAGTACCCAGGATGAAGTCCTCAAGTGAGGCAGGAAAAGAAGCAAAGTTCCCCTGTTCCCCCAGGTGCGCACATCCCTGAGCCCATCTCCCTTAGACACCCAACATCGCTAAGACGCAGCAGCGACAGCTACTCACCTGGGCAAGGCGGCACCTACCCGCGGCGGGGAGGCTCCAAGGCCGGCTCCGCAGGGCGCCCGGGCTCCTTGGCTCGGCCACGGCCACGCATCGTTCCTGGCCCGAGACAGGCTCACGCTAAGCGCTCCAGCTGCAGCGATCCAGCGAAGGCAGGCAGATGGTGGCCCCGGACCATCCACGCGGGGAGAACCCTGAGCAGCTTATTCAGTTATATCCATGGCATTTAGCAAGAAGAAGGGGCGGGAGGGGGAGTACAACTTGTGCTCTTCTCTTCCAGATTAAAAAAAAAAAAAGGAGGAAAAAAAGGATAGAAAAGATAATCCCTTCTAGGAAGATGAGGGTAGGATTTTCCTGATTGAAGAAACCCCGGCATCCCCAGGAACCTGCGGCCTCTTGGAATGTGGGATGTCTTCAAGTGCAGACCAGCCTGTCCTGTGTGTGTGTGTGTGTGTGTGTGTGTGTGTGTGTGTGTGTGTATCAGAGGGGAGCAAGGCACTCACATCCACAGGCACACACACAAATACACTCCCCCGCACTCCCCGCATGCACACCACTGCCCCCCCACGCGTGCGCGCACAAGCTCGTTCTCTCTCTCTCTCTCTCTCTCTCTCTCTCTCTCTCTCTCACACACACACACGCGCGCGCGCGCGCGCGCACACACACACACACTCAGCGATCGCACGGCACGGATCTGGGAGGATGCTGTGCAGGTTGGTTGTGCAGGCAGCTGCGGCCAGCGGTGCAGACAGCCTTAGAGACCCAAGGCGCCCCAGGACTCGGAGGCAGAGAGAAGCGCACTGTCCCCGCCAGGCTCTCGGGCACTGCAACCCCCAGTGGCCGCCTGCGGAGCTGCAGTAGCTCCCCAACCCCTGCGCCCGCTTCAGTCAGGATCCACAGCCGCGGATCCTCGGTTCTGGCAGCGTTGGTTCGGGGTAAATGGGCTAGAACTGCAGCCCTGCAGGGCCGCGAGCTCCGAGACCCCGAGGACCCACTCGATCCTCCGCGCAGTGACACGGCAGCTCCTGCGTAGGGCGATCCCCGCGACCCGGTCCAGTCCGTGCTGCCGCCTCTCGTGCAGAGTACGCCTTGCACACAGCCACCAGCCCGCCGCCTGCCGGAGGAAAATCCGACCGACTGCGTTGGCCAGGGGCTGCGGGCTGGGGTGGGGATGGGTGGATCGCGCCCACCCAGCCCCGAACCCAGCTAGAATCCCTCGCTTTAGCCAGTGACCTATAGCAATCCGTGCTGGGGGTATGCACACACAAGCACACACAACAGACTTTCTTTGAACATTTCAAGACTGCCCAGGCGAATGGAAGCTCTTGTTTGACAGCCCAGCAGACCATCCTCCTCCATCCACTCCCACGTGACAGAAGAATCCCAGGTTCCAGATTAAAGCGGAATGTCTAAGGCACGTGGTAGATATCAGAGTAATTACTCTGGGCTGGTTGTAGGTTTAGAATCACCAAGCTGGTGCAACAGAGACTTGGTGGCCTTTAGGTTCTCTGTGACCAGTTCCTGGGAAGGTAAGCCTGCGCTCTGAAGTGCCCCCCATGTATCTTTCCCTGTAGAGGATATGAATTATGGTATCCCGTTATTGCTCCGGTTGTCAAAACCAAGGGCAAAGAGCGCGCCTCTATTCATGTCCGCTCGCACTCGTTCCGTGCACCTGTCCCAGTTACCCACAGGGAGGCACATGTGGCATATGGATGTGTCTCTGTGGTCCAGCATTGGCTCAGCTACGCAGGGCTGTAAGAAAGAACCTGTCCCTTGCCTGTCTGGGCACCCCAGCTGGGTGCATACCTACGGAGGCGGTGCAAACAGTCAGGCAGGTCTCCTGCAGGGCACCTCCCCAGGTGCACCTAAGGAACCCTTCAGATTGGTATGCCACAAAGATCCTTGAAGACAAATCCTTCCCTGGAAAGATTCCAGGAAGCCAGAAAGAAAGGCTTCCCAGGATGGCTAGGATGCAGTTCAAGGTGTAGAGGGTGAGCTGGCCCTGAAAAGAAGGGAGCTGATTCCAGGAAAGAGAGGCGAGCAGGAGCGGGGCTAGAGGAAAGGAAGGAGAGGAAGACATGAGGCATCGAACCAGAGCGAATAAAGAAAAGAAGGGGAAGGGAGCAGGAAGTGGGCAGCTGCTAAGAGCATTCCTCTTTGGTTACCCGGCTTTTGCATAGTGTCATAATTAAGAAATTTATTACTATAATGAACATAGTAATTTTAAAAGAGACTAAACAGAATAGTTTTTTAAAAGTGGATAGAGTGAAAAGACAGCATGCAGCCGAGGTAATATCTGAATTCCCCTGAGGGGGTGGGGCTGAAGGCTACTGGGCTCACCCATGAAAAGATAGGACTGGAAGAGCAAGGATGGGTACAGGGCAGGACAGCACGGAAACAGAGCTGCACTGAGGAGAAGAAAGGCGTGAGAAAGACGCGATGGAGGGAATTAATAAAGGAAGAAATGCTGGGTGCGGGACAGGGCACAGCTAGGACCTCGTTCCTGGCAGGAAGGTCTCCCAGCTCAGAGAAGCCAGCATAGCTACTCTAAAAGAGACAGAACCTGGATCCTGAGCAACTCAGAGGATAACTCCATTGGGCTTGCCTCAGCATAAACTCACTGATTGGACTTAGATGCCCTAGAAGTTCACTGTGGTGTTGAGGGGAGTCATAGACACAGTAAGTCTCTTCCCCTCACAGGGGTTGAATGTGTCTATGACATTTCTAGCTGGGGCGGGGGACCTCTGAGCATCCTTGGAAGATGGGTGAGGCCCTGAATGTATGTAGGGAAATCAAGAGATAACGACTTTGCTGCCGCCTCTGCCCATGGGCCAAATGAAGGTTTCTTGGATCATTGGGCAAGCCCAGAAGGTTATATAAAAGCAGCTGTCTGAGTACAGAGCACAGAGGTTAGCCAGGGGTAACTGAAGGTCATTCCACTACTATGCACATGGGAGGGGGAGGAACCTGACATAAGCCATGTGTCGACAGATTCTTCACTATTCCCCGCTCTTCTGAATAGCCTGAGGTGAACAGCTTTGAACCTCAGTCCTGTTTTCCTGCTTCTTTGCTCAGGCTGGACCCCCCCTGACCTGGAATAATCGTGCTAAATATATTAATGTATTTTCAGCCTCTTTGTACTTGCTGGTTTCAAAGCTAAGATATTGAGATGCAGATCCACAAATGACCGCTCAGAGAATGTTCACCGGACAGACACATTTTAGATACATACAAGCATTCCTCTACATTTCTGTGTAGTGGAGCATGGCTTGTGTTACACACTGAACTTTAAGACTGCCCTCCATGCTGTAGTAAGATTCCAAACCCATTGGGGAGAAGGGTCAGGCTCATTTCCACTTAGAGCAGCCACTGCTCTCCTGGGACATCTCACTCGCTTGTCCTCGTGTCTGCATCTCTTGGTTTTCTGGCTGGGCTGGAAGCATGGTTCTCTCATATTGTGTTAACTTTTCCTAGGATGACACAAACAACTGCTCATCCCAGATGAGCATCGATGACAGAAAGAAGCACAATTTCACCAAAGGCCAAAGCCGTGAGACCAGTGACTTCGTGAGCTTTTCAGACAGTGTGAGCGGCATCACTGAAAATTCTCACCCATCATGGATGATGAACTCATGGCAATTGTGCGATAGAACAGCCTCTTCAATTAATCATCTACTTCCTGTATACTCAGGCGTCTCTGACAAACCACTTGCAGTTGACAGTGAACCAAGGAGGAACAGTAGCTCGTGACCTTCCCCTCTTATATCTACTAGGGGATGTCAGTGGTTCTTTTAATTAGAGTATACACTTGGCTCTCTTTGCCTTGATCTGTTTGAGCTGCCATAGCTACTAGGCAAAGTTAGTATCTACTCTAAGACAGAATCATGTCATGCTTGGGATAGTGTCATATAACAGCCAGAATGTTGTGGACCTTATGGCTGGCTCTCGTCAGACTTGCTAAGTATCTTATGGGGTCCCTCAGCAAGGGTGGAAGGGCTTAGGTAGTTAGGCACTAACAGCCTTGGAAGACACTGGGGTTGAGCCTTCCTACCCCAGTAGTTACGATCTTGTGAAACCTAGGAAGAGCTGACACTGCAGAACTTTAATTGCTGATTCAAAAAAAAGGACCTGAACTGACCACGAAGTCCTTAATAGGTGACTGTCTATATGTGGCTCCGGAAGCATTAAATCTTATGGTTTTACTGCATACCAAGGCATTTCCTGATCAAGAACAAGGATCTACCATTGCCCCCTCCTGCAAGACTCAATCCAAACTGACCTGTTAATCACAGGAAAGTGAAGCATCACTCAGGAGAAGCTGCTTTATCACAGAGATGTTAGAAATGCTATAAAGCCCACCTAAAGAGTAGATCAACAGAGTGGCCCAGCATCTATGCTCACCCCAAGAGTGTACCTGCCTACTCTGAACAATCCCCATCTTCTACACGGAACGACATGTCTTGTCTGAATTCTTTCAAAGGAGATCATAAGGACCAGGAAGTCGAGGGAGGTACAGAGCAAAACCACAGTGGCAGATGTATGTTGAAAAGGCTTCTAGCTGAAAGGGAAGGTGGGCTTGGGTCTTGATGGTTCATGGAGGGGTGTCAGGACATAGGATAGAGAGGTTCCCCTATTCGTTATGTTCCCTAAGTAGGAAAAAAGGAGGTTGTCTCAAAATGAAGTAAGGGGGTCAGGTGAGCTAGGACAGATGCTCAGGGCTACAGAGTCATGGAGAGGGAACTGTTAAGCCTTGAGTATGCTCTGTAAAGGAGTAGTGAAGCCTAGAATCCCAGAAACCGTGGGTGCTCCTCTGAGTGTCCTTCAGCTCATAGGCCTGAAAAATACTTGTGGGCCAGGGGAGCAAGAGGGATGCTGGCACACGGGCGCTGGTGAGATGGCTCAGTCAATATAGTGCTTGTGAGAACCTTGTTCAACCCACAGTATCCACATGTAAAGACGTGATGGCACACGCTTGTAGTCCCAGCATTGGTGGAGATGGGTGGATCCTTGGGGTTCACTGGCCACCTAGACCAGACTACTTGGAGAATTCCAGACCAATGATAGACTCTGGAGGAGCAGGGGGAGGAAGAGAAGGAGGATAGGGGAGGAGGAGGAGGGAAGGAAGAGAAGGAGTAAGTGGCAGTTGCTAAAGATTGAGACCAAGGTAGTCCTCCGATCTCTGCATATGTAGACATATACAATCCTGTACAACCACATGTACATGTGCATGCACACACAGAGCTCTTGGATCACAGCTACACAAGCCTCTGGGGTCTCTCTCCACTGTCCAAGGACTGGAAGTTGGATTCTTATCCTTCACTCTTAGCATCCCATTCAGTAAGCAAATCCCACAGGCTGGTAAAAGGTGAATCTGTGTGACTGCAAGAGCTGAGGCCCTGGTCATACCTTTTCGGACATGCAGACTTCCTTCTCTCTGGGTATCTTTTATCCTTCTTCCTTTCCCGATTGTATAGTAAGAAGCAGCCAAAATAAATTCTGATTAGTATGCATATGTATTCCTCAACTCCATAACAGAATGACTAACACCACCTCCAGCCATTAGCCTGAGTTTGTTTTCTAAATCCAGTTTGCTTTCCATCTTGCAGATTTCTGTTTACCCTCTCCCTCCACCTAGAGCCCAGCGGTCTCCCTCTGCTGCCTCTGTCCCCAGTCCTGGGGCTGAGCTAACGAAATCTCCTGACCATCCTAAAGCATCGTGAGAAAGTAGCAGACACGTCTTCACAAAGGTTGGTTTGCACACCACTGAGACCTTTGCTAAACTGTGTGGAGGAGCAAAGGAAGGAGAAAGAGGAAAACCACACTGCCGTTTGCCATCTATAGCAGGTATCTCTGGGTGTCCCTGTCCCCAGCTTGGCACAATGGTCCCCTGAAATAGATCCCAATCTCCATTTTGCAAACAAAACCACAGAGGCCCAGGAAAGCAACTCATCAACCTGGAGAGATTAGAGCTGTTGACTGATGTTTCTCTTCTCTTTGTAAAAACTATTTATTTTATTTTATGTCTATGAAAGTTTGCATGTGTAGCTGTGTACCATGTGTGTATAATATCATCAGAGGCCAGAAGAAGGTGTCAGATCCCCTACAACTGGAACAATAAAAAGGTTGTAATCCACCATCTTAGTGATGGGAATGGAACCCAGGCTCTCTGCAAGAGTAGTCAGTGTTCTTAAGACCCCATCTCTCCAACTTCAATGGATAGGATTTGAGACTAAGATGTCCGGCTCCTTGTCCCCAGCTCCATCACGTGTGCAGCCTTTCTAGTTCTAGTCTTGACATGCTAAGCAGGAATCACCTGGTGTGCCCTAAAGAGTTAGGAATGCTGGACAAAGAGAAACCTGAGCTGACCAGAGATACGTCCCAGGGGCTCTTCACACCATGTAGCCACACAAGCAGATGAACTCTTAGAATATTCTAGAATTCAGGATGGTGTAAAAATAACATTGGAAGGAATGATGGTTGCCCCGCTCCTGATTTCTACTGTGACCTTGGACAAACATTTCTCTCTCTGGGACTCAGTTTCTTTGTCTATAAAATGAGTTTCAGTGCTCAGGAGTCTCTAAGAGCCAACGAAAAGCAGCAGAGAAAACAGCCGCTCGAAAGCCTTGTAACTAGGTCAGTTGGTCCTGAACTTGCTGTTTAGAAGGTGTGAGTTTGGTATTTAAAGATTTATTTATTTATTTATTTTATGTACAGCATTCTGCCTGCATATGTGACTGCAGGCCAGAAGAGGGCACCAGATCTCATTACAGATGGTTGTGAGCCACCATGTGGTTGCTGGGAATTGAACTCATGACCTCTGGAAGAGCAGTCAGTGCTCTTAACCACTGAGCCATCTCTCCAGCCCGAGTTTGGTATTTAAAAGTCGCATGGTAGCATGTGTTTGCAATCCCAGTATTGGGAAGTGGCTCCAGGCTAGCTATAAACTTTGTCTCAAAACACAAGGTAGATGGCACCTAGAGAACAGCACCCAAAATTGCACGTGTGCACGTGCACACACACACACACACACACACACTCACCTGCACACACACAGAGAAAACAGCCATTTGAAGCAGAACTAGTGACCACACTCATCTACCTCCTTGGATGCACGGTCCCCTCTGGAAGCATTGACCAGCCAGCCATGTCTCCGGATTGCCACAGTCACTCACCAGGGAGTGCTAAGGGTGCAGATGTAACAATCAGCTGTGTGGTCTGTGGTGAGTGCTGAGTAGATCCAGAAAGAAGCTCAGCTCACCGCTGTGGCTGAGACAGTCTCCACCACCATCCCAGAGCTTCACTGGATTCCCCTGTAGCTTCCATTCCCCTCTCACCATGGGATACACACCAGTAAGAGCTTGTTATTCCTCTCCACCCTAGCTGAGCGTCACTTTCAATCTCATTAAGATTGGAGCAGGTGCTGTCACCTACATTATGGATATGGAAACTCAGACGAGAGAAGCTGAATAGGTGGCTAGGTCAAGAAGGTGACAGGGAGCAAAGCCTCCATTTAATAGTTCTGGTTTAGAAGTGTGTGTGTGTGTGTGTGTGTGTGTGTGTGTGTGTGTGTGTGTGTGCATGTGTGTGCATGTGTGTGCATGTGTGTGCGTGTGTGTGTGCGCGCGCGCGTGTGTGCATGTGTGTGCATGTGTGTGTGTGCGCGCGCGCGCGTGTGCATGTGTGTGCATGTGTGTGCGCATGTGTGTGCATGTGTGTGCGTGTGTGTGCGTGTGTGTGTGTGTGTGTGTGTGTGTGTGTGTGTGATGTAGGTGCACATATGCCAAGGCATGCCTGTGGAGGTCAGTAGGTTCTCTCTCCTTCCACCTTTATGTGGGTTCCCAAGACCTGAACTCAGGTCCTCAGGACTGTGTGGCAAACTCCTTACCCATGGAACCCTCTTGCCAGCCCTGAAATTATGGAGTCTACACAAAATCTGCCTGCTTCTAGAATACATTCATTGAAGGAGAATTCATAGAAAGAAATTCAGCAATTCAGACTCCAAAGTCGACAGAGTAAATTCTCTACCCTCAGTTCCTGTTCCTGCCCCCTGCCTCTCTCTGCTTTCGGTTTACGGCGTGTTTGGAACATATAGTCGTAAGCGTGTGGTTTGTTTTATAATCCAGTCAACTGTGGAAGCACAGCCATTGTCATTTATGTCCCTGTCTCGGCATCGTTCATCCCGGAGATTTATTGCAGTAGGAACTGTAAGTGGCTACAGGATTCTTTCCATTCCTTAATCAAGCCCTCTGTTTCTCTTTCACAGGAACTTGGAGAACTGAGCAGGAACCAAGCCCTGCCTGGTCCCGAGTGGGACAACAATTCAATTTAACCTGATGCAATTTCCTTGGTATTTATGAAAAATGAAAGACACAGAGAATGAAAGACACATTGACTGTGGCCCCATCACACACCCTGGCAGTGCTGACCTGCCATGTATCTGAACTATCACAGTGAAAAGCTGGCACATTTGGCAGAAGAATTCTTCATTCTCGGTGTAGAAAGCATTTCTAAGCAGATAAAATCTCAGGGGAAGGAGCTGGAGAGTTGACTCTGTCACCAAGAGGGCTCCTTAATCTCACAAGGGACCTGGGTTCAATTCCTAGCACCCAAAGGTGACCTGTGGTAGAAATTATTTAGTCCCAACTCAAGTTTCTACCAAGGCTTTGACCCTTTAGATCCCAGATAAAAGGCACGCACAGCCTTTATATGTGCAACAAGCCGTAAGCAGCACAAAAGCTGGGTGAGTGCCTACTCTCTGTGTGCTATTAGAATCTATTTTCCTATCAATAACCCTGAATTATTCCTTACTATTTACTATGCTTCATTTGGGCTGCTCTTAACTCCAATCGCCCAGCCCTCAGGCCATGTTTTCATGGTTCACCTAACCCATGGCAGCTTCTCCTTCTTCCTCCTGCACCTTCTTCTCCCCCATGGTTCATCTCTGACCTCAAGACCTCGAAACCTAATTCTCCATCTGTCTCTTCTGTCTAGCTATTGGCCACTGGCATCTTTATTTACCAATCAGAAATAACTTGGGGCCAGGGTCACTTAGGGCTATGTGTGAACTCTATTCTTTCCGGGGAAAACCAGTCTCGGGGGCCCAATGTTAACATTATAATAGGAGCATCGTCAGACCAACCACTGCAGTGGCCCCCAACCACCTGTAAGCTTGGTTCCAGGGGATCCAATGCCTTCTTCTGATCTTCATAGGAGCATGTGTGGTATGCCTGCCGGAAAAGCAGTCATATATGTAAGATAATGCTAAAATAATCATCTCAAGGGGATGATGGCATGTGAAGACTTTTAGAAGGACTCATGGCATTTTGATAAGGAAAGAAATAAGAGAGTTGGAAGTCCAGGTGGGGAGAAGTCAAGGCTGGAAATTGGGGCAATCAGGGAGACACAGGAGGCTCCTGGTCTGCCCAGGTCACAGGGCAGAAGGTGTGCTGGTTAAAAATAGGTGTTCTGGAAAGGAACTCTCTGGGTTTCAGTTCGAGAGCCCAGCCACCCATCTGTAAAGGAAGGCTGGTATTTCAGCAGGTTAAGGAACCTCCTGTACCCACTTTTCCAACGGACTAACGAGTGTGGACATGCCCTGGGGTGGATGGGAGGATTAAACGGCACAAATGCCTCCAGAATGTGCTACACCGTGCAGGATCCTGCTAAAAGAGAACCAACAGGACGAATATACGTTACAACGGAGATGCATTAGAACAGCTCTCTAATGTGGGGTACTCATAAACTGGGCCTGGTGATAGCCGAACCTGTAATCCTGGCACGTGGGAGTCAGAGGCAGGAGGATCAAAAGATTGAGGTCATCCTTGTGCACATCAGGAGTTCAAGCTCAGCCTGAGCTACAAGAAACCCTCCCCCCCAAAGCTCAGAAGCAATATCTGATATAGTCTAGGTGCCGGGCACTGAGTGCACAGACTCCCTGAGACCCCAGATGTCATCCTTGACATTGTTAATTATCAAGGAGCCCATACGGGGGTTCAAGAACAGGGCTTTGGGCAAGTAATTAGCAGAAAGGAACACAAGGGGGACTCTGGCAGTGATGCAGATGTGTTTCTGCATTCTAGTAACCCATGGGTCTGACTGGTACACAGAAGCCTAGCCTGCCACCCATCTGCAGCCTGTGTGTGAGCTGCACTTGACCAGCTCAGCTTCTGGCTTGTGGGGTGGTCAAACAGCAGACGGGGAGCTAGAGAGATGATCCTTTTCTAGAGTGCCTGACACACACCTGAGTTCAGGCTCTGCATCACCCTTACAAAAGCCAGGTGAAGCACTGTGCATCTACAGCTAGTGCCAGGAGGCCAGGAACAAGTGGGTCTCCAAAGCTCTAGCCAGCCAGTCTGGCCTATCAGTCACTGAGCTCTCAGTCCAGGGAGAGACCCAGCCTCAAAACAGAAATGGGGAGGGCAATAGAGAAAGTCATGTGCTGTTGACCCCTGGCCTCCACACACAGGGTCTCATACACTGGGAGGGTCTCACATACACACACACACACACACACACACACACACACACACACACGTACTTTTGAATTAAAAACAAATAAAGACACCCCCCCAAAAAAGGGGTGAGCATGGCCTCGCCGAGGAGTAGGTCTTGGAGAGCAAGCATTGACTAGGCTGGATTGTGGGGTTTGGCCAAGTTGAAGGTCGCTGGTGGCCTTTTAAGAGAGCACATTTCTGCTATTGTTCGGGTATGGGAACCAGATTGCTAGTGGTTGGGAGTTTGTGGGAGGTGAGGAAGTAGAGGCAGTGGGTGTGGAATACTTTTTTGGGGAAATTTAGCTGTGAAAAAGGGATGGGAGGAGGGATGGGAGGAGGGTTGGGAGGAGGGACGGAAGCTCAAGAGGGATGAGAGACAAACAGACTTTCTGGGGGGGGTGGGGAAATCTTAGGAGTCAGCTGGAGTAGAGCAGCCAGTGTAGAGAGAGCTGAGGTTGGCAGCCTGCCAGGGGGTTTGCCCAGGATTCAGGAAGGCTGGAGATTTGTTACTCACGTTTTCTGTGAAGGGGACTCTAAGGGGTCAGGGGACAAGTCCTGAGTTTTTTATCTGGGACATTAGGGAGGACCAACAAGGGAGCTTTAGAATTTGACATCATTCAGGAGTGGAGAAGCATCACCTGTGAGAGACCTGAACCTCTCCAAGTCTCTCAGGGATCTGGGTCAGTAGGTGAATGAAGACAAGCAGGGGTACTGGGCAGGTGCCAGGGGCTTCATTCTGAATGCAGCCTGGGGGTTCACTAGATGGTGACAGAGCTGGTTCAATTCCCAGCACCCAAATAAAAAAGCAGGGTGTGGTGGTACATGCTTATAGACCCAGTGCTGGAGGGGGGAGTGGAAAGATTTCTGGGGCTCACTGGCTATCCAGCCTGACCTATTTGGCCAGCTCCTGTCCAGTAAGAGAGACTATGTCTCAAAAAACAAATGTGGATGATTCCTGAAGGATACCTTAGGTTGACTGGTATTACACACACGCGCGCGCACACACACACACACACACACACACACACACACACACACCCCAGAGCGAAAGGGAACCCAGAGTCCAGGCTCTGCAAATTACGGTGAATATTGAATACTGATGAGACTCATTTCTGCTCTGTCATGCCATCCCTACTCCTTACTGCCATGGACAGTTGGAGACACGCTTCGAGCCTCCCTTTCCCGTCGGATTCCTGACGCTTTCGTTTACCTGTGTATGGTGCAATGGACCCAGCACACGTGTGCTGTGGAAAATAAACCAACCAGGGCCGTTAGCATTTTCATTTCCTTACATTTGTGTCGTCTCTTCATGTTGCCTTCAGACTCCTGCCTTCTAATTCATTATAAAAATACACAATAAATGGCCGTGGGCTGTCCTCTTGCTGTGCTACAGAACCACACTACTCACCCCTCCTGAGCCCTTTGGAGTCCAGTTTGACCTTCTGGTGGACACTGCTTACTGAGAGCAGAAGACAGGAGGAGACTATGTCAGCTCCCCATGCTTTAATTTCTGGTGTCAGCCCCTGAATCCCACCCCAGCTTTCCCAGTGAACTACTCATGTCAGAGAGGATGGGATCTTGGGATATTGGTGACCACACTTCTCTGTTGATTTGGCCATCAGTAGCGGAGTCCCAAAGCTTCCACCTTCTGAGTGACAGCTGTTAGCCAGACATTTGTATTACACTCTATAAGGCGCTTCCATTTCGGTTGAATGGTGACAGTTCCCAAAACGACAGTCATTTGTTGTCCAGAACTAAAGTAACTTGTTTTTCTAGATTCTTCTTGTACCCCCTACCTGATCATAACTGATTCAGAGATAGCCTGACTCTCAGTACAGACATTGGGCTATTCCTCAACTGCGAGTCATGGAATGGCCCCCATTCCTGTAAAACCTATAAAAAGAAATCCCCCTCCTCTGCCATGTGGGCCCAACCTCTCCTCAGAGCCCCCACTGTGCTGCAGCCCTCCTGCCTTCCTATGGCATTAATAACGATTCTAGCAAACTTCTCACCTGAAAGGGACATCTGCCTCAGTGTCCCCTTGAATCCCAAATCAGAAATGTTCCCCTCTTCTGATTTTAAACACTCTCCACCCTTGATGTGATTTCCCTGTTAAATTTCCTTTGGAAACAAGTAGAGTGCTTTCTGCTTTCTAGAAGAAATGACTTTGCCATGTAGTAGAGCCCAAGATGAACACCTGGGTGGGCAGAGATGGGTTAGAACGAAGACCCTGGGTCGGGCCGCTGACAGCAACTACAGGAGAGTAAAGGGCTTCGAGTGTGAAACTTTGATGAGGCCCAAGAAGAACTCTCAAGCCCCTGGAAGACTCTGGAGCATTGAGCTATTGTCTCTCCCTCCATTCCTCCCTTCCCCCTTCCTTCCTTCCCTCCCTTCCTTCCCTTCCCCCTTCCCTCCTTCATTTCCTTCCTCTCTCTCCTCTCTCCTCTCTCCTCTCTCCTCTCTCTCCTCTGTCCTCTCTTTCCTCTTTCCTCTCTCCTCTCTCCTCTCTCCTCTCTCCTCTCTCCTCTCTCCTCTCTCCTCTCTCCTCTCTCCTCGCCAACTCCTTTTGCCTTGTTTGTGTTCTGATGCACTTTAGTCCAGAGAAAGATGTTGGACATCCTGATCTATCACCAACCACCTCATTGCCTTGAGACTGGGTCTCTCATTTAACCCTCATGGCCAGCAAACCCAAGTGATAGGATCTATTCCCCATAGTGTTGGGGTTAAATCACTATCAGCTTTTCACGAGATTGCTGGGGCACTTGAACTCGGGTCCTCATTCCTGTATGGCAGGTGCTCTTAACTCACGAATCATGATTCCAATCCCTCACAGCTGAGGTCTCCTAACAAATACCAGCTGTTGACACTAAGCTACTGCAGTCTCCCAAACAGACTTCCACAGAGGGTGTGAGCACTCCGGCTTTGGAAGGTGATCTAGAGCATGGCACTAGGGGAGTGGAAAGTGAAAAGAATAAACCTGAGGAATACAGTACAAGGGCTGGTATGCAGCAGAGATCTTCCGATAGAATGTCATCCCATCGACTCCTGGAGCACAGCATTGTGTGCTTTAGGCTGCCCTCTAGAGAAGAACCAGAAGTGATCAGCCATCTACTTGCTATCTGTCATTGACAGAAGACTTCCGGGGACATTAAGCTTCCAGCAAAATTGTCTCTGTGGGCAGGGAGACACCCTCAGGCATAAAGTATCCATGTTCTTAGCAGCATCGTACGCCTTCAAAGGTGATCATTCAATAGGTCACAGCAGAGCAATTATGGTGACTGACGCAGGTCTAACCTGAAGGCACTTCCTGTCTCCAAAAAAAATCCACAGATTCTTGCTCTGTGCCGGTTAACTCTTGTCTTCACTCTGTGATGGATTTCCAAGCACCGGGCTTCATTGTGGACATGCATGCCTGTCACTCCATGGAAGCTTTTGATTAAATTAGTTCATTTATTTATTTTGTGCACATGTGTGTCCATGCATGGCATGTCCATGCCAGATGTCTGCCTCGGGTGTCTTCCTTAGAAACTTTCCATCATGCTCGAAAAGTAAATGGATTACTGTCTTATCTGTTGTGTACGTATGTAGGGAGCATGTTTTTCCAGAGTGTCTCATGTAGATATATTGGGACACTTGCAGGAATTGGTTCTTTCCTTCCTCTGTGGGGATCAAACTGAAGTTTGTCCACTTTGGCGGCCATTACCTTTACCCATGAGGCATGTAGACAGTCGTTCTCCTTACCTTCTGGGAAAGGGCCTCTCAGGGATCTGACTAGGCTGACAGCCACTGGGTCCCTGTCTCTTTATCTCCCTACCCCAGGACTCAGAGTAGAACCACATATAACCACGCCATGCATGGTTCCTGGGAGACTGAACTTGAATCTTTGGTATTATACATCAACATTGTCCAGCAAGCGCTTCCCTACCTGAGCCATCTTCCCAGGCCAGGATTGGAAGTTTTTTGAAGGCAGGACTCATACAGTTCCTTCCCTCAACTTGGGATCTGATATGGGACCTGATAACATAGTGAGCATAGTCATTGGGTAGTTACAATGAAGGAACTGTCCATGGGGTGGCAGTTTGAGAGGTTTCTGATGACCCCGCTCTGTCAGTCAGGTGGCACAATCAGGCATTCTGAACACACGGTGGGAGATTTATGTCCCCGCCTGTTTCTGTGGCAGGTGCCTTTATCACACAGTGTGTATGATTCCCAAACCTCTTTCCAAGGGATTCGTGTCTCAATATGATAATCTCCAAAGCCAGGCTATTAGAAATTCAATTTTGAAAAGGAACTGTTTAGGGTGTCAGCAGCATGCTATGATAATTATCTGGGGAACCCCCCTCCCGCCACACACACACACACACACACACACAACTTAACAAGTAAACTCATTTCCACTGTGATACAAAGAATGGGAAGAAGATTATTTGTGTCTATGCTGCTCGCCCACCCCACCCCACCCCACCCCCACTCCACCCTCACCCCTACCCCCATCTCCTTTCCCCATCTCCTTTCCCCGTCTTGCCAACACATGGGGAGCTACTCTGCTCTCCAGAGCATACGCCTGAATAAGCCTGATTGCTTTCCTGTATTTCTTTATAAAACTTTAAATATTCATCGCGCTATCAAATTAAATGAGATTCTTTGCCTGTCATTCTTTTCAACACACTGGATTCTCCTCTCTGATACCTATCCTCGCACCATTTGAAGCCTCTGCATACTGATATTTAACTTGCAGCCATTCCCCATAAGATTGGCTCCCAATCAAATGAAAGAGATGGTCATGAAGACAAGAGAGTGGGTGGGTCTTGTTGCCGGGACCAGGAAATCAGCAGGCACGTAGGGGTGGCCAGGATAGGAGAGAGAGACCAGCTGTTTCTTCCAGCTATTAGATGAAGAAATGCGAGATGGGGCAATGACACTAGAGAGCAGGTCAAAGGTGAGATGAAAAGAGCTCAGTAGGTCTGCATTGGCCTCCTTTCCCCCTTTCCACCCAGTTTACAGGCAGAGAACTAGCCAGTCCCACAGAACTGCACTATTTCTGAGCCAGGCACAGGCAGCTGGATCAGATGTTACGCTGAAGGCTGTTCCTGCCCCTCAAGCCACTACATGTCTTTGTCCACGAGTGATGGATGCTTAACCACTATGATAATATACTGGGCATCTCTAGGAGAAATTGAGAGGGAGTGAGAGACTTTGAATATGTAGATACGCTTGAATATTCTATAGTGTGGCATTAGATTTCAATGCAATACATTATATTTTAATCTACTCTGCCTGCGAGGTCTCTTAACAAGGGAATCGATCAGCAAGCATAAGACCAACGTGCCCGGCAAAGGGGTCACCATCTCGGAACTATAGTCATTTATAATCAGCCTGGAAGTAGGATAATGCGCTGTAGGAGATAGCTCAGAGCAGAGGAGGAGGAGGCAGAACCACCGGAACTGAGGTTCAGGTCGGGGCGCAGAGGAGTGTCTGCAGTGAAGTCTCACACTGCACTGCGGGCCTCGCAGCCTGGTTCAGTTCACCGCATTGCGGGAAGTTCACCCCGCTGCTTCAGCACCACGTATCCTGGACAGAGCACTGCTCACGCTCGGCGGTTACATCTTCTGGGGGTCCACGGAGCTTGGTAAATGTCCCAGCTGGAATACCAGCTTGCAGAGTAGCTGCCTATACGGCCCACCCCTCCCAGCCGCCGCTATTTTCATCTGCAAGGGGTTTGTTCCACAGGTTCCGGAAGGACCCTTAGCATCCTGCTTGCCTATAAATCAGGTGCTTCGAAAACAGTAGATGCCTGTAGGCTTGCTGCAGCCCCAGTTTTCCTATCTGGCTGGCCATTAGAAGAACTGTGGATTCCATAGGGGTAGCATTGGGTTAGAGGACTGTGTGTCTAAACTTACCTCCTCCCTGGCACTTCCACATCACCCAGAAAAGATATTTGAGAAATGTGGTATTGGAACACATCTCTGCCGCGATTCCTTTTCTATCTCCCCAGCAAGACTTCCCTGCTTTCACACCCCTCACCCTCACATCTGTCTCTCACACGTGTGCACTCTCTCACATTTTCACCCAGCTTCCCTGTGCACAAATGGCTCCTGTAATCCATGAATTTGCAAGGAACCCATTGTGTTCCAGACTCACCTTTAACTTTCTTCAGATATGAATGGTGTGTGAGACTTGGAGGTGTAGCCCGGTTTGTAAAGTGCTTGTGTAACACACGTGACACCACGCCTGTGTAAACTTGGTGTAGTGGCACATGCCTGCGATTCCGCTACTGGAGGAGGTAGAGGCCAAGAATAAACAGAAGTCAAGGTCCTCTTCAGCTGCACGAAGAGCTCAAGGTCATGGGACCCTGACATCCCCAAAATACACCCTCCAAAATTACAAAGATAGATAATATATAAGACAGCAACTGCCAAGGAGATCCTCAACCCCCTGAAGGCAGACAGAGTGATACGTGCCCAAGTACGAGTGTAATTAGGGACTAGGGAAGCAGGGCAGGCTCATGTGTTGAGGGTACGGCATGGGGCAGATGACTGCCACTCTTGGGGGATGGTGTCAGTCTTCAGAGATGCTGGGGTTACTCATGCACAGCTTCTCTGGTGTCGCAGACAGCATCCCATCTGTGTTGCATGTGGCACATAGCCACAGAGACACTTTCATCCTGCTCATCCATCAGAGAACCTCAAGGGATGCCCAGCTTGTTGACAAATTCCCTCAATCTCCTTTTTTCCGCTTGTAGCTCTTTATTTCTTTTCCTTCCTTGTTTCTCCTTCCAAGATGGCCTCTTTTTCTAACTCCATCCCTCTACCTGGGCGAGACCCTTCCATCCAGAAATTTCTCTTTCTGTATCCCCAACTGCAAGATGGCCATTGGAGGTATGGGTGATTTGAGTCGTTTAATAAACATCCCTGAAGGAATTGGACAGTTTACCAAGAAGCAAGATTGGACTGTATCAGGGTAACACCAGGGATGACATACTGCTGAGGTACTAGAATTAGCAGGGTAGGCACCAGGTAATCAGTAGGCTAGCGACCATTGGTTGCTGTTCCCTTCCCAGAGGTTACCCATACAATGCCTCCTTCCTTTACAAGTAGAGTCTGTCCGTCCTCCGACTCCACAGCCCAGACACTGCATGGAACCCCTTTCCTGCTTGCCAGCCCACTATTCCCAGTAGTGGGACTGATAAAGGACTTTACTCTGTCCCTCCCGGACAATCTTCTCCTCGCAGAGGTCACTCCGATGGAGAGCCTCTTCCACACCTGTTGATGTAAACTCCTCAGTACTCGGCCTTTATTCTAATCCATGTATGTGAGTACAAGGCAAAAGAATCCTTTCTTCAGACTTTGGCATTTTTCCCCACCATAAATTCGATTGCATGAATCGAATTCCCAGCCATGAGGACATTTTATCAAGGGCAGACATGTATCAAATGTACATAGCGTGTTCTCATGCCCACCAGGTAAAGTTTGAATGGCTATTTCCGCTACTGCAGTTTCTTGTGTCAGCACCACACACATACCAGCATTCTATCAGGGCTATATTACCCTGGATCATGGCTCACTTTTGGGTTTCCTGCTAGGACTATTATGGAACATGGTTTTCATATCTGCTGACTCCTTCTTCCTGAGTCTTATTGACGGTCATATCAGTTTAATTGGTTTGATATCTGATGCTCCAAACAAGAATTCTCACCTGCAGCCAAATCTCTGTCCCCAGGACTTGAGCACCCAACTGCCATATGCTCTCCCTGTTGAGCTCACCACGACATAGTGGATTCTTTAGATGTGTGGGCTGGACTGACTTAAAGCCAGTTTCCTGCTCCCATTTCTATGTCATGACCTGGACCAGTGGGAATCTCCCGGAAATCAGACCTGTTTTCATCACTGGCCCCAGTTCCTTCAAAGCCTGGCTCCTGCTTCCTGTTTCTGGCTCCTTAGCTACTGTATCTGGTTACAATGACAGCCATTCGAAGTGCAAGCGGAAGTATGCAGGTACGGAACTTAATGCCCACAGAGATCGAATGACTTGGTCATAGCTACTAGAGTTCCAAGACTATAATGCAAACATTCTACTTTCTTAATACGGGAAAAAAGAAATTCAGCAATATGAGGTTTTAGCTCTAGAGGAAGAGAAAGTTTTGGTGTCTGAAGTAAAAGGAGCTCTTTTGCTACCGGTCCTTCTCAGGTGGAGGGGCCTTGTTTCTCTTCATTTGGCCAGAGGAAGTCATCAGATTTAGAGGGTATTAAATGTGCATGGCCGCCCCGCCCACATCCCCTAGGGGCTCACTTGCTGTTTCCGAGCCTGCTGAGCATCTTCTATTGCTCGCACCTGCATTTCTCTGCCCGAGGGTCTTCACCAACTGTGGCAAAAATGGCTGCGGTGTTAGGGATGAGGACCTAGAGAGACCCTCCCAATCAGTGCTGAATGGGGGCCGATGACCTTGTCAGTGGAATCACTCCGGAGCACATGTCCCATGCCACCTCTCAGGAGTCCCTGGTGGCTTGGATACCAGTTGTTGACAGTAGCAAGCTGTTCATCTACAGGCCCATATTGGACTCTTATTGTTCAGCCCCTAATTCCTCATAGATATTTCCCGTGTGGTGGTGGTGGTGGTGTGGTGGTGGTGGTGGTGTGGTGGTGGTGGTGGTGGTGGTGGTGGTGGTGGTGGTGGTGGTGGTGTGTGTGCATGTGCATTGTGTATGTGTGCATGTGTGCATGTGTGTGTGTGTGTGTACATGTGTGTGTTTGTGTGCAACAGAGGCTGAAGGTCAATATTAGGTGTCTTCTTCCATTGGTTTCTACCTTACTTCCTGGGAAAGGTCTTTCATTCAACCTGGAGTTCATAATTCTACTAGACTGGTTGGCCAATGAGTCCTAGGAATCCTGGGGTTGAAGGTATTCATCACTGCATCCAGATTTTTGCTTGGATCCTCCTGCTTTCCCAAAAAACACTGTCCCAACTGTGCCATTTCCCAAGTCCTTCACCCTGACTCACCCCTTAGGCTTGAGCCTACACCCGAGGTTCTGCTTCTCAGAGAATCCAGTTTATTATAACCTGTGTAAGACGCTAGAGATCACCTGACTCAATGACCTCACGAATAAGCCAACTCCCGAATACAGAAGTGATACCTGGCAGATGTAACCTGTAGCCCCGTGTCTGCACTCTCTATCCAGCTCCCCATTTTCCCAGGGATCCCCTCATGTAACTTCAGGCTGCAAATGGAGTACTTGAAATGGATGGACTGGGTTGGTAGTGGGTTAAGAAGGGCTGGCAGAGAGTGGCAGAGCAGGAAAGTCCACACTCCATAAATCTCATTGTAATTCCCCGGTTTGCTTTGGCTGTCAAGAATTCCACAGCACTGTACCCATCTTGCCAGCTATGGGCAGCAAGGCTCTGCAGTCGTGACCCAGGTTAATTGCACAGACCTCCCGGGACCCTTGGAACTAGAGAGGTTAAAATAACTCTTGATTCGTGTCCAGGAAGGCTGTTCTACCACTCATGCCCTTTCCAAACAGTTGCCTGTGTGGGTGGGTGCTGGCCTCGGTACTGAAACCTGCGTGGGTCGGGCTAGTGGGCTGGCTAGGACTGAGCTGGATGGGGCTTGCCAAAACTCATCAGAACTGAGCAGAAACTTTAAAACCACTCACATCACCCAGCTGTGGTAAAGGGAGAGCATGGAGGCCCACAGGGTGAATGGGACTGCTCAGCTGATGTGATTATACCTGCTATTTAAGATCAAATATAAGTTGTCTTTGATTGCTTGTGTCAATGAAGGGAAGATGTTAAGGGAAGATGAAGCTCGCAGAATTCCAAATAGCATGCAATACCAAATAATTTCTATTTTGAGTGTAGATGGAATTTGAATGCATTTGGGGGGAGGGAAGGGGCTGCCGGTGTTCCTTTGTAATCGTGTGGAGCTAAGTGAGACAAGAAAGGATGATAGAGGGGGTAGGGAAGAAAGCCAAGAAGTAGCCAGCCCCAAATTAACGATACCCCGTGGGCCGTATTGGCAGAGAAAGCTGCTAAACCCTCTACCTATCTATGAAACTGTTTCCTCCCCTCAACCTTCACAACCTTCTTTTCTCTTCTCCCCCACCTCCCTCAGTTTCTCCTTCCTTTGTCTCCTTCTCCCTCTCCTCTCTGTTCTTCATGCCTTTAAATTCTAGCTCCAGGGACCATCATGCTTACTGCCTCATTATAAAATGGCCACCAACCTTTCCTCCTTGGTAAACCACATGTGTTCTGAAAGTGTTGCCTTCGGGTCCACTTGCTTGTATTTCGATATATGTCTACCATTGAGCCTCCGGGTAAAAGAAACACATGAGGTTGGACCAGGGTTTGGCTCTTACCCTGAATCTGCCTTATCCCATCTGGTAGTGTGTATCTAGTAAACCTTTGTCCCACTGTGAATAGGTCAACATTCAGTTTCCCTACAGGCCACCACACCTACTCAACTTCTGCTCAGTGGAGAGCACGTCTCCCCTGTCTACCATGAAGACTCCAGCCACTAGACAAGGAGCCACCAGCCCCTTAACTCAGCAACCTCTTTCATCATCCCTTCTTTACACAGGAAGGAACAGTCCTGAGTTCTACACAAACATCGTGTTTCTCCCCGTAGTCTACTCTCCCTCCTGTCAGCTCTGAGAGTAGTGTCCCAATAAGCACCCATTCTCCTTCCCGGACTGTTTCTCATTGATTCTCGCCCTCAACACAAAGTAGGTTTCATCCGCCTGGGGTCTCCCTTGGGCAAACCATTTCCCTTCATGGGTTGCATTTTCTATCCGACTGACCTACACTTGCCCTCCCACCCCGTCCCGCTCAGTCATTCTTCTGTACTGGCCTCCAGCCCAGTGGCCCTATGGAGCCCACTTTACAAGGGACACCATGTCCAATAACTTCAACACCACGATTCTTCTTCCCCATTGCCCGTGACAGGACTTGAGCAGCCTGTGAAATGCTGGGTTTCCCCCACACGTTAGTAGCATTCTTTGTTGTTATAATAAATGCCTGGGGAAAAAAAAAGCTCAGGGAAGGAGACGCTTATTTGGTTCATGGTTGGAGGGGACAGTCTGCCATAGTAGGGGACGGCATGGTGGCTGGAGCATAAGGCACTGTATCCACAAAAGGAAACTGAGAGTGATGAGTGCTGGACCTCAGCTCACTTGGCCTCTTTATTCAGCCCAGAGCCCTAATCCAAGGGATGGCATCCCTTAAAGTTAGGGATGGTCTTCCCACCTCAACGAACCCAGTCTAGAAGCTTCCTCATGCCACGCCCAGTGTTGTCCCTTAGGTAATCCTTGACTTCATCAGGTTTACAGTCCTGGCTGGCCATTCCCCCTTTGCCTGCCCTTTGACCCTCGTCTCAGTCCACGTAGTCTGCCTCTCTGGTCACACTGGAGTTCACTGCTACAGTGCAGGTCTCAGCCCACACGGTTTTCTGAACGAGCAAGAATTAGGAGCTAGAGATTGGGCTCAGACTTCCATGGGCCCTGTACACATATGCCATACACATACACATAGGTAAGAACATACAATACATAATTTTAAATGAAATGGATGAAGATCCTCACTGATGTTCCTTGGCCAGACCCATCGATCCTTCATGGAAAGTGCTAGCCTCCCATAGACTGGCTTTCTTTTACATTTTCTATAGCTAAGAACATACGGTACAATAGACACCATGCCTTTCCCTTCCCTACTTCCTTCCATTCCATTGGTTATGGCTTCATAGCTTCCTGGTCTAGTGACCATCCAGTATACCCTTGTATGCTTGGTGAATTTTAGAATTTTGGTGTTTTAGAATTTTAGGCACTGAGGTAGGGGTGTGTGTGTGTGTGTGTGTGTGTGTGTGTGTGTGTGTGTGTGTCTGTCTGTCTGTCTGTCTGTCTGTCTGTCCGTCCATCCACCTGTCCGTCTGTTGCTGTATTTTGCTCTTAGTCAACTGCAAGTGTAATCGAGGAAGGTCAGTCATCCCCCGTCACTTAGACATTAGTGTGAATTAGTATCTTGAGAAGAGTATGATGGGTGTAAAAGGAAAGAAGAAGGCTGAAAACGGAGCTAAGTGGAAAACAGAAAGCAGTCTCGGGCATAGAAACAAGCAGCTGGAGCCCCGGAGCCAAACCCTGCCAGCCCCCTAACTTCCCGAGCTTTGGCATGCAGTATTCAGGAGCTTCCGAGTACAAGAAGCCCATTTCTACTTTACATCTACCTTGGGGCTGACCCATCTGTGCCTGGTTCAGGGCCATCCGCAAAACTGGGGAGAGCTGAGAATTTAAGATGCAGTTGCCTAGTCTATAAACGTAACCTCTCTCTCTCTCTCTCTCTCTCTCTCTCTCTCTCTCTCTCTCTCTCTCTCTCTCGCTTACATTTAGTTAGCTACATAGAATGTAATTATATCTGAATTTAGGGCAAAACTGATCTGTAAGACAAGCTTTTGTTTTGTAATATTGAACCAACCAGGTGGACAAATTAAGGTTAAAAAAAAACTCATCAAAACATCAAAAAGCCCAATGATCATGTTATGATTGAAATTCCATCCCTCTCTTCTCTGCCCTTCTCCTATTAACTTGAACAAGAGCTGGGTCCCTCTTGGGACCTGGGCTCATTGTGTCTCACAGATGTCTCCTGGCTGGCACATGGCTGAGAGTCAGGCCCCAAACACCCGCCAATGGAAGTCGTGGTCCTCCAGCTTGATGATCAGTTTCCAAGGGATTAGAAAATGTCCCGAGAGAGCAACAGTGCATAGGGCTACAGGCAGTGATGGGGGAGCGTGGAGATCTGGGCATGAAACTCTGGAATCTGAGACTAGAACACGTGAAGAAAAGGCAGACTGAGAGGAGGGGAGCTGGGGGAAGAGCTGACTCACTTGGAAACACGTCTGCTGCACAAACGTGAGAAATTAAGTTCAGAATCCCAGCACGTACATAAAAAAGCCAAGTGCAACCTAAAATCCCAAGGAAAGACATGAGGATGCCTGGGGTTCGCTGGACATAGTCTAGATGACCATCAAGGTCCAGGCTTAGTGAGAGGCCCCATCTCAAGACTGACACAACTCATGATGGATCACTGAGGAGTGGGCCCAGCTTCTACCTCTGGTCTGCACACTCAAAAGCATGCACCCATGCCTTGGATCTCGGCCACACCAGCACATCCACACAAAGAGTCATGCAGAGAGTCCTACGGGAATCGCACATTCATCAAACCAGACATCCTTGACGTGGGACTGACCTCGGAAAGCCTCTGTTCATAGCTCACTTCTCCACTTCCTGGGTGTGAAAACAGACACAGGAAGGAACTCTACTACCCGGGGTCACCCAGTGACAGGCATTTAACTCACCATTGAGATAGTGACACCCTGGGGTCTCTCCAGGGAGGAGCCAATGTACACACCCTCCCAGCAGCCTGCAGTGTTGGCTCTGTAGTGTGGAGCACACCTGTCCAGGCTGAGCCGTGATGCTACCTATTTGCTAGCTCTTCCGAGGATTGGCTAGGAAGCTCACTAATTGGAGCTTGGGGTAGGCAGGCCATATGCTTCTCCCTCTCCCTCTCCCTCTCCCTCTCCCTCTCCCTCTCCCTCTCCCTCTCCCTCTCCCTCTTCTTCTCCCTCTCTCTGTGTGTATCTGTGTATGTCTGTTTGTTTGAGTCTCTATATCTCTGAATCTCTGTCTCTCTGTCTCTCTCTCTATCTCTCTGTCTCTGACTCTGTCTCTGTATCTCTCTCTCTCTCTGTGTGTGTGTGTGTGTGTGTGTGTGTGTGTGTGTGTGTGTGTGTGTACAAAGGCTGGTCAAGCAGGAGTCCAATGGCTACCTCTCATGACCTTTCAATATAGCTAAGAAAAGACCTGTAGGGTGTTTGCATTTTGGGTACTCTGCTGCCCTTACTAGGCATGGCCACCTTTTCCCAACTCTCCTCCATGGAGAGAGGAGGTGCTTGGCTGTGGGGTGTATATGGGCCCTGGAAGAAGAGGGTGATGTCAGCACTTCCTCACACCCCCAGTGCTGCCAATTAAACATGGAGGTTTTTTCTACTTATCTTTGTTGTATCAGCATGTGCCTGGGTTTATTAGTGGATAATGGCTGATGGATGGATAGATTATGTGTGTATGCATGGATGGATGGATGGATGTGTGGATGGATGGATGTGTGGATGGATGGATGGATGGATGGATGGATGGATGGATGTGTGGATGGATGGATGGATGTGTGGATGGATGGATGGATGTGTGGATGGATGGATGGATGTGTGGATGGATGGATGGATGGATGTGTGGATGGATCGATGGATGTGTGGATGGATGGATGGATGGATGGATGGATGGATGGATGGATGGATGAGTGGATGGGTGGATGGATGGATGGATGGATGAGTGGATGGATGTGAAAGAACCTAGCTCGAGTCTCAGGATGGCGTGCCCCAGGAAACACCGATCCCGGATGAGCCCCCAAATGAAAGATCCCCGAAGAGAGACCCTTATTCAAGTCTTGGGAAATCGTGGACCCCAGACACAGAGAGACCATCTTGAATGTAATAAGCAAAGGCGAGGTTTATTACGGAGATCTATTACGGGGATCTCCGGGCCGACACGTATCCCACGCAGGAGACAGAGGTGTCAACCCGGACTTTTAGAAGCAAGAGGTTTTTATAGGGTGAGGAACAGGGGGTTGGGGAGAGTCGACACGGCTATAAGTGATTGGCTCATTCAAACATAGCAGTGAGATTACAGCACAGCAGAAGAGTACGTGCTGACTGGGGCATTCGGGATTTTAGAAGCCTGGGCTGGCTCCTGTATTCCTTTTCTTTATCTTTATGGCCTGTCAGTCCTGGATGAAGGGCGGGCCCCGCCCTGCCTGGACAGTGTTTAGCCCTGAATCTGTGGATTTTGAAACTTATTCTTTTAATTTTATATTTTTAAACCTTAAATCTGTATAATTTTCCTTTCAGATGGATGAATGGATGGTGGATAGATGTGTGGATGGATGGATGGATGGATGGATGGATGGATGGATGGATGGATGGATGGATAGATGGATGGATGGATGGATGGTTGAGTGGATGGATGGATAGATGGGTGGATGAAAGAATAAATGATGAGCTAAAGAGTAAATAAACTAAACCTAAAGGGTTAGGGTTAGGGTGAGAGTAAAGAAATTGAAGCTGGAAATCTGAAATAAAGGCTAGGGCTATAGGTAGGTTCTTAGTGTGCTTGTCTAGTATGCACAAAACTCTGGGTTCAGTCCCAGAACTGCATAAACTGGGTGTGGTGGTGAATGCTTAGGTCTCAGCACTTGGGAGGTGAAGACAAGAGAATCGGAATCTAAGGCCATCTGTAGCTGCACGGTGATTTGGAGGATAGCCTGGGCTACATGAGACCCCCCCTCCCAAACAGCAAGTAAGCAGGAGGGGGGAAGGGGAAAGAAAGAATTAACAAGAGAAATGAAATAGCCTCGTGCCATTCTCTGACAGCCTCTAAGCAAAGTCCTGGAAAGGACTCAGGGTGAGTCAAATTCTGGATAGGTTTCCTGGGAAAAACACCCTGACTGAAGTCTCCAAGCACCTCTAGGGAGCACAGAACCAAGAGTGCAAGGATCTGGGCCCTGTGCCTGATGCTGATGTCAGGTAGGTCTGCTATAGCCACTCTTCAGGCCCAGCCTCTCTATCTGCAGTACAGGTCAGTTACAGCCATCCCAGCACCTCATGCCGCTGGACCCTGATGCTTTCCAATACCAACTTCCAATACCTATAAATACCATAATCCCACTGATTCCTTTAGTCCGTGGATAATCACAGCAACAACAAAAGTAATAATTATGAATTCTGTGTTTTTTTTAATTGGAAGAGAGATACTTGTAGAGATTTTTTCCCCTTCCTGATGCTATTTGGGGTGTTTGGGGCTAAATATAACCAGTATGACAAACTCTCCAAACCCGCCATCTCGAATTAGGAGATGTGTTTACACCTCCTATCCATACCCTGTGGTAGACATTCTGAGGATGCTGCAAAGACACATGGAATCAGCTCCCTCCTGTGAAAAGAGATTCGGGTCTGCCTCTGGGAACAAGACAGCACAGAGCTGATGCTGATGGAACTGACTGGGTCAGGGGACACCTGTGAGGATGGACTCCACCCCTTCCTTATGAGGAACCACTTTCTATTTATTGTGCAGCTACTGTCTGTAAGTGGCTGCCCAGGTTAGCCACACCTCTCTCCTGCCTTGTACTCAGCTTTCAATTTGGGGGGTGGGAAGGAGGGGTGTAAAAGCAACTCCAAGTTCTTCAGGATTCCCAAGGACCGGGTTCACATGGTCCATACTCGTCCAGAGTGTCTGGTTTGGTGAGATTCCTGTAACTCCCCACTCAGAGGAGTCCTCAAGTCCATAAAGTCACACTCTACTCAAGGAGGACATTAGAAGTGAGGTACAGTGATGAAGAAGAGGACAGCAGTGGTCTGCAGGGCAGTGAGTCTTGCTGATTGGAAACCAATCCTGCGTAGAAACTGCCAACATCTGCACCTGCAGAGAGAAGCTTCCTGGTAATCCTGGTAATCCAGGAAACCTTATGCCTACCCCCAGCTTATCTCCCTATTGGCCCATCTCCCATGACTTGGACTCTGTGGACATTTCTGTCATGCCCCACCCCCACCCCCAACCCAGGTTAAACCCTCTCTAGGCAGTGATAATGGTGGAACTTCTCATGGGTCAGTTGAGTACTGGCTCCTGTGATAGCTAATTAATAAAATCCTTGTCTCCCCATCCTCCTTTGCCTGCACCTCCAAATCTGTTTCTACTTCGTGCAGGTTAGCTTTTAACTGTTCCAGAGGGAGCCTGGGTTGAAGAATCTGCCTCCATGGGATTCACACGTGGCCATGTCTGCAGAGGTCTTTCCTTGACTGCTACTTAGTGTAGGAGGCCCCAGCCCACTGCGGGTGGCGCTATCCCTAGGCAAGTGGCCCTGGACTGTATGAGGACGCTAGTTGAGTTGAGGCTAGAGAGCAAGCAGACCAGTAAGCAGCTTTCATCTGTGGGTCCTGCCTCTGCTTCTGCCTGAGATCCCGCCCTGACTTCCCTCAGGGATGGGCTGAATAATCAATCCCTTTCTTCCCCATGGTGCTTTGGGCCAGTGTTTTGTTACAGCCATAGTGAAGTAAGCCAGAGCACATCTCCTCCTTATCTTCCTCTCCACCTCCTCCTGCATCTCCACGTTTACTTTCTCCTCCTCCATCTGCACCTCCACATATATCTCCTCCCACCACCACACCTTTACATCCACCTCTATCCTCACTTCCTCCTTCTGCATCTCAACCTCTTCCATCCCCACCTGCATCTGCATCTCAATCTCTTCCATCCCCACCTGCATCTGCATCTCAGTCTCTTCCATCCCCACCTGCATCTGCATCTCAACCTCTTCCATCCCCACCTGCATCTGCATCTCAATCTCTTCCATCCCCACCTGCATCTGCATCTCAGTCTCTTCCATCCCCACCTGCTTCTGCATCTCAATCTCTTCCATCCCCACCTGCATCTGCATCTCAATCTCTTCCATCCCCACCTGCATCTGCATCTCAGTCTCTTCCATCTCCACCTGCATCTGCATCTCAACCTCTTCCATCCCCACCTGCATCTGCATCTCAATCTCTTCCATCCCCACCTGCATCTGCATCTCAATCTCTTCCATCCCCACCTGCATCTGCATCTCAGTCTCTTCCATCCCCACCTGCTTCTGCATCTCAATCTCTTCCATCCCCACCTGCATCTGCATCTCAATCTCTTCCATCCCCCACCTGCATCTGCATCTCAATCTCTTCCATCTCCACCTGCATCTGCATCTCAATCTCTTCCATCCCCACCTGCATCTCAATCTCTTCCATCTCTACCTGCATCTGCATCTCAATCTCTTCCATCCCCACCTGCATCTGCATCTCAATCTCTTCCATCCCCACCTGCATCTGCATCTCAATCTCTTCCATCCCCACCTGCATCTGCATCTCAACCTCTTCCATCCCCACCTGCATCTGCATCTCAGTCTCTTCCATCCCCACCTGCTTCTGCATCTGAATCTCTTCCATCTCCACCTGCATCTGCATCTCAATCTCTTCCATCCCCACCTGCATCTCAATCTCTTCCATCTCCACCTGCATCTGCATCTCAATCTCTTCCATCCCCACCTGCATCTCAATCTCTTCCATCCCCACCTGCATCTGCATCTCAATCTCTTCCATCTCCACCTGCATCTGCATCTCAATCTCTTCCATCCCCACCTGCATCTGCATCTCAATCTCTTCCATCCCCACCTGCATCTGCATCTCAGTCTCTTCCATCTCCACCTGCATCTGCATCTCAACCTCTTCCATCCCCACCTGCATCTGCATCTCAATCTCTTCCATCCCCACCTGCATCTGCATCTCAGTCTCTTCCATCCCCACCTGCTTCTGCATCTCAATCTCTTCCATCCCCACCTGCATCTGCATCTCAATCTCTTCCATCCCCACCTGCATCTGCATCTCAGTCTCTTCCATCTCCACCTGCATCTGCATCTCAACTTCTTCCATCCCCACCTGCATCTGCATCTCAATCTCTTCCATCCCCACCTGCATCTGCATCTCAATCTCTTCCATCCCCACCTGCATCTGCATCTCAGTCTCTTCCATCCCCACCTGCTTCTGCATCTCAATCTCTTCCATCCCCACCTGCATCTGCATCTCAATCTCTTCCATCCCCCACCTGCATCTGCATCTCAATCTCTTCCATCTCCACCTGCATCTGCATCTCAATCTCTTCCATCCCCACCTGCATCTCAATCTCTTCCATCTCTACCTGCATCTGCATCTCAATCTCTTCCATCCCCACCTGCATCTGCATCTCAATCTCTTCCATCCCCACCTGCATCTGCATCTCAATCTCTTCCATCCCCACCTGCATCTGCATCTCAACCTCTTCCATCCCCACCTGCATCTGCATCTCAGTCTCTTCCATCCCCACCTGCTTCTGCATCTGAATCTCTTCCATCTCCACCTGCATCTGCATCTCAATCTCTTCCATCCCCACCTGCATCTCAATCTCTTCCATCTCCACCTGCATCTGCATCTCAATCTCTTCCATCCCCACCTGCATCTCAATCTCTTCCATCCCCACCTGCATCTGCATCTCAATCTCTTCCATCTCCACCTGCATCTGCATCTCAATCTCTTCCATCCCCACCTGCATCTGCATCTCAATCTCTTCCATCCCCACCTGCATCTGCATCTCAGTCTCTTCCATCTCCACCTGCATCTGCATCTCAACCTCTTCCATCCCCACCTGCATCTGCATCTCAATCTCTTCCATCCCCACCTGCATCTGCATCTCAATCTCTTCCATCCCCACCTGCATCTGCATCTCAGTCTCTTCCATCCCCACCTGCTTCTGTATCTCAATCTCTTCCATCCCCACCTGCATCTGCATCTCAATCTCTTCCATCCCCACCTGCATCTGCATCTCAGTCTCTTCCATCCCCACCTGCATCTGCATCTCAATCTCTTCCATCTCCACCTGCATCTGCATCTCCATTGGTTTTTCACATCCATGTCCCTCCCTGGGTTGCTTTCCAAAGAGACATCTCACTTCTTTGCCCTTCTCTTGTCTGGCTCCGAGTGGCTGCTGGCATTGAACACTCCATTCCTGGGATACCGGCTGGATGCGTGCCCATCGCCAAAGGCTGTGGCTTGTAAATCTCCCCAGAACCATCATCTTCTGATCAGCCACTCTGGATTTCGTACCCCTGGAACATCCTAGCAGCATGGAGCTATCATCCACTGCTTTGCTTCTGAGTATCCTACATTAGAATACAAGTCCATTTTCCAGGCGTTGCTTCTGGCAAAGGGAAAGCCTGAGACACTAGTTCAGGTCACTTGCTGCCCTGCACCAAGAAAGACTGCACACCTGAGGTGGTGGGAGAGGTTTTTATCCTGCCATGAAGGCCCAGGGCCCCACCCAGACAGATAGCAAAATGCATCTTAGTGATCGTGACTGAAGCGCCCTGGTCTTGCCACTGAGACCATCAGCCACGCCTCATAGCATTGATCCGGACCACTACAGGAGTGGCCAGAGCAGGAACCCTGGAGGGGAGCCCGATATACGGTTAACAAGACAGTGACAGTCACACTCCTGCCTGCTGAGGACCCTAAAGAGCCATGAGGTTGGCTGCCAAGCAATTAGGAGCCGACCTTTGAGGATGGCCAGGGTGCTTGCCCGGAGCACATATAACCAGATTCCTCTGCAGCATGGCTCACAGAGAGAGGACAGTGGCAATGTGTGTCTACTCCGTCTCTTCCTCCTTGAGGACATCTGGGGCAGGAGAAAGGGGGTAACAAGGCTGAGCTGGGGACTTTGTTGTGTCTGTGCTCCTTCCACAGCGAGGATGAAGATGTGAGGAGGAATGAATGGCAGACTTGGAACCCTGGGAGAAGGTGTTATGGGACCTGGAGGGTATACACCTCCACCCAGTGCTCCCATGTTCTGTTGATCTCCGTGTTTTCTGGTTGTGATGTGCATTATCTTCACCAACCATCAAATGTTGTTTAAGCTTGTGACAAGTAGAATCTGAGGGCAAGGAGTCTTTCTGTGTCTTCGGTCTTAAGCGTGTTTATAACAAGTGTCTCCCAGAAGCTGGAGCCGGCTGCCCCTACCTCCCAGCCACAGCTATGACAAGGCAAAGGGACAGCTGAGAATGCTGAGACCATCTAGGAACCAAAGTGTCACCAACAGAGGTTGCTACTGTTTATCCATGGTGTGAAGATGCCTACAGTGAGAATGGGAAGTCGGAAGTTCGTTCACGGAGAGAAAGCTCTCCATGGCTCCAGCTATGGCCCCAGCTCCCCTGGTCAGTTTCCGCTGGGTGTTTCAAGCTTTGATTTGGTGATGTTATTTTGCTCATTCGCTCTGTCAGGCTACCCTAGTCACCCCTGCTGGATGTTAAAAGCGCCCGATTTGATGACATTCCACTCTCCGTAGCTTCTATGTGCTCCTTGCTATTTAGTTTTTCACTCTTGCTCACTATGTGCTTAGTGAGCACACAATCATAAAAGTATGGATTGTTCTCCAGACCAAACAGAACACTGGGCATTCTCAGCTGTCTTGGCAGCTCGCCTCTTCCAGAAAGCCTATCTGGAGGTCAGCAGTCGACTCTGCTTTAGTCAAGTGTGAAGTGTAAATACTGTGTGTATTTAAGCCTTTTCTTTTTCAGAGAGTGTCAGAGTTCCTATGACAGGTCTGGACACAACTCAATGGATGCAGCCCTCAGATGGGACTGGGCACCTTTCTCTGCCTGGCATAGCTGTAATGGCCTAGGAGTCACTTATTGTGTCCTTAAATAGTTTATAGTACAATTTAAAGATGTATTTTAACTTTGATTTATGTGTATGTGTTTCTCCCCCGTGTGGGGTGTGTGTGTGTGTGTGTGTGTGTGTGTGTGTGTGTGTGTGTGTGTGTGTGTTTGTCTTGGCCATGTGTGTATCTGTGTGTGGGTATACAGACATGAGTGCAATGCCCAAGGAGGCCAGCAGAGGGCATGGGATCCTCTGGGACTGAACTTACTGATGGCTGTAAGCTCCCTGATATGGATTCTGGGAAATGAAGTCTGGGTCTCCGTAAGAGCAGTAGGTATTCTTAACCACTGAGCCACTTCTCCAGCACCTACAGTGCAATTCAAGCAACAATAACTTTCATTGAAATGAAACGTCTGCTCCCATTATTAAATCTCCTGTCTGAGTCTGCCTGTCTGCGTCTGTTCTCTCTCTCTCTCTCTCTCTCTCTCTCTCTCTCTCTCTCTCTCTCTCTGTCTATTTTCTGTGTCTGTCTCTGTGTGTCTGTTTCTGTCTCTCTGTCTCTATGTGTGTATCTCTGTCTCTCTTGGTCCCTGTGTCTCTCTCTTTGTCAGTCTCTGTGTGTATCTGTCTGTCTCTCTGCCTCTCTGCCCTTCTGTATGTATGTGTGTTAAGCATATTTTGTACAAATTTTAATTGGGCATAAAGAAACCAGGTCAGGAGTAAAAGAAGGTTCCGAGACCCATCCTGCTGGGGAATAATAATCTAAACAAACAGCTTAGAGGTTCTATATATTTGGGAGGAAAAACAAAATAATTGGCTAACATTCATAAGAACTATAATTAACAAATTTAGACTCCAGGTATTTCTTCCCTCAAGAGCATGCTTTTGTTTGTTTTAATGGAACAAATGGGTTGATTACAAGGAACAGGCTGCAGAAGTGTTGACTGAGCTTCGGCCGCAGCTGGGAATCACAGATGGGTAAAGAGGTGGCCACGCTCACCCTGACGCCACGCTTACCCTGCCGCCTGAGAGCCTCGAAGAGGAACTGAAGAGAAGGCTCCATCAGGTTGGCCTATGGCCACGCCTATAAAGAACTGTCCTGATTGATGATTAAGATGGGAGGGCCCAGCCCACTGTGGGCAGCATCAACCCTAGGTAGGTGGTCCTGAGCTGTGTAAGATATCTAAACATAGGCAGTGCTCCTCCATGGTTTCTGACACAGTGTCTGCTTGAGTTTTTTGCATGACTTCCCCTAATGATGGATTCTGACCTGGAAGGAGAGGCCAAATAAGCCCTTTCCTCTCATAAGTCACCTTCAGTCACGGTGGGTGTTATAGTAGCACGCCCCAACTCGGGGCATTCCTTTGAAAGTTCTCTAGCTAATGCATATAACCTGAGGTCTTTGGACAGAGACATCTGCTGCAAACCTGTTGCTTAAGACTTAAACACACCTATGACTATTTCCAGAAGGCAAAGCTTTATTTCCCACCAATCACAGAGTCTCTAGAAAAGCACTCCCAGTAATAATTCTCTTGGATTTCCCACAAGATTTTGTTATGCAAACTTTAGAACCTATTGAGAAGATAAACAAATCTCTCGCTGAGCACCCACATAGATACATACATAACATCTGTATTCTGCAGCTAATGCCTGCTTTGTGAATGTGTGCGCTTCCTGCCTTTCTTCTCTACTGTAGAGGATCTCAGAGTATGTTACAGACACCAGGGCAATTCGCCTCAAAACACTTGGGTAGACTGGCCATTAACTGCACTTAAATAATTGAGCACCATTCATTCTCAGAGGAAATTTACATCACAAGACCACAATAGACTTAAACACATCATTTGATGAGTTTAGGCAAATATACACACATCTCCCCGGGTTCAAGTCCCCAGATCACTACCACAGTTCTGGAAAGTCTGTCTCTCTGCTCAGATCTCTGTCACCATGCCCCAGTAAGTGGCTACTAGTCTAGTTTTCTTCACCACAGACTTGGTCACCAGTTCTAGAATTTGATATAAGAAGAAGCCGAGAGGACTCTTCCACTAAGCAGTGTTTCTGATCTTCATCTACAAATGCTAATTCCCAAAAAAATCTGTTTGCAGGAGAGGGTCTACTCTTAACTTCTGGGAACCTGCCCCCAGTTGATTCTGATTGGTAAATAAAGATGCCAGCCAATAGCTGGGCAGAGCACACAGAGGCGGGATTTTAGGATCCCCAGGCTTGGGACCAGGAGAAGGAGGAAGAGAGAGCCTCCATGCTGGGAGAGTGTGGAGGAGAGGAGAGATGTCATGTCTGAGAAGTGTGCAGGACAGAGAGGCATGGCCTCTACATGAAGGAGCCTGGAGAGCACAGCCCAGAGGGTTGCACAGCTCTTTCTGGAGAAGCCAAGACAGAACGTAGAAATTAGTAAGTAGTCACTCAGAATTATCAGCAGAGGAAGATTCTAGCACCATGGAGGCGAGGCAGCTGTCCAGCTATTGTGTTGCATAAGGCACAATGTGAATATTTAAAATATAAAGGCTGTGTGTGTGTGTCTTCCATTCAGGAATGTCAACCATTGAGGCAGGTAGTGATCCCGCACCGGGATTTAGTAATAGAATAATAATACTACACACTTGCCTTGTGTTGAGTCAGTGGCTCATTCCTTTTGATGACCGAGTACTATTCCACTGCATGGACATATCAACATTTGATTACTCGCTCTTATACCAATGGCCTCAGCTGGTTTCTAGCCAGTAGCCACTGTGAATAGAGCTGACATGAACATCCTATACAATCTAGGAATAAAATTGCTAGACCATAGTTGCGATGACCAAACTTTGCTGTCAACTTAATACCCATGTGTAGTTCCCACCCCCATTTCTCCCTGGAGACTGTCGGCTATCAGCCTGAGGAGGCAGAGGCAGAGGCAGAAAGCGGGGTTCAGACAGCCATTAGTATGAACAGCATGACCTCCAGAGATTGCTGAACAGAGATGAGTCTACTATATTGTTTCAGGGATAGTGTATATAAGGGCTTTTGTAGGGGTACAGGTGGAAAGAGTTAATTGCTCATGGCGTCAAGTGATGAGGAGGGCTGATTGGTTATAGAATAGCACCTAATTATCATGTAGACAGGGAGCCATTGCAGGACACGTGTGCTGAGTTCTGTAGCCTTGCAGAGAGCTCTGTCCAAAGTCACTTTTCAGACAAGGCCAGCCACCTGTGTTCAGGGACTCTCTCCAGACAGAGAATCCTCCATTTTGCACTGAGCTCAGAAAGCCACCTGGTCGTAGGGGACTCCTACCATGATAGCAAGGCTCCCCAACAGTCCTGGGAAGACAAAACTTAAGTTGAGGAACTGCCTCCTTCAAACTGACCCGTGGCTATGTCTGTGGGGGAATTTCCTCAGTTGAAAACTGATGCCTGAGGGACCAGTCCAATTGGGCGGTACCATTCTTAGGCATGAGAGCCTGGGTTGTATGAGAAAGGTATCTGAGTAAGCCATGGAGTAGCACACCCCGCCCTGCCCCACATGGTATCTGCTTCAGTTTCTCCCTTGGCTTTCCTCAGTGGTGGGCTGTAACCTGTAAGCCAAACAAACCCTTTCCTTCCCCAAGTTGCTTTTTGTGAGCATTTTATCAAAGCAATAGAAAGCCAACCCATACGATTAGGTGCTTGCTTCCTTTTCATAACAAATGACTAGAATTTTCCAAAGTAGTTGCACCATTTCTCAGTCCCGTAGGCAACACGTGAGCGATCCAGCTCCAGTCAGAACCCTCACCCGCACCGCCAAGAGCCATTTTTACATTTAATCATAAGAACGGGTGTGTAGCACTCTGTCGTGTACAATTTTAAACAGTATTTTAATTAAAAGTCTATTTAGTTATATTTCACTTACTGTGTGAGTGTTAGCCACACGTATGCCATGGCACATGTGTGATATGGCGCTCAGGCCACCAGACTCTGCACCAAGCCCCTAAAGGTTGCCCTCAGGTAGCTTTTATTGTTTATTTATTTTATTATTTCAAGGCACGCTCTCGCATAACCCAGGCGGGACTCAAACTCACCTCGTAGCTGAAGTTGACCTTGAACTTCTGATCCTCCTGCTTCTACCCCCCCTAGTGCTAGGATCAGAGGCGTGTTCAACCACACCTGGCTTTACCGTTGTAGTTTAATTTATAGTTCCCTGATAAGGAATGGGTTGAACATCTGTTTATCTCTGTGTAATGATTGGCCATTCATTTATCTTCTTTTGCAAAGTGTCTGTCCAGATCTTCTGCCTACTTTAATTGGATTGCTTGTCTTCTGTTACTGAGTGACAGGGAATGATATATACATTTTGGATAGTAGTCCTTGGTAATAAATATGCTTTATAAACACGTTCCCGCTGACTCGGCTGTCAATCTATTTTCTCAGCAACGCCATTGGCTGAGCAGGATTTTTACTATTTTCACAAGGTTTGGCTTAATAATGACTATTTTGTAGTTGCCTTCATTCCTGTCTGGAAAACCCTGGCTAGTCCAAAGACACAAAGATCATCTCCTGTTGCTATTCTTCGTGTGAGCATTGCAGTCGGTGCCCAATTCTTCAAAGGCTTTACTTTCTGCACCATGCTGACAAAGGCCCGAGGCACGTGTTTGCTTCTGGACCGTCTATTCTGTTGCACGGATCTATGTGTTTGATCGTTATTCCAATACACACCATTTGGATGAACGTAAGATGAGCATGGCCTTTAATCTGTCTTGGTGACAATAGATATCACAGTTTTCTCTTTTAAAACATTGCTCTGGTTATTCTATTTTTTCCTCTGTATTTGCACTTAGATTAAAGCTTTACACAGATATTTGGGTTTTTAAAAATTTTCTTCTTATGATTATTTATTTTTGTGTGTCTGTATTTGTGTGTGTCTGTGTATTTGTATGTGTATGTTTGTGTGTTTGGGTATGTGTGTCTGTGTATGTGTGTGTGTATTTGTGTGTCTGTGTCTGTATTTGTGTGTATCCGTGTCTGTGTGTGTCTGTATGTGTATTTGTGTGTGTCTGTGTCTGTGTGTGTCTGTGTCCATATTTGTATGTGTCTGAGTATGTGTGTGTCTGTGTGTGTGTGTCTGTCTCTGCATTTGTGTGTGTCTCTGTGTGTGTGTCTGTGTGTATGTGTGTGTATTTGTGTGTGTCCGTGTCCATATTTGTATGTGTCTGAGTATGTGTGTGTCTGTGTGTGTGTCTGTCTCTGCATTTGTGTGTGTGTGTGTGTGTGTGTGTGTGTGTGTGTCTGTGTCTGTGTCTGTGTGTATGTGTATGGAGTCTGCTCTCTCATTCTACCATGTTGCTCCTGGAGAATCAAACCCACGTTTTTTTAGGCTTGGAATGGCAGTGAATTTGTAGAGAGAACTTAATTGGGGGAGATTTGGTATCTTCAGAACTTTGAGTTCTCTGATTCCTGATCTTGAGTTTTATTTTACTTTTCTCACCAAGTTATGTTTGATTTAGTCTTGTATTTATTTCCTTAGTTTATTCCAAAATTCGTAACTTTTTGATGCAATACGTGAAATTTTACCGATCACCATTCCCAGTATACAGAGAGTTGATTTGAATATTTGGCCTGCTGTCCTCATGTCCTGGACTCTTCCCGAACTCAGTTGTCAGTTCTAATGGTTGTTCCATAGAGCAGGCCCTACACCTCTGTCCTAAGTAACGATAGCATTCTCTATACAAATGCTTCTTCCTGTCTGGCTTTGTATTTCCCTTGCTTTAGTGCATTAGCTGTTCAGTGCAGCATATTGGTGGATTGTACTCTTAGACTGAGCTTGTCTGCTGCCTTGCTCTCTCTCTCTCTCTCTCTCTCTCTCTCTCTCTCTCTCTCTCTCTCTCTCTCCATACACACACACACACACACACACACACACACACACACACACACACACCACTTTAATCATGTGTATACAAGTGTGTCTGTAGGAATGGTGCACATACGTGCATGTGCATGTGGAAGCCAGAAGAGGGTACCAGACCCCCTAGACTGGAATTACAGGCAGTTGTCAGGAGCCAGATGTGGGTGCTATGAACCAAACTCAGGTCCTTAACAGCTGAGTCATGTTCTCAGTCTTAAAAGTATGGAGAAATAATTCCCTATGGGTCATTTACATTGTGACAAGCATTTTCTCTTCCACAAGAGGATCACAGATCACCTGCAGTTCTGAGCTACTTTTAATAGATCTTTTGTTTACAGTAGAAATACAGAGACAGCGGTTCTGGGGAAGAGACAAGGTCTGTTCACTGACCACACAGTCTTCCAGGCTAAAGTCCAGGCAGATTTGTTTCAGCCACTGTTGGTTCTCTGGGGTGGGAGCTCCTTAGCTGTGACACAAACAGACTCTGTGAGCATCATCCAGATGGGGCTTGATGGGTAATGGGTGAGGTCATACTGTTTGCTTTAAGCGGTGAAGCCTCTCATCTCTCACCGAGAGTCTTGTGTTTCCAGTCAGCACCTGCTATGGTGATGCTGACAGTGTGGTTCACACATTGAGTTATGACTCAAATGATGATTGACACATTGAAGCCCCAATCCCTAATAGGATCGTGCTTGAACACAGAACCCATAAGGAGATAATGGGAAGTTATTTAAACTCCCAGGGTAGAACCTCAACCCACTCCCCTTCCTTCTCTTATTTCCTCATCCTCATTATCCCTCTCCCCTCCCTCACTTACCGTACCCCCTTCCTTCCCCTCCCTGAATTAGCTCAGAGGAAAATCTCTGTGGGAAAAAGCTGTTCCTTGCAATCCACATCCATATGCAGCAGTGAACTCTTCTGGAGACTTGATCCTGGGTTTTCTAACTTCCAGAACTATGAGGGGTTAGGTTTCCCTGGGCAGCATGGGTAGCGCTCACAATGACATTCTGAGCGGACCAACCATGAAACAATGGTGGTTTGATAACAAGTCATAAGCTTGGTATCCTGAGAGGAGCCTGAAATCTCAGTCCCTTCCCAGTCCTCGACAAGAGAAATGGGATTACATTTCTCACGGTCAGGGTGATGTTTGTAGCAAGACTTAACGGATGCTTTGAATCAGATCCACCCTTCCTGTTATTAATTTGCCAGGGCTTCTGTGAAAGTCAGGCTTTGTTTGCTGTTTGCTCCAAGAGTTTGTCTGCCTCTGCTGATGGGATCATTTTCCTCCTTCATTCTCTTTCTTGTGTGAATCATATTGGTTGATATTCAGTGTGAGAACAATCTGGCAACACCAAAGCAGTCCTTAGTTAGTCATGATGTCCTGTACACCATGCGGTACACAAATATTACTGTGTTCGTCTCACTGACACGTTGGTGGGAGTCTGTGTGCATATAAGATATTGCCTTATTCTATCTATCTATCTATCTATCTATCTATCTATCTATCTATCTATCTATCTACCTACCTATCATCTATCTATCTATCTACCTATCATCTATCTATCTACCTATCATCTATCTATCTATCTATCTATCTATCTATCTACCTATCATCTATCTATCTACCTATCATCTATCTATCTACCTATTATCTATCTATCTATCTATCTATCTATCTACCTATCATCTATCTATCTATCTATCTATCTACCTATCATCTATCTATCTATCTATCTATCTATCTATCTACCTATCATCTATCTATCTACCTACCTATCATCTATCTATCTATCTATCTATCTATCTATCTATCTATCTATTTATGTGTCATCTAGCTAGCCATTCATTCATTCATTCATTCATTCATTCATTTGCCTGCTTTTAGTCTTCAGGTGACAACTGGCCTTATTAAAGTGACTTAGGAAGATTTTCCAGCCCTCTTTAATTTTTTGAGGTTGTATTAGTCAGCTCAGGTCTCCACCATAACCAAACACCACAAGACCATATGCCTGAAACCATGGTATAACACGTGTCGACATTACACATGGCAACTAGATCAGGTCGCCAGACGGTTGAGTTCTGGGGATGTTTCTCTTATTGAGCATCTTCCCTGTGTCTCCACCTGACAAGACTTGGCACACGAGCTCCTTGCTTCCCCACCACGTTGTATCTTCCTCTCCGAGGGTCCATTTTGAGGACCCCACCCACAAAACCTCACTTACACCTCAGTGCCATGAAGACTAGCTCCTAAGCCTACCATGTTGGATGTTAGGGCTTCTAACATACAGACACTGGGGAGACAGAATACTGTCCTTGGCAGAGCTGAGCAGAGCGTCCGTCCTTCCATCCTTGAAGGTTGGCTGAATTCCTGGAGAGAAGCAGCTGAGCCTGGACTTGTCTCTGTCAGAAAAGTCTCAGTCATAATCTCTTCAGTGATAGGGCCCGGCACTTGTGTCTGCCCTGAAAGCAATATTTGTTTGTTTGTTTGTTTGTTTATGTGTTTTGTTATGTGCATGCACTCATGTGCGTGTGTGCATGTGTGTGCATGCGTACATGTGCATGCATGCATGTGTGCATGCGTACATGTGCATGCATGCGTGTGTGTGCGTGTGTGTGTAAGTCAGAGTTTTTTCTTTCCATCTTATTAAGGCTAAGCCTCCCTTGTTTCCATCACCCTGTGTACTCCAGGTTACCTGACGCTGGAACTTCCTGCTAATTCTCCTCTCACTGTCTTCTCTCTTGCCTGAGGAGTGTTAGGGTTACAGATATATCCATTTTTTTTATGTGGGTTCTGGGGGTTGAACTCAGATCTCCAGGCTAGGTGATGTGTATCTTTCCTTTCCTCTTGTTAAATTTACCTAGAAGATTGCCAATTTCTTGGTACCTTGTGATAGGGCTTTTTTCTCTACTGCTTATGTTTCCTCAACTTTATTAAAGGGACAGTTTTTCACGGTAATTGGCTTTAGATATTTCTTCTTCCCTGAAGAGGCTATGAATCTACCTATAGGCACCTTTTTATCTAGCTCCCAGATTTCAATGTGCTATATGATTCTTTTATCAAATGAATAACAATAGAAGATAAATAAATTCATGATTCACTTAGGACTGTTTTCAGATTAATGTTATTTTTAATTATTCACATAACTAATTGTGCATGTGTATGCGGTTATGTGAACATCACTCCGGTGCTTAGGGTTCAGAAGGACATGTCAGATGCCTCTGCGCTGGGGTTGCAGGCGGTTGTGAGCTGCCCGATGTGGTTACTGGGAACCCAGCTTAGGTCCTCTGCCATAGCAGTATCTGCTTTTAACTGCTGGGTCATTTCTCCAGCCCTTGGAAATATACACTTTATTTTCTTTAATTCCAGTTACCTAGAATAACATTTAGTTTCCAAGTACTTGTGGTTTATAAATATCTTCTCCTTAGTTCCTAATTGGATTTCCGAAAGCATGCTCTGTGCAGTTCCGGTCATTTTAAACTTCCTAAGCCTGGCCTTGTGTTTCAGCATCTGGTCTGTCTTACAAGGCGCAGCATGCGCTCTTGAGAAGAGCATGTGTGTTACAGCTGTTGATGTGCTGTTCTATAAATATCAATTAGGTCAAGGTGGTAGGCATTGTTATTCAGACCCTGACTGCACAAGAATTCCGCTTCTAGTTTTTTCACTGATATGGGAACTGACACCAAACGCAAAAGGGGGTTTCTGCGAGCATTTAAGAAGAGTGTGAATGAGGCTGGTAGTTGTCATACAAGACCTTAAATCCAGCACGCGGGGACCAGACAGAGGCAGACAGGTCTCTGTGAGTTCCAGGCTAGCCAAACATACATAGCGAAACCTTGTCTGTAATAAATTGTATAAAGGGCTGTGGAGATAACTCAGGAGATGAAAGGCTTGCAGCCCCAGCGTGGGGACCTGAGTTCACATCTCCAGCACTCATGGAAAAGCCGAGCATGTCTTTAACCCAGCAATGAAGGTTGAGCGGCAGAGGTGGAAATCGGGGTTCACTGGTCAGCCAGACCAGCCAAAAGGTCTCAGCTTAGACTGGAGAGTATTGTCTTGAAGCATCAGAAATATATCAGGGATGGAGAGAGATGGTTCAGTGATGAGGGTCATGTATAATCCTCTAGAGGACACAAACTCAATTCCCAACACCCATGTCAGTCAGCTCAGAAGCATATATAGTTCTTGCTCCAGAGTTCCAACACCCTCTCCTAGCTTACTCAGGTACTCAAGTTGCTTGCACACACACACACACACACACACACACACACACACACACACACACACACTACCACCACCACTACCACCACCACTACCACCACCATCACGCACAACTCATAATATAAAGAAAATCTTAAAAAAAAAAAGGTTTGCACCTGAGAATCAAAGCACCATGAGCCCCATTTTCGCGCATGCATTGTGGTGCATTTTTGTTGTAATAGGATCACCTGGATTCTGACTGATAGTGAGTCTTTTACAGCATAGAGGCCCAGATGGCCCCCGCATTTGAGTTGAGACTTAGTTGCCTCCTTGAGTCAGGACCAGCACGTTCTTCTTCACCACAATGCCCAGTGGGCCTCTTTGGGCATGGCTCAGTGTTCTCCAACTAAAATCCAGCTAGCTCTCAGGAGATCATTGAAATGCATTGGAAGAGAGGTCTGGACACCCCTGGACCTTCTTCTGTTCAAGCCCCAGAGCTCAGCATCCCTCAGGAGGGATCCAAAGACAGTGTGGTAAGCAGAAAGCACCCTGAAGATGATAGCTAATAGAGAATTGCATGCATTGGGAATCTGAAGGGAGATAATGGCTGTGCTCTGGGTATGATTTGTCCCAAAGTGCAAGCACGCTAAAAATTGGTCTCCAGTGTGATGCCCAGCTTTAAGTGTCAATTTAACACAACTTGGAATCGTCAGGAAACAGAGTTTCAATGAGGGTTTATCTATCCTGAGTTGGCCCGGGGGGCATGTCTGTGGAGGATCGTTTTAATTAAGTGAATCACTGTGGGCAGCGTCATTCCCTAGGCAGGGCTCCTAATGACATAAGTGGGCTGAGCACATGCATGTGGGTAAGCAAGGGTGTATGCGTCCATTTTTCTCTGCTCTTCATTGTGGATGTGATGTTACCCTCTCTTTGAAGTTCCTACACTGATTTATCCCAGTGGTGGACTGTAACCTGGAATTATACTCCAAATAAACCCTTTCTTTCTTACGTTGATATCAGGATATCCTACCACAGCTAGGGAAATAAAACTAGAAACTCCTAGCATAGCAGTGTTGGGATCATGAGAATGGCCTGGTACTGCGAATGACTTTGGAAGGCAGGATGCTGGTCTCCAGGAATGATTAGAGCTCACGAGATCATGAGAGCACTTTGGTCACCTTAGAACTTACTCCTTCTACATGTGTGGCTCCTTCCTGCATTGTCACCACTGTGACACAGCAAGGGGAACCCTTAGTGGAACGAAGGTAGCCATGTCCTTGGACTTCTAAACATGGAAGTGAAACAAACCTCTTGTTTTCCTTTTTAAGTTATCCAGCCTTGAACACCTTTCTCCAGCAATACAAACCAGATTAAGGAAGCATCAGAGAAAAGGCCACTGGGCCACAGTCACCTTGGATAATTTATAACACAGGACACAATACAGACAGACATAGCAGAGCTGACCCTGGCTCTCTGGCTATGACGCCGAGGTCCACCACCTCTGTTATACACAGAATAACCTGGAAACAAAGGAAATTTCTTCAGGTGACACCAGGCAGCAGAATGATGGTGTGGTGCTAATGTGTGCCCTTGTCTGAATCTGTGAATATCTGAGTAGTTCTGTTGCATGGACTAAGTCACTTAAAGTCTCCTAGTATTGGGAGAAGTCAGCACCTACAGGTTACAGGTTGAATAATGTTCCCCTGACAGGGCGAAGTAAGAACTCTGAGTGAATGGTTATGACAATAGTGATGGTGATGACCCTGGTGGTGGCATTGGTGATGGTGTTGATGATGTTGTAGGCAGGGTTGATGATCATGACCATGATAGTGATGAAGATGATGGTGGTGGTGGTGGTGGTGGTAGTGATGATGGTGATGGTGATGGTGGTGATAATGATGATGATGGTGATAGTGGTGGTGATGGTGGTGGTGGTGGTGGTGGTGGTGGTGGTGATGGTGGTGATGATGGTGGTGGTGGTGGTGGTGATGATGATGATGATGGTGATAGTGGTGATGGTGGTGGTGATAATGATGATGATGGTGATAGTGGTGATGGTGGTGGTGGTGGTGGTGGTGGTGGTGGTGGTGGTGGTGATGGTGGTGATGATAATAATGATGATGGTGGTGGTGGTGTTGATACTTGTGGTGATGGTAATATTGGTGAAGATAAGGATAAAAAGTAAGAAAGGATGAATCAATCCTTATAGAGATTTTAAGGTAGAAAACAAGGCTTAACAGCTACTTTGTAAATGGTCAAACAAATGAAGAAACTCTTCAGACATTGCCACAGGCTGGGTGCAGAGTGGAGGAAGGAGCCATTGATGGCCCAGAGAGAAGGAGAGGAATCTGTGCTGGATGACACTGCACTATACTCCAGGGCCACTTTGACCTGCAGCTGGCCCCAGTGTTGCCCTGAGTACTGAGGAAGCCCACTGGGAGCCTTCACCACTGCCTAGAGCCTGCCCTTCGGTTCTCCTCATTTAGGGAACCATGGGGCACCAGATCACAGGCAGATGGCCTGCCGAGGCTGCCCAGACACATAGCTAACAACTCTTAACAAAATGAGGTTCTGGAGAGCAATAAGAATCAACAGCCACAAGACCCTCTGTGTCCCAGCTAAGACGAGGGGGCAGGTCACTGGCGACATGATCCCCCCTCCCCCCGCCACACACACGGTGCTTAGCAACCCAAGAATGCAGGTGATGATGCTGATGCTAGCCAAGGTGACAATGACAATCTCTGGTTCTTGCGGTGATTTGAGGTAGATCCTGGCCCATGCAGAGCTCGGGAGGTGGGAGGATAAATCTGCCCTTTTTTTATTGATGTCTCCGACGTGTCCTCCCAGTGAAATCTGATTATCTGGGCTATGCTGGCAGACGTCAAAATGAAATGTTTGCTTCTAGGTTCCCACTCGCAGGGGAGGCAGTGGCTGGCTTCTGCCTCCCTGTCAACAAACCTCCATCAATCCTCCTCTTTTACAGTGGATGTGTGATGTCACTTTCATGCTTTATGTGGCTCAGTGACCTTCCCTTATTTTGTTCCTAATAAAGACAGTTTCAGTGAGGCTGGGGCTACAGAGAGCCCCTTAATTCATTGCATTCAATCACAGGGTGCCAGCAACTGATGTGGTCACCTAATGTGGTCAGCTAGCTCTGTGAGACTCTGTCCTGAATACCTTCTGGCCATGGCTTCATGTAGGACATTCGTTTCTTCTGGCCACAAATTTCTTATCTTCTTTTGACAAATGTGTCTGTGAGAATCTGACCAGCTTAGCTGCCCTCAAAAGCCATGTGTAATCTATGGTGTAGTCTATGGTGACGGCCTCTTATAGCTGCTGAAGTATACACACACACACACACACACACACACACACACACACACACACACACACTCATACAGATGTTCATCCTAGCTCCAGCAACCCCATATCCCTAACCACAAAGCTCGGTGCCAAGATGTTTAAGCCCTGAAGCTATCACCCTAGCTGTTCATTGTCACTTGGGGGACTTTAAAAGAATACATCTGCTAGGAGAGGAACTTAGAATGCACTCTACAGAAGAGGCTGCCTAAATGGCCAATAAACACGTCCAGGTGCCAGGCTTCACTAGTCACTGGGGAAATGCAGACTCAACCATTGTGCAGCTCCACTCTATACCCGCAGGCTCCTGAAATAAAAATCACAGGCAGTACCCAGCCCTAGGAGGAGTGCGAAGTGACCCGAACTCACAGGGACTCTGAGTGGCAGGGAACATGGCAGTTACATCAGAAAACAGTTTGGGGAAATCGACACTGGGTGTGTCTGCATGCCTAGACCTTATACTTTTCTAGGTTATCTTAGGGTTTTTCATTGCTGCTACAAAAACACCATGACAAAAAAGCAAGTTGTAAGGAAAGGGTCTGTTTGGCCTACATTTCCAAGTCATAGTTCATCCTTGTAGGAATCCAGGACAGGGATTCAAGTAAGGCTGGAACCTGGGGGCAGGAGCCGATGCAGAGGCCATGGAGGGGTGCTGCTTACTGGTTTGCTCCCCATTGCTTGCTCGGCCTGCTTTCTTATGGAACCCAGGACCACCAGGTCAGGGATGGCCCCACCCTCCATGGTCTGGGTCCTTCTCCATTGGTCACTAGTTGAGAAAAAGCCTTAAAGCTGGATCTCACAGAGGCATTTTCTCAACAGAGGCTCCTTCCTCTCGGATAACTCTAAGTGGTGTCAAGTTGACATCAGAACCGGACAGGACATGGGCCAAATCCCCAGAAATGTGTCTGCTACTCACCAAAATGTGTGTTCAAGAATGTGAATATCAGAGTGGAGGAGTCGGTTCTCTTGGTAAGGCGCCTGCTGTGTGAGCACAAAATGAAAGTACAGTGTACGTGTGAAAATCCAGGCACAATGGCTCGCACCTGCAGTCCTCGCCCCAGAGAAGGAGAACCAAGCAGCTCCCTAGAGATCACAGGCCAAGTCACTGAGCTCCATGTTCAGGGAGAGACAGCATCTCAACAAACGAAGGGAGAGAGAGAAAATCTCAGACGTTGACTTCTGACTCCACAGTTATGGGCACACATATGTGTGGGCACCACAGACCTGAGGGTCCACACGTGAGCATGTCCACATGCGTGCACCATATGCACACACACACGTGGGTGACATACATAGCAAAACACAGGACTCAGTAACCCAAACCAGACGCTATTCACGGGCTCACAATGCACCAACTGGCAGAGGAAGGATGGGTGTAGAAACGGATAAGTACGATAAATACACGTGTGTTTATCCGTTCGGAGGAGCAGTGGGCAGCAAAGGTGGGGACCAGTCTCCGAGCCACTTTGTCATCATTCGTTACTTTGTTCTGAGTTCAGTGGCAGAGACGGTTATTCTGTAAGCATTACCAAGGGCTGGAAAAGATGGGATCCCGTGTGACATTCTCCCCACGGCTCCTGCTGCATGGTAAAGTGAGCATCTCAAGACATAGGCACGGTGCTGTTCTCACCTCAAGAGATCTGAGCCAGCCGGACACCATGATCTCTGGACCGGGAAGCGGGAGAACAGAGGCTGGGCCTTATTTCTATGGCCTCGTTGAGCCTCAGTTTATTCCTCACATGCACGCAATGGCGTGAAAGGGTTGAATAAGAACCGTCCCGGGGCTGAAGAGAAACGTGCTGCTCTTCCACAGAACCCAAGTTCAGTTTCCGGCACCCACATCCGATTGCCGATAATTGCCTGCTACTCAGTTCCGTGGGACCTGGCGCCCTCTTCTGGCCTCAGTAGGCGTCTACACACGTGTGTTCTACCTTTCCCGTAGACACACATGCACACTTAAATAAGGAGTAGCTGTGCCTCCTACCATCTCTGGCAGTTGGGAGATGTCATTATCTGCCTTGAGCAGCTGTCACAGCTACAGCTATGAGACCCATTGGCTGGGTCACCCCGCCCCAGGGCTGAAAGGTTGGTCGTGGTGTACTAACACAGAACCGTCTTGGCTGACCAAATGAAATCTGCATAGATTCTTGGCATAGTCCATGCTGCACTGAAGTCAGGTTGGCCTCGGGTTTGAGGCTTACTGATATCACCCGCCACAGCCCAGTAGTCATCTGTGACCTCACACGTGGAGAAAAGCGTGAGAAGAGCGGGACTTGGAGCCATCTCTGTTGGGGGTGGGGGACTTTCTAACTTTGACGTCCCTGATTTGCTATCCCAGGTTATAACTCAATTCTGTTTTACCTGCGTGTCCACTGCCCTGCCCTCCCTAAGCACGTGTCTGGGGCTCTTCTTGGAAGCCTGGAAGCCTGGAGCCACACAGGCTGAGCCGAAATGCCCCATCCCAATGAGAAGAGCTAAAATGGAATGAAGAAGCAGTGGTGGCGGATGCAGATGTTGCAGAGCTGTTCTGCCCTGAGAAAGTGTCATCCCATAGTGGAAAGAGAAGCAGGGAAGAGGGCCAAGCTGTGGAGACTGCAGCCTGCTCTGAGTTCACCGAGATTTCTGTTCCAGTGTTAGTCATCTCCATGTGTTAAGAAGACAACAGCTCGGCTCCCAGATGGGGAAGTAGAGATAAATGGATGTGGGGGTGCCTGCCACTCAACCAACATGGACAGATGTAGGGGGGAGGTGAGCCCTTCCTCATTTACCTTTTACAGGAAATGTGGGCGCTGACTGGAAGGGTTATTAATATTCTTCCCCAGGCCTGGCTGTCAGGACTGGGAAAGGACCTGGGGGGAGAGGGCACCATTTCTCGTCACCATCCAGGATTGTTTTTTAAATCTTCATCTAACTACAAGCAAATTCATTCATAGAGTCTGTTGGAGGGAAGGAACCTGACACCACGCCGTTTCAGTTCCCACTAACTATGCAGGAACATTTCTCATAAATAGACAAGCATCCCTTTTGTAGTGGCCATCAGAGCCTGCCTTTATCAGCCCAGAGAAGAAAAGCCCACCTGCCTTCAAAATGCCACGTGTGGTTACCAGTCTCCAAACTTAATGTGTTTACACTGAAAGGCTTACGACATGACAGAGGGTTTTAGAAGACCTTCCAGAGACAGACATGTGCTTCCAGAGAGCCAGCCGGCCAATATTTGGCTCGTCCTTGCTGAGCTGTGTGTGTGTGTGTGTGTGTGTGTGTGTGTGTGTGTGTGTGTGTGTGTCTGTGTGTCTGTGTGTCTGTGTGTCTGTGTGTCTGTGTGTCTGTGTGTCTATGTGTATGTCTGTTGTGTCTGTGTGTGTGTGTCTGTGTGTCTCTGTGTGTCTATGTGTATGTCTGTGTGTGTGTGTCTGTGTGTCTCTGTGTGTCTATGTGTATGTCTGTGTGTGTGTATGTGTGTGTGTGTGTGTGAGAGAGAGAGAGAGAGATTGAAGAGAGAGAGAGAGAAGAGAGAGAGAGATTGAAGAGAGAGGGAGGGAGAGAGGGAGAGGGAAAGAGAGAGAGGAAGAAGAATGAGGTTCAGAGACAACACAGTGGATTTCTGAGAGGAAGACAGAAAGATAGGCAGACAAGCTCATACACCTATCAGAGGTGAGGTCGCAGGAGAGACACCTGGCAGATCCCACAGCTGTAGCACAAACGAGAAATACAGGAGTCAGAAACACAGGTTAGCGGCCAGCCTGTGACTGCTCATCTGTCCTCCAGACCTGGAAAGCCCTGCGTGCATCCTCTTCAGAGTCCCCTACACAGGGCTTCCCACTTCATGAGTCTCTGACCCCTGACCCTTGACCCCTGACCCTGCACTACCCTTGGATGAGCAGTTCTTCAGACCCTCATTGATGCTGAAGTCACCATGCTTGACTGCCATAGAGGTTTCTTGCTGGTGAAAACCTGTTGGTCTGTTCCAAAAGGGCTACAGAAGAGCCTTTCTTCATCAGACAATCCTGTTGAATTTGGAGATGAGCTGTTGAGGGAACAACACAGATCCTATGGGTGAGACTAGACGAGTCCGGATGGGAGGAGGTCTGTAAGCAACCTGTAGTCAGGGATGAGGGGGAAGAAACTGCATGTGGGCTGGCAGAGACTGGAAAACTCCTCCCTTTCCTTGTTTGCTGATGCTAAACCAAGGGTGCTCTCCAGAAACTTCTGCATGTGAGGTGTGCGGGCTAGAGTGTGCCACAAACTTGAGTCACCTGGAAGAGAGAATCTCAGTTGAAGAACTGCCTCTATCGGCTGTCTGATGGTCAAGTCTGAGACATTGTCTTCGTTAATGATTGCTGTGGTGGGGTCCCGCTCATTGTGAGTGGCACTACTCCTGGGCAGGTTACCTAGGAAAGCAGACTGAGCAGGCTATGGTGAGCATTATGGCACCTGCTTCAGTTCCTGCCTCCAGGTTCCTGCTGTGAGTTCCCTCTGTGAGGGACTTGACCTTGGAATTTAAATATGAAGTAAACCTTTTCGACCCCAAGTTGCTTTTGGTCAGTGTTCAACCACAACAAAGAGAGGCAAATCAGGACAGTAGACCAGCAACCCACCACAGCATTATGTCCCCATCCCTTGCTATTTGAGATAGGACCTTGCTTATCTATGACCAAGTCTGCTTCAAACCCATGGCACACAAATGCTTGGACTACCGGTGTGCATGACCAGGTCCAGCAGGAGCTGCTTAGATTGAATTTAAGCCACAGAGCTGTGGCAGGTGTCTCAGGGTCCTGTCGTGGGAAGCCAAGCTAAGAATGTCTCTCTGGTATCTGAAGCCACACTGATACTCCAGTGTCTGTGGGTCCTTTCAGCTGTAGCAGAGAATCCAATCAAAATACAGGCTGTGGCTGCTTACCAGGAACGTGTGCCAGACTGTTTCTGAGAGAATGAATAGTTGGTCCCTAAATTCACTTCGACAAGAACGGTAAAAATATTTCAGAAGCTGAAAAATGTGTGAAAATTGGGGGCTAGAAAGACTGAGGGGTCTGCAGTTAAGAATAAGCATTACTCTGGCAGAGGATCCAAGTTCACTTCCCAGAAACCACCTGTAACTTCAACTTCAGAGAATCCGTCACTCTCCTCTGGCCTCTGTAGACACTTGCCCTCACAAATGCACATACCCACAGGTAGACATAGACATACGCACATAATTTGAGTGAAATAAATCCTTAAAACAATGTATGATAACAAGTGAATGCTTTGTAGACAACTGAACTCGGGTCGTTTTGTCACATGGCATTAACCCAACAATGGCTGACTGTTACATCTTTTTAAAGTATGCCTTACTAACAGCCAACCACTACTGTGTGATTTGACCTTTCTGGAGGAAATTGAACTCTAGACTAGAGATTGTGCAAGGTGGCCTCCCTGACCCTAGAGCTGCTACCCCTCTCTCTACTCACCTCTCTTTTTCCCTTTCAGCCAACCCCTAGGCTAGAGGAGAGAGCGGTCAAAGCCCCAGATCTCAGTTCTTCTCCAGACTGTGGCGGCTTTTCAGTGGTGACTACTGATTTTCTATACATGACCATCTAAGTGGGGGGGAAGGGGGAACACTCTTCTTTAATCCCTTCGGAGCCTCCTCTGCAGGCTTGCCCTCCCTGAAAATTCCTGGTTATTTTCTTGTAAGCACTGACTCAGTGACCAGCTTTCGAGCAGGGCCAGCTCGGACCCAAATCTCATAGGCCAGCCGATTTGTCGAGGCAATGAGACCTTATCACCTGGCTCCTTTCCAGGTGGCTTTAGCACCTGCGATCTTCATCCATCAGTCTTCTTGGACCACTGTCCTCTACCTGCCTAACACAGCTCCAGCCTTTGCCCACACATAGCTGTAGTCCCAGTGCCACAAAGGAATGATGAAAACCAAAGGATCCCCAGGGCTTGCTTATCCGCCAGTCTAATCGAATCAATGAGCGCAACGCTCAATGAGAGGCACTGCCTCAAAAAGATGGGAGACCATTGAGATGGCTAAGAAAGTAGGGTGCTTAATGCCCAGCCTGAGAGCCTGAGTTAATCCTGAGGTCCTACATGATTAAAGGAGAAAATTGACGCTTGCAAGTTTCCTTCCTCCTCCCCCTCCCTCACCTCCTCTAAATGATAAATGTAAAATGAAGAGGTGGACCACAGTTGGAGACCCTCGGTATAACCTCTTGATTCTCTTGCACACGCTGCATAACTATCTACACAGGAGCAGATCCTACACAGGGGAATGGATCACAGAGGTTTTCTGGCAGAAGGGTTCCTTAGCTTAGACATTTTCTAAGTACCTATTGTGCATAGGACAACGTGAGACACTCTGGGGTTACAGGAGTTCCCTCCGGAGCCCCTAGTTTGAGAGCTTGGGGCAGGATTAGGAATAGAGCATTCTTCCTAGGGTTCAGTGGGATCCAACAAAGAGAACTGTTTCTTGGAAGACCAGGGATTTACACAGCATATGTCGGTGTTCTTTCCATTCAGCGTGTGATTCAGATCATGCTGTGGGGCCTCTTCGGATCCAAACCCAGGGCAGGCCCAGCAGCCAGACGGAAAAGGCCCTGTAGCAATCCATAACGTATGCAGCAGAGAACAACCTGAAGCGTGTGCTACCATGGAGGGCAGCCTCATGAAGTTGAGCCATTGTAACTTTCTCCGTCTCCTTCTCCATCCTGCACTCCTCACCTTCCCAGAGAACCAGTGACCTGCACATTTGGGTTCTCCGATTTGGAGTAGAAACGGCCATTTTGGAAAGTAAGAGAGCACCGTGAGTCTGCGCCATGACAGCGGAGAAGAGGAAGCAGAGGCACTGGAGATCGAGGGACACCAGAGCCACCACCCAATCTCTTCAGAAAACCCTGCCAGTTCCGAGGCCTGCGTCTCCTCTCCTTCCTGTGGAGGACAACAGTCCTGCCAGCCTCACCTCAGATTTGGGAAGCTTCTGGAAGCTGAAATACCGCAATACGCATGTGCACCCCGTGGTGGGAAGTGCTGAATCCAAAGCATGAGAGAATATGGAGGCCGGTTGGGTTCCGCTGGGAGCCCCTAGCCTTGGTGAGGAGGATTAGATCTGGGCGGGGCGGAAGGGGGCGCTCTTCCCACTTAATCTGTTCCCAAAGAATCCACAGGCACTGGGAGTTCTCTCTTGTTCTCCACAGTCCTCTTCAACACAGTAGTTCTGCGACTCTGCTGTTGTTTGTCTCCTTTTTGGGTAATTTCCTTGGGGACAGCACTTGCTGAAGAAGAGCTATGAACCCCTCAACTCAGGCCTCCCTGAGTTTTGGATATGCCTCCCTCATACCAGAGGGTGTCGCCCCAGACAGAGTGGGGCTCTTCAAGGACTGGCCATGTCGCCATCGGACTGGGATCCTCTGAGCATAAGCCTTGTGTCTCAGAGCAGGGCTCCCCAAGGACAAGGCAGTGTCTCCCTTTTCTACCCATTTTCGAGGCACTCCTGGGCATTAGACCTAACTCCGGGAGCTCTTACAAAGCACATGTCTTGGAATGAAGGTCGGATGTGGGACAGTAGAGGCTCGAGGCTGCTCTGGACTGTGGGAGAGCAGAGCGCCCCCATGGACTGAGGGTGTCTTCATTTTGTTCTGGAACTCTCTGGTTGTCTTGTTTATAGTGTCCATGCTGAAAGAGTTCACCGGCCTCATCTCTCACATTTAGGGATCCCTGTGCTGGAAGAATTACAGGGAGGGAGGTTGAGGAAAGGCTCAGGGAAGCAGCTGGATCCCAGATCCCCAGCCAACAGCAGAAAGGGCATGGACCAGTGCATCCCCGAGGAGGAAATGGACCCAGAGACCTTGGCTCATCTATTGTGCTTCTGCTCTGGCCCTCCTTCCTGGAGCTCCAACCTGCCTGGCCCCCTCCATAGTGACTCCTGTCCTACCTCTAAATATACCTGCCCTGTGTCTTAAGAGTCTTGCGTCCCAGTTCTCAAGAGCCTGTTTCAGGGAGAAACCTCCGCTCTTTCATTCTGTCTCCCACCGATTCTTTGTCCTGCTGGAGACTGCTCTCCCCGTGTTCTGTTGGTTCCTTATCAGAGATTGATACAGGCTGTCAACTCTCCCACTTTCCCCAGCCCAGCCCTGTCTGCAGTGTCCCCCATGGCCACTCATTTCCCTCAGGGCAGCCTTATCAGGAGGAACCATCGTTACCCCCATGGCTTTAAAGATGAGGATGCTGCATCCCAGTGATTTGCCAACAGTCTCGTGTCCTTTCAGTCAGCAGCAAACACTGCTTGAACCCAAGCCATGAGCTCCGGATAGTGAGCAGTTCCCAGACTGAGAGGACTTGGGGGTCTCAACCAGAAACCCACCCAGACAACAACATCAGCCTACTTGTTTACCTGATGCTGCCCTGGACCGAGGCCTGGCACTCAGAAGCCACTTGGTAGCTGCTTATGGAATTAGTGAAGAATTGGGTACTGGTCACCCAGTGCTGGCCTTCCCTATCTAAACAGTTCCCTCAGTTGCAGCTGTGAGTCTAGGCTGAGGAGACTGTATGTGCATTTGTGTGCACATGCCTGCATGTATATACATATGAATATATGCATGTGCCTGTCCTTGAACAAGAGTGCACATGTGTCTGTGTATACATGTTTGTCTATATATCTATGTGTTAACACATTCAGATTCGTGTGTGTAACTCTGAATGCATATGTGTGCATCTATGCATGCATGTGTCTCTGTGTGCATTCATGCAAGTGTACATGTGTGCAGGTGCCCATCTTTGTGTGTACACATGTGTGCTTGTGCATGCATGCATGGAAAGTACCTGTGAGCCTATGTGTGCATGCCTGCAGGGGCATGTATTTGTGTTAGACATGTGTGAATTTTCGTGAGTGTGTACCTGTCTCCCTGTATGTTTGTGCATGTGCACCTCTCTATCTCTGTGTATGTATGCACATATATGCATGTGGCCTCCATGTGTAATTCTGTCTGTGTCTGTGTGTGCCTCGTCAGTCATGGCTGGGACCCAGGCGGGGAGCACTGGCCACACTGTGTGAGCCCGAATCCTGTTTCAACTTAATTGCACCTGACAGGATGATTAGGGGAGAAAGTTGCTGCATCTCTATCATGGCAGACAGGGTGAAGTGTCTCCACTTAACCTCCCCGGCACACAGGAAGGCAGGCATTCAGTCTGCACAAGATCCCAAGAAAGGGGCTGGCCATACAGGAAGCACAATAAGCCGGTGGATAACTAGGAATGCCCAGGGTGAGTGCAAAGAGAAACAGAGGGGACTGGGAGACAAGGGCACAAATATGGAGCCATGAGAGTGCAGCTGGCCCAGGCTAAGGCCCAGGAGCCCTGGTGTGCGCATTCTCCTGGAACTCTAAACCTCTCTGACACCAGGAACCCCGGAGTTGTTGAGAGAAGAATTAGAGCTGGGGAAGTTGTTTTTCTCTGTATCCCTTTGAATTCACAATGTCAGTGGATGTCTCTGTTCTCAGAGTGGAATGCTTGTTTATGAACGAATGGGGTCGGGAGGCGGCTAAGTCAGCAAAGTGCTTGCCGTCGAAACATAAGGACGTGAGTTCATATCCTCAGTGTTCTTGCAAAAAGCTGGGCATGGTGGCCTGCGTCTGTAATGCCTGTGCTGACTGCTGGAAACAGGTGGGTCCCTGGAGCTTGCTGGCCGTAGGTGTGATGTTCAGTGAGACCCTGCCTCAAAAAATAAGATGAACGGTGACTGAGGAAGTCGTCTAACACCAACCTGTAGCTTCCACACAAAGGCGCGTGCACACATACCCATAAGCGCATGTATACACACCCACTTGAATGCACACATAGTCCATACACCACACAGGCACTAAATCAAAATAACCTAAGTTGGACATCTCTGGAATAACGCCTAAGCTTGTCCTCTGGCATGCACACGCGCGCAAATGAACGTCACATAATAGAAAATAGGAGTCTGGAGACGCGGTTTAGCCCTTAAGTGCACTTTTTGCTATTGTAGGGGCTCAGTTTCGATTTCCAGCTCCCATATGGCAGCTCATAATCAGCTCTAACCCCAGGCTATCTGATGCCCTGTGCTGCCTCTGTAGGTACTGTATACACAGCATATAAACACTTAAAATGAAAACAGTGGAAGAGTGCCTGTTTGCAAAGTAGTACTGACTTTTATTTCTTCTACACCTCCTATGTCCTCACACTTAGATTCAGGGAGCAGGTGTGATGGTTTGCATATCTTTGGCCCAGGGAGAGGCACTATTCAGAAGTGTGGCCTTGTTGAAGTAGGTGTGGCCTTGTTGGAGGAAGTGTGTCACTGTGGGCTTTAAGCCCCTACTCCTAGTTGCCTGGAAGCCAGTCTTCCTCTGACTGCCTTTGGAACAAGGTGTAGAACTCTCAGCTCCTCCTGCACCATGCCTGCCTGGACGCTGTCATGCTCCTGCCTTGATAATAAACTGGACCTCTGAACCTGCAAGACAGCCCCAATTAAACGTTGTTCTTATAAGAGTTGCCTTGGTCACAGTGTCTGTTCACAGTGGTAAAACCCTAACTCCCTAACTAAGACTGTGGGCATGGACAGAAAGGAGAGAGCACTGTTACATTAAAATATGTTTCCTCTGTCTGTACTTTCCCGCCCCTCAGGAGCCACCCAGACTTAGGAAGCTAACCATCCCCTCTTAAGAGTGCTGTCTCCGGGCTGGGGATTTAGCTCAGTGGTAGAGCGCTTACCTAGGAAGCGCAAGGCCCTGGGTTCGGTCCCCAGCTCCGAAAAAAAGAACCAAAAAAAAAAAAAAAAAAAAGAGTGCTGTCTCCACCCCAGACACTGGAACGACACACATGAAAATCAGCTTTCCGGTCCCACTGCCACCAGAGGCCTTCCCATATTCTCCCCATCCTGTGGCTCTGGCTGTGCAGTTGAATGTCCTCATCCTTGCCTGGTGTTCAGAGCACTCTCAGTGTTTGCATCTCAGGATGTATAGCACTGCATTTCTTGGTCCCCAATGATGCTATCCTATCTATCCTCCGTCTGGATTCCACTGGAAGCCAACTACAGTAATCTCATCTCCTTTATGATATGGATTTAACAGACACAGATAACTATACATTGTCCAGAGCCTGTCCTAAATCTATCCCTGTAAGTCTCTGAGGACAGAGTTAGGGGCAGGGGCCTATGAATGTATGTCACAGGCGTAGACTATAGTCTGGGTAGGAGACAGCCACTGGAGTTTCTAGGTTGCTGTTCCTTTTTACATATGCTGAAAGAGACACAGAGAGTTGCTAGGAAGGGGACAGTGTATTAACGCAGCCATGTGGGAGCTTGGAGGTGAGACACACAGGCCTCTCTGTGGCTCTGCTTTAACTGGGCAAGAAAGGAGGGGCTGTGGACCAGGTAATCTTTTAAGGTTTAATTTATATAATATCCACATCTTTCAAGTTCCTATAAAAAGCAGGAGCTTTCATTAGCATGATCCTTTGGGCTTCCAGTATTGTGGCAGCGGCCAGTCATACACACGTCACTGGACTCAACACCTTGGTCCCTATTCTTCTGACTTGTGTTGAGGTCATTAGGGTTGACTTTCAAGTCACGTGACACGTGTCTGTTGTCCTCACAAAAGGGAGAGGCTGGATCTTCTAGATGTGCAGAGAGGTGGGTGGCTTGGAAAGATGGGGGAAGAACCACGGAGAAACGGCCAGGAGTGAAGCTGCCACAGGCCAAGGAGACCTTGGAGCTACAATGGTGGAACTAGCAGAATAAGCAGAAAATGATCCCTCCTGTGAGGCTTCCAGAAGGTCCAGAGGGAGCCCTGACAGTCAACCTGCAGATTCCACACTGGGAAAGATATGTCCCTGTGACTCCAAAGACCCTGAGCTTGGAGGAATTGGTTATGGTGGCCCCCAGGTAGCAAAAACAAAACCACAGAAAATATTAACATTGAAAAATTGGCACAATGCGCTGATAACCTTCTGTCCAGTAGCATTTCAGAGCAAGTCCCCTGGACAAATATTTCTCACTGATGCAAAGAGATTTGAAAGAAATTGGCATTTCAGGTACTAGTGTGGCATGTGCATGTGATGGTGGGAAGGGTTGCAGCCATGTTGTGAGCATGAGACCCAAAGCTGACAGAATAATCTTATGGAGGAAAAATATATAGAGAACCTAAATCATCAATGAATTTTATGAAGGGAGCATTCAGCCCGTAAGCGCTCGACAACACTGGGACATCTCGCTTGTTATGTTAGATAACAAATCCACTTATTACTGAAGTCACTTGGAGTTCGCATTGTTTCTCAAAGTGGAATGTAGCCACAGTTCTGTAAGGTGCACAGTAATCAGTCAGCAGCCCTGGTGAGAGACAGAGTGCTAGATGTACTGGGAGAAGGTAGAACCGACCAGTGAGTGATGGTTCGACTAAGAAGTTAGACCTCAGAGGATCAATATAAGGTCTGTGTGACTCAGAGAAATCCAAGAAAGCAATTGACGCTTCTTTCTCCTTAGCCAAGCTGGATTCTTTGGACAGAACCTCAGGTACATGCAGAAGCATGGGAAGCCGGAGCAAGAGGGTGGAGGGGGCTCACTGCAATGAGCAGTGTCAAGTAGCTCTACACCTCGGGGAGTTGATGAGTCAGAGTAGTCGTTGTAAAGAGCTGGATGTGCACTGTGATCCTAGCACCTAGGAGATGGAGGCAGGAAGAGCTTAAGTTCCAGGCCAGTCTGGACTGCAGACTATGCCCCCAAAGACAAAACAAAGCAAAACAAACAATGTAAAGTTAACAGTAGGGCTGGGGAAATGACTCAGTCAGTAAAGCACTTGCTGACCAAGCATAAGGACCTGAGTACAGATGTCCCACCCCTACATGGCAGGTCAGGGCAGTAACCCCAACCCAGAGGAAGCAGAGGGAGAGGAACCCTGGGTTTGTTAGCCAGCCAAAATCAGTGAGCTCCAGGTTCAGGGGGAGATGCTGGCATAAGGTGACATAAGGTGGCAAGTCATTGAGAAAGATCCCTGACATCAACTTTACACACACACACTCACACACACACACAGAAACTCACACACACACGCACACACACACACATACACACACACGCACACACAGGCACACACACTCACAAACTCACACCCAAGAGTGTGCGTGTGCACACATACATGTACGCACACACGCATGCACAAACACATGCATGCATGCACACACACACATACCCGTACACACACTCACAAACTCACACACAAGCACACACACACAGGGACACACACTCACAAACTCACACCCAAGAGCGCGCGAGTGCACACACATACCTACGCACGCATACACACACAAAGTCACACACATGCACAGGAGCACAAACACATGTAAGCAAGTACACACATACCTGTGAGATAAAAGTAATATCGTTAAATGCCCATGGTCTTATTCATGCTCAGTCTCTCCCCTCCCAGAAGCTGTGCCGTATGAGATGGCACAGCAGATTGGATACAGAAGCCGATAGGAGAATCCGGCTGTCACCGCTGAGCCAGACATTGGAGAAAGCTTCATGAACAGAAACAAGGCCACTGTTCTTACAACTTTATTTTGTCAAATGCAGTTATTTCTATTAAAATACCATTTGTGTCTGGGCCTGCCACTCATTTTAGGGAAAAAAAACACCAAGACAATTTCCCAGAACATACGAACGGATGCACCTCATTGCGAGCAAAGGCTCTTTGAGTCCTTGATGATACTAAATCGTAGTAAAGATCAGACGGATGCAAAGCAGCGGATGTAGTGAGATAACCGTTAAGAAGGACAAGGAAAGAGGCTAGGAGATCAATGGGGCTGGAGCTCTGGTCATGGAGGCTGGGCCAGCCATTCGAAGCGTCATCACTGATGGTGTCTGTGTGGGGCACAAGACTCCCATCTGGATCCCTTTGTCCTTTTCTCCTCTTCATTTAGCATTGTCCTGGGAACACACACTTGACTGAAGATGAAGAAACCACACGTTGAGATTATCAAGTGTCCAAATTATAAGAACTACGCTGCTGGAAAGATGGGTGGAAGGACCTGTGTTCAAATCCCCAGTACCCGTATGAACAGCTGGATGCAGTGTACGCTCTTGTAACCTCAATGCTTGGGGAAGAGACTAAATGGGCAGTGATGGAAACCGGCGAACTCTCGGAGTCAGGGAGGGGGGCTCACTGACTAGCAGATCTAGCTAAATTGTTGAACTCTGTTCAGTGAGAGAGGCTGTCTCTAAAAGTAAGGTGGAGAGCCATTGAAGAAGACACTCAATATCCACCTCAGGCCTCTACACACAAACACACTTCACACAGTACACTTGTATGTGTGCATGCACCCACCCCCCACACCCCCACACCCCAACATGAATAAAAGTGTGTGTATTTTTAATAAAAGCTCTGCATAAGTATTGAATCCAAGAATCGAATCTGATTCCCCACATTCAAGTCTGGTGCCTCAATCCTCAAAACCCTCACAGAGTCACAACTTGGTATCCAGCCTCTCCCTGGATTTGACCTTCAGCCCATGCTCCAAGCCCTCCGGGTCCCAGGATATTCTTTTGTAATCTGGGTGCTGATGTATCTCGATTGTTAGGCTACACAGAGATAACCAGTGTGGGAGCCATCTGTCAAACAGCACAGTGGATACAGACATCATGATTCCTAGTTTCCTGCTGGCACTGTTTCTGTGGGTACCACTTTAGCAGCTCCCAGATATCTTTGAACACCAGTGATAAGGGCTCTCTTGGGCTTGCACACACATACCCAGGTGACTTGTGGGATACATATTTTCATTTTAATATCTTGATATATCCACTACCCACCCCTCTCTCCCTCCCTCCCTCTCCCTCTCCCTCTCCCTCTCCCTCTCCCTCTCCCTCTCTCTCTTTTTCTCTCATGCCCTCAGCCAGCTAAGGCAGAGTCCCAGCCACTAGCCAGAGGGCTCCCCTTTCTTCTCCAATTACAGACACTCAGTCAATATCTCGTGCTGTGTGGTGGTCTTTTCTGAGTCTCTCTCAGCAGAGAATTAAATCAGCACTATTCCCAGTATTCTGTGAGATGAGTAATAGAGTCTGCAGTGATTATTAGCTATGTAGTGCCGCAGAAATGCTGAGCTGAGACGTGCTTTAAAATACTCAGGAGTGTTCAGGGGACGCCCTCTAGACAGAGCGCCCAGGACTCGGGGCAGAAGGGATAGTAATGTCTTGGGCTATATCCCTGAGGCTGTGCCCTCTTCATGTGTGGCTAGGGAAAGCTTCCTGCATTGATTGGGAAACCAGTATGCTGGTCCCTCCTCCAGCTCTCAGCAGATACATGCTCTTAAATAAGCCATGTCCCTCTCCAGGCCTCAGTTTCCTCCTCTACTACTTGGGAATTGACCAGATGAGCATGTCCCTTGTAACCCCACTGTCTGGGAATGTGCTTAGAGACCCACGGGTTAGCAGGGATGGTCAGGAAGAGGCAGGGCAGAGTCTTGATTTAGGATTCAGTCACCTAGGAGTTCTCTGGTTTCCCAGGTTTCCTTGGAAATCATCTGTATAGAAGGAGAACTGATAAGGACCAGCCCTGGGGGGACAGAGGCCAAGGAGCAGAGGCAGGAAAAAGACGAGCAGAGACAATCAAGGAAGGCATATCTCTGTTTGCTTTCCTTCTGCCGTATCATCCCATCCCCATCTTTCTGTGTTGGAGCCTCTCATGCCTGCCCCCCTTACCACCTCTTCTCTCCCCTTCAGGTCTCTCTCTCTTTCTTTATCTGCTGCCTGGCCCTCGGGATCCCGCAGCTCTGGGCATGACTCATTGCTTAGAGTTCTCAGTCCTCAATGCTTGAGCATTCCTCATAGTAGTGTGTGTGTGTGTGTGTGTGTGTGTGTGTGTGTGTGTGTGTGTGTGTGTGTGTCTGTGTCTGTGTCTGTGTGTCTGTGTGTGTCTGTGTTTGTGTGTCTGTGTGTGTCTGTGTCTGTGTGTGTGTGTCTGTGTCTGTCTGTCTGTGTGTGTCTGTGTGTGTGTGTGTGTGTGTGTGTCTGTCTGTGTGTGTAGCAACCTCTGGTGTTATCCCTCACACACCACCTTTCTTGTTCTGTGCGATGTGGTCTCTCACTGAGACCCTAGAGCTCACAATTTAGCTAGACGAGCTGACCACTGAGCACTCGGATCCCCCTGTCTGCACTTCCTCAGCAATGGAACTACAAATGTATGCCATAATGTCTGTGTAAGTGAAATTCGATCAAACTGAGGTCACTGAGTCTGATCTATACAGCAGACACTTTACTGACTGTCTCCTCGGTCTCTACTCTGCAATGGCCAGTGCGCTTGTGTGACTGTCTTCTCTTTTTATTTATTGCATATTTTTTATTTACATTTCAAATGATATTCCCTTTCCCAATTTCCTGTCCATAGCTCCCTATCCCACCCTCCTCCCCTTCTATAAGGGTGCTCCCCCTCCCTGATCACCCTCTTCCTGCCTCCCCACCCTGACAGTCCTCTACACTGGGGGGGGGGTCCAGCCTTGGCAGGACCAAGGACTTCTCCCATTGGTGCCCAACAAAGCCATCCTCTGCTACATGCGCAGCTGGAGCCGTGGGTCTGTCCATGTGTACTCTTTGGGTAGTGGTTTTCTTGCAGTCAAAGGCTGTTACTCCTATCCCACCCAGCCAGTGGTTTCCAGGAGGCTACGTGTCCTCACTCCCCTGGAATTACAGCTGTGCACCAGGAGTCCCAGCTTTTCTACATGGGTTCTGGGGATCAAAATCAGGTTCTCAGTCTTGCAAGGAAGCACTTTATTGACTGAATTATCTTCCCAGCCTTATAGCTATTCTTTATACATAGGTCCTGTGACCTATTCAAATGTACAAAGCTGGCAATGAACTGGGTCAAGATAGGAAACCAAGCCCCTGGAATCCCAACACAATAGTGACAGCTTAACTTCAGCATTCTACCTATGTAGAACCACACCAGCCCTACCAGAATACAAATGAGCAAGAATGAGTCTCTGGCTCCGTAACTATGTGCACCCCAACTCTCCCAGCTCTCCTGTGTGCACCCCGACTTTTCCAGCTCCCCTACCCAAGCCCACCTTCAAGAGAAATCAGTTCTGTGATTCACAACGGTGGAGGGGAAAATGGCCCCCTCTGGCCAGCCTCTTCTCACTCTCTATGACGAATGTTCACACTCTGAATTCCCGAGTCACACACACACATACTGTTTAACAATATAAACATTGATCCGTGTATTTCATGTTTATAGCTGCTGCTCTTGCAGGGCTTTTAGGCAGCTCCCATGAGTCTATTGCGTTGTCAACAAATGGAGAGATCTAGAGAAGCCAGCATCATAAGGCTTCCCTGGGACTAGTGTCTGCAGGGCATGGACTCCAAGACACTCAGAGCACTGCTGGCATAGTTGACCGACGTGTGTTGAGGAAAATCATCCATACGGGGCCCTAGGTTTCCAGGAGGGAAAAGATCCAAACCCTTTCTTCCTTCTACATAATATTCAGCTTTGAGGAGGAGGAGAGAGTCGCTCAAAATTGAAAGGAGCTAAGTGGTGGGCCGAATCTGCAATCCCAGCACTGGAGCAGGAGGGTTGGCAGTTCTAGGCAAGCCCTGGACTATGATGAGACATCTATCTCCAAAAAGAAAAGAAAAAGAGACGAAAGGATGCTTGGAAGAGCATAAACAGAATGTAATCGAAGTAGAAATCAGATAAAAGACAAGAGGAAAGACTGTCAGGCAGGACGGAAAGGAGAGAAGTGAAGAGCGTCCCTCCAATGGGAGGTCTTCACAGCCAAGGTCAAGGGTATGACTCCCACAATGAGCTCGGAGAGCTGGCTCAGGTGCCACTTGCCAAGACAGCTCCTAGATTGTCCTTGGGAGACAGATCTTTTCTCTTAGGGAGGGGAAGGTACATGGCACTCATGCTCGGACAGGCAGGGAGCAGGGAGACGGGCAGATGAAGAGCACCATTGATAGTCAGCTCCCAGATCCATCTCGCCCAGATCTGTCTCTCCCCAAGATGCCTCTCCAACCTACTGCAAGTAAGGCCTGTGTATTGTGGAGGGATAATGAGCCCACACCCTTGAATGTGCGGGTCTAGGTGAAGACATTTCCCCTGCAGTGGGGATTCTCAACCTCAGCCTCAGTGTCCTTTGTAGCTACCTGCCTCCTGGCTTCATGGTCACCACGTGTACTGCAGTGTGTTAAACAGCACTTTGAATTCTACTCATTAGGTGACAGTAGGGCTGTCATTGTGATGACTGAATGTGTCTCTAGACATTGATCAAACTGCTCTAGCTGGAGCACTCCTGCTCCAGAGGCAGCATCGCTTGACATGGCCTAGGAAAAGCTCATTCTCTTCCCAGGCCTCTGGAGCTCCTGCCTCAAAGTTGACCCCATGCCCTCTGAGAGAGATACCATGTGGAAACATGGAAGTTGGATGCTTTTCTTCTTCCTCTGAGTTTCCAACCCCCATATAAAGTACCTCTGCAGAGATTAAGACTAAATCAGCCTTCCCACTGAACACTGAGAGAAAAGGCCTATGGGCCGGTGAAGTGTAGGCTGGCCACAGTGACCTCTGGTCTCTGAGAGCATGGGCACCATTGTCTGGTCATCTACAGAAGATACCTGAGAGACAATATTTTTATGTAACCAAGCTCCCACAACCCTTGGTCTAGTGTTTTTCCAGTATGTCCAACGGTGGGGCTGAAGAGGAAGAACTCTGAGGTCTGGTTGTCTTAATTACTTTCTTGTTGCTGTGGGAAAGTGACCTGACAGAGGCCACTTAAGGGAGGAAGGCTTGTAGCTACAGCTGGGATGCAGTGTATTATGGCAGGGAAAACACGGCCTGTAGGAGCATGGGGCCGGCCTCTCATATCACACTGGTATTCAGAAGCAGAAAGAGAACAGGAAGTGGGTGAAGAGAAACTACCAAAGCCCACCCCCCAGTGACATACTTTCTCTAACAAGGCTCCGTATCCAAAGATCTCGTAACCATCTCTGTCAGCACGGCTAGCAGGCAACAAATGTTCAAACACTCGGGCCTGTAGGGAACATTTCTCATTCAAACTACAGTTCCCAAGACCCCCGAAGGACCGCATCCGTCCTTCCTAGATGTTCCACTCTTGGGTGATAATTGGAAACTGTCTGATCATGTGGTACGTCTCGGTGTGCAGGGCCGGCTGTGAATTCCCTCATTATTGCCTCTTAATTACCTGAGTGGATACAGGCAAGCAGTGCTAATTCCAACAGGACGGGTGATTCTAGATCTCCTGATGTGACTGGCCATGGGAGGACGCACTGCAAATCAAATCAGCAGCGTGTGTGTGTGTGTGTGTGTGTGTGTGTGTGTGTGTGTGTGTGTGTGTGAGAGAGAGAGAGAGAGAGAGAGAGAGACAGAGACAGAGACAGAGACAGACAGAGACACAGAGTCACAGAGAAACAGAGACACAGAGAAACAGAGAGGGAGAAAGAGAGAGAGAGAGAGAGACAGACAGATAGACAGACAGACAGACACAGAGAGGGGGAGGGAAAGCGAGCATCTCCTCCTCATAAAGAAACTCCGTGCAGAGCAATCCATTGATAAATGAGAGTTGGCCACTTGTTTAGACAGATTTTTAACAAAGCCTAGCATGACCTGAATACCTAATTAATGGTTTTTACTTCATTTTGCTTTCTTAATTTTTGAGACAGGCTCTCACTATGTAGCCCCAGCTGGCCTGAAGTCTGCCCTCGAACTCACAGAAATCCCTCTGCCTCCCAAGTGATGAGATGAAAGGTGTAAGGCACCACACCTGGTTGATTTTATTTTTTTGTTATTAATTTATTTTGTATGTATGTATGTGGAATGTACATGTATGGATGTGTCGATACGTGTGCATGCATGAATGTGAGGGCACACAGACACCTGTTTGCATGTGGAGGTCAGAGGTCAATGTTGGGTGTTTTGTTTCTGTTGCCTTCATCTTATTTTTCTGAGATAGGAGGACTCACTCCACCCACAGCTCCCCAAGTCAGCTGTCTGGATGTACAGCAAGGTCCAGAGATCTGCTTTCTCTGCCCCCACAGTGCTAGAATTACAGGTATGCTCTCCTATGACTGGGCTATGTGTGTGGATTCTGGAATCCAAATTCAGGTTGGCAAGAATTTAAGCAACTGAACCTTCTCCCTGGTTAATGTTTGATGCAAACAGACTATGAGGCTCACCCTGCCCAGCGCTTCTCCGAACTCGAAAGCAAAGCATGTCAGCCTTCTGGTCCTTCTATTCTCCTGGGAGATCCATTTCTGCTCCCACTCTCTCCACCATTCTCCTCTGTGTCACCATTTGCACATCCCTCTTCAGGCTGTGTCTCTGTCCCTGCGTTCCCATGCTTACCCCTCCGGTCTCCGCCATTCTTTTTCCAGACGCTCATCCCCGTCCCCCATGTCCTTTCTCACCAATCACAACCAATCACCGGGAAGAGAGGCCCTGTAGGGAAGATTATCTGCCTGTTCAGACCAAAGGGGTTTTCTTTGTGTATCTCCCTGTGATTTGTCTTCAGAGGGATCGATCCCCCTGCATCCATCTCTGCATCTGCAGCAAGCTCCCCACTACGCCTGGACCACTTGCCTTACTCTACAGTAACAACAATACTGTGGGGGAAAATCACGGGGGTGTTGGCGAGAGAGAGATGCTGACCACACCAAGGCTGAGCTAAAAGCAGCTCCTCTGAGGGAGGAAACAGTGCCAAGACAATGGACCCAGCCCTCCACCCTCTTGGGAGTGCCTCTCTCGCTCCCTCTCTCGCCAGCATGATTATTTATGGAGGTATAAAGTGTCCTTCAAGCAACACTCTCTTTCACCGAGCTGTAAGACAGACAGGAGAAGCTCTGGCCCCAAAACTGGGCTGCTGAGGAGGGTGTGGAGAGGATGGGGCCTGGGAACAATCTCCTTCATCCTCCCACAAGCTTGCCTTTCAGGCTGACCTTGAAGGTGAAGACTGGCTCAGATTTCCCATGCTGTGTGGATCTTTCTCCCAGAGCAGTGTGCTCAGAGTTCAAGGGATGACATACTAGCTCTGCTGGGAGGGGTGACAGGAGCCATGCCAAGATCTAGGCAAAGGCAGAACAAGAGGGCTGACTGCGCTCACCCTGTATCTCCCTCAGCCACCAGCACAGAGGAATTCTGTAGAGTATCCAAGCAGAGGAGCAGGGGTCCTTTCCACCACACTAGACAGACAGGGCATGGGCTCCACCTACCTCATTCCCAGACCTAGGTCGTCTGAGGCGACTGATCTTGCCTGTGGGAAGAAGTGAAGCCAGCCTAAGTCCCCATGGCTGAGGTAAGGGTGGGTCTGTGGGAACTAAGCCAAAGGTGACTTGAAGCTTAATGTTGGTAGGCAAGGGAGGGGTAGAGAAGGGCAATAGGAGGTGACCTACTCTCAAACCCGAGTAAGACCAAGAAGAGCATGCTCTGCTGTGAGATGGAGTAGCATCTGTGGTACCCATGTCTGTGGTCCATGATGACATTCCTCTCTCTCTCTCAGAGAGAGAGAGGGGAGAGGGGGGAGGGGGAGGGGGAGGGGGGGGAGAGAGAGAGAGAGAGCGAAAGAGAAAGAGAGAGGGGGGAGAGGGGGGAGGAGGAGGGGGAGGGGAGGGAGGGAGAGAGAGAGAGAGTGAAAGAGAAAGAGAGAGGGGGGGAGAGGGGGGAGGAGGGGGGGGGAGGGGAGGGAGGGAGAGAGAGAGAGAGAGAGAGAGAGAGAGAGAGAGAGAGAGCCACTAATGCACCAAAGACCAAAATGGAATAGACTAGAAGTCAAGAGAGAGGTAGTGAAGGAGTGGAAGGTGGGGATATAACCTCAGGCAGAGGGAAAGACTGACACCCACCATTACAAAGAAGCAGGCTTCTGTGGTGGGGAACAGTGAGCATGGCAGACTTGACATGTAATTCACGATGGGCTTCCACGTGCCCAAGTCTGAATCCCGGCCCTACAGTCAACATCTGAAACGTTCTGTGCCTCAGTTTCCTCCCCTGTGCAATAGGGTCGGAGTCCTATTTTATTATTTGTCCTGTTATTAGTAGAAACCCCTTCCTATGTTTATTGGGCTAATAAGGCAGCAGGCCAGTATCCAACATATCGCAAATGGCGTCTTTTATTTTGATAGCTCTTCCTGGACTCAGGAGACTTTGGTCCCAAAGCCAGCTCCTCAGCCAGGCACCTTATTTCTTCATGCTTTAGCTCCTATTTGCAATGACTGGTTTCATCTGCCAGCCTGATGGGGCCTAGAATCAGCTTAGGGGACTCACCTCTGGGCTTATCTGTGAAAGTGTTTTCCACAGAACATGACCAAGTGTGAAGTGTGCTAGACCCACCCTCAAAGTGGGTCATCCTCTAAGTGGGTAACGCCTGCTAAGGGGCAGCACAGCTGAGCTACATGTCTTTCTCCTCTTCTTTCTGAATGAGTTCCTTTCATAGCTGCCACCAGGATTCACTGACATCAGCATCCAGATTCTTCAGCCTTCTAGCAGTACCTTTGACTTTCCAGAGACCTTCAGGGCTTCAATGCTGGATTCCCAGGCCTTTCATCATGCAGAGGGCCATTGTCTGACTATTCAACCCTTGTGGTGTAAACCAATGCAATCACATAGACACATACACAGAGAGACTCACATATATAGACATAGACATAGATACAGACACACACACACACATACACACACACACAAACACAGAGAGACACACACAAACACAGACACACACATGGCACAGTCACATGCAAACAGACACGCAGACTCTCACAGACACATAGACACACACACACACACACACACAAACACACACACACACACACACACACTTCTACTTCTTCTGTTCCTCTAAAGATCCCTACTCAACACACAACCTAACTTGGATGTTGGGAAGATGATTGTCCAATTGTGAGCTGATCTTAGGCATCTCCAAGTGAGTGGACAACATCTGAATAAAGGAGGAAAGCTGACGGAGCCAATCTGGGGATGGTGGAGGAGGACGGGTGAGGCCTGCCTCAAAAGGCATCCAGGAGTGCTTCATGCAAACATGGTTATGCAAAGTTGACTCTTCACACTGTGAGACAACTCCCACTGTGGAGAACTACTCCAACTGGTTCTGCACACAGAAGCACTGACTGTCACCAGCTCTTTAATGAGAAGCCGCAATTTCAAGGTAGGATGCTGTACTGGATCTGCAGAAGACAAGGTATGTTTCCAAAGTATGTGTCTGAGACATTATCACCTTCAGAGGACACATACACCCCCATTCTGTCACATGTATCTGTCCTTAGGGCCTTCTAGGTGCTACCCTGAGCAATGGCCATGAGTACTTTGGTGTTTTCTCTTTCCTGAAATGCAGTCGGATTCATGTGGTCCTGCATTAAAGTTAGACAGGAGCCTATGATCTACCAGCATCTGGCATGCAGTGGCTACTGAAACTGTAGAAGTGTTTTTGTATTTGACTTGAATGTTCCTTCATCTCAGGGACCTTAGAATCTTGTGTCTGTGAAATACCTCTTCTCAGTCTGGTCCTTACGTGGTGTAATACGGACTCTTCTCCTTACATTGAACATGTAACATGAATAAGGGATAAACTACCACTCTGGGAAACTGGAGCTATGGCACTATTTGCAGCAAAACTTAGCTCACCCTGACTAACAAAGTCTTGAAACATACAGTCACCACTCCTGTGTTTGAGTGCGTGGTCCATTCTATAGAGGGAGCCAGGGTCCACTCACCCATGACTTCCAAGAGGAGCTAGGACTGAGCTGTTCCCAACCTTGAGGATGTGCTGCCTGCTTCAAGAGATGCTGATCTCTTCTTCATCGCTATTGGATCTTTTCTTTAATTTCTTCTCTGGAATGGTTCTTGAATTTAATATATATATATATAAAATTATGTATTAGTAATTATATGCAATGGTTATGCAATTAATCACAGTATGTATTGATAATTAGATAATTAAGTATAGTAATACATTGTTACCAATTGTATGTATTAATTCACCTAATTTTCACCAATACTCATGAGGTAGATGCTTTTGCCCACATCCTCCAGACAAGGCAACCGAAACGTTGAGGACCACAGCCCTTTCAAAACCAGGGCACATGGCTCTATAGTCCTTGAGTTGCCACCATGCCTGGTCTGGACCCCGGCCTGGCTACCTGCCAGAGCTTGTGTGTCTCCCACCCTGGGGAGACTCTGAAGAAGAGGAAGACTTGAGAGCATCATCTGTGCAGACTGGATGCAACAGGCTCGGAGCCTCCTGGATGCAACAGGCTCGGAGCCTCCTGGATGCAACAGGCTCGGAGCCTCCTGGTAATCTCTTACCTTTCTGTCTTCCAGCTCTACCCATAACTCCCAGCTGCTGCCTCAGAAACAGATCTCTTCCTGGCTACTTTAGAAGTATATGACTACTTCCTGGGGGGTGACTTGCCACCTGTGGTAACCCACCAAGCTCTCACTTGGGTAAGACTGCCAAGCTACGTGAGGTTAAAGTCAGCTTACAACAATTCTCTCCTTTATGGCCAGCAACTATTCTAGGACAGAGTATGCAAAATTTCCAGCTAACAAGATAATGAGGAAGCCAGTGATTGGGCTGCTGTGAAATCTTTTTCACCTGAGGAGGGATGCACACCCATTTTGCTGCCTTGAAGTTGGGCTGCCATCTTAAAAAGAAGGGATAAGAGAGCTGCTGGGTGGAGTGGACGGACAGGGAAAGCTTGTGATTTTGATGACCTTGTTGAGCTGTGTCAGGCTCACCTCCTCTAAACTTCTGGTTAGATGACTTAAATATACCTCACTGGCCAGAGGAAATTCACAAAAGATGAGCCAAGTCCCTTGTGGAGACTCCACCAAGGCCTTATAGTAGAAATAGACAGGCAGTGTTATCTAGGGGCACGAGACTGACCAGCTCAGGCTTTGATTCCTCATCTACTTAGTTGTGTGACCTTATGTATTTCACATGTCTCATCTCCTGACCTCCAGCAGAGTAGAGACTGAAATAAGGATTCCCCAAACTTGTGAGAATAAAGGAGCTTGGAACAGAGGAGAAAGGGTAGCTCCATGCTGGGCTGGAATCAACAAGCAGAGTGGGAGCCAAGTCTCTTAGACAACCCACCAAGGGGTCTGAAGAAAGGGATGACTGTATCCCCCAAGAATGAAAAGCAGTGTGCCAGGAAGAGACCCCTAGTGTCATAGGAGTCAAAGCACACTCTGCAGAGGACATTGGTCATTCCCTGCCTTGCTTGATTGGCCAGTACTGGGTAGAAAGCCAGTCGTGTGCGTAGGCTAGAGACTCTGGGATTCTTATTTCAGCCCTGCTACTGTCTAGCTCTTTGGTCTTGGGAAATGCACCTAATGAGAACAGAACTTGGACTCTCCATCCTGGAAGACAGACCTTATAGCCATCTGTGATACAAGCAAACGTGACTGGATTGAGACACATGCGTACATGAGGACACATCCCTGTATCTGCCTGTGAAGACATTCCCAAAGACTGTTGCTGCAGAAGGATTCTGACTTTAACCAGTGGGTCGATTCTTTGATGCTGTTGTAATATGGTAGTGTTATTGGGAGGTGGGAAAGACAGGAACTCAAACAGGGCAGGAACCTGGAAGGAGGCAGGAGCTGATTCAGAAGGCTTGGAGGAGTGTTGCTTACTGGCTTGTTCCTCATGGCCTGCTCAGCCTGCTTTCTTATGTAATAACTCAGGACCACCAGGCCAGGGTTGGTTCCACCCACAATGGGTTGGGCCCTTCCCCATTGATCACGAATTGAGAAAATGTCTTACACTTGGATCTCATGGAGGCATTTCCTCAACTGAGGCTAAGAAACAGCCAGTACATTTTCCTACCTCCCATGACATAAACTGTTCTATACCACCATGCCTCCCCCACCATGATGGACCAGTATTTGAGAAACCAGAGCCCAAGTCAATAATTCATCCCCTCAAATTATTATGTTAGGCAGTTTGCTCACAGCAACATAAAGAGATGACAAGAAGTGAGTGGACACACTGGAGAGGAGAATGTGGAGGGACAGTAGCCTAGGCTTCTCTCACTAGCTTGTCGTAGTCCTGGTCCAACCCCTTAACTTGTCCAAAGGACTCAAAGGGAGGAGGATGTTCCAAGCAGAGGCATGAACATAATGGCTCAGTTTCAAGGCCAGTTCCCTGCCTTAATTGAGTTTTCCTAAAAACTGCTACGAAGCACTTTTCCTGCCTTTTTGTCATATTTGATTCTTGCTGATAACAGACTTGGGGGCAGTGGGGTGCTGCAGAAGATGAATCACGGGTGTTGGCAGTGACATGTGAAAGGTCAGATGGGCCATTGGCTCCACACTGATCGGGGTACAACCTTCCCCCATCTCCTCCTCACGCCCATTCCGACTGGGCACTTTCAGCTGACAAATCACATATAACCCTTTATCTTGAGCTCACCCCGGGGGAGAGCAATGCTTGGCTCCACCAAGTGCCTCTGGGAACCATAGCTCTGTATCTAGTCTCAGACTTCCAGAGTGCCTGGCAGAAGCAGCTACTGGTAGCGCAGACACTGCCTGGTAGAGACGATGGAGAAAGGGCATGACACAGGGAAGGCTTGGGCAGGTTTGAGCAGTGTTACCCACATGAGCGGTGTGGCTTCCTCACTCTTGTGATAAAAGAAGCCTCTGTGATGACTCCTATGTGACCTCAGTTAAAAAGAACTCCAGCCCTGACTTTTGTCATCGGTTGGCAAGCTACAGGGAAAGGCCCTGCCTGTGTCACCCACTGTCACACACTGCTCAAGAGTAAGGAAGGGTGACCCAGACCACAGCATCAGGTTAGCTACAGAAAGCAGATCAGTCAAAGCACAAGTAAACAGGGCTGGCGAGATGGATCAGCAGGCAAAGGCGCTTGCCACCAAGCCTGACAATCTGAGTTCAAAACTCAGATTCCCCTGTGGTGGGAGGAGAGACCTGATTCTTGCAAGACTTTTTTTTCTGAAATCCACACATTTACACTCTCACATGGTTGTACACACACACACACACACACACACACACACACACACACACACACACACACGGAGAGCAATTATTTTTTTAATGTGTGAACAAATTCAGGCACTTCACAGACAATCACTGGCATCTTTTCAAAGAAGTGCTAGTCATTTTCTCTAAGTGGAAGATGCTTATTTATGGGAGAAAACCTTCCCAGCAACCTGAAGACAGTCAGATGAAAATGAAGGCCCCTCCTGAGGGGCCTGAATCAACAGGACTCTGGCGGGAACCTGGATCAACCCACCTCCTGGTTTTCCTTTCAGGGTCACATCGTTTTAAATGAAATTTTTGGATGGGAAGACATCCCCGATGATGTAACATACACCAGGTACCCACCAGATAGATTACAGAATGAAGCATCACTGCACCAACGGAAGCCCTCGTAAACACCACCCAGGGCTGTCAGACTCCAAAATTTGGTGTTGTGTAGTGCCCATTGCTATGGACTTTTCCTAATAGTCAGCCATAAATGGCACATGGAACTGGTTCATGATTTGCGGCTTTATGAAAATGGCTTATGTATTACATAATATATAACTTGCTTTTTGTTTTTAAATGCTACTTGCTCTGTGTGCACGTGTGTGTGTGTGTGTGTGTGTGTGTGTGTGTGTTCACGCATGCACGTGCACACATGCATGCACTCATGCCATGAACACACACAGAAGTCAGGACAATTCTTCAGGAGCTAGTTTTCATCTTCCTTGTTGTTTAGAGTCTGTCTTGGTATGTGCTGCTGTGTGGAATACTCCTGGCTAGCTGGCCTACAACCTTTGGGATAATTCTCCTGCCTCCACCTTCCACCTTGCACTAGGATTGGGATTACAGGTGCCAGCTACTGTTTCTGGCCCTTTAGATAGAAACCAGGGGCAGCACTCAGGTCCTTTCACCCGCTGAGCCAGTTCCCAGCCCTGCAACTAACTTCTTTCTGTTTTGGCACTACCAGTTTGAGCTGTGTTCATGCTGATTAATATAGTTCTGTCAATCACTTTCTCTGGATAGATGGATATCTTGTTGATTTGTTTTCTCCCATCATCTCAATTGCAACAAAATGCTATGATGAATATTCACACTCACATCCCTTTGAGTACCAATGGAAAGGCATTAGGCATATGCCTGTGAGGGGAAGAGTAGTGCTCCCCCACTCCTGCAAGGGGAGGAAAGAGTACAGTGAGGGTTCTACAGAAACTCTTAGAACCTCTCATTTCTGTATAGGAGTAACTGTTTGCCCAAGGGTAGTTGTGTCCTCTAGAATGAGCTTAGGCCATATTCAATGGATCCAGAATCCTGGACTGTTGCTCTCCTGCCCTCCTAATGAATTGTAGACATAGGAAGCAGCATGCATTGGGGAGCTCTGAGTGCATGAGTCCATAGGAGCAGAATCCTCGTCTGTCCTTATGACCTGTGTATCCCGGGACCTAGAACAGCGCCTCCACTGCATTCAGCACATGTTCAGTGATGGAGACTATACTACCTTCATATAGCAATTTCCTCCAATAAAACTCTCCATCTTGGAGGGAAACTCTTTAAAACAGCATGGTCTAAAGCAGTGATTCTCAACCTTCCTAATACAGTTACTTGTGTTGTGGTGACCCCCAACTATAAAATTATTTGCTGCCCCATATCTGTAATTTTGCTATTGTAAGGAACTATATTGTAAATATCTCATATGCAAAATATCTGACATGAAAGCCCTCTGAAAGGTCATTTAACACCCCCCCAAAGGGTTAGAACCTACAGGTTGTGAACCACTGTTCTTGGTGGAGATGAAAAATTCCCTTCTTTAGGGAAGATCCTTAAGCTCCAGAAAAGAACAACTCAAAAGTTTCAGGAAGTACCTGAAAGAGAAGAAGATTCACAAAGACTCCTCTTTTCTAAATAGTAACGACTGCTGAGAGACACTCTTGGACAAACTCAGCTTTCTTGAAGAGGTTTACATCAGCCAAACCTTCTGGGAAAAGAAGAGACCACCTGAACTGCCTGTAAAGTGGCTCTACCTGCTGTAGATGCCTGAAAAGGACAGTCATTCTCCAACCTGTTGAGCTGCCTGCAAGTTGTTAATTGTGTTCCAGGTTTCAAGCATTCATGAGCTGTCACTCATGAAGTGGGCTTGAGGATGTAACTCTCCTCTCTGCCCCTGTACCATGTCCCTGTAAGTAACCCCAATAAAAATGATTGATTCACCAAGTTGGACTTCAGTAGTTTTCTACATCATCCTGCCATAGGTGGTATGATGAGATAGTCATTTATACCTGCCCAGGAATAATATGACACATCACCATACATGGATGTATACACGCATGCATAGCACAGAACATGCTCTGCATGCAGGCATGCTTCCTCAGTGAGGGAGATTCTGAGATTAGAGACTGAACACTTTGTCTTCACTGTCAGTCTTTAACACAAACGTAATGACAGGCCACTGAAACACACACACACACACACACACACAGAGTGAGAGAGAGAGAGAGAGAGAGAGAGAGAGAGAGAGAGAGAGAGAGAGAGGGAGAGATGCACCATGCACAGAGATACACAGAAATACACAGGGAGATACAGAGAGAGACACACATGTACACATAGATAGAGACAAAGAGAGAGACACACAGACATAGACACCGACACACAGGCACACCACACACACACACACACACACACACACACACACACACACACACACACACACACACACCACCCCTAAGGTTTTGGGACAGGAAACAAAGTGTGCACTGCACTCCAAGTGTTTTCTAAGAAAGGGGTAAGAAGATGCTTGATAACCAAAAGGGAGGACAAAGCCAAAAGGAAGGCAGTCTTTCTATTTCCTTAAAATGGCAAAGTTCCTCTCCAGCAAGTTTGAGGAGCAGGCTAACTAAAGCCAAATAATTCACTCACGGGAGGAAAAAGAACTTTAAAAATAAAAATAAAGACAGAAAACAAGGCCATGGGAAGTGAAACACAGCTTTTATACCTGAGGTGGATGGCCACCTCTGAATTAGGAAGAGTCCCAGAGAGCAGGAATTTTCCATGCTTGACCTTGGGCGGTAGCCCTACCTCTTGGGCCACAGAGCCTTGGAGACAACTTTAGTTGAGATAATATTTTCAACTGTCCAGCTTGCTAGGAGGCTAACAGATGGGACTCCTGCCACTGAGACATAACAAAGCTTGCTGGCAGGAGGGGCATGCTCACGGGTGACTATGGTATACCATGGGCAACAGGTGAAGGCTCAGGTAAATCTTTGGTATCAGTTGTTGATTGCTGGCATCATGGGACAAGGAGGAGAAAAGCAGAATTCTGGTTCTCGAGTTTGATCCTGACAAGAACAAGGCAAGCTCTGCTCCAAATGCTAGAAAGACACAAGTCTTGGAGGCAGAGATCCAAGGTCAAACCTCGGTGCCATCTACTACCTGTGTGTCACTGGGTAGGTGACTTGCTTTCTCTGTGCTTCTTTTTGCTACCCAAAGAATCCTAAGTAGTATGCTAGTGAGTTTTGACTGTGAACTTGACACGGGCCTAGATTACCTGAGAAAGAAATTTCAACTGAAAAATTTCCCAGATCATATTGACACGTGGACCTATCTGTGAGGAGTTGTTTTGGTTGTTAAGTGATATAGGAGGGTCTTAGACCACTGTGGGCCGCACCCGAGTGGGTGTTCCTGGGCTGTAGATGAAAGCTAGCTAAGTATGAGCCTTTGAGTAAGCCAGCAAGCAGTGTTACCCTGTAGTTTCTTTTTCAAGGTTGTGCCTGACTACCCAGCCTGATATCCTTTAGTTATGGATTATGACCTGGGAGTGTAAACCAAATTAACCCTTTCCTCCTCTAATTTGCTTTTGGTCAGAGTGTTTTATCAGAACAGAAAACAAACCGGAACAGATAATAGCATTGTAGGATATTAGGTAATATTGATTTTACACCTGCTGTGGACCCGTGTGTCTCTCAGAGCTTGTTATACACCCAGTAAGTTTGGTGACTCTGCCTACTTTGAATTTGGTCATCTTCTTACCAGGGAAGAATAGGCAATATCTTACCTAGGAAGTATGGGGGGGAAAAGGAATACAAAAACCAAAGAATTAACATCTGTATGATAGAAGAGACTTAGGGAGTTGACACACAGGGGATTATGTCCATTGAACAAGTGTTTCCTGTGTCAGTCTAACAGTAGAAGTTTGGAATCCCAGCGCACACAAAACCAAGTGCAATGGTGGACGGCACAGGCACAGACAAAAGCACTTCTGAGGCTTGATAGCTACATTACCTAAATTAGCTATCTCCAGACCAGTGAGGACTTTCCCTGTCATAAATGATAATTATAGAGTTATTTTAAAAGATATCTGACATTGACCTCTGGCCTGCACACACACACAGACACACACACACACACACAAACACAAACACACACAAACACACACACAAGCACATACACAAACACACACACAAGCACACACACATATACACATATACACACATACACACAAGCACATACACAAACATACACACACAAACACACACACAAGCACACACACACACACACAGTACCCCATAATCTGGGCATGGTGGAGCATCCTCTAATCCCAGCACTTAGAAGAGGGAGCCATGGGAATCAGAATCAGTCTCACCTATGTAGAAAACTTCAGGCCAGCAGACAAGGAAAGCAGACTCAGATGGTTCCTGGATTTGTGGTTGGGTCTTCTATGGGTAACAAATGAAAACTGCCTTGCACACAATGAACTCTCTGCCAGCTCCGTCTTCACTGTGGCCACTGTGGTGGAGGTGGAGTACCAGGATATTGTCCACACAGACCCAGGTCACCAGGAGTAGGAGGCTTTATATACCGGAGTCTAAAGGGGCGGATGTCAGGTCTCACAAACAAGGCAGATTCCAAAGCTTACTATCCACCTTTTCCGTTTACGCACCTAGAGCCCCCAGGCCCTGCCACCGTTCTCTTACCTCCAATATTCCTCTGTGTAGCCTACAGCAGGAGGATGCCAGTTCATCTACAGGAATGTGGCTCAGTGTGAAGGTGCAGAGGCAGCCTGAGACCTTCCCAAGCAGTCCTTGCATAATCTCCAGATCCCGTAATCCTTACTTTCCTAACTGCTTAAACAGAGCAAGAATCAGTGTTTTAAACTCCTTTTAAATGAATTGATCTAGGACTGGAGAAAGGGCTTTCCACCCACATCATGGAGCTCACAACTGCCCATGACTCTAGCTCCAAGGAATCTGACAGCTCTTCAGGACTCCACAGGTACAGCACTCAAGTAACCTAGACGTACATGGATGGGTACTGTCACACATCTGTAATTAGAGAGTAGCAAAAAAACTAAACAGTAGTAAAATAAAATGGAATTAATTTGCTCTGATTAGAGCCAACCGTTCTTCTTAAGGTAGTAACAAGTCAGAGGGGGAATGAAGATTGACTTCTGTGGTGATTTTTACCACCCTAGGGCATTGATCCTACATACAGAGGCTTGGAGATGAGGCCCTGCTGCCTTCTCTTCCTCTTGGGTGGAAAGGCATGGACTAGAGCGCAGAGGCAACATGGTTCCCAGATACTGGAAACCCGCTCCCTTCACAGCCGCCCATGCGGGTACTGGCCATGGTGCTGAAAGGATTGAAAGGGTAGGTGTGGGTCTGCAGCTCTCAAGTCTGACCTCCCACCTGCAGCCCAAGGTTTCCATTGATCTCTGCTCTGGGCCACTAGATCTATTTATTTCCAGCAGAATAAATAATCGATCTAAGTTTTTCTAAAGGAAACACTACTTGTGCTTTCCAGCATGAGAAGCAAGTCTGGGGGTGAATCCCTGCCTCCGACTTGGCATCAGTAATGACTCTGCCTTTCCTGTAGACTATTGGAATTAAGAAGTGAATCATCCCTCATCCCAGGGGTCTTGCCACACTTACCTTAGCCTAAGGAAAGACAACAGTTTCCAGAGCTTTGGGGGAAAATGGCAATACGTAGGTTCGTGACCTTCATCTTTCTTATTGTCCTTTTATATATCCTCAACATACCTTTTCTGACATTTTAAATTGATCCTCATGATATTTTCAAATAAATTTTAAAAGTAAAAATTGAATTACATATGTGTATGTGTGTGCACATGCATGAGTGAAAGTCAGAAGAGAACTTGCAGGAGCCCATTGCTCCTTCCATCGTGCAGATCACAAGAATCTTCTTTGTGGTTGACTAGCAAATGCCTTTATCCACTGAGCCCTCTAGCCAACAACTGCAATTTAATAGCACAGTTACATTAGGCCTCTATGCAGAACCACTAAAATAGCTAATATATTTCCCCCAAAGAAGCAATTTTCAGAGGCAATATGGTGTCATTCTGGAAGTCCTGGACCTACATTATATCTGTGGGTCTCTGCAGAGACCTCAGTTCATGGAAGGCAGAAAAGAGACAGCTCTTTTTAGCAGTAAGGTTAATTATGGGGAACTAAGGCAGAATGGAAGCAATAAGGAGTCTAGCCTGAGCTATCAGGTCAGGTCTCTGGAAATTCATCAAAGGAAGGAAATTGACTGACATTCATGGTATCCAGCAAACCAAGAGCATTGGGGAAAAGGCATCCAACAGGCTTCCTGCAGTGTGGTGCTGATTGGTAACTAATCAACTGGTCCTTGATGGCCTGAGAGTGGAAAGGAAACAAAGAGATGAGAAGTAAGATGTGAGGACAAGGTACTGGTAACCTCCTATCCCATCAGCTCCACCCTGACAGACTCAAGATCATGGACAAGATCCCAAAGCATGTCCCTGAATGACTATCTTCTGTTCTGTACAATGGAGTGAAACCTATCTTTGAGTGACTGTGGGGGTCGGGGGGGATTAGAAGGCGATGTGGAAACCTAATGTAGTAGAAACTCCTAGGATTCTACAAGGGTGACCCTGGTGACCCTAGTAATAGAGGATATGGAACCTGAACTAGAAATCTGCTGTAATTAGGTAACTTCAAGTGACAGGACTGAGATACTAATTGAGTCACAAGAGTTTCTACCAACAATTTGTTGTGCCTTCAAGATGTGCAGTGGCCATGGAGGCATCGATTCTGTGGGAATGGCCAACCAATGATGATTGGTCACTGCCTGGATAACCAGAAGCCAGAAACTAGACAGCCCAGAGCCTAGGGTAGATAAAAATCAATGAAATGATTGCTAATGGTATTCTATTATACTCATTGATCCATGCCTAGCCCAATAATCATCGGAGAGGCTTCACCAGCAACTGATGGGAGCTGATGCAGAGACCCAAAGCCCAACATGAGGTGCAGAGAGAGCCCAATTTGGATATCTCTATTTAATGTCTTTCCTCAGAGCTCAGGGAACCCCCATGGAAAGAGTGGAGGAAGAATTGTAGGAGTCAGAGAGAACTCCAGAAAATCATAGCCTACAAAATCAACTAAGCAAGGTTCACAGGGGCTCGCAGAGACTGAAGTGACAATCAGGGAGCCTATGTGGATCTGCACTAGGTCCTCTGCAAATATGTTGTGCTTGTTAGCTTGGTGTTTTTGTGGGACTTGTAACAGTGGGAGCATGGGTGTCTGACTCATTTGGGATCCTCTTTCTCCTATTGGGTTGCCTCACCCAGACCTGATATGAAGGCTTGTGCCTAGTATTATTCTTACATGTTATGATATAGTTGGTTGATATCTCCAGGACGCTCACTCTTTTCTGAAAGGAAATGGAGTGGCAGTGGATCTGGGATAGAAAAAAGGGAGGCTTGGAAGAGTAGGGGGAAAGTGCAGGGATGTATTGTATGAGAGAAGACTAGTTTTTAAAATTAGGAAAAAGAAGAACAGAATGCTCTGGATATTTGAAGCATGAACATACCTGTATCCCTAAGACCCCAGTTGGCTCCTGGAGGTGATGGGCCCAGATGGGAGGGTTCCTAGAAACCGGTACATCCTCCAGCTGTCTGCTTTACCAGCCATCATCTCACAGATCACAAGCCTTTGAATGGACTTCCCCCTTCTTCCCAACCCCAGCTCCTGTGTTTCCATTACAGGTCAGGACAGTGATTTTCTCGGTGCTTTGCTTCTCTGGCCAATCTGAGAGCAGGGGCTTGTTTCCAGTTATGTTTACACTTCTACCACCTGGAAGCCTCAGGAACAGCACCAACCTCTCTGCCTCCCAGATCAGAGGGGGAGACTGACTCCTTTCTAAGTGGATTCTCATCCCTGCAATGTGGAGTCATGACAGCACTTGCTGAGTTCTGAGTACATGTGCTTAAGTGATGTTGGATTTGAATCCAGTCTCTCTCTCTGCAACTATTTATACAGTTCTTTGGTTGTGTCCACAGGAGTACCTGGCTTTCCAGTTTGAATACGTCTGATCATTTCCATAATTTCTGAATCTTGATTCCTATGCACAGGTTTACAGTCATCGAGGTGGACACAGTAGAGACAGATGCTCTGGAGTTAAGGGTTAAACATGCTGAGGATGGGGCAAACTTGTTTTTTACTTGGATTCCTAAGGATTGCCCACCATATAAGCATTTAAGCTGCACTGTTAACAAGGAGACACTTGGTAACAAAGCCCCAATTGCTTGGTCTGGCAGATGGGAGATGTTGTTGTAAAATTAAATTAGGGCTGCCTTTTATCCCCACTTGGTTCGTCTCTGCTAGATATCTTGTCAGAAGCACACATCCCAATTCCATGGCGGCCCAGTGTCTCTAGCCCCTGCCACACACTCTCTTACACTCAAATCGCTACGTGAAAGAACACACAACACAATAACCTTTAATCCAATTGATAAGATATAATTGCCCACCTAAACATACAAATCCCTGTCCACATCCATCCCTTAAGAACATTTATAACAACCTGTAAAGGTACAGCGTGGACTCTTAACGTCAGCCTCCATGTTCTCTCTCATAGGCTCTCTGCCTTCTCTTCTCTTCCCCCTTTCCATTCCTGTCTCCTCCTCTTCCTTCAACCTTTTTTTCCCACCCATCCTTCCTTCTCATCCAATGACAGGCCTCCTTCTATCCTGTACCTGCCCTTCACCTGTACTTTACAAATTCAATGGGGAGGTTCTGGTGAAGTCACCAGATTCCTGAGTACATGACTAGGCAGCCGTCCTTGGGGCAGCAGAATGAGCATCAAAATACAGAAAACTCCAGGGCAAACCACAGCCGGAAGACTCACTACACATTTCAAAGTGTTGTTAAGTCACGTCTTGTATTCTGGGCAGTGGTGTGCTGACATGTTACCAAGTATATCTGGACAAGAGCGCTTAAGCATTTTCTTTCTTTTTTTTTTATGACTGTTTATTTATTTATTTATGTGAGCACACTGTTGCTCTCCTCAGACACACCAGAAGAGGGCATCAGATCCCATTACAGATGGTTGTGAGCCACCATGTGGTTGCTGGGAGTTGAACCCAGGACCTCTGGAAGAGCAGTCGGTGCTCTTAACCGCTGAGCCATCTTGCCAGTTCATGCATTTTCATAATGAATATCCATGTTGCAAAGAACACACAGCATAGAACCTCAGATCTTACTCTTTATTCAATATATAATAAATCTACAAAAAGAATAAGGAGGGGGAAGAAGAGGAGGAGGAAAGAGGATGAAAAGGAGGAGGAAGAAGAGGAAGAAGTATGGAATGACCAACAGAAAACCTCTAGTTTAGTGGTCAAATGCCACAGTTATCCCGGACCACCTGTCTCCTTTTTAGTTTTTTCTAGGCTTTTCCAGATCATTCTACTCTCTCCTACATGAAGTCCAGAGTTGTCCATTTGTCCCACAGAGAAGACTACAGCAGGCAAGATGACCCACGGAATACAGACCAAGACACAGTGTAGGACACAATGATTTTATTTAAAGCCTTTCCTGATGCCAACTGCTGCCTATTAAGCCTTCAAAACAGTTGCTCAAAGCAATCACTTCTGCTTGTCCTTCTTATGGGATCTGGGGGCTGACTGGGCTCAGCCGAGAACTACTGGCTCGGATCTCTCACCAAAGGTGATCCCATGGCGTCTCCTTAGAGGCAACGCCTTCTTGAGGCACCTGGTGGTCAGTGCTTGCTGCCACAGAACATCATAGCGTGTGCTCCTCCACAGAACATCATAGCGTGTACTCCTCTTCATCCGACCACGCCTCCTGTTTCTGAGACTTCATCTCCCTGGGGCTTGTTCATCACTTCATGAGGGGGCATGGAGGGTCATTGGACCCTCACCTAAGATTTCAGCTCCTCCCCTCCCCTCCCCTCAGCTATTTGTATATAGTCCTGCCCTAATGGCTCACAGTTTCATGGGTCTCAGGGAGACGCTAACGTATACAGCCTTGGGAAAAGTCACAGAAGGGGTCCCACTATGGGGAAGCCATCATCCACCCTGGGTGAAGACTTTCCCATGTTGCTGCCTTGGGGTCACCCGAACTCCTGTCAGTAACCCTCACCCATACTTTGTAAGCCTACTAAACTCATTGGTTCCCCGAAGAGTGAGCTTTGGTTTGTTACTGGCACCTTAGAAGGAGGAAGCAGATGTTATTTCCATCTCCCTATGGAAGGCATTCTCACAAAAGAGCCAACTGGGAATGGTCCCGTGGGCTCCTGCTGCATTGTGCTTTTCTTGTGGCTGGAGTTCTAAGAGGGAGAGGGGGAGGAAAAGGGAGAGAAAGGGGGCGAGGGAGAAGGAGAGGAATAGAGAGGAGACATAGAGACAGAAAGACAGGCAAGGCAGAGACAAAGAAGGCAGCAAGGTGGATATCTAGCCCCTCTTTTGACCTAGTCTTAGGAGCCAGACAGGTGCTCTGTTTTCATTAGAAACAAGACATTAATGGAAACCCTCTCTCTCTGGGGGAAGAAATGGCATTCTATCTTTTAGAACAGACATCTGAAGTCGACAGTTTTTACCACCACAGCCACAACAGCCACCCCAGAGAGCGCTGTTAGTCTCAACATACAAATAGGGATGGTAAGGTTTAGCCCAAGAAAGCCTCGCACCCAGTATGAAGTTTTTAATTAAATAGGGATATATGGCCTTAGGAAAAACAGTGCAGTCATTGGGAATCTTTCATTTAATAGGAGATACAGCCCTACCCAAGGGATCTGCCAAGCTTAGTATGATACAGTCCTTTTGTCAGGGAGCCATGGTCTGAAGGGACATGACCCATCCCCAGGGATCCCTAGTCATAAAGAATACAATTTCAATCTTGTGGACTAGAGAGGAACTTTTCTTTTTCTTTTTTCCCCGGGGCTGGGGACCCGAACCCAGGACCTTGCACTTCCTAGGCAAGCGCTCTACTACTGAGCCAAATCCCCAACCGGAGAGGAACTTTTAACGCAGGACCAGTACAGAGTTTTCTTCTCAGCTCTGCCAATAACTGGAGGCTCTGTTTCTCCATGAACTATGATGGTGGACATTTGGCCCAGCCAACTTTTCAGGTCGTATAAGTCCAAAGACATGTTGGAGCCAAGGTCCCTCTGAATGGGGCTGGTTGGACAGCTAGGAATATGAGAGCTCATCACTCTTTCACATAATATGAGCTCTATTCCCACAACAACAGTAACTACAGCCCCAGGGAAATCCAATGTTCAATTCTGGCTCCCATGAGCACTGGCATACATTCATACAGACATACAGACCAACATAAAAATAAATCTTCAACTCATCCAGTTACTACAATGTGTCAGAAGCATAATTCAGAGATATAAGCCTGGGTTTTGAGTAGGCAGGGTGAGTCAGGGTAGAAGCCTCATCCCTCAAGCAGACACTAGACCTGTATTTTTTCCTGCCCAGTGCCCTGTATGTGAACCTTCTTTAGCTCTGTGGCAAGCAGAGAGAAGGATCAAACAGGCAGGTAAGGACACATATCTGAGGCTGGAAGCCATAGGACTTGGAAGGAGAACAGAGTTCTCAACAAGGCTTAGCTCCCCACAGGGTCTCCTGTCCTCACTATGAAATGTGGCTGAGTCCACATTCTACCTTAAAGACCTGTTACAAGGATGAATTTTTTTTTTGCAAAGTCACACCCACCTGTGGGAAGATTTCTGTGCACTGTTCATGGCATTGCACAGTGCTGGGAGTATCATTCCCACTTTCCAGAAGATAAAGTTGAAGGCTGAGAGGCTGATGAAACTTGTAGGGAGTGGCCACAGATCCACCCATATACTTTTAGATTTATTTTCTTTACGTGAATGAATATCTTTCTATGTGTACATGTGTGCCTTCTATTAGTAGAGGCCAGAAAAGAATGTCTAGCCCCCTAGAACTGGAATTACAGATGGATTGATCTCCGTGGGTTCTGGATATTGAACTGGATCCTCTGCAAGGTTAGCAAGTGCTCTTAACCCTGAGCCATATCTTCAGCTCTAGTGCTTATATTTTTGTTGTCATTCATCCACAGACTGGTGTCAATGGTGTAGGGTGACATCTGGAGTGAGAGAAACTCTTATGCAGGTGACTACAGATGCATGGGTATTTGCAAGCTTCAGAGGAGCCCTAGAGGAAATCATCTTGAAGCAGAGAGAAAATACCTTGGAAGAAGCCATGAACATTTGATATTTCCAGAAAAAGCCTAAATAAGCCATCTTACCCACTTGGGGGAATGTCAGTTGTTCACCTGCTCCACTAGAACCAAGGACATGCTCAGCTTCTCCCTATGACAATAATGCCACTGAAGAAAACCTGGGTAGAGAGAGTCTCTGTGCATAGGCTGGCACTGGGATGGGCCAGCCCAACACAGCTCAGCAAGTCGCTCTGCCCCAGTGAATGGTGACATGTCCTGGATCCCCAGAACCCATTCTAGGTAGAAGAGGATGCTTCAGTTCTTCCAGTCCAACACCTCTTATAGAGGACCAGACAAGGTTCGTGTTTTCCCTGTGATCATTCATTCCAGGCTCTTTTCCAAAACCAGCTCTACCTGTACCTCAGCTTTTTATCAGTGAAATTCGAGCCATATCAAGGATTGCTCAAGGATAAAAACAGCAGACATGTAAATGATTAAAACAGTTTCTATGAAGATGAACGACCAGCAGATGGTACCTGTTATAATTACATGGTGACCAGTTAATTGTCCCACAGGTGTGGATGGGGGTCCCTATGCTTAGCCTCTGGCAAAAGCATGAGTATAAACTTTCCTTGGAATAATGAAGACGGATGACACAGGCGGGATTGTAGTGGTGACGGTGGCCAGCTCTAGCCATGGAGCTGATGCCGAGGGTGGTGTGGGTCGTGGTGGTGATGACAGTGGCGATGGCAGTGGTGGTGTGGAGATTATGATAACGATGATAGTGGTAACAATGACGATGGTGGTGGTGATAAAGGTGATATTGCTGATCCTGAGGTGGTGATGGTGATGATGGTGGTGGTGATGGTGATAAGAAGGGTGGTGGTGAAGGAAATGGCTGATGATAATGACAGTACTCATGGTGGTGATGACGATGTAAGTTATTTCAGTGGTTAATCTTCCTTGTCTACTTAATTTGGCTTAGGGACATCTTAAGAGAGAGATCTGTGGGTGGGTCTATGAGGGCATTGGCAGAGAAGCTTAACTAAAAATGAAAGGCTCACCCTGACATGGGGGGAGCCATGATCCTACAGGTTAAGGGATCATGGGGCTCAATGAATACAGCAGTCCTCTTCCTCTCCTCCTCACTTCTTCCTCTTCCTTTTCCTCTTCATCCCTCACCACAATGGACTTCGTTTCTTAGAATTGTGAGTCAAAATAAGCCCTTAGTCAGGTGTTTACTTGTTCTGGTGATGAGAAACAAAGCACTGAGTTTTATGATAATAGTCTTTCTTCACTGTGACAAAATACCCAAGAAAATCAACTTAGACCTGAGGGACTGGTTTGGGGTCACTAGTGCAGAGGGCTCAGCTTAGTCACCTCGCACCATTGCTGTGGGCTCGTGTTGAGGCAGAACATGGTGTGGCAGAGCAAGACATTACCTCATGGAGGCTGGGAATCAGAGAGAAGAAACGTGGAGACAAGATACATTCTTCAAAGGTGCCTCTTACTTCACTTCCTCTAACCAAGCCAAACCAGGAGTTCTTTCATGTCGAGCTTTCAATGTAGTCACACACTGGTGAAGTCTGTGTTCTTGTGTTCTGGCCACTATTTAATAGATTCATCTGCTGGGAACCAAGCCTTCAGTGCCAGAACCTTTGGGGCACTTATATTTAAACCATGATGATAACAGAAAAGGAGGAGGAGGAGGAGGAGGAGGAAGAGGAGGAGGAGGAGGAGGAGGAAGAGGAGGAGGAGGAGGAGGAGGAGGAGGAGGAGGAGGAGGAGGAGGAGAGCCAGAGAGATGGTTCTGTGGTCAAGAGCACTTACGGCCCTTGTAGAGAGCTTGGATTCAGTTCTCAGCACCCACATAGTGGTTCACCAGCAGTTTCAGGAGATCCACTATACTCTTCTCCTCCATGGGTACCAGGTACACATGTGATGCAAATACATACATGCAAAACACTCAAAGACATATAAAATAAATAAACATTTAAAAGGAAGAGAAATGGGAAAAGGACAGAGGTTGAAGGAGGAGGATTGAGGAAAGGAGGATTGATGGGAGGAGGTTTGATGGGAGGAGGGTTGGGGGAAGAGGGGTGCTGTCTAGATCTGGTGCGCTCTTCTATACCCCAGTTACACACAAAGATTGGGCCACTAGTTCTCACACTGAAGACAGACTGTTCAGAAATTATTAGAGCCATTTAGAGCCCTGACCAGCTTCCCAATGCGTCTGAATATTTACCTTGTAATTAGGTACCCGAGGGCTGAGGAGAGAGAGTACTTGCCTAGCCCATGCAAGGCCCTGGGTTTGATCCCTAGAAGTCAATGCAAACAATTATGCACTTTACTTTGTGTGTGTGTGTGTGTGTGTGTGTGTGTGTGTGTGTGTGTGTATCAGGTAAACATGGAGTATGTATGTTTGTGTGTGTTTGTGCATGTGTGTATGTATATATGTATGTGTGTGTGTGTGATGAATTGATGTACTATCTGATCTTCATTGCAACTAATCATGTACTTTGTGATGGAGTTTGGACTAATAAGATATGAGGGGAAATAAACCGCTCAACTTCTGGAAAGGACACTGAGGGACTTGAGGATTCCTGGGTTTGGGACCAGGAAGAGGAAGAAGGAGAAGGAGACCCACCATGTTGAGAAAGTGTGGAGGAGAGAGGACAGCATGCCTGAGAAGAGTGGAGGACAAGGGGGTACAGCCGCCATGTAGGACCAGGGAAAGTGAGACCCATAGGGCTCCCCAACTGGGTCCAGGGCAGCTGAGGTAAAATGTAGAATTTAGTTAATCAATAACTCAGGATTATCTGTGGGAGGTGGATTGACCACACAGAGGTCAGACAGTGGCCCAGCTATTGTGCTGTTTAAAGCATAGCAAAATATAAAGGTTGTGTATGTGTCTTTAATTTTGGAACGTAGAGCAATGAGGCAGGTAGCAAACCCTCTGCCAGGATTTCTTAACTAAAAACATATTACTACACTGGAATGCAGATGTGATGGTTGGGGCTCCAGCCACCATAGCTAACCACGAGGTAAAACTAGGAATAGAGACCTTGGGTGGTGGAAGAACAAAACAGAAATCTGGTCACTTAGGGAGTTCCACGTTCCTTAAAAGAGAAGCATAGCTCTGTCTGTTTAAGCCACTGCTCTTTGTTTCCTTGTTTGTTTTCTGTTAGAACCGACTAACTCTAGTTCTAACTGACATGTTCACAGGCAGAAACGGGTCCCCTGTTACATACTCTTCACCCACACAGTATCATTTAGATACTTTACACCCAAGGCCAGTGCTTTCAAACCTAGAGCACTCTCTTTCACAAAAAGGCTAAATTATGATTTCTAAATAGATGGACGATTTGCCAGCCACGGGTTGCCACCCAGCCTAGGCGAGGTAACCTTTGGCAAAATGACAGGTTCAATTTCCTGGAATGCCTCTCCATAAAAGGCATTTCATGGGAATATCTGAGATATCTTCAGAACCTTAAACCTCAGCCTAAGAAGAACCTTAAAACTTCACCCTAACAGACCTCCTTCCTACTCTCCCGGGTTCTTATATATGGCCCTGTAAAGTGCATGTTTACAAGCTGTTTCATCGAATATCCTTTGAGAGTTATTTAATTGGATGTTGTCTACCACCACAGCCCATCCTACTTCACCCCACCCCACCACGACCACATCCTACCCCACTCCTCACCCCCACCACACCACACCCCACCATACCCCACCCCACCCCCCCATTTACTACTGGACTGGGATCCCCCTGAACCACCTGCCGAACTCAGTGTCTGGACACCCCAAGGAAAGAAATGAGAAACCAGATCCCTGTGGATGGGCCCCTGTCACAGAGCCTCTGAGCCTGCTTCACTCTGCCTTTCTGTCTGGCTCGCGCTAACTGTGCATTTAAGCCTTTGGGGCAGCAGTCCAGTCACACAGTCCTTTAAGAGCTATATTCTTCTCTTCCTCCCACTGTGAGAATCAGGCATCCTGGCCTTTCCCACCTGCTTTTAAGACTTGGTTGGAGTCACTGCGTCTGGCAGAGTCCTGAGCTTTAAGCCTTTATCCAGTGGGGAAGGATCTAACCAGAGGCAAAACCAAGGGGGAGAACGAAGAGTCTCAGAGCGAGATAATTCGGCAGAAAAAGCAGATGTGTCTGGGGTGGAGGCAGGAGCCACGTGACTCCAAGCCACGTGATAGCAAGTTTGTGGCTGAGCACACCGTGAAGTATCCCAGCTCTCATCCCACTGCAATAAGTTCTTCCATTTTTTCCATGTTTGATCTGGTCTTAAATGAACTTATAATTGAGGACTGAGGAGGTATGTCAGTCAGTAAAAGGCTTGCTGTGTAAGCAGGGGGACTTGAGTCTGAGCCCTAAAGCACACAAAAGCAGCGGGGCAGAGAGGAGCGTGTTTGAAATCCCAGCACTGGGAAGGTAGAGCTAGGAGGGTCCCTGGGGCTCACTGAGGAAGGGAAGATGGGGCAGTTTGGAACCTGCTGCTCCCAGCCTCGCCCTTCCTTTCACTCTGTGCGCCTGTGTCCTAGAAGATCCCAGGAGCAAAGGGAAGTTTCCCAAGTGGCCACAGGCCTCTGGAGTCTCCCTGTATGTGGTCCCTGCTGGTCCCAGATGCTCGGTTCCAGCACCTCTGTAGCCAGTGGGCAATTGTACCTCTATTAAGACTCGTGATTTGTCTCTACGAGCAGCAAAATGAACTCGAAGAGCTAATTAATCAGGGAAATGTGCTACGGCTCCTTTTAATTCCTCACCCACATTCATGTGTTCTTGGTTTATGTTAGAACTCATCTGGAGCCCAGTTCCTGATCCTCTTATCTCAGGACTGCCAGCTCCGGCCTGGACGCAGAGAAACTTCTATTGCAGATTTCCCAGCCCTCTAAGTCATCTCTAAGCACATTCGAGTCACATAAACAGGACATGTAATGACACAGCCCTGCTCAGCTTTGATACTTTTAATTAGGAGCTGAAGAAAGGCAGAGGGGAGGCGGGGGAGGAGGCGGCATGAGAGAAAACCTAGGGCCTGGTAAGACTGCAGTGTTGCCGGAGGCTGCTACTTGAGTAACTTCCTGGCTTTGTGGGCATAGGGAAAACCCTACAACAGAAACAGGACAGCCCAGGAGAGGGACAAGCTGCGTGAGCTGTGTGGAGGCACCCAGTGGTCCGATTTTAAATAGATGGGGTTGGGTGTTAAGATGACAAGGGGTGGGTTTTTAGTAATTAATATGCATTGTCAATTTGACTGTATTTAAATTTACCCAGGAGACATCCACAGGCATACCTATAAGGACATTTCAGGAGAGTTGAGCAGGGAAGACTCACCCTGAAATGTGGGTAGCACTACGGCATAGGATAGACTTTCCAGAATGAATTTAAAAGCAAAGGAAGGAAGACAGATTGGCACCAACCGCCCCTTTTTCTGCTTCCTGGTGCCTGAGGATGTGAAGAATCCAGCCAGTGTGACCCTGCCCTGTGTTTCTAGGATGGGCATGGACCTCCCAAACCCGGAGCTTGAGTATATGTTTCCTCCCATCAGCTGTCAGGTTTTTAGTTATAGCAGGAGAACAGCAACAAAAGCAGAGAGCTGACTTTTACAGAGCACGTCTCCCTCAGCATGCCGCAGGTTTTGTGGGGGCAGCTCTCTGAATGGGGGAGTTGGCAAGCAAGGACTTCCACACTGAGCACCTGGTGGGTGGTAGACATTCATCTAACCATCCATCAGCAAGCGGAGCCTCGGCGCTGACCCACACCGAATGCAAACTGTAGCACTGCAGTTTGTTAGAATGGGAAAGCAATGATCTCGGGGTCTCGTGAATACCTGGCATCCTGCCCTTGATAATCCCTTCAGGAATGTTTGTGTGACCCAGGTTCACAATCTCCATATTACAGAATCATCCTACAGGTCCACTAATAGGTGAATAAAGAAAGAGAATGAAATAATATCTCCCAGTGGGGATTTTTAAAAGTTTAATATTGGGAGGGGGCACATACAACTATCCCAGCATGCAAGTGGTGATCAGAGGACAACTTCAGGAACTGGGTCTCTCCTTCTACCTTACAGGGTCTCTTTTATTTCTGCAGCTGGGCTATGCATTCAAGCATCTAGCCTATTCTCCTGCCTCTATCTCCCATCTCACCAAAGCTGTCCATGTTTACCACCACTTCCTGCTTTGTACGTGGCCACAGAGCATCAGGCCTGTGCAACAGGCACCTTTCCCTGCTGACCCATTTCCCTGGCCCTACAATGGAGTTTTATCTAGGCACAAAGAAGAACTAAATCAGAGGCTGAAGAGATGGCCCAATGCTCAAGAACATTTGCTGTCATATTAGAGGATCAAAGTTCAGATCCTGCACTAATACCAGCTGGCCTACTAACACCTCTAACTCAAGTTCAAAACTTGTGTCTAGCCTTGCAGACACAGACATACACAGACACACACACACACAGACACACACACACACACACACACACACACACACACACACGGGATCCAAATCTTGTGTTTAGCCTTGCAAGCACCCATACATTCACACTCATGCATGCATATGAACACCCACCTACACATTGAATGTATACATCCGTTGGTAAAATAACAAAATCATGCAGGAAAATGAATAGAGCCCAAAATTATTATGTTGACTGAATTGGGCTAATATGATAAAAACAAATATTTCATCTTATCTCTCACATTAAAAAAATCTAGATTAAGAGTTCAGTGGCCCGGGGTTGGGGATTTGGCTCAGTGGTAGAGTGCTTGCCTAGGAAGCACAAGGTCCTGGGTTCAGTACCCAGCCCCGAAAAAAAGAAAAGAAAAGAAAAGAAAAAAAAGAGTTCAGTGGCCCAATACCCATCCAAATACAACAGACTGCTTGCTTCACAGGAGGTCCTTGAAACCAAGACACTGAGAATGTCACCCAAATACCCATGCCAGCTAGGACACCCACATAGCCCAGCTGATTTTGGACCTAGCAACCTCCCTTCCCACCCCTTGCTCCCAAGTTCCACCTTCCTTTCTACCTACTTCCCCACCTGGGCAAGATCAGCACCCAATATCCACCCAAACACAATAGTCTGTGAGCTTCACAGGAGGTCCAAAGTAACCAGGGACACAGGAGGCCTTCTCTAAGGACAGACACAGGAGGCCCGCCCTAACCAGAGACAACACTGCCTGCTTCCAAGGACATCAGTTCTAACTCAGGTCACATCTCTACCTGCCTCCAAGGAGGCTTGTTCCAGTCAGAGACACCCAGGCCAGTTAACACCAGAGAGAACCAGATGGCCAAAGGCAAGCCCAAGATCATAAGTGACAGAACTCAATACAATTTGGCACCATCAGAACCCAGTTCTTTCACTACAGCAAGCCCTGGATACCCCAACATGCCTGAAAAGAAAAATAATGACCTAAAATCTCATCTTATGAAATGATAGAACTCTTTAAGGAGGATTTGAAGAGGTCCCTTAAAAAGTTCAAGAAAACACAGGCAAACAGGTAGAAGCCCTTAAAGAAGAAATAAATAAATCCCTTAAAGAAATACAGGAGAATACAATCAAGCAGGTAAAGGAATTGAATAAATTGGTCCAAAAACTAAAAATGGAAAAAAAATGAGGCAGCCTTGGAGATGGACAACTTAGGAAAGAGATCAGGAGCTACAGGTGTATCACGAACAGAATACAAGAGATAGAAGAAAGAATCTCAGTGTAGAAGATATCTCAGAAGATATTGACACATCAGACAAAGGAAACAGAAAGTGTGAAAAGCTCCTAACCCAAAATATCCAGGAAATTCAGGACACAATGAAAAGATCAGACCTAAGAATAATAGAAATAGAAGAGGATGGAGAATCCCAGCTCAAGGGACTAGAAACATCGTCAATAAAATCATAGAAGGAAACTTCCCCAACCTAAAGAAAGGGATGGCAATAAATGCACAAGAAGTCTACAGAACACCAAATAGATTGAACCAGAAAAGAAAATCCTATCACATAATAATCAAAACACTAAATGCACAGAACAAATAAAGAATATTAAAAACTATAAGGGAAAGGGGCCAAGTAACATATAAAGGCAAACCTATCAGAATTACACCAAACTTCTCAACAGAGCCTCTAAAAGCCAGAAGACTCGGGACAGATGTCATCCAGATCCTAAGAGAAACCAAATGCCAGTCCAGGATACTGTACCCAGAGCAACTCTCAATCATCATAGATGAAGAAACCAAGATACCCCATGACAAAACCAAATTTAGAGAATATCTTTCTACTAATACAGCCCTACAGAGGATACTGGAATGAAATCTCCAACACAGAAAGGGTAACTATACCCAAGAAAGCATAGGAAACTAAACATTTCACACCAAACAAAAGAAGAGAATCATACACACATAATACCACCTCCAGCAACAAAAATAACAAGAACTAACAATCATCTGTTTTTAATATCTCTCGCCATCAATGGACTCAATTCCCCAAGAAAAAGACACAGGCTAACAGACTGGATATGTAAACAAGACCCAACATTTTGCTGCATACAAGAAACATACCTAAGTGACAAAGACAGACATTACCTCAGAGTAAAAGGTAGAAAAAAAGATTTCCAAGGAAATGATCTCGAGAAACAAGCTGGAGTTGCCATTCTAATGTCCAATAAAATAGACTTTCAACCAAAAGTTATCAAACGAGATGGAGAAGGACAGTTCAAATTCATCAAAGGAAAAATCCACCAAGGAAGTCTCAATTCTGAACATGTGTGCTCCAAATGCAAGGGCACTCACGTTTGTTTTTTTTTTTTTAAAGTAAACTTTATTAAACCTCAAAACACACATTGAACCTCACACAATAGTAGTGGGAGACTTCAACATCCCACTCTTAACAATGAATAGGTCATTGAATCAGAAACTAAACAGAAATACAGTGAAACTAACAGAAGTTATAAACCAAATGGATTTAACAGATATCTACAGAACATTTCACCTCAAAAGAATACACCTTCTTCTCAGCACCCCATGGAACCTTCTCCAAAATTGACCATATAATCAATCATAAAACAATCCTCAACAGATACAAGAAGATTGTAATTATCCCATGCATTCTATCAGATCACCACTGATCACTAGACTTTAATAACAACAAAAACACATGGAAACTGGATAACTCTCTGCTCAATGACAGCTTGGTCAAGAAATAAAGAAATCAAAGACTTTATAAAATTCAATGAAAATGAAGACACATCATACCCAAAACTTTGGGACACAATGAAAGCAGTGTTACGAGGAAAATTCATAGCACTAAGGGCCTTCATAAAGAATTTGGAGAGAGCCCATGTAAGCAACTTAATAACACACCTGAAAGTTCTAGAACAGAAAGTAGTAAACACCCAAGAGGAGTAGAAGGCAGGAAATAGTCAAACACAGGGCTGAAATTAACCAGCTAGAAACAAAGAGAACAATACAAAGGATCAACAAAACCAAGAGCTGGTTCTTTGAGAAAATCAGCAAGATAAATGAATCCTTAGCCAAACTAATTAAAGGGCACAGAGACAGTATCCAAATTAATAAAATCAGAAATGAAAAGGGAGACATAATAACAGAAAGTGAGGAAATTTTTTTCTTTCTTTTTTTTTTTCGGAGCTGGGGACCGAACCCAGGGCCTTGCTAGGCAAGTGCTCTACCACTGAGCTAAATCCCCAACCCCAGAAAGTGAGGAAATTTAAAACATCATGAGAAACTACCACAAAAACCTATACTCTACAAAACTGGAAAATCTAAATGAAATGGATGACTTTTTAGACAGATACAGCATACCAAAGTTACATCAAGATTAAATAAACTATCTAAACAGTACCATTACCCTTAAGGAAATAGAAATGTCATCGAAAACTTCCCAACCAACCAAAGCCCGGGACCATATGGTTTTATGATCAAGTGGGCTTCATCCCAGGGATGCAGCAATGGTTCAATATATGAAAATACATCAATATAATACGGTATGTATACAAAATCAAGGAAAAAAACCACATGATCATCTCATTAGATACCGAAAAAAGCCTTCGACAAAATACAATAGCCCTTCATGTTAAAAGCCCTGGAGAAATCAGGAATTCATGATGCATACCTAAACATAATAAAAGCAATATATTGCAAACCAACAGCCAGCATTAAATTAAATATAGAGAAACTAGAAGAATCCCACTAAAATCTGTGACAAGACAAGGCTGCCTGCTCTCTCCCTATCTATTCAATATTGCACTTGAAGTTCTAGCTAGAACAATAAGACAACGAAAGGAGGTCAAGTGGGTATAAATTTGAAAGTAAGAAGTCAAAGTATCACTATTTGCAGATGATATGACAGTCTACAAAAATGACCCCTAAAATTCCACCAGAGAACTACTATTGCTGATAAACAACTTCAGTAAAGTGGCTGGATATAAAGTTAACTCAAACAAGTCAGTAGCCTTCCTTTATAAAAATGATAAATAGGCTGAGAAAGAAATTAGGGAAACAAAACCATTCACAATAGCCATAAATAATATAAAATATCTTGGTGTAACTCTTGCCAAGCAAGTGAAAGATTTGTATGACAAGAACTTCAAATCCATGAAAAAAAAAAAAGAAATCAAAGAAGACCTAAGAAGATAGAAAAATCTCCCACGCTCACGGATCATTGGGATTAACAGTGAAAATGGTCATCTTACCTCTGGCAGTCTACAGATTCAATGCAATTCCCATCAAAATTCCAACACATTTCATCATGGACATGGAAAGAACAATTCTCAATAACGAGAGAACTTCTGGGGAAATCCCCATCCCTGACGACAAACTGTACTACAAAGCAATAGTGATAAAAACGTGCATGATATTGCACAGGTAGATCAATGGAGTAGAATCAAAAACCCAGAAGTAAACTCATACACCTATGAACACTTGATCTTTGACAAATAAGCCAAAAACACACAGTGGATAAAGAGCATCTTCAATAACTGGTGATGGTCTAACTGGTGGTCTGTATGTATGAATGAAAATAGATTCATATTTATCACCTTAAATAAAGCTCAAGTCCATGTGGATCAAGGACCTCAACATAAAACCAGAGACACTGAATCTAATAGAAGAGAAAGTGGGAAAGAGCCTCGAACTCATTGGGACAGGGGGAAAATTTCCTAAACATAACACCAATGGCTCAGGCTCTAAGATCAACAATTGACAAATGGGATCTCATGAAACTGAAAAACTTCTGTAAGGCAAAAGACACCATCATTTTTTGCAAAAACTGCAACCTACAAATTGGAAAAAAATTCACTAACCCTACATCTAACAGAGAACTAATATCCAAAAATACATAAAGAAATTAACCTCCAAAAAATGAAATAACCAAATTAAAAATGGGGGACAGAGCTAAACAGAATTCACAACAGAAGAATCTCAAATGGCCAAGAAGCACTTAAAGAAATGTTCAAAGTCCTTAGTCATCAGAAGAATGCAAATCAAAACAACCCTGAGATTCCACCTTATACCAATCAGATAAAAACCCAAGTGACAGCATGTGCTGGTGAGGATGTGGAAAAAGAGGAACACTCCTCCATTGCTGGTGGACTTGCAAACTGGTACAACCACTCTGGAAAACAACCTGGTGGTTCCTTGGAAAATTGGAAACAATTCTACCTGAAGACCTAGCTATTTCACTCTTGGGCATATGCCCAGAAGACATGTGCTCCACCATGTTCATGTAACATGCAGAACAGGAAACAACCTAGATGTTCATGTAACAGGCAGAAACTGGAAACAGCCTAGATGTCCCTCAACTGAAGATACAGAAAAAAGTGGTTCATTTACAAAATGGAATAATATTCAGTTATTAAAAAGGAGGACATCATGTTTTTGCAAGCAAACGGAGGGAACTAGAAAATATCATCCTGAGTGAGGTAACCCAGACCCAAAGGGATATGCATGGTATGAACTCATTGACAAGTGGATGTTAGCCCAAAAGTACTGAATACCTAGGTCACAATCCACAGACCATAAGAAGTATAACAAGAAGAAAGGTCGAAGTGAGGAGGTGTCAATCCTACTTAGAAGGAGGAAGAAAATCAATTAAGGGAGGCAGAGGGAAGGAGAGAGCTGGGTGAGTGAGGGGAGGATGGGGAGGGGAAAAAGGAGAACAGGATCAGATATGGGAGTTGGGGTAACAAGAAAGAAGCCCAGGGGGCCAGGAGAAGGAGTGAAAATAAGCAGTGGGGTAGGAGTAGATGGGGGGGGGGGACTCTCTAGAGAGTACCAGAGACCCGGGAGGTGAGAGACTCTAAGGAGTCAATAGGTATGACCTTTGCCAAAAATGCCCAACATTAGGGGAAGGGAACTGGAAGAGTCCACCTCCAGTAGATAGACAGGGTCTTGGGTGAAGGGACAGAGTTATAAACCCACAGTGAAAAACTATGACCCAGAACTGTTCCTATCCAGAAGAACTACAGGGACAAAAAATGGAAAAGAGACTGAAAGGAAGGCAGGCGCTTCGATGATCAGCACAATTTAGGATCCAGCTCATGGAGTGGGCACCAAGACCTGACACTGTTACCGATGCTATGACGTACTTACAGACAAGAGCCTAGCATCCCTGTCCTCTGAGAGGCCCCACCAGCATCTGACTGAGACAAATGCAGATACTTACACTCAATGATTGGACTGAAGCCAGGGATGCCTATGGTTGAATTAGGGGAAGGATTGAGGAAGCTGAACGGAAGAGCAACCCCATAGGAAGACCGACAGTCTCAACTAACCCAGACCCAGGGAGCTCCCAGAGACTGAGCCACCAACCAGGAGCATCCACGGCTTGGTCCGAGGCCCCTGGCACATATATAGACCTCTGCTGAGGTCTGCCTTGTCTGACTGAAGTAGGAGAAGATGCATTTAATCCTGGAGAGATGAGGCCTCAGGGAAGGGGAGGCACTCCCTCGGAGGCAAAGGGGAGGAGGAATGGGATGAGGAACTGTAGGAGGGGGAGTTGAAGGGTCAACGACTAGAATGTAAATAAATAAAATAACTTTAAAAAAAATCTAGATTAAAACAAATTAAAAACCAAGACATGGAAGTAGAAGAAAGAGGAGAGACAGCAGGAGTGTTGAGAAGACAATGGGAGGTGACCGTGACCAGTACGAGTGTGTACGACAGGCTTCCAGGAAGACATCCTCACAAAAACTATTTGCGCAATGACAGATTTACTATGAAAGACACAGAACACCGAGAAGCAAAGAGCTGTGAATGGTAGAGGTTTGCGCCTGTCTACTACAAGGGCTGGACATTCTCACACTGCGGTTTCAGGAACACCTCTTCTCTCTGAAGTAAAAGGTGTGTACCATGTGCTGTCAAAGTAAGGGCTCCCCTAATTTAGATGCCTGTCAGGTGAGCCATGGCTGCTGGGGTCTCCCATTGTCTCATGGGAACTTGGGCTGTCTCAGGAAACTGACATAAAAGTTATGATAAAGCCAGATGAATCTGCCTCTGCCCTTCTCAAAGTTATCCATCAACTTCACGTGCCCTCAGAGGTGCTGCAGCTGGTTCCAACTTACTACCTGGTCTCCTCCAGATGACAGAATTTCCTTGGGCTTCCCCTGTTAAGGTAAAAATGAGATCTCCCATGATTAATGCAATGTCTTGTTCAGGGAAGAATCCTGGAAAAGGCAACTTCTGGGAACAAGCAGGTCGTCTGCCACAGTTAGCTTCAGCTGTCAACGTGACACAAACCCAGAGTCACCTGGAAAGAGGGGACAGCAGGCGAAGTATCGCCCAGATCAAACAGGTCTGTGGCCATGTCTGTGAGAAGGAGGGCCCAGCCCACTGTGGGCGGTGCTGTCCCTAGGCAGGTGGTCCCCGCCTTAGTTCTTTTCAGTGGTGGGCTAGAACTTGTAAGCAAACCCTTCCCTTTATTTTGGTCAGGGTTGTATCACAGCAACAGAGAAGCAAATAAGAATGAAGTACCTGGGGACAGCACCGCCCACAGTGGGCTGGGCCCTCCTACATCAATTAGCAATAAAGAAATATCTCACGGGGTTGACCCTATGGTCTCCGAAGCTTACCCACTCTGAGACCATGGACAGCTCTCATCCCCAGAGTTTTGTCTTGGAGATCTTTCCCACCTTTGAGTTCGCCTGCTTAGTAAGTTGTGTGCCTAGAAAAGTCACGATATTTCCAAGTATCTCCACTCTATCACATACCCAATAGACCTCACAGACCAACAAATGCCTAAGCTGGTAGCTACCTCTCAGGGAGCCGGTAGCTGATGGTGTCATAATGTCCTTCTCTAAGCTGTTCCTCCATCCACCCTGCACTGGGCATCGGCTTAATTCCAGAGAGAAATGGCCCCTCCTCCCACCCTTATCTGAGTACCTAGCCCTCCTCCCCCGCTCCCTACACCCCTGGGGAGAAGCAGGTGAGGAAGCCTGGTTAAGGTTGCACCCTGCTCCCCCAGCCTTATAACTATTACCGTAAGTGAACCAATTTTCTCTCCTGACATCTGTAGCTCTTAGCAGTGAATATATTTGAAGAAAACCCTTTATGATTACTTGAAATCTTCCCTGCAATTTGAGTCTTGATATTTCTCTTTACTTGCCCAATGATTCTCTTAACTCATTATGTCTTACTCCGTGGGCCTACCCATCTCCCCCACGGACACACATCATTCCGGAGATTTATGCCTTCATTTTTCTGCACGTGTACGAGCCGGCCGGGTGGGAGGCTGCCCTCCTTCCGCAACTGCCAGCACCCCTCCCTGGTTGCTTCCTCCATCCTGAAGTCACCCCGTTGCCTCAGCCTCAAATCTCTCCAGTCAGGGGCTTTGTAAAGTTGTTTTCTCTGGGGAGCGGGGTCTCCTTCTCTGCTGTCATACACTACCCCCTGCTTGTTCCGATGATTATTTCCAATTGCTTCCAGAACACTTAGTGTTCCCACCGCAGCATGAAAAGAGGCTTTTCCTCCAGGGGAAGGTACAGTTTGAGGATTAGAGGTAATGCCAGAGATCTGGGCAACAATGCAGCTTAGCCTGCAGCTCAGAAGCTTCAGCTGGTGGGAGGGAAAAGGGGGGGAAATTACGTGGCATGCTGAGTTTCGGAGGACTCAAAGACATCATCAGTACAGAGGACCTCCCTGCTGTGGTGATGGGGGTGGGAGTGATAAAGGCACCCCAAACGCTATCATGCACTCTAGGTCGACCCTACTGACACCTCCTGATTCCCCAGCAACATGATGGCGGCTTATGCACAGCCCCTTTGAGTGTCACCTTGCCTGCTGCCTTCCAATGTATGCTTGCTATTCTGGGTGCCTGTTAACACACTCCCAAGCACCCCTCTCTGGTGGCATCTGTCATGTTACCTCCCATTCACCCATTCATTCATGAGTATAGCGGCTGGGCACGTGGCAAGGCCAGAACAAAGGAACAAACAAGGACTCCTGACTTTGAACGGGGACCTGAAAACCTGTCAGAAAGGAAAAAAGTCACAGCTGCAAGGAGTGGGTTCCCCTAGAGGTGTGGTGCCTGAGGGGACCAGCCAGGGGTCTGCAGTTAGGCTCTCTCTGTTTGACTTTCAGCTCTACCACTAGCTAACTTTGATGCTTTTGACTAGTTTTAGTTCTCCCATGCCTCGGTTACCACATCCTACCATGGAGATAGAATCAAGAGGACTATGCGAAAATCTGTTAGGAGACAGGATCTATGCTGTGTGGATATGGGCATCTTCCATTCACTAAAAGAGCTGCTCTGTTTCCCAGCCCTTGTTGGGACCCTCTCAGCTTCCTGTTCCCAGGACAGAGACACCAAAAGATTCTCCCGCCACCCTGCAAGACCTATGTGCTCTTAGCCTCCTGCCAGGTGGTGTCACTACACCTCACTGCCTTCCCTGGAAGCTCAGAGAGTAGGCCACCATGCCAACCATAGTAGAAGGTTCTATAGTGAGGTCCGCAGGTACACGTCACTTCTCAGACTATGAACTGAAGAAAGGGCACCAAGGTGCTCCAGGAGCTTAGGAGTATGACATCAGAAATGAACTGCTTTCTCCAGATGGGACAAAATGGCCACCCAGCTGTAGGAGGACACATTTCCACATCACGGGATTCCCTCATGTTTATCTGCCGATAGAGGCATAGCAAGGGTAGGTACCACTCAGGGAGACGTGAGTAGGAGACAAAAGGAACCCAACAATGTCTGCCAGGCAGGGAGGGGCCTCCCGTGAAATGAACAAACTTCCAGACCGTGATGGTTTTATGTAACTTTTAAAATAAGTAGTAGGTAGCAAGCAGTAAGACTTGCTTCAGAGTGCCAGCCCATCCCACTGACAAGGAAACTGAGGCTTAGAATGGAAAACAGACCTTTTTGACTCAAGAAGAAAGTCAGGGCAATACAGGGCCCCCAGTCAAAGTCTTCCACATCAGTGCTACACCACGAATCTCTGCTTGCCCTAGGGCATTTGTCTGTGGCAGAATTTGGAATCATAAGGCCATAGCAGCCCATTATAGCATCCTTCTATCTGAAAGCCAAACCAAACTGGGGAGGGGGGGGGGACTCATTTCCCAGGCTGATCTGACTCCAGCCTGGAGGCCTGGGGGACAGGGTTGTAGGATGAACCTCATGTGCTTTCTGGGAGAATGGCTGCTGGGGTCACATGGTTGGCTGCATGGCTACTGGATCCATTACTGTGGTGATTAATTAGACTTTGTGCACACAAAGGTCTCTGGGTCCCTGCTGCTGCCTGTTAAAACTGCAGGGCTCAGCAATCTGGAGGGTGCCAAGCTGGAACAGCCATCCAGACCCACCAGGCAAGGGAGGAGACTGTCTAGAGAGTGGACGGCTCAAGACACACCCATCTGGTACCTAGCAATGGACATCAGCTGCCTACTGCACATAGTCAGGGGTTGGAAGACTCCCCGCAACCCCAGCAGCAGTAACCCAAGCTACCATCCATGGAAGATCCATGCTGTGCCCTTGGGGAGCCCCAAGTGAACCCTCCTAGCTGAAGTTGTTCTCATTACTGCTTCCAGTTGCCTTAGAAAAATCACCAATCCGGAGGTAACGTAGTCCAGTGAGCTGTGATTAGACTCCCACCAGCTTTGCTGTAGGCGATGTTGGTGCTGTGTAACAAGGGCAACGGTTGTCCAAATTCTTTTGCAGGAACTTAGAGGCAACGTTTGTCTAGCTTTAGCCTGTTGGAACTGAACATCCTAATTGGGAGAGGGGAGTCAAGGGACAGCCCAAGTGTGGGCCGGGTGACTCCTTTGATAGTAGGCAGCCATAGTACTCCACCTTTAGGTGTTCCGCCATTTTCTGAGCCAGTATGGTTATGAAGTACGATGCAGACTGCTTGTTTCACTTCTCCCATGAAGGAAACCACCCTGCTGCTGCTGTTGTGTGTCTCTCTCTGTGTTACATGCATGTATGTGTCATGTATGTGTGCATATAAATCATTCACACGCATGTGGAGCCAAAGGTCAATGCAGAGTATTTTCCCTGTTCATTTTCCACCTTCTTATTGATTTGACTGTTTTTCTTTTGAGACAGGGTTTTTCTGTGTGGCACCAGGCTGGCTTCAAACACAGAGATCCACCTGCCTCTGCCTCCAGAGTGCTCAGATTAAAGGCGTGTGCCGCCGCCACTGTGTGCTTTCCACTGATTTAAATGAAAGATTTGCTTTTATTTATATTTGTGTGTCTGTGTCTGTGTGAATATCTACCATGTGTATGAGGCCCACAGAGGTCTGGAGAGGGTGAGATGTACTACAGAGCTAGAGTTCCTGGCAGTTGTGAACCACCCAATGTAGGTGCTGAGAAAGAACCTTGGATCCTCTGGAAGAGAAGCGAGGACTCTTAACCACCAAGCCATCTCTCCAATCCTATCCACCACGGTTTATAAGACAGGAACCCGGGGGCTTTCATTGAATCTGGAGTACCAATTCAGCTACACTGGCTGGCCACAAAATCTTAGACCTGTCCTTGCTTGCCCAGTCCTGGGATCACAGGTGATTGCTGCCACACTTGGCTTTTACACAGGCATTGGAGGTCCCAGCCCAGGCATCTTTCTCAGCCCTCACCCTGCTTATTTATCTTACCAACATCCTGTAATTGTTGGGGAGGCAGATTTCGGATATATTCTTCTCCATATTCGGCTACCACATGAATAAACTCTCTCTTGCAAAGCTTGTTACAGCAAAGTTAGCATACTGCACAGGAGGCAAAATGGTCCTGAGTCCATGACATGTCCCCTGCATTAGGGGCTTTCCTGAGTTACCACACATTTCCCCTTTAAAAACCAATTTTCCAGATCAAACCAATGCCAAGAGAAGTTGGCCGATGTCTTTTGTTATAACTGAGGGGACACGGTAAGAAACAGATCCTCCGATACTAAGACATCCTCATAGCTGTTTGACAAAGCCTATGGAAAGAAAAGAGTACACACAGGCTCCGACCTGTGACCCAGTATGCCATTACTGTGATAAAAACAGCATGAACAAGGACCTTATGGTAGAAAGTATTTATTTAATTGAGGTTGTGATTTCAGAGCTCTAAGAGTCCATCATGACCTCAGAGGAGTCTGCCATGAGAGAGAGGCATGGCAGTGAGAGCCAGGCATGGTGACTAACGTAGGAAGCTGGTGATCACATCTTTATCAGTGAGCTCACAGCAGAGAGAGCAGCAGAGGGAGCATGAGCCTGTGGAACCTCAGAGCCCGTCCCACTGACATACTTCCTCCAGCTAGGCGTCACTTCTCTGTAACTTCTCCAAGGAGCACCACACACCAGGGACAACCGTTCAACTGCCTGCTCCTATGTGGAAAAGGAGGCTAAGGGAGGAATGTTTCCTGAAGTAAGGCTATGATGCTCACTCAATCTCTAGCTCTGACGCTCAGCACAGTCCCCTCTGTTGTGCCGTCTCCTGGGTCAGCTTCAGCAGCTGGAGATCACGGAAGAGAGAAGGGTGTGCATTTCAAGGGCTTGTGGTTACTCGGGGCTCCGTGAGTAGAGCTGGAACAGCCTGTGAACCTTGGCAAATGGCTGCCACTCATGAGACTGGCTCGTCAGCGCCTCCTATCGGTATAAAACTTTCACACACGTAAGGGTGAGTTGTAACCCCCCAACCCCGCCCCCGAAGTAAATAGAGTTAGCTCATTTGGACTGCTGTAGGAAATGTCAGAGTGGTGGGCTAAGCTACTGCATTTCCCTGCAGCTTTGGAAGCTAGAAGCCCAAGACCAAGGTGTCCAAAGTTGTCAAGTTGTATTCCTCTGACGCCCTCTCATCTTGACTGGCAGGGGGCTCTGCTGTCACTGGCTCTTCATAGGAAAGCCACAGGTCTCATTGCCCCCATCACTTCTGATGATAACAGATTGGATAAGGACCTGCACTCAGAGCCTTAGTTTTAATCGCCTCTTTAAAGGTCCCAAGTCCTGTCATAGATGTAGAGCACAAACTTCAGAAAGTGACTTTTAGGGATGCAATTTAACCCTTACCATTCCACCCTCTATAGCCACCAAACACAAGTTATATGCCTAATACATTTAAGTTGGCCACATGGACCAAAAGGTTCCAGGGCTGCTGGACTTTTTGACTCTGAGACAAGACTTGGTCATTTACAGATATGCTGGTCTGTATTCATAGTTTTCCTGAGATGCATGAGGGACACAGGCTGCCATATTGGATGTCGTGACTCTCCTCATTCTAGTTCCTACACTACTGCAGATGTGCCCAGGTCCCAGACTAGAGGCAGAGGAGGGCAGTGCCATAAAGATGAGGCTGGGAGATAAAATGTGATTCCTGAGTCTGAAGACTTTTTAGTCTAATCTTTGAATGGGACTCGCGAAGATGCGCTAAATGTAAATATCCTAACACTAAGATCTCTCAGAGCAATACCTGCCTCCAGCACAGGGGCTGGCCAAGGTTGGGTCATGAAGACAGGGCAGTATGAAAGAGTGAGAGGACCAATAGGTTATTTAAGTCTCTGGGATGTGCGAACTGCTGGGTGTGCTGTCACACAAGAACAATCTGTGGGTGTGTATTTTTGTATGTGTGCATGCCTGTAAAAGCACCGTGTGCATGCATTCATGTAATGTGTGTCTATGTGTGCACATTCACAGCCATGGACACAGTGGTGCATTCAAATATCATCATTGCTCTGGATTCTCTTCATCTTCAATTCAGAGCTACAGAGGCCAGGTGGGTAAATCTGTGGACTGGCATTTTCGTCCAGACCCGTTGGAGACACATTTTGCTGGAGGCAGATGTGTTTACTATGAATGCTACTGGACAGCTTTATTTCTAGGAAGAGGTGAGGGTCACTAGGGGAGAAGGAAGACACCAGTCTCTGTGTGGATTTAAGAATAGGCAGAGGTCTCCTAGGATTATCTAGATGCAGGGCAGCCAAGGTGGAGGACGCTCTTCAGCTATTTCTGAGGGTCACGAGCATCTGTAGCAGCCTCAACCTTGAGTCTCTCGAGTGACCTTGAAGGATTCTAGAGTAACAGTCAGTCCTCCGGGACCATTGCTTTCTACATGAGCCCCACTGGGGAGCTGGTTAGAACAGAGTTCCAGATTTTTGTCTTGAAATCTTCATTTCAACAAGTTGTGGTATACCCTGGTTACAAATACTAATCCCTCGAGAATCAGGGTGATAACCCTCTTCCATATTTTCATTAATACCCTACAACCAAAGACCTCAGAAACACACCTGGCCTCTTCTTATTTACTACTTCTAACATTCAGAACTCATCTGCTGGGCATCTCAGGAGGGAAAGCCAGGGAGACACTGTTGCTGACCTCTGGTGTCAAAATAATACCAGTCATCAACATTCACTGGGAAAGTGGTATGTGGCATGTTATGGTCTGAGCTATGTTGGTGATTAGCCTGTGCTAAGAGGTGATAATGGAGTAAACCTATTTCTGTCTTGCTCCACTGTGGAAACAAGTGACCTTGTCAGTGCCAATGTTCTGAGACTGTTTACCCAGACAGCAAGGACGGTTCTGCAATGTCGGTGGCTGCTTTTTTTGCTCACCCCGGTGTCATTTTCCTTGCCTGGAGAAGGCCAACTATATCTGTGCTGTCTGGAAGAAGCATGGCAGACCCTCAAGTTTGCCTTTTGACCTCCTAGCTGATCTGGCAGATTCTCCTCCAAGCAGCTCTGGGTGTCCTGTGATGAACACTAGGCACAGAGTCTACCTTCTATTCTGGCCGTTCCTCTCAGAGGTGGACTTCCCTTCCCATCTTTTACCCATTGGTTCTCCCACAAAGACTCACGCCGTTCAGGAAGAGCACCCTCCTCTCCATGCCTTGTGTCTGACTTCATGCTGCTGCTAGGATGCCTACACAAGTCTGTCCATACACTATGACAACACCTATGTCCTCCCTCCTGTCCTCAGCCCAGATGAACCCCTACAGATGAATAGTGAGAGGGGTCAAATGTCAGGTAAGCTGCTGAAACTGGGGGAGATATGGTGTGGATTTTGGTTCTGACAGCCACCTTGCTAGTGATGACATCAGCAGTCATTGTGTGTAAGGGTTAAGGAGGGTGGGTAACTATGGTGACGGGATGCCTTGATGGTAGTACTGGAGTTGGAATACAGTTGGCTCTAGAATTCATAGTCATAGATCCTAGGGATGGCCACGGTGCCGACCATGACTGAGATTCTCGAGGCCTGTCGACAATGCTTATGGCCAGCCCACTTCTTTCCTCAGGCGAGGAAACTCTACATCAACCTACGAAAGTTGCTTGTGGGCACACTGTGATGCGGAATGAAGCAGGTGTGACAGATCTCCATGGGGATTTATCCTCCACATCTGCGGCTCTGGGCCCACTACACCTCCAGGCTCAGGCAGAGGACACACAGGTGGCCACTACATCCCCAGAAGTGCCTTATGGAATTCATGGATGGGCACGAGTTGACAGGGCCTGAAAAGTTCAACAAGACCACGGATGCGGGAGAAAGAGCCAGGAACCCAGGAACGCAGGCTGCCCCACAGGGCAGGGCAGGAACGCAGGCTGCCCCACAGGGCAGGGGCACTAGATCAGATGGTCTAGATCAGTGGACCTCACCTTCCTAATGCTGCATCCCTTAGACACGGTTCTCCATGTTGTGGTGACTGCCCAACCATAAAATTATTTTGTCACCACTTTTAAACTGTAATTTGCTACTGTCATGAATTATAATGTAAATATCTATGTTTTCCAATGGCCTTAGGCAACCCCTAGGAAAGGATTGTTCGACCTCTTAAACGGGGTTGTGATCCTTAGTTGAGAACCACTGATCTAGGCTACAGAGCTCAAAAGGTGTTGGTTCAGATTAGGAGTAGAGAAGGTAGAGATGGAAGGAAGTCCAGGGAAACTGGTCAAATCGACATCTAAAGCAAGACCCTGGAACTAGGTCAAGCTGCTCCCAGACAACAGACTTTTAGACTCTCCTACTTCAATTATACACAGGCAAGACTGGGCTTTGTCTTGAAATGTTGTGAGGAAAGGTCTCTCTTTCACACACCCTTACCTGCTGATCTGTTGCTTTCCAGGAGAGAACAATCCTCTGAGAGAACCAGACCACACCCTCCATGGTCTCCATGACTTTGACCTCACTTAAGTCACTGAGGTCTGACTGGCCTGGAGGTTTAGAGATTTGTGCCTCATACTGGGCTTCCATGATGGATACCGTCCAAGGAATCAGCCACATGAATTCACTGAAGGGAGACTCATCTATGTGAGGCAGGATCCCACCAAGGAAAAAGCAAACCTCTCCAGACAATTCTCACAGACAGAACTGAATACAGGAAGTTGTTTGTACTAGCGCTAGGACCACTGGGAAGTCAAGAGAGGTGAAGGAACAGCCAGGTGTGACCTTAAGCAATGGGGGAGGCTGTCACCTCCCTGGAGACAATTATTGAAGGAGAAATGGAAAGAGAAAAAGGGAGGGGGAAGGGAGAGGAAGATAGAGAGAGGGAGAGAGGGTAAAAGGGAGAGGGAAAAAGAAAGGAGAGAGAGAAAAGGGGAGAGGGAGAAGGAGAGAGGGAGAGAGAAAAGGAGAGGGAGGGGAAAGAGGGGAGAGAGTGCCTTGCAATTTCAATCATTCCCTCTCACTGTGATTGATCCTTGAAAGAGACAAGAGAGGGGAGGCTGAGAAAGGCAGTAAGCAGAAGGCAGGAGCTATAGACTGAATGTTTTGGGCTTCTCCAAAAATCAAGTTGATATTTAATCTTAAATGCATCAATATTGGGGGTTGTGGCCTCTGAGAGTCCACGGAGTCACAGGGCTGTGCCCACAGGACAGATTCGGTGTCTTTCTAAAAAGGTTTGATGGAGGAGCCCCTCCCTTTCCTGCTGGCACTCTCTGCCATGTGGAGACACAGCATCTTCCCCTCCAGAGGCTCTAGAACTCAAACTACCATCTTTGAAACAAAAGCGGGACTCTCTTCGGAAAACAAGCTCACCTTCACCTTGCTGGAGGATTTCACATCCTCCAGAGCGGTAAGAAGTTTAAGTCTAAGGATTTCTGAAGCAGCCAGTCTGGGGTGTGTCTCTCCCTAGCATCTCAGAGAGACTGAGACAGAAAGCACAGCAGTTGATTCTGCACAACCCTGGCTGAGGGTCTGAGGAAAGAGCTTCCAGGAGGAAGGACTGACTTCTCAGAGGTCCCCGGCTCCATTGATTCTGAGCCTGTGACATGGCCCAGCATCTTGGCGGCAGGACCATGAGAAAGAGACACTGTTAGCCCCATGCAGAACAGACAAACGTGGGGACAGGTGAGATGGCTCAGAAGGTGAAGCACTTGCCACCAAGTCACAGGACCCGAGTTCAGTCCTCATGTCCTACATATTTAAAGAATAAAGCCAACTCTTAAGAGTTGTCTTCTAACTCTGGCAAGCATGGTATGGCATACGTACATACATATGAACAGACACACACACACACACACACACACACACACACACACACACGAGAGAGAGAGAGAGAGAGAGAGAGAGAGAGAGAGAGAGAGAGAGATGTAAAATAGGCCCCACCTTCAAGATGTCTACTTCCTCCCTAGGTAAACAGTGCTACCAACTGAGGACTAAGCACTCAAATCATGAGCCCATGGAAGACGTCTCCTATTCAAGCCATAACAGGAGAGAAGACATGGAACGGAGCGCACACTGACCACTGTGTGTGCCGAGTGCAGGAAGCTGACCTATATTGGGACCTCAGATCATCAGGGATAAACCTTTCTTCCATGCAAAGCTCAGAGCTGTCTAAGGAAAACACGCAGGGCTGGGAGATAGGTTAATTGCGTGCCTGAAGACTGGAGACTGATCCTCAGAACCCACATTTAAAAGGCAGATGAGGGGCTTGCAGAGGACCAGACTTCCCAGCACCCACAAGGCAGTTCATGACCATCTATAACTCCAATTCTAGATCTGATGCCCTGGTCTGGCCTCAGCGGGTACCAGGCACACTCTTGGTGCATGTACATACACAGATGCAGGCAAAACACACATAAGCAAAAAATTAAAAAGTAAGCGAATTTGTTTTGAACTGGCTATGGTGACACGGGTTTGTAAGCCCAGTGCAGTAGAGGTAGAGGTGGGTAGGTTCCTGGCTCTTGCCAACCAGCCAGCCTAGCTGAATTGGCAAGTTCCAGGTCAATAATGAGACCTTATCTCAAAAAGCAAGGCATAGGAAAGGAAATAACCCTCAAAAGAGGATGACTTTCCTTCTCCCAGTAGTTCTCAAGTGTCAGTAGCCCCTCATTAAAGGCTGGTAGCTGGAGAGCGCCTCCCCCATCTCTGCTGGCCTTTTGGCTGGCTTGATCTCCTATCCAAGCACACACAGGCAGGCAGCACTTACTGGACTCTATGGATTGTTCAAAAACCAAAGAAATGCCTGAAGCCGGAAGGGGAAACGAGGGGAGGATGGGAGAGTTGGGGAAGGGAAATGTGGACTAGAAAGAATAATATTAAAATAAGTAAATAAGCAAAGTTCATTGGCTATGAGGAATGACACCTAGGATTAGCCTCTGGCTTCTACACACACGCACACACATGGAGCTGTGTACACAAGAACATGCACACACATGAATACGCACACATGTGTATATACCCTTAAAAGAAATATACACAGAATGTGATGACTAGCTCGGGTCTTTCTGTCACATCATGCCTCAATGTGGCAACTGTGTCGAATATCGCAGAGAGCTGGCTGTGTCCCCTCATGCCACGGTGAGGAGGGCAGAAAATATGCACTTTATGTCACCTAGAGATGCCTAAGGCAGACGGTGCCTCAAGTCCTTCCCCCGGAGGACACTCGGGTCAATTGCCTTCTCCCCAGGACGGCAATGACAGAAACAATTCGAGGAGAAGAGGGCGGGGGCTCAGAGGGGGCTTCTCTGCATGGACCCAGAGGCTGATGACATCCATCCCGGAGGCTCCCAGTGGGAGAGCTCAGTTGCCTCTGCAGCCTGGCAAGTGGCTGCTCCTGAGACCCGTCAATGACAAGGACTCTGCAGTTGGAAGCAGTCCCTTGCATGGCCAGCCACACAGTTCTGATAGCTGAAATATTCTTTATATTACTCTAAATTTTTCCTATAACTTCCATTTCCTCCTCAGGGGGTGTGCTGGGTATGTATGTTTGTATGTATGTTTGTATGTATGTATGTATGTATGTATGTATGTATGTTTGTATGTTTGCATGTATGTATGTTTGTATGTATGCATATTTGTATGTATGTATGTTTGTATGTTTGTATGTATGTATGTTTGTATGTGTGTATGTATGTTTGTATGTATGTATGTTTGTATGTATATATATTTGTATGTATGTTTGTGTGTATATATATTTGTATGTATGTTTGTGTGTATATATATTTGTATGTATGTATGTATGTGTGTCTGTCTGTATGTATGTTTGTATGTATGTATGTTTGTATGTATGTATGTGTATCTATCTGTCTGTCTGTCTGTTTGTATGTATGTATGTTTGTATGTATGTATGTATGTCTACCTGTCTGTTTGTATGTATGTTTGTATGTATGTATGTATGTGTGTTTGTATGTATGTTTGTGTGTATATATATTTGTATGTATGTATGTATGTGTATCTGTCTGTCTGTATGTTTGTATGTATGTATGTTTGTATGTATGTATGTTTGTATGTATGTGTGTCTGTCTCTTTGTATGTATGTATGTATGTTTGTATGTATGTATGTATGTATGTATGTATGTCTACCTGTCTGTATGTATGTATTTACTTATTTTACCAACTTGACATGAGCCAGAGTTATCAGAGAAGAGCTCACCTCAATTGAGAAGATGCCTCTGTAAGGTTGGCCTATGGCACCTTTCCCTGGCAATGTGGGAGGTTCTAGCTCACTGTGGGAGGGCGGTGTCACCCTGGGCAGGTGATCCTGGGTGGTGTGAAAGATCAGGCTGAGCGAGTCAGGGACAGCAAGGCCATAGGCAGCACTCCTCTGTTGTCCCTGACTCATCTGTGCCTCTGGGTTCCTGCCTTGAGCTCCTTCACTGACTTCCCTCCATGATGAACCATATACTATATGCTGAAATAAACCCCTTCCTCCCCCAGCAGCTTTTGGTCATGGTGTTTATTGTAGCAAAAGAGAGCAGACTAGGAAAAGGGGTGTCTCTAACCCTTCTCAGTGGAAAAATGACTTGGAGATGGCTTTGTACATGACCCTGAGATGTGTGGACTCCACACGAAACACTTCTGGTCCTTTCTGTTTGCTTGTGTTCATTTTCGGGACTTTCCTAGTACTGGTACCCTGGTCAACTCTTTCTACCCTGGTACCCTGGTCAACTCTTTCTACACAAACTGAATTGACCAGTGCTGTGTGTGTGTGTGTGTGTGTGTGTGTGTGTGTGTGTGTGTGTGTGTGTGTGGTGGAAGGTGTATGTTAATGTGTGTGGTGTGTTTGTCTGTGTGTGGAAGGTGTATGTTAATGTGTGTGGTGTGTTTGTGTGTGTGTCTGTAATGAGTGTGTGTGTGTGTGGTATGTATGTTTGTGCGTGTGGTGTATGTGGTACTGTGTGTGATGTGTGTGTATATGTGTATGTATGAGTGTGTTTATATGTGGTATGGTATTGTGTGTGGTGTGTGTGTTTATGTGTATATATATATGTTTGTTTGTGTGTGTATGTATTTATGTATGTTTACATATGTGTCTGTGTTTATTTGTGTGTGTGGTGGTTCTGTGTGTATATTCATATGGATGTGTGTTTATGTGTGTGTATGTTTATGTGTGTTTATATATGTACTTATGTGTGCATGTTTATGTATGTTTTTTGTTTATTTGTATGTGTGTGTATGTGAACGTGTGCTCCCGCGCAGGCACACAAGTGCATGCATGTGAAGGTTAGAGATTGTTTTCTTCACTTATTTCTTTCCACTTACTTCTCCAGTTATTTTTGGGACAGGCTCTCTCACTGATCTCGGCTCAGCAGTGTGGCTAGATTAACTGTTAAACAAGCTCCAGAAATTATTCTGTCTCTGTCTCTGCAGATCTGGGATTACAGGTGTGTGGACCCACACTCGGAATTTTGACACCAATGGCAAAGACTGAACCCAGGTCCTCTCGCTTGCATACAAGCAATTCACCAACTGGGCCACCTTTCCAGCTCACCACCCAGTGCCTTTAAAAGCATGACACCCAAACCAGACCAATTCTGCTGCCACCTGGGTGACTGCAGGGGACTTGCCTCTGCACAGATCCTACTCAGCAGAACTGGGGAGCCCGAGGCTCGGAGCTATGACTTCCCGAGGATCACGTCCATGACTCAGGGTTGTCAGATGACAAAGGCTGGGTTGCTTCCACTACCAGAAATGATGACTAATGCATCTTCAGCCTGGGGCTGATGAAGCTTAGAGATGAGAAACCCCGAGGCCTTCCAGCCACTGAGAATAAGAGCAAGACATGGGACGAGAGAGGGATCCTGCGGCAAGGCCCCTTCTCTACTCAGACAGGGCTGCCGGGCTTTGATATCTGGGATGCTCAGCTGCCTCCAGTAGGGAACATGGCAGCTCAGCTCTGAGTCACCTAGCCCAGCACCTTCCTCTGACAGCAGATCCTGAGAGCTTAGTGTCTCCCACTCCTCACAGACAGGAAGCCCGGAACACCGTCTCCCTTTTCTTGTGATTATTTTAATATGTTTTAGGCAAATAGCTTGACTGAAGCTAAATAAAGTCCTCAGCTGTTCCCAGAGTCTGTGACAGACAGGGAATCAAGTGTGACAATTCATCAGAGGTGCATGCATGCGCGCGCGCGCGTGTGTGTGTGTGTGTGTGTGTGTGTGTACACGTGCGTGCCTGCGCACATGTGCGTGATGCGGATACAGGAGACGGCCTAAGACAAGTCTCATATTTCTCATTTATAGGCCTCTGATATCATCCGACAGGAATCCTTTTCTTAAGTAAATATTGATAGGTTTACTCTGTGACCTTAAGTGTGTCTCCTAAATTGCTGTAATTAAGACTGGCAAAGCAGGCTGGCAGCAAAAAGAGGAGACCTGAGCTGAAGATGCTGGACCACAGCACATGGACACGCACACACACACACACACACACACACACGCACACGCACATACACACACACACACCTTGCTCCTTTGCATTAACAGTCAGCATCCCCGAGCAGAGCGGACAGCTGAGATCCTCACGACTCTTCAGAAAGGACAGCTCTGTGCCTGCTCCTGCCTCGTGACAGCAATCAAGGAGTCGTTCCATCCGCCACCTGTAGTTATCATCTGCAGACTCGTTGCTTTCAAGGACTGAGAATCAGTTCTTCCAGTCAGGAGCTGCTCGTCCACAGAGAATATCTTGACTCTTCATGAAGGAAGGACACCCAGGCTGTTGTCCTGGGGATAGGCCCATTGGTGCCCATGAGTGGAGGTGGATGAAGAGAACTTAAGAGGTGGGGAACTGATGGAATGGAGAGGAGACGTAAGCAGGCTTGAATTCACACGGGCAACGGTGAGCAGGACTTGACCTCATTCTCTGGTTCCTGGGTCAGAGGGAGGAAGCTCCCACATGCATGGTGATTGGCCCTGGGCCCTGGATCTGCATGCTGGGTAATGTGGCCCTTCCCTTATCCTGTTTTTTTTTTCCATCATCTGTCTCTCCTACCTTTCTCTTCCTCAATCTCTCCCATCTTCTTTCCTTTCTCCTTCCTCCTTTCCTTCTGTTTTCTTTCTCCCTTTTTTGTAGCCCTCTTTCCAAGGACCATCAGCAACAGCGGTAAACATTCATCAGAAAGGTTTTAATTAAAACGTTACACACTCGGCTGCAGACCGGCCTCTTCCCCAGCACCCTGTCCTTGCGGCAGTTAATTATTTAAACTGAAGTGATGGTGTGCCCGCACTGCATATGAGAGATTAACATATTAATGGGAGGTAATTGGGCCATAGCCCTGCCAAAGCATCAGTGGGCTATCCCCCAGAACTATGACCCTCGTCGGGTCAACTGCGCTTGCCCAGAAGCGCCTTCCTTCTAGAGCCCTGAGTGGAAACAAGAAATGGGAACTCTTCTTTCTGAGAACTTTCTACCAGGGTTAGGAAATGGTAGCGCTTAGAGGAGAGGTGATGGGGTCAACGTGTTGTGGAGGGGATATTCATTCTAGACAAGGATGGGGGGAGTGGGAAGAAAGGAAAACTCTGCAGAGTGTGAGAACCGGTGTGATGCAGACTGAGTGCGACGGCCACTCAATAGCTATTAGCTGCTGAGTTGCAGATGTGAAACAAGAGGCAGTGGCTGTTGCCTTCGAAATGATAAGGTCGGATGGAATGGCGCAGGATGGGAAGAGAAAGCAGGCCTGGGAAGGGTCTTCTAGAGAGACTGAGTCTTATTGTGTTCATTCATTCAATCAGCTTTATATGTTCATCATTCATTCATTCACCTGTGTATGCAGACAAGGCCACCTATCTGTACGCATGCGCACTTATGCACCGGGAGGTCAGCATTATGATCTTATGTCTCCCTCAGCTACTCTCCACCTCGATGTTTGAGGCAGGGTCTCTCTCTGAATTTGGAACTAGCTGATTTGGCTTGACTTGTGAGCTAGCAATCCCCAGGGAACCTCCTGCCTCAACCTCCCAGGGTTTGGATTATAGGTGCATATCATGAGTTTGGGAGCCTTCGTACGGCAAATGCTTTGCTGACTGAGAATCTTCGTAACTCTAATCCATTTCCTCATTTACTCATCACTACTAATTGTCTGTGAGCAACGTGTCATTGTGTGGGGTGAGCCCTCAATTCAGAGAGAGAGAGAGAGAGAGAGAGAGAGAGAGAGAGAGGGAGATTGGGCTTTATGGAGTAGGGGGAGGTCAGCGTTACTAATGATTCTGAGCTCAGGGAATATAATCGGGTAGGAGGGGGTCAAGCAACCTCAGTCAAATTCCCAACTCACACTCTTAGCAGCAGTGAATCTCACGGAGCCTTGTTCACCACACCATCAAATGAGCATATGAACACTTCTCATGGGACTGGAGAGATGGCTCAACAGCTAACAACATGTACTGCTCTTGAAGAGGACCCCGTTCCATTCCCAGAATGCAAATCAGAGGGCTCACAGAAACCTGTTAAGTCCAGCTCCAGGAGACCCAGCACCCTCTTCTGGCCTCTGTGGGCAACTGCACTCATGGGCACATAGAGATACACACACACACACACACACACACACACACACACACACACACACACTTAAAAATGAAATCTTTAAAAGAACACCTGTCATCATTGCTGGAGTGTAAAGGATTACCAGAAAGAGTTGACAGGCTGTCCGTTCATGAAAAACAGATCAATAAAAGATGTTGCTTTGGGCCAGGAGGACAAGTGCCACTGCCTTCTAAACGGTCAACTCTCAAGCTGGGACCAGCCACCCAGGAGCTACAGACATAGGGGATGCACAGTCTTGGATAATTTTACCAATTACAATGTTACCAATCTACAAATGTGAATACTTGCAGGATACTGGGGACAAACCTTTTCTAGCACAGAAGTGTTAAGCTTGAATGATGAAAGAGTGAAATACTGTGTTCTTCACATTCCAGTTTGCAAGACAACGTGCTTACCTATGCCACAACCACACTTCATGCTTCTTCATACTTCTTACATCTGTGTGGGTGAGGAGCCAAGCACAGTCTCTGAAAGGGAAGCTACCTAGCTGCTCATTTTGATGGAAAGACTACACTGACTTCAAGATTTTCTGCTCTCAGAGTCCCACAGCTTGGGGAGTGTTGGGCCCTACCTTGGGGTGTTTCCCTTCCCCCTCACTGAGCCTTTTAGCCTGCTATAGCAAGAAGTTGTTTACACCCTTGGCAACTGCTCTTAGCCCCTGATTTGGGGCCGGGATTTTCCATGGCACCCTTCCTCCCCACAGAGCCTTTCAGCTTGTTGTTGTTAAGAAGTTGTTTATGCCCCTGATTGGGCCCGGAACTTTCCACCCACAGACTTTTCCTGTTTTCCTGGTTGGGGATTTTCACCTGCCTTGTTGTTTTTCCACGGCTTTTGCCTCCGGTATATAAGGAGATCTCAGTAAAGCCTTGGTGGCACTCTCTGAAAACGGGTGACCCGTGTACGTGTTTTCTTTCAATCCCATAGACCTATGCCCGATATTCACACACTGGCGGCACAGGCGCCATCAGGGGAGAAGATACTATCTGTCCTCCTGGAACTGGGATTCCAGTCTGAGGGGGACAAAGACTGTCCTTGGGGAGTGGCCATCCAAATGCTCACAGCCTTGTCCTAAGCTGCCTCAATTGACAATGAGTGTCCCACTAACATATCTAGGCATATGAGGGACATAACTGGACATGATTTATAGCCATTGTGTTGAGCAACATTAAACTAAGGATCAGAGGGAAACAGGATGTGACTTATCACCCATTCAGACAGTGGACTCCAATCTGGTCCCCATTCCCAGCCCTCAGCAATCCCTTTGAACTCCCTGGATCACCTTAAGATCAGACAGCCCGTGGTTTTAGCCCTTTCTTGGATCAATTAGTATTCTAAACATGAAATTAATTTCTCCTACAAATATGAGAACCTAGTAATTTGTTTCACTTTTATTTCATTGTCAGATAGGATTCATTTTCTACATGATTTTATGGTTGGATAGGATTCATTAGAAAATTCCCTCCAACTTCTCTTTTAAAAAAAAAAGGCTCTCGTGAACAGCTTGTGCTGAACCAGCCTTGACTCCCTCTGAATAGCCCTGCTAAGTTCCCATTCCCACACAGAAAGCATTGCCACAGCCTCGGGGGCTCCTTCGTGGTTTTGCTTTAATTTCTGAGTCTCAGAGGCAGGTAGAGATGGAGATAAATCTGTTTAGAAGCTCCTGCAACAGGCCAGCTGCTGATGGAGTGGTCAGAAGAGTCAACAGCACACGCAGGTTCCCCGTGTTATTTAATGACAAGTGGACCCAGGCTTGCTCAGAATAGCAAGTCGTTTATTTATCATTTATTTAGCACAATTCCTGGGTCAAGGGCTGGATGGGCTCACACGCATGTGTGTGTGTACGTGCTCGTGTGTGTGCAAGTGTGTGTGTGCATTTATGCGTGTTCTTGAGGGTACAGAAGCACATGTGTGGAGATCAGGGGGCAACCCAGTTGTCAGTCTTTCAGGTGTATTCTATCTTTTGTGTGAGATAGAATCTTTCACTAGAACTAGCTGGCTGAATCGAGAGTTTCCACCTCCCATCTCACCTTCTCTGGGATTCTAGGTGTGTAATTCCATACCTCCAGCCTTTGAAGTAGATTCTGGGAGTCCGGACTTTCGGTCTCCAGGTTTGTATGGCAAGCACTTTCACGATATAGTCATCCCCCTAACCCTGGCTGTCTCTCATGTTTTCTCCTTTGCCCATTTTCTCCCCTCCAAAGGATTTCCACACATGAATCCTCATCCCATGTCTGCACAGGTTTCCCTAAATGCTACCCCTAGCTGAACTTCTAAGTTGGTGTGACCCTGATCCTCTTTTGTCTGGTGGCCTGCTCTCTAACCGTAGCTTCTCTCTCTGAATCAGGCCCTCCCTTGTCACACAAACAAATGAACTTCAGTGGCATCTCCTCATCGAATTGACACCCCTCTGAGGGCAGAAGACAGAGTAGCCTCTCCATCAGGCCAGAATCCTCTAGAGAGCAGTTAGCTCTTTACCAGAAAGCAAGATCAGACTCCAGGCTCCCTGCAGACAGGGTTGTGTGCCCCTCATGGAGGCTGTTAGGGACCAAAGGGCAGCTTCATCTCTCCATCCTGGGCTTTGTCCTCGTGCTCCCTTTTCTGTTTCCTCACAGTGTCCTTGCTTCCCTTTTTAGAGAACAGACCCTGACTATAATTAATCATGGCATAATCACCCATTTAATGTCTGTCTTCCACCCTGGACTATGAGGACAAGTCCATTCTGTTCCCCAATATTCTCAGCACACTGCTTGGTCCAAAGAGGTCCCTGACAAACACATGCCTAACAAAGGAGCCAGTAAGGTAATAGCAGGCAGGCATGCACGCGCGCGCGCGCACACACACACACACACACACACACACACACATGCATACACACACACATGCATGCACATGTGCAGACATGCATTCTCTCTCTCCCTCTCCCTCTCCCTCTCCCCCCACCTCTCTCCCTCTCTGTAGCCAGTGTGTTGAACTCTACCAGCTGAGACTTTTCCTACAGCACTGCTCAGCCCTCCTAGAAACTCTAAGAGGAACACCAGGGGCAAAGAATTAGAAGCCATAGAAAGCAAGACCATCTGGATCTACTTGAGACAAGAGTCTTAACTTGTCTGGACCTGGTCTGTCTGAAAGACTGGAAATCAAAACAGTATGTACTTTGTGCCTGGAGCTCTCATAATTCACTTCGAGCACTCAAGAGGGTCTCCAGAACACAGTAGGCATTCCATTCATACGGTTGCCATGACTACAGGCATCACCTATATGCAGGTGAAGACATCAAGGCTTCACAAGGTTAATTGATATGGACCAGGATCCAGAGCTAGTAGATATTCAAATGTCTTAGCTACTTCCTATTGCTGGGATAAGACTCCAGGCAACTTATTAAAGAAAGCGTTTACCTGGGGCTTACAGTTTCAGAATCCACAACCGTCATGGCAAAAAGCATGTCAGCAGGCAGGTGGGCAGGAGGCTGAAACAGTAGCTATCCCATGACCATGAGGCAGAGAGAGCTAGCTGGTATTAGAATGGGATTTTTGAAGTCTCAAACCCCACTGCCAGAGACATACCTCCTCCAACAAGGCCACACCCCCCAATCCTTCCCAAACACTTCCATCAACAGGGATCCAGGTATCAGAATACATGCATCTATGGGGGCCATTATCATTCAAACCACCACATCAAATAAGGTCATGATGTACGCTTTGCAGCTCTGAAGGGAAGGGCTCCCCCTACACAAGTGTTATGACTCTGCTCCGGCTGCTGTAGGGGAAGGTTTCCCCAAATGTAAGTGTAACAGCTGTACTCAGGCAGAGAAAGGTTTCCCCAGTGAAAGTTCTGCCCCTGTAGAAGCATTACAACTCTTCTCAGAGGTATCCTGGCAGCTGGGGGCCAAGGAATACCAAAAAATCATACCACACAATAAACCTCACAGAAGAGATTTATCGGGAGGGAAAAAAATCTCAGGAGAGTGGCTACCTCTGCTCAGTGGAAAGCAACAGAGAACTGTGCAGAAGGCAGGGCTTATAGGATTTCCAGAGTAGAGATTTCTAGGGTGAGGACTGGTGAGATTTCAATCCTGAGCTTGCATGAGCTCAGGGATTAGTGGACTTCTCTGCTCGGAGATTGGTGGGTTTTCCTGTTCAGGCATTGGTGGATTTTCTTGGCCCTTTTATCTTATAAGCGAACCCTGGCCTGAGGCCTTGTTGACCATCAGACTTTTTTCCTTCTGTGTTGGCTGGTGCAGATTAGGAGACATCAGAGGAGTCTAAGGAAGAAACGAACCGAGTCTGACGTTACAGCCTTGGAGGGTCAATAGGGAGCAGGTCCTGCCTCTGATGGACAAAGGACAGAAGGACAAAAGGAAACCTTATAAGGGCTGAGCGCTGGCCTCTAGAAGGCTCTTGTGTGTTTTATGCTGAGAATTACTTCCCAAAATGGCCATAAAGTTCGGGCTGATCTGCCTCTCTCTACTCTTTAAACTCAACCCCTGACTTTTCTCTAAATTACAGATATTCGAGCTCACTTCAGCCTGGATGCCTTTATATTTCTCACTGCTGAAATAGGTCCCAGGGCCATGCTGTTGCAGCCTTGATGGACAAGAAGTACACTCTGGGTAGTGTCCTACAGTGAGATTTCACACCTGACCCGGGGCTGGAGAATAAAAACTGGGTTGGTCTAGGGCCTTAGGGGAAATGAAAAAGAAGGAAGAGGAGGAAGAAGAGAAAGAAAGGGGAAGAGGAGGAAAAAGGAAGATGAAGAGGAAGGAGGAGGATGAGGGAAAAGGAGGAGGAACGAGGAGGAAGAGGAAAAGAAGAAAAGATAGGAGAAAAAGGAGGAGGAGGAGGAAGGGGAGGAGGGGGAGGAGGAAGAAGAAGAAGGGGAGGAGGGGAGGAGGAAGAGGAAGGAAGGGAGGAGGAGGGGGAGGAGGAAGAGGAAGAAGGGGAGGAGGGGGAGGAAGAGGACACAGAAGAGAAATCTGTGTGTGCATGTCAGGGAAAAGGTGGGCTGTGAGATTCTTCTGGTCCATGGTGCCACTCTAGCACCTGAAAGCAAGTGGCAAAGTCAGCCTCCCAGACGCTTTGATGATAGACAGTGGGTAAGGTCAGTGGTGAAACTCAAGCCAACTGCAGAGTCTCCGTTCCCCATTTCACAGGAGTGGGCCTGCCTCGAGGCCTCCCAACTTCATCCTAGTCAGGTAGAAGCTGGGGTGATCCAAGAAGAGGTGTATCCTCAGAACCAGCCCAGCGATGGCTTCTAAACACAGCCCAAGGCTGTGGGTAAGTTAGGCTCCCCCATGGAAGATCTTTGAGGTCATGTCCATGGCTACCAAAAGCCGGGCCCCTGCTCCTGGGAAATTGTTCTTCAAAGCATCTTGGGCTGTGATGAATCTTCACCGTCAGCTTAAGAAGGTTTAGAATCACCGTGGGAACACACCTCTGGGTGTGTCTGTAAAGGTGTTTCCAGAAAGGTATAGCTGGGAAAGTAAGACTCCTTCCCTACATCCCAACCGTTCCACCCCACCCCACCCCAACTCTGAACCTGAACAGTGCATCCCATGGGCAGGATCAGGGCTGAATGAAATAAGAACGGGCCATAAGAGGCAACCCTCATCTCTCCGTGCTTCCCTGAGACAGATGCCAGGCGGCCAGTCTCCTCACACTGGGCAGCAGCTGAGCCTCCCTCACCACTGAGAAGCATAGCCTGAAACCATGAGCCGAAACACACCCACAACTAATGCGGTGGCCAACACCTTCCCGTCCTCCTGGGTGTCCTTGCCTGAAGATTCTGGGAATGAGTTGCTTTTGGCCACTAGTAGGTATCCCCATGACCCATGAGAGTGGGGTAAACTCACTGTCTCCTGGAATGGAGGCCAGGACTCCTTTGCAATGACTGGGGATATCCTCCAGTCTGACCCTTCATGTCTCAGCCCCAACCCATGTTCCACAATAGGAATGTATCTGTATTTAGTGGGTCTCAACAGCTCTCAGCACTAGCCTCTATGACCTATGACCTCTCTCTCTCTCTCTCTCTCTCTCTCTCTCTCTCTCTCTCTCTCTCTCTCTCTGTGTGTGTGTGTGTGTGTGTGTGTGTGTGTGTGTGTGTGTGTGTGTGAGCTGGATACTAGCAGCCTGGAGTAAGGCTCCGCACTGACCCTCCCTCCAAGCCCCACCTTTGCCTGCTCATTTCTTTCCGCTGATGCTTCTCCACAGACACACTGCTTCTTCTGTTGCTGCTGTAATTCACTGCTTGCATAATGTGTGTCTACACTGGTGGTGAATCTCTGACTGGAGAAGCTCCAGATTAATAATCTATTATTCATGCTAGCCACAGTCTGCACAGACAGCGTCAAAGAAAAGAAAAGCTACTTGTGGAGAAAAGGGGAAGGGAGAAGTCTGCTTAGGACCCAGCAGGGCCTGGGAGCCGTGTCATCTGGCAGCAGAGTAGGACAGATCCTGAGTGGGAGTCACCAACCTAGCAGGGCCCCCTCAGGGTGTCTCCAGGGAGTTTGTTTGCTTTGCTTCCTGTGATCCAAGGTCATTAGCAGAAGGAAGAGGGACAGAAAGAACTGGAGCTGTAGAAGCTCCAGGAAATTCAATGAGGGTGAGTCACGTGGACCTTGGACTTGTGACATTAGGTGAACTCAGAAATGAAGAGCTGCTTAGCTCTGAGTGGGGAGAGACTTGAGAAAGGAAGAACATACTGTTTTCCACACAGTCTGAGGAGCATGGCTGCCCTGTCCTCAGGGAGTCTCAGTCTGAGTAGGCATGGCCCATCCTCAGGGAGCCTCAGTGTCCACCAACTGTCCTCAGGGACTTTCAGACTGAAGAAACATAGCCTGTCCTCTGGAAGGCCTAGTCCTCAGTAAGGCCCAGTCTAAAGATACACAGTCAGTCATCAGGAAAGTAAAGCTCAGTCTAAGGACACACAGTCAGTCCTCAAGAAGGCACAGTCTGAGGATACACAGATTGTCTTCAGGAAAGCTCAATCTGAGGACACACAGTCAGTCCTCAGGAAGGCCCAGCTTGAGGACACACAGTCAGTCCTCAGGAAGGCCTAGTTTGAGGACACACAGTCAGTCCTCAGGAAGGCCCAGTTTGAGGACATACAGTCAGTCCTCAGGAAGGCCCAGTTTGAGGATACACAGTCAGTCCTCAGGAAGGCCCAGTTTGAGGACACACAGTCTGTCTTCAGGAAGGTCCAGTCTAAGGACACACAGTCTGTCTTCAGGAAGGTCCAGTCTAAGGACACACAGTCTGTCTTCAGGAAGGTCCAGTCTAAGGACACACAGTCTGTCTTCAGGAAGGTCCAGTCTAAGGACACACAGTCAGTCCTCAGGAAGGCCCAGTCAGCTGAGAAAGGCTCTTTAAAAATCTACGATCCCCAGACCTTGCCCCTCAACCTCTGAAAGCATGTTTCTCTGTGTACAACAGTTTCGAAGTGTTCGTTATTATCACAGTATATGGCAGAAGGCGAGGGTGAAGAGATGTAACCAGTGTCTAGACCGCTCCTCCTCAATTTCAGTGGGAAAATATTACAGAGTCATTTATAAGAGTTACGTTTTTCCCTTAGTAGAAAGTAGTGCTGTACTTTTCCGCTGAACTCAGCAAATAGAGCACATCCATTCAGTTCCAGTCTCTCTCAAAAATCTAAAATGTGAGCAAAAAGGAGAAATAAATAGAGATAATTATTAACTCTAAGAAAATTAAAAATAGTCGAAGAAAGAAAATGTTTTCATACGCAGTTCTTTCACAACAGAACTTATTAAAACATAAATGCTAATTAAAGTATACTTATTTTTTGCTACAAACATGAACTGAAACTATCCTGGGAGGCTTGGAGGGAGGGTGGTTATGTTATGGTTTTGTGATGGGGGCTCGTATAAGAGTCTAAGTATTCAAACTCAGTAGGGTAAGTAAGCCGGCAAATGGTGTCTCCAAGCAATATTTCAAAAGCCGATAGCATAAGAATAAGCTGAGAGTGTGGCTTAGTTAGCAGAGTGTTTGCCTAGCCTACACAGAGCCGGGGAGTCTGTCCCCAGCACCCTGGAAACTGGGTGCCTCTCAGCACTGGGAAGGCAGAGGCAGAAAGACCAGAAGTTCAAGGTCAGGCTCAATGAGTTCAAGGACAGCGTGACCTACTCAGACCATGTCTTGGAGAAAGAAAACCCATAGGAAATAAGTGGGGGTGGGGATGGGGCTTGGGGGTGGGGGATGGGGCATGAGAGTGGGGGATGGGGCGTGGGGGTGGAGGAAGAGAAAGGAAAGGGTGGCCCCTGAGGAGAGGTTCTGAGAGGACAATGAGGTTGGGTAGCATTTGATCATATTCCAAATCTAGCTAACTTACATACATATGTCTGAGAAAAATCAAGATCCACAAACTCACCAATGGGGAGAGGGTGCAACCAATGGCACCATATTGTTAATCTGATCAATGGTTACAACGAAGCAGCATGGGGAAAGGGGAAGGGTTGGCAGCGGGGCAACAGCCCTGCTTAGAAATATGAGAACGCTGTGTCCAGTCCTGCTGCACTAGCATACACTGGGCGGGTGGTGTAGCGCAGCAGAGGGAGGACCCGGCTGTAGACGGATCACATCAGCTGGGACATTCATGGTGGGAACGGGCCAGCAGCTCTGGTGAGAACAGTGCTCTTCGCTCTTCTTCAGCTTCTACTGTCACCAAGAACCAAGTTGGTTTTGTCTCTCTTACTCTGGTCCTTTGGGACAACTATAGCAACATCCACAGACTGGGTCATGTATGAACCAAGCAGTGGTCTGGAGGCTGGGGAATTTGAGTTCAAACTGCTAGGAGCTTCCGTGTGTGTGTGTGTGTGTGTGTGTGTGTGTGTGTGTGTGTGTGTGTGTGTGTGTGTGTGTATGGTGTTGGACTGAGTGCTGATTCTGCGTTCCATAAATAGTACAGTCCGATTGTGGTCACAGAGTGGAAGGGACAAACAAGACTCTCCGAGCCTCTTTGATAAGGACATTCTCCACTCTGCAAAGAGCATCTGGTAATGGCCTCTTAAAGCTATAGCACTGGAGAAATGTTTCCAATCTACGGAACTTGGACAGATATGTGATTATATGGATGGGGTGAGGAAGATACAGATTGGGCTGTGGGCATGTCTGTGAGTGCATTTGTTTTCTGTTTTTGTTGTTTGTTTGGTTGTTTGTTTGTTTGTTTGGTTGGTTGGTTGGTTTTGTTTTCTTTTTTGGTGTTTCTAGACAGGGTTTCTCTGTGCAGCCTTCCATGTCCTGAAACTCTCTCTGTAAACCAGTGTAGCCTCAAACTCAGAGTTTCACCTGCCTCTGCTTCCCAAGTGCTGGGAGAAAAGGTGTGCACCACCATGACTGGCCCATGGGTGCATTTTCTAGACTGACAATTGATGTCTGGGGTGCCCAGCCACTGTGAGGTAGCTGTTCAAGAAAGGTGACTGCGCAAGCCAAGGTGGGGGAAGCAAAAAAGGTGGGGGAAGCAAGCAATGGACAGTATTTCTCTGTGGCTTTCAGCTATTGCCCTGAGTCTCTGCCTTGGCTGGTCTCCATGATGGACTGTAAGCTGTAAGCCAGAGAAACCCTTTCCTTCCCACATTTTTTTGGTCATGGTGTTTATCAGAGCAACAGAATGCAAACCAGGATGACAAGAGAAGGTCCCTTCAGTTCTAGAACATTCTGCCCCTTTATAGTCCCCAAATCAAGCTTGGAAAGTCAAGCACCAAGGGGGCACACAGAAGCACATCCACTTGCTCACCCAGGTGGCACTTGGACGTCACCTGAGCAAAATTCTAAAGAACTATTCATAAATATTTATGTCCAGTCCGGTACAACTGAATTTAAATTACTTTTTGAGACAAAATTTCACAAGGTAGTGATGGCTGACCTAGAATTCACTGTGCACATGCACTAGTTTTTGTCAACTTGACGCAAAGTCACCTGGGAAGAGGGAAGCTCAGTTGATGAAGCGTCCCCTTCAGATTGGTCTGTGGGGCATTTTCTTGATTAATGATTGATGCGGGTGAATCTGGCCCACTGTGGATGTTGCTATGTCTGGTGGTCCCTGGCAGTGTAAGGAAGCAGGTCAAGCAAGCCATGGAGAGCAAGTCAGTGAGCAGCAGCCCTCCATGGTGCTTCCTGCTTGAGTTCCTGCCCTCTGAGGAGCCACAGTCAGGATGTGAAAGTCAAATAAACCCTCTCTCCCCCCAGATTGTTTTTGGTCACCGATTTTTATCAAAACGACAGAAAAGCAAGCCACGTCAGAAGACCAGGCTGGCGTCAAACTTGTGGCAATCCTCCTGCCTCTATCCTCTGAGAGTCAAGATTACAGGCTCGCATCACCAGACTAGGTATATGTGGTGCTGGGATCAACCCCAGAGATGGATACTAGATAGATAAACACTCTACCAGCCATGTCTAAATATTTGGTTTTTATGATAGCGTGTAGAATTAGCCCCCAGGAGAGTCTCATCTGGTCCTTCATCAATCAAACTCTACATTCCCATTCTCAAGGAACACCGTACACCATCCTATGGAGATCCGCCATCCTCAGGGAAGGCAGGCAGACCTGCAGAAGGGTGACCACTGAATTTCCAATAGCCTAATGCTCACACAAAGTTCACTGTGGGTCGGTGACTCTCTGGGACAGCTTGTCCTCAGCTCCGCTTTCATCTCTACTTCTGCTTTCCTGGTTACCATGGTTACCAAAGCAGGAGCGGAAAGCACTTGGGGACCCCTGCACTAGCAACTGAATGATGTTCAGAAGTCACTTATGACCGTCACCCATGGGCCGTGCTGAGTTACACGATCCCGTCTAAAGGCTGGAGTGGCAGAGCGTCATTTGCGTCTGTTTCCCCAAACCGGGAGACTGGATATGGGTAGGAATGAGTGAAACCTCCCCCACCTCTCAAGCCCACCTCACTAAGCTTGCCTAAACCTCCACAGCTCTTCTCCAGGCCCAGCTGCATCCCAGGCCCTCTTCCACACACCCCTTGACTGTTTCTTTCTGCCTGAGCCCCTTGGCCCGGCCACCGACCGTTCTCATTATCCAGAGGAAGTGCTTGGCACTTACAATTCATTAAGCATTTTTGGAGTCTTTACATTTTCTCCACAGTGAATAATTTAATCTCCCGGACTTTGGGCAAACTGCTGCTCTAGCCTACAGAGAAGACGTTAACAGGAAAGTGGCAGGGGTGGGAGCCTGGGGATGAGCGTCACGACTTCTGAGTTCTTGTGTATGGCTCCCAAGCTGGGGACTTCAAATTACAAGCGTGCCCTGGGACTCTGACAGGATTGTTTCCACATGTTCCTCCACCTGAGACGCTTAGACTGAAAAGGGGGAATGCTGGTAAGGACGTTTGGGCGGCTCAGCGGGAGGACGCTGACCTCAGACCTGCTAATTATTGTAATGATGGAGTATGAAGTGCTGAAGAGGGCCATGCTTTGCACAGGAAGCCCATCAAGGATAGGGACAAAGCATGGGGAGGAAAGGGCAGCCTGGCCCTTGGAGTGCCTGCTGTGCGGTTCCCCAGTTTCCATACAGCGCTGTGACTTCCTGCTGACACACCACTCATCTTACTTTAATCAACATAAAGTGCTTAGTGCATACCATGCTATGATGTGCTGCACCACGTCCATTTGGCACTGCTCTAACAGTGGCTAGTTCCGATACGAAGATAAAGAAATGAGGTCCATTAAGCTCACAGAGTCCAGAATTGAATGACTCATCTCTTTGGCCTCTGAGGGACTTCCAACCTGACTGGATCCCAACACGACAGAGGAAAGTGGTGTCTAGAGAAGGGACCAAGCACATACTCTGGCCTCGCTTTATAACGGCACGTGCTTAGTTGAGTGTATTAACCTCCTGCCAGACTGGACGCCGTGTGAAGGCAGTCCCCTCATAATCTAAACATCTTCCACGAGGATGCACTGTTGACGTCACCCATCAATCAGTCGATCTGGCTGTCTAGGTGGCTGTCCTCGTCCTCTCTCACTCCTTCATGCGTGTCCCTCCCAAAGCGTGCTCCCCAGCAGAGCAGGATCTTCAAGGGTATACAAGTGCTGTGCTCCCCCTGATAGAATCCCCCAAACAAGCTCTCTGAGTTTCTGACTCTCCAATACTGCCACACCAGGGGGGTTCAAATTTCCAGCACATGACATTCTGAGAAACACAATCAAATCTTATCTGAGCCATGACGTATGTGCTCTATAAATAATAACTTATCTAATGTTGATGTGCCCTACAGGGTCCCCATTATCCCTTAATAGATGATTTAGCTGTCCCTTGCATGCACACATATTAAAACACTTGGTCACTGACCCCTCCCCCCAGTTGGTGGCATTGTTTAGGAAGGTTGGAGTGTTTTGGAGGTAGAGCTTTGTTAGAGGAAATACATCTCTCGGGGTGGGATTTGAGGTTTACAGCCTAACCATACTCTCTGCTGTGTCGCTGTTTTCTATGGGTGACCCCGAGCCTTCCCTTCCCCAAAGATCTGTGTCATCTCTGAGGCTGTGATTCCCGATAACGCCTTGGTTCTTCTATGCTGAAGTTATCACAGCCACAGAAAGTAACAAGCACAGCATCCATGCTAGTCAGTCCTTCAAGCTCGTCACAAGGAGTCATTGGCTCCTCCATAAGAGGGACTTGTCTTTCCATAGCTAGTCACTCATGACAGCTAACACCCAAAGGATATCTGTGTGTATTCTACATAGACGATGCTCTCTTGTTTCCCTCTGAAACCATACGGCCCGGGGTTCAAATCCCAGTGCTGCCTCTTACCACCGAGGCGAGCAATCTTCTTCGCTGTCCCATTTTCTCTCCTCTGTAAGATAAAGCCACTGAGAGGCTTCACTGGATCATTGTAAAGATTGAGTGTCAGCTAGCACAAAGGAAATAGACAATAAAATGTCAGTGCTTGCTCATATGTTCCAAAACACAGCTAGCTCATAAAGTGCAGGCCTCGGAGGGGCAGAGGAGACAGCTCAGTGGGTAAAATGCGGTCTGTGGAAGTGCTAGGATGCAAATTCGGGTACCCAGAACCCATGTAAAGAGTCAGTAAGGGTACAACAATGTCAAGCAACCAGAGCTTCCAGGGACTAAGCCACTACCTAAAGACTGACCCTGGACTCTGACCCCATAGGTAGCAATGAATATCCTAGTAAGAGCACCAGTGGAAGGGGAAGCCCTGGGTCCTGCTAAGACTGAACCCCCAGTGAACTAGACTATGGGGGGAGGGCGGCAATGGGGGGAGGGTTGGGAGGGGAACACCCATAAGGAAGGGGAGGGGGGAGGGGATGTTTGTCCGGAAACGGGAAAGGGAATAACACTTGAAATGTATATAAGAAATACTCAAGTTAATAAAAAAAAAAAAAAGAAAAAGAAAAAAAAAAAGAGTCAGTAAGGTGGTGGAGGTTTGTGGCCTCGGCAGATGAGAAGATCCCTGTGGTTCGCTTCGTCATCAGCTTAGCTGAGGAGCTGAACTCCAGACTATGAGAGACCCTGGCCCAAAACATACAGAGGAGAAGCGATTAGGGAAGGCATCTGATGCTGACTTCTAGCTCTCTCTGCCCCTCTCTTTCTGTACACACACACTCATGCATGTACACACTAACCTATGTATTCACACATATAAGAACACACAATTAACCCCCTATCTCTCTCTCACACACTACATATATATGATGCAGTATGTAAAATGTGTATATATTCATATATTATATAACATGTATATTATATGACACGTAATATGTATGTATTTATATGTTATAAATAATATGTATATGTTATATTATATATTAATACTATATAATGTATAATATAATATATAGTTATTACATAATATAGTTATATGTGTATATTATTACATATTTTATATATTATTATTTTATATAATTTTATAATATATAATGTCTATAAATACACACTAATGATTTCTTTTCATTCCAGATACTTCTGAATGTGTGGTAGTACTAAATTTGAGGATAGGGGTTTGCTCTGTATTAGTTCAATATATAATAAATAGCTTAAAAGAGCAGATATTTATTTTCTGGCAGTTTCTGTGGACTGGAAGCCTGGGTGACAGCTCATCCGTGCTCTCCGTTCACTGTCTTCCCTACAGTCAAGATGTCAGCTGGGGCTGCTGGCTCAAATGAGAAAGGATCTACTGCCCGGCTTACTCTGGAGCCACTGGCAGGATTTGGCTCTCCCACAGCTGTTGTACAGACAGTTCCACCCCCTTGCCTGGTGGCATGGCTGGTGGTGGCCACCGGTTTCCTTCACTAGGACCTCTCCAGTGCTTTCCCTCAGGGCACATTCAGAAGAAGAGGAATGAGGAAGAGGACAAAATCAAAACAGAGCTTGAGGTCCTGTAGTCACTGGTTTTGAGAGGTCCTATTGGTTAGAAACCAGTCAGTCACTAGGTCCTGCAGAAGGTGTTATACAGGGCATGGACCAGGGGTCGGGACCCCTGCGTCAGAAGCTGCTCAAACCTCCTCGTTGCCTTCACAAGTGGCTCGTCTTCTGCTGAAAGTGACAAGCACAGAGGCGGCTGCTTTGGGTGCTGCCTCTGTGTCTGGCCCCGGACATCCCATGGAATCCCTCCTGGGTCCCCAGTGCCCATTCCCAGGACAAAGAGTCCTTGCCCAGGAGATGTCCGTGCTGTCTTCACTCAGCACTCTGGAGACCTTGGCTCCCTCAGCTCCACAAATCTTAATTCAATTAAGCTGATGGAGTTAGATTTCCCTGCACTCCTGGAAGGTTTCCAGATAAACAGTCATGCGAGTCCATTCCCAGACCCCAGATGGATGGAAGCAAATAGGGCCTTCCGCCTGGGTTCGGTCAGCCGCGCTCCACACTCTGACGGGCCTTGCAGAGAGGCAAAATCTAAAAAAGGAAAAAAAAAAGGAAAAGAAAAAAGGAAAATCTGTGGTATCCACTTACCTTACCTTACCTCCCTCCCACCCTGCTCGCTCTGAGGCGGAATGCGAGGCCAGCACAGGCGGCCAGGCAGGCTGGCATCAAACCCTCAGCAAGATGAAAGGCCCTTTGGAGGTGCATAATTCAGAAAGCAAGCCCTGCGTACAGCATGTGATTAGAACAAATGTGTGTCCTGGAGGCTAGTACGGCTCTGTGGCAGAGCAAGATCCCGAACAACTCCCTTGGAATCCCTCTCATCTCTTGTCCCCACTCATGGCTCCGAGAGTGCCAGCCCTGGAGAAGGCCACCCACCCGGCGGGCCCCATTTCTCAAACCGAATGCTCTTTCCCCCACCAAAGAGAGCTAATCCAGAAAGTCATAGGGGTGTGGCCGAAAACTGGAATCATAGCATGGGGCCTGGCTGTGTCCCCCAGTCTGGGACGTGGCTCCGAAGGAAGCCCTTTTACTACTGAACTTAATTTTCTCATTCACCCAGAAAAGAAGGTCAAATTAGAAGACTCCCAAAGAGATACCTAAAGCTCTTCATTCCTGCCATTCTTAGACGTCCCCAGGCTGGACAAGGATACCTCGGGTCACTAGATGAGTTACAATGTCTTTGGCTCTGAGGAACTGCTAAGGTTTGAATGCAGATGTCCATTCAGAAGTTCCTTTTGCAATTTGATCCCTGTAGTTGGTAGTTTGGTCGACTTGACCCAACCCATAATCACCTAGGAAGACAGTCTCACTGAAGGATCGTCTAGGTCAGTGGTTTTCAATCTGTAGGTGATGAAACTTTTGGGGTCAAATGACCCTTTCACATGGGCTTACCTAAGACCAACAGAAAACACATAACAGTAGCAAAATTATAGTTACGAAGTAGCACCAAAAATAATTTTATGGTTTATGAGAGATCAGTGCAGCATGAGGAACTGTATTAAACATTGAGAACCACTGCTCCAGGTCAAGTTGCCTGTGGGCATGTTTATGAGGGACTTAGGAAGACAGAGCACACGGTGGGTATCACCACTCCCTAGGCAGGGGATCCTGAACTGGGCAAGACTGGCAAAATCAAGCTGAATAGTGAGCCTGCATTAGTTTGTTTTCTTGGCATTTTATCCTGCAGAAGGACTTTCCCAAAGACCAGCGTTCATGCCTTCCCTGTGTCCAATACTGAAGTACTTTAGATTGTGACGTATTGAAAGAAGAGCTGCTCGGTTCATGTAATGTGTCAAGGGGAAGCTATACCAGTGTGGTCTCCAGTAATATTTTGTTGTTGCAATAAAACACCACGATCAAAGAAACTTACAGGTGAAAGCATTTGTTTTGGCTTATGGAATGGGAGGCATGGCAACAGGTGGCCAGAGCAGGAAACTGAGGCATTCCATCTTCAAACGCAAAGAAAGTAAACCAGAATTGGGTCAAGGCGATAAACCCTCAAACCCTGCCTGAGGGGTGTACTTCCTCCAGCGAAGCTACCCCTCCTAAAGGTTCCATAACCTCCTCCAACAGAGCAGCCTACTGGGTAGCAAGTATTGGGATAGGTGAGCCTATTGGAGTCACTGCTAGTTCAGATCACCACAGTCCCTAATCTAGCATGCCAGAGTTCTTATCAGAATGGGGAGGGGACATAAAGAGCAAATAATCATGCAGACACAGAGGAGCACAGAGAATGGAGCACAGATGGAAATTACTCAAGGCAGCTCTACTCAGGGAACCACGTCCCCTTAGTTATATCACAGTCATTTGCCCACAACTATTGGAGAGGGAACAAAACAAACTCTGGTATTACCAACTGTTGTGCTTTACATGGGAAATGCTTTCCCCCAGACCCCACAAGCTCATGTGTTTGAACATTTGTTCTCCAGCTGGTGGCGCTCTTTTAGAAGGTTGTGAAACTGTTATGGGGTGAAGCCTTCCTGAAGGAAGTGCGTCATTAGGGGTGGGTCTTTAAAGTTTTACGGCCCCACCCACTTTCTGTTCTTGCCCCGCTTTCCTCACTGCAGATGCCATCACCAGCTGCCTCTCACTCGTGCCACCGTGCGTTCTCTTGTGTGATGGACTGGAAACTTAAACCTTTCTCCCTTAAGTTGCTTCTTGTCAGACATTTGGTTGCAGTAACAAGAAAATAACTATCGATAGCAGTTGACCTGAGCTCATTACTTCTAGAGCAAAGTCAGTTTCTAGAGAATGAGAGGGGGGTATGACATTTAAGACATCAAGTCTAACACCCACGCTGGAAAGCTGAACGTGCTGCTGCTCAGAGAAGGAACACTTACTCTGGTTCCTCTCTGCTCCTTCCCCGTGGTAAAGTGATCCCTCCTCATTGCCTTTCCCATGCTGGTTCTTAACTACTGCTGTTCTATGAATCTGTCCTCTGAAAGTGCATGTGTTGCAAGTATAACCCTCAAATTCCTATACCAGTGGTATTTGAAAATGGAAACTTCATTTGGGAGCTGATGAGATTAGAGACAGCCACAAGGGTGAAGCTTTTATGAGGCTATTAGTAGATCTATTGATTACTTCTTTCTCATTGTGGTACAGTAACAACCAGAGCAATCATGGAAGGAAAGGTTTAATTTGGCTCACTGTTTAAGGGAACACAGTCCGTCATGGTAGGGAAGGTATGGCCGTAGGAGTACCTATGTGATGATGTAATCAGGAAGGAGGGCAAGTTTCAGCTGACTTTTCCCTCTTTCCCTCTTATTCAGTCAGTGATCTCAACCCATGGGATAGTGCTTCCCACATTCAGATAGATTTTCCTTCCTCCATTTAAATCCTCTCTGGAAACACCCTCATATGTGTATGCTCAATGATGTACCTGACTCATGCCCTAAGGTTTTCTTAATGTGTGAACCATCACAGTAGTGTTAGCAAAGAGGAAGAAACCCAGCTAGCAATGCTTGGGCTTGTTAGCATCCCTTCTGCTGTGCTATGAGGTAGCCCAGGCTTTCTCACATGTTGAGGATATCCCAGCCCCATACTCACTCTTAGACACCTCAGCCTCGACCCTGGGACAAATAAACACTCACTCTTTATAAATAACCTGACCCTGTGTTTTTGTCATAACAGCACACTAAAGACTAAGACAGGGTTGACTCTGACTTACAGGATCAGAGGAATGTGCTTAGGAAGTGTCGAGGAAGTAAGATAACAATGGGATCTTTTCAGAGCCCCTCAGCATCTCAATTCACACGGGTCAAAAGGTGAGCTAACTTACAAGGGCTAAAAACCAGATTCAGAAATCAGGAAGATCCCCCCCCCCATAGGGCTCCTGGAAAAAAAAATTGGTCCCAGCTTACAGCCGTTTGGGAAGGTTGTGAAGACTTTAGGAAGCAAATCGTCACTGGAGAGTAGGGTGGGGGGGGGCGATAAACAGGTCTTGAGATCTCATAGCTTCACACATTTTCTGTTGATAAATTGCTTGTTCCCTCACTGCAGAAACAATGTGACCACCCATCCATCTCCCAGAGCTGTTGGTTCCTTAGGAGCCAGGGTCTTGGTGTGTGCTAAGGTTGAACAGGAGTTGTCAATGGGAAGGGGCAGAAAGAGAGGGAGTTGGGTAGTTTAGGAGAAAGCTGTACTTGCTCTGGCCTCTGGAAGGCCTAATCTTAGAGCCCCAGCCTATGGTGGAAGGCGTCTTTGGAGAAGACCCAAGACAGCCATGGCCACACACAACACTTACTTCAGTGGCATCTATTGCAAGTCCATTACCCAAATCCACTCCTGTTTCTTGAAAGAGCTCTTCACTCAGCACAGAGCGCCTTTCTACTGTGGCTGCCCAAGCCCCTTAAGCTGCAGTTCCCTGACTTCCTTAGTCCGGCTGCGTGTGAAGGCAAACAGGGGTATGTGGAAAAGAGGCAGCCCTGCTTCATCAGCTCTGCAGCAACCCCTCCACCCCCAAGGCTCTGTCCTCACTGGATGCATTCTCTGGGGCTCCCTTTCCAGCAGGTGACCCTGCTTCCCGTCATCACTGCCTGCTTCCTCCTAGCCTGGGAATGGTGACTACATCCAGTCAGCTGACCCGTTCCCTCCCTTGTTAACCAAATTCCCAAAGGAAATCCCTTTAGAGACAAAGACTTTTAAGAGATTTTATTTTCCGACACCACCTGTATGGCACAGAACTTGGGATGGTTCTTCTTTGGGGGTATCTTGAGAGAATTTTGAATCAGCAGGAGCCGCACCTCTGTGTTTGACTTGGGGAAAGGGGCTCTGGATTAGTTTAACCAAGGTGGGGAGCTCCACCTTGAACATGAATAGCTTCATCCCATGGGCTAGGATTCCAGGCTGAATAAAATGAGGGCTGAGGGCCAGCATCATCCCCTTCTGCTTCCTGACTGCAGATGTGACCACCTCTCCCCTGCTCTTGCTGCCTGGATTTCGCCACCATGACATCTTCGAACTGTGATCCCAAATTAACCCTGCCCTCCTTAAGTTGCTTTTCTCTTGTATTCTATCAGAGCAACGAGACAAGTACTACAGAGGGTTTCTTGTTTGGAGATCAAGTGTAAAACATGGGTATATAATTGACCCACAAAACAACAGACATGATACCCTCATTCCCTAAGTTGATGTAGTCAGACTGTTGGTCACAACAAAGATAGTGTAGACTTTGCCTGTGCATGGCTCCCCATCCCCACTTTCCAATTCATCTGAGCAGACTTGCTTGTGTCTATTCCTTTCTAGCCTGCATGTATTACAGGAGCAGGGGCATATCTAGTCCTTGCCATCATGCCTAGGTATCCCTTTAGTGGTATCTAACACGAAGCTGAGGGAATGAATGCATGATGAAAGGAAGGAAGGAAGGAAGGAGCTTCATGGTCAAGTTCATCCTCCAACTACTGTCTATGCTCTTCTTCTCTTTCTTCAGTTTTACATCACTCTTTTTAAAGAAACAGCAACAGCAGCAAGAATAACAACAGTCTATACTGCTTTGCTGAACCGCATCTGGTTTCTCTGTTTCCTTTCTTTATCAAGTCAGGGCTAGTAACAAGTGTCAACCAAGCCCAATTCCATAGCATACCTGAGTAGAGGTCTCGGTGTCAGCAAGTAACCAGAAAAGAGACAAGGCACGCGGTTGGAGAATGGAATGTAGGCAGGGTTATAGCTGTGGTCCCCACAGTGAATGTCTTCCTGGTGCCATGGGGAGGGAGTGGAAATTATGGGAGGCAGACCTTGAGCCATCTTCCCTTCCCAATGGTCCAGGCCCTTACTCCCTCTCTATAGGCCTGCCTTGCTGGAGGCAGGAGAACAGGGAAAACACTGGGCTTGGCTCGCAGACACGGGTGAGTGGAGGGGTCATGCCTGGTTTGGTATCCTAGCAAAGGAAGGATGGGGGCCCGATAGAGAGAATGGAGTTAGGCACTAGCCCAGGAAAGCTGCTGTGGTCTGAACAGCAGGTTTCCCACACACAACTCAGCCCACACACATTTCAGTGAGCTCCAGGGTCTGGGCAGCAGCAGGATCCAAGGATGGCCTGCGGGAATGCGGAGCGTCCAGCCTGGCTTCCCTACCCGGGAAGCTGATTGGCAGCATACCAAGCTAACACACAGCAGTGCTTCCTTATCATATGCAGTGGAACGTTTCTAGAGCCCCAGCTGACGAGAGGGGAGGGCAGTGAGGCGAAAAACAGAGACTCAGGGCCTAAGGGTTGCTTTCCATAATTCTTTGAGGTTCAGAGATTCCAGACCAGAGCCCTTTCTGATGCTACAGTGAAACTGGGGCATCTCAAACAGTGAGAAAATCTGGTTCCTCAGAGGAAAGGGTTAAGTGGAAGAGGAACTGGACAGTGTGGAAGCCTCTGCCAGCTGGTGATCTATCTTGGAGTCCTGGGTCACTGGGTACAAAAGCCAAGGGCAGAGAGACTCTGAACAGTGGGAGTGCAGTGAGAAGAATGCATGATCAATGCCACTAGGGAAATGCTGGCTTCCGCTCATTATGTCAATCATCGTGTCATTATCGTGTCATTCATTATGTCACTAATTATGCCATTCATTATGTCACTAATTATGTCATTCATTATGTCAATCATTATGTCATTATTGTATCATTCATTATGTCACTCAATATGTCATTCATTATGTCACTCATTGTGTCATTCATTATGTCACTCAATATGTCATTCATTTTGTCACTCATCATGTCATTCATTATGTCAATCATCATGTCATTATTGTGTCATTCATTATGTCACTAATTGTGTCATTCATTATGTCACTAATTATGTCATTCATTATGTCAATCATCATGTCATTATTGTATCATTCATTATGTCACTCATTATGTCATTCATTATGTCACTCATGTAATTCATTTTACCACTCATGTCATTCATTATGTCAGTCATCATGTCATTATAGTGTCATTCATTATCTCACTCATTATGTCATTCATTATGTCACTCATTCATTACGTCACTCAATATGTCATTCATTATGTCACTCATGTAATTCATTTTACCACTCATGTCATTCATTATGTCAGTCATCATGTCATTATAGTGTCATTCATTATCTCACTCATTATGTCATTCATTATGTCACTCATTCATTATGTCACTTGTCATGTCATTCATTATGTCACTCATCATGACTTCATTGTATCATTCATTATGTCACTCACTGTGTCACTCATGTCACTCATCATGTCGTTATGTCACTCATTATATCACTTATTATGTCATCCATTATGTCACTCATTATGCCACTCCTTATGTCACTCATTGTCACTCATTATGTCCTTCACTCCTTAAAACCCTCTCAAAGAGCTAGGAAGATGGCTCAGTCTCCGTCGCTAAAGCACTTGCTGTAAGCATGATGACTGGACTTCAGATCGCCAGCACCTGTGTAAAAACCAGGGAGAGAACATAGACAGCTGTAATCCCATCACTGGGGGCAGGCAGGAAGAGGACATAGGACGATTGATTGGACTCCTGGGGCTTGATGGCCAATCAGTACTGCAGGACCAGCAAGCCACCAGTCTAGTAAAAGACCTTATCTGCAAAACTTAAAGTGGAGAATGCAGAGTGATAGAGGAAGAAACAATATGCTGACTCTGACCTCCCTACACACTCAAGCATGCACACACACGCACACACACACACACACACACACACATCTCTATCAAGTAGATACTATTGTTATTTTATAACCAGAGTGAACTGGACCTCAGAGTTACTTGCTAGGGACACTTACCTTGATGAGCAGTCCCAACAAACCTAAAACCAGTACACTGGCCTCCAGAGCCTATAAATCTTGCAAAACATCTCTGTCCTGCCTCAGAGGCATAAAGCCATCACTGCTGTGCTATACTAGAGTCAGGCCTCGGTTGTTAATTCCTCTGTGGTCTGCAGGTTTTGGAATTCTAAGAGTCTGGGTTCAACTGTACAGAGGCCATTACTTGGACATTTGGGGCCCAGCTGTTTCCCTCATGCTCCTAACCCCTTTCCTGGGCTGGGGTCCAAATTTCTTTAGTACTCAGTAGCCTCACCATGATCTAGGCCTTGAACAAAGCCCCTGTCTTAGCTTCAGACTAGATTGTTCTCTTGGTCTGATTGTCTTCAACGCAGCACCTACCGAAGTCCTTTCCAGCGATCTTCCAGTGATACCGTATCTGGAGAGGAGTCCGTGTACCCTTATTTGGCTCTCTCAAGATCTGTACTTCAGGGAGGATGCTGATTTGATGATTTCACCATCCTGGACACACCTCTGCTTGTGCCCTTCTCCCTCCCCATGGACCAACTTCCCTGTAAGCAAGGGATCCTTTTCCTTGTGTCTTAGCATTTCTGTTGCTGTGAAAAGGCACAATGACCACAGCAATTCTTCTTGTAAGGAAAACATTTAACTGGGGTCTGGCTTACAGCTCAGAGGTTAGTCCATTGCTCTCATGGCAGGGAGAGTGGCTGCATGCAGGCAGACATGGTGCTGGAGGGGAACCTGCGAGTTCTACATCTGGACCAGCAGTCAGCAGGAAGAACAAGTGAGCCACGGGGCCTGGCTGGAGCTTCTGAAACCTTCAAGCTGGTCCCCAGTGACACTTCCTCCAACAAGGCAACACCTAGGGCCACTCGCTATGAGCCTATGGGGGCCATTTTCGTTCAAACCACATTTTGGCAAAATGCCATTGGTTTAGACCATTTCTAGTGTCAGAGTTTCTGGGAAGATTTTCCCAGAACCCTCTTCTCCATGCCAAGTACCCTTCAAACTTCTGAGTTGGTTGTGAGGAGAAGGAGAGGAAGAAGAAACAGAAACAACAGCAGTTGCTCTGGGGAGCTCCTGCCATGCTGTTCATTCATTAGCTTCTTTTGTCCTCATGAGCACCTGGGGCCATCACCCTAACACTACAGAGAGAAGTATAGGCCCAGGAGGTTCAGCAGCTTGTTGGGAGCGATGTCCTTGAAGCCCTCCATTGTTGATGTTAATATTATGGTTAGAGTTAAGTATGACTGGGTTCATGGAAAATCCCCAGCCAGCTGCAGAAGACTAATACAAATGTGGTGGTCAAGATGAATAATCATATGATAACGTCTGACATTAAGATACCCAATGTGATGACCTGTAACCTTTCTGAAAAACCAACATCCTGCTGTCCAATAGATATGACAAACCTGTGACCTTTCTGATAACCTGTCAACATCAGCCTACTCCCTGACCACACGAATATTATGTCCTTGGCCTGCGTAAATGTTTCTTACTTCCCCCCTCCCTCTGTTACCCATTTTATGGTATAAATTCAGCCTTGGAAAAAAATAAAATTGTCGCCTTGATCAGACTCTTGTCTTGGCGTCCTTCTTCAGATCTCTTGTCCCCCATTTTCTTCCAGGTACTCAGCACCCCTGTCGTTGACAGCAGCTCACCCATCGACACACAGTAAGAAGAGAAAAGCCAGGATCCAACCACGGCTGTGTAGTTCTGTCAGTGCTGTTAGCACACCAAGGATCCTTCACACATAGAACACTTGGGAAGTGCCGGCTAGACAATGGGAGAGAATCCCATTGTGTCACCTAGGCTGGATCCAGAGTCTCCTCTGACCATTTGAATCCTTGAGATCAGGGCCCATCTTGGGGGCTGAAGGCGTCTCCTGTGTTAGGCTCAGCAGTAAAGAGAAGGACAAGCAAATCTTTAGTCAAGAAGAGCAGATGAAGGACAGAAGTAAGTTTTCTGCCCTGGCTACTCCAGGTGAAGAGAAAGCCCGTGAAGACCAGGTTAGGAATGAAAGAACCCCTTTTATAGACACTTCAGGTAGGAATATAAGAAGGAAACACTGTGTTCCAGGAGGGGCCTTGGTAGGGCTTTGTCCCTTGGGCCTTGTTCTTCCATCTCAAATAAGCCTGTGGGCTCACACACACACACACACACACACATACACACACACATACACACACACACATACACTCACATACACACACACACACACATACACACACACATACACACACACACATACACTCACATACACACATACACACACATACACACACACATACAAACAGACACACACACATATACACACACATACACACACATACACACACACATACACACACATACAAACATATACACACACACATACACACACACATACACACATATACACACACACATACACACACATACACACACATACACACACACATACACACACATACAAACATATACACACACACATACACACACACATACACACATATACACACACACATACACACACATACACACATATACACACACACATACACACACATACACACACACATACACACACATACACACATGCACACACATACACATACACATACACATACACACACACGCACACACACACACTCACACACACAAACACACACACACACACACACACACACACACACACACACACCGGCCCAGCGTGTGCTCTGCACCTGTCATCTCTCACACAGCCCAGGTGTAGGAGGTGGACCTGGGAACTACAGAGGTCAAGAGGGGACGGTGCCAGCACCAGCAGTCACTTAGCTTAGCTTCGTGGCGTCCACTCTGAGCCCATCAGTCACACCAATCTGTTCTCCTCAGAGCCCTTCTTAACCAACCACCAACTTGCTTGGACAAGGGAAACCTACCGCTCCCCAATTCACAAACTGCCCACTCACCAGCCCCACTATGTCCTCCAACTACAACTGTGTCTCTGCATCCCTCCTCCCTACCACCGTGGCCCAGCCCAGAGCTCTGCGCGCCATCTGGAGCTGAAAACCCAGTTTCCCCAATCCCCACCCCATGCCAGAAAAGCATCGTCATTTACAAGTGAGACACTGTCACTTCCAGTTTTAAAACTTCCAGTGGCTCCACGCTGTCCAAAGGATGACAATTCAGACTCTTAAATTCCTCTCCTGCTACCCACATCATCTCCTTCTCCTCCATGGTACACACGCGGCTGCCATATGTGCAGCCTACAGCTCCCTTCATCGTCTATTCAGGTCAACTCCCCATCTCCACAGGATGCCTACTACGCTTTCCTCCGAGGCAAAGATGGCTCAGTTCCTCCAAGAAGCTTCCCATCCCTCCCTTGTCCTGTCCTAATCCCGCCCTGATCCCGCCCTGATCCCGCCCTGATCCCGCCCTAGTCCCGCCATGGTCCCTCCCTGGTCCCGCCCTGGTACTTCCCTGTCAAGCCCCTGAGTGTTGCCTCAATAGGCCTCCATCACTATTCTGCTGCCTGTGTTTCCCACTGCGGTATCTCCTAGGATATAGACCCTCAACTCATTCATGTTCTTCTTCTTTTCCCTACTGCTCCACCCAGAACAGAGTTTAGTGGGAGCTTGGGGAACACATCTCAAAAAGAACTGAAATTATCTTTGCATCATCCATGTACAAATAGGCGAACTTGCAAGCCTATTGCTTCAGGGCTTCTGTGAGGACAGAGAGAATGAGGGCTTGTGAAGGGCTTAGAATATGCTCCGTGGCTGTTTGAGTTTATCAACACCGTGCTTGCTGAGATTTGGTGTGAAATGTACTCAACCAGACCTTGAGAGAGGGAGAGTGTAGTCCCAGATTGGGCATCAACTGTGAGGGTAACCTTGAGCAGGTCTCTTATCCTGTCTGAATTAGTCTTTAATAACTGTTATTTTCCCTCGGAGCTTCATCCCAACGTTGAATGGCCCCTTGTATTATCCCCACATCTCCCTCCCTTTAGCACAGCTTATTAAGAATTTGCAGGAAATTAGTGATGCTTCTTCACTTATGACCATCCTAACACGTCAGCCGCTTGGAGACCAGTGCATGGAGGATCTTGCACCACTGTCCAGTTGAACCTTCTTCCAGGTTTCCAACACATGTCTCAATCCAGATAAGGAAAGAGGGGTTGGGAAGACAGCTCAGCAGGTAAATTACTTATATTGTGCAGGTATGAGGAGGACAGGGGCTTGGGCACCCAGCACCCGTGTAAATGTACGCTACCCTAATAGAGTACCATGTAGCCCAGGCTGGCCCCAAACTTGCTCTGTAGCCGAAGATGACCTTGAACTTCTAATCTTCCTCCTTGAGCTTCCAAGTGCTGGGATTGCTGGTTTACAGCGCCATGCCTCTTTGCTGGATGCTGAGGACCAAACCCAGGACATCCTGAAATTCAGAGAGGGTCCCCCGAGCATCTGGGGAGCTAAGCTGGACACATCAGTGAGTTCTTAATTCAAGAGAGAGGCCCTGCCTCAACACGAAAGGTGGAGAACATGAGGAAGACATTCGACATCATTCCCTGTCCTCCGCATGCACACATGTGCACATGCATCTATACTCCTACCTAATCACAATGCACACACATACATGCAAAGATGTTCTGGAAAGACTGGCTGGGGATACAGCTCAGTTAACAGAGTGTTTACCTGCCATGCAGGATTGGATTCTCAGCATCCAGCCAAACTAACATGGTGGTATGAACCAGTAATCTCAGCACTTGGGAATTCAAAGCAGGAAGGTCAGAAGTTCAAGGTCATCCTTGGCTACATAGCAGCTTTGAGGCCAGCCTGGGCTACTTGGTGCTCTATTAGGGTAGCATACATTAGTAATCCCATTGTGGTTCTGTGGTCCACAAGTTCAAGGTTAGGCTGGGCAACATAGCAATGCCACACATCAACAGTAAATAAATAAATGAATAAAATTTAAAAAATGAAATAAAAACAAACCTTTAAATTAAATATTTTACATGGACTTCAATTTTGACAAACAAACTATGTCTTTCTTCTTTTCTCACTTTTTTGTGATCTGGTAAAGCTTGAGTGAATGAATGAATGAATGGGTGAATGAATGAATGAATGAACATCCCACAAATTGGGTATTTGCAGATACAGAACAAAGACACAATGTCCTTGTGCACCCCTACAAAATACGCATAGAAAACACAAAGGCCTCTGGTCCATACCACCGCCCCAGCCCCAGCCTCAGCCCCAACCCCAACCAAAGCCCAAGTTCCAGCCCCAGCCCCAGCCCCAGCCCCAGCCCCAGCCCCAGCCCCAGCCCCAGCCCCAGCTCCAGGCCCAGCCCCAGCCCCAGCCCAGCCCCAGTCCCAGCCCCAGGCCCAGCCCCAGCCCCAGCCCCAGGCCCAGCCCCAGCCCCAGCCCCAGCCCAGCCCCAGTCCCAGCCCCAGCCCCAGTCCCAGCCCCAGTCCCAGTCCCAGCCCCAGCCCCAGCCCCAGCCCCAGCCCCAGCCCCAGCCCCAGCCCCAGCCCCAGCCCCAGCCCCAGCCCCAGGCCCAGCTACAGAGGAAATAGAACTTCCACAGCAAAGTCACACAGCATCTTACCAAAACCAGGTTTTGTGTTTAAAGCAACCTGCTCTGTGTAAAACTCTCCAGCTTGGTCAGGCCACAGAAAAATACCACCTATACTTCAAAAGCTGTTCTTATTATCCGTAGGTTCCAGGGAAAGAAGACTTGCATCTCATGGAACCTGCTTTGGAGTTGAAGTATGTTCCCTCCGATAGAAGTGTTGGAAGTAGACAGGTAACTATATTACCCAGAAATCCCTACGTCTCAGTCTAGGCTCCAGTCCGTGACTTGAATTGTGACCAGCAGAAGCTCCAACCACTATGGGCCAAATCAGAGGACAAAACTAAAGAAGGCATCATCTGTCCCACCAAGAACTCAGAGCCGCAGTAGGGAAGAGAAGGGCAGAGTGTCCAGTTTTTCAAAACCTGCTGTCTTAGGGTTTTACTGCAGTGAACAGACACTGTGACCAATGCAAGTCTTATAAAGTACAACATTTAATTGGGGCTGGCTTACAGGTTCAGAGGTTCAGTCCACTCTCAAGGCAGGAACATGGCAGCGTCCTGTCAGGCATGGTGCAGGCAGAGCTGAGAGTTTCACATCATCATCTGAAGGCTGCTAGATTCCAGGCAGCTAGCCCACACCCACCGTGACACACCCACTCCAAGAAGGACATACTTACTCCAACAAGGCCACGCCTTCTAATAGTGCCACTCCCTGGGCTGAGCATATACAAACCATCACACCTGCTTTAAGAAAGATGATCAAACCAGGGCACTGCCAACCACTGCCTTACCCAGGCCCAAGTGAAGCAAGGCACAGATGGATAGATATAGTCACCCTTCCCACCACGGAGGGTACCATTTATTTATTGAAACTAAGATTAGACCAAAGAAATTTGTGTTCCCAGGGAGCATCTCTATTCCTAAGGCATTTGGCAATCTGATAAAGTCATACCCATGAAGGGCCTCTAGTCTGACGAAGGTGTCCATCTTCAGGGCATGCCCAAACAATGGAATATCTGAACCCAGGGCCTACTCTGTCTCTGCCCTGCACTTCCTGACACAGTGTCCTCTCCAGCCAGCTGGTGCAGGCTTGCAGCCCTGATGGACACAGGTGGCTTGGCACTTGTCCTCGCTCCACTGAACCTCGGGTCAGGCTGGCTTCGGAGAGGGGATGGGCAATTCTCACATCGATGATGAGAGCTGCACAAAGCAGACGGACCACGAAGCAGAGGACCGAAGCATGAGCAGGTGGCCAGCCAGCAGTAGGAGCTCTCAACTCCTCTCTCAAAAACCTGTACCCCATCCTCTTCCCGCCCCTAAGATGCTGTTTCCTCCTTTCCCTCCCCTTTCAGAAAAGCTTGCTTTCCTAGCTCAGGAAGCTGCCATCCTGCCTTCCTCTGCCTCCAGTCCCACAAAGGGCCAGCATCTGCCCTAGGTCACCAGGGACAGGAATCCACTTCTCTCAGAGACATCTGCACTTTCTAAAAGGAAAGCTTAGGGTGCCCTCGTTTAGACAGCTCCTTCTCTATCTGACCAAATAAGTCAGAGACCTTTATTTCCACTGTAGTTAGGAGCTCCATGGCGTTGGGCTATCTGTGCCCTACTCCCCACGATATACAGCGTTAGTCCTGTTTCTGAAGTGGAAGTCTGTGGAAAATCTCTGTAACTCTAGATAGAACACTTCCTTCCCCTGCCCCCTCTGTTTTATTCTTCTCCAGTTTTTTTCTTTAAAAACGTTTCTAGGTAGGTATACAAAACAATGGGTACATTGTTACATGCATGCATGCCTCTCCTCTGTATGCTGTTCAGTGATCCTCCCTGCCTCGACTTTCCTTGGCTGGGCTGTTTTTCTCTCTTTCCCCAGTTACCCCCTATCTTCTTCTTCCCTAAGGTCTGTATCCATTTCTGTCTCCTTTCTCCTTTGTGTTTCTCCCATGAGAAGGGGCATTATTGGGAAGTGTGGCCTTGCGGGAGGAAGTGTGTCATGTGTGGGTGGGCTTTGAGGTCCCATGCTCAGGCTCCGCCCAGTGCAGAAGAGTGTCTCCTTCCTGACTGCCTGCAGGAAGTGGTTTCCCCTGGAAGCCTTTGGATCAAAACGTACCCACTTCTCCAGCGCCATGCCTGCCTGGACACTGCCACACTTCCTACCATGATGATAATGACTGAACCTCTAAAACTGTAGGCCAGCCCTAATTAAATGTTGTCGTTTATAAGAGTTGCCCTGTCATGGTGTCTCTACACAGCAATAAAACCCTCACTAAGACAGAAACTATTTCAACTTTTATTTTTCAAAGTGTGTGTGTGTGTGTGTGTGTGTGTGTGTGTGTGTGTGTGTGTGTGTGTGTGTGTGGAGGTCAGAGGACAATCTGGGGTGGGGGTCCTCCCCTTCCATGTTCTTTGAGGTAGGCTTTCTTGTTCAGCATTGTACACAGCTCTTCGACTAGTGAACTTCGAGAAATTGTCCTGTCTCCCCTCCCATTTCAGGATAAGAGTGCTGGGATCACAGAGACAGTACTCACCTTGCTTCTTGGGAACACTAGGGATCCAAACTTAAGTCCTTACACTTGCACAGAAAGCCTTTACCAATAGAGCCAACATTTGTTCTGTTTTTCTGAGGTAAAGTCAGCTTCAAACTCCTTCCACAAGAAGGGCTAGCCTTGAACTCCAGATTCTCCTGCCTCAGCCTCCCGTGTGCTGGGATTGCAGGCTGTGACCCACCACACCCAGCTCTTCTGAGCTCCAGGTACCTCATAATCTGAGAAAATAAGAATGCTTTCCGGCACCTCAAATGATGATGGTCCTTGCTCAACAAGGAGAGCTTGGAGAAATGTCTTTTACACTTGCTGTTACCATTAGCTGCAAGTGACTGGGGCACAACCTAGACCCAGAAACCTTATTCCCCAAATACGAAACTAGATCCAAAGTATGGTTAACTCCAGGGTAGGGTTTCTGCAAGCCCCTCCTTCATATCCATGTTCTTTTCCCCCAACAGCCCCAAATGCTTTGAAGAGCAGGGTTAACAAAGAACACCCTTGACACACACACACACACACACACACACACACACACACAAACATGTACACATGCACACACACACACACATACACACACACACACGCCAGATACCTCATTTGTTTGATTTTATTTTGAGATAGACTTGCCTAAAACACATGGTAATCCACCTGCCTCAGCCTGCTGAGTGCTGGGCTTACAAGTGTGCCCCCACCTTACCCTTTTAAAAGGACTTGTTTTTCGATATTGGGATCAAAGCCCAAGCTCCACACAAGTGTTCTCTGATCTGAGCTAAAGTCCCAGCCCAGGTCAAGCTAAGGTTAACACACTGCTTCCAAGAGGGCTTTATGCACGCGTGCACGAGTGTACACACCATGCACCCACACACACAGGCTCATGCACATCCATGCACACCTCCAACATGGTCCCACTCAGACACATTTATAAAACACAAAGCGAGGGCTACCATTGTTGGTCTTGGGGTACTCCAGTAAGGTTGGAAAGCTAGACTGAGGTCCCTGCTAATAATCCTCCCATGCATGTTTCCCTTTTAAGGCGGGAGTCACCGTGTGCCCTGTTGGCTTTCCAAAATGACAGTTCAAACAGCTAACGGACTCAAATGTGAAATTCAGGTTCCCATCATCGGTCTCCCTGGACCCACTCCTATGATGTCACACGACGCTGTACACTCACACACATGCCTGGTAACCTACCAAACCAGCAGCCCTGGAGGGCTATCCCCAGTAACAAGCAGAGCCCTTCCTTCCTGCTCTGCAGCTCACAGGACCCCTGGTCTCAGACCTCATCCCTGCCACACACACACATGCGCGCGTGCGCGCACACACACATACACACACACACACACACACACACACACACACACACACACACACACAACTCAGCCTGAGAAACTGCTCGTGTGCCTCATTCAAATGCAGGCAAATTGCTGAGTCGTTGTTAAGGCTTCTTGGAGGCAGGCAGATCAGGAGCCTTAAATCATCTTATCGTGTCCCCAGCAGTTAATAAATCTGTGGTGGGCACCTTCTCGCTGGCTGCTGGCAGCTAAAGAAAAGGGCAGTTTTACAGCTAAGCCCACAAAGAAATCTCTTCCTATTCGGGCTTATTAGAGTCCATTATTACTTACTCCCTTCTGCCGTGAAACTGTTATCTTAGCACACAATGGTATTACCAAAGTATTCGGGAACGTCCAGCTGTCCCTTGGAATGTCTAAGAGTCCCTTGGATGTTGAGGCCTGAGGGTGCAGAGGCTTTGTGGTGCAGGCCACAAGGGAAGGAGAAAGCAGTCTTTGAGGAAAGGTGACTGCTGGGTGCTAGCAAGCTTCTGGCTCTGCCCCATCTCCTGCACAATAGCCCATATCCAACTGAACCGTGAGCGAAAACAAACCTTGCCTTCTTGAAGTTGCTTCTGCCTGATATTTTGGCACAGCACTGAGAAAACTAGTCAATACGAAGATGGTGATATTACCTACTCCACCTCTGGGTTGCAGAGGGGGCATAACAGGGAGCTGGTTTGATGGTTGACCCTCAGGAGCTGACCCTAGCTTCAGAAAGCGGAGGTATTCTCAGCTCCAAGGAAGAAGCTTGATTCAATGTATGCAGCCTCTGACCCTCTGACTCTTCTCTCTAGGCTTCAGTGTCCCCCCCAGTGGCTACGTGAGTGTCAGAGATAACACCTGGGTGCTAAAGTTCTCAAGAAAGCAGGGTTACTCTTCAGTTCTCTGTCTAGTCATTATTTCATCTGGAGTGGAGGCAAGAGCTTCTGATGAAAGTCACAGAGGTCCTGGCCCGTGGAATGTTTGTGTCCACCCCACCCCACCCCCGGAAAGTAACAGCAAGCTGACCTGGTTCACAGGCACAGAGAATGGTGGTTACAGGTGGATGTGGCAGCCAGCCTCCAAAGTGGTGCTTAGCGACTCCATCTCTGGTGTATCTGCCTCCAACAGTGAGTGGACGTGCACTGTGTAGCCCAGAGAAGAGAGCAGAGTGTGGTGACAGGTTTGACTACCTAGGACTTCCCTCTTGGTGCCTCCAGCTATTGGGGGGGGGGAGCCAGCTATGGAACAAAGGAGTATTCCTCCCGACCACCTGGAGAAAACCCTAGGCCAAATGCCAGCCCCAGCTTTCCAGCTGTGTAGGGAGTCTCTCAGGAAATGGAGCCCCAACTCCAGTCATTCCCCTGATGACAGGAAAGGGGAGACCCTGAAGCAGGACTGGTGAGAGAGCTTAGTAAGGTGTTTGCTGAGCAAATCTAAGGATCTGAGTTCAATCCCAGGCACCTGTACAAAGAGGCTTGAGGCCATGGATGTGCCTGAAATCCAGGTGTGGGGGAGGGGCAAACAGTGGCCAACCAACATAACCTAATTACGGGGTCCCAGGACCTAGTCAGAGACCCTGTCTTAAAGAAACACTGTGGACCCCACCAGGATGCGACATGAAAGAGAACACCTCGGAGACTAGGGGCCAAGAGCAAACTTCCTATGAGCTATAGGAACCTTTAGACACTGGAATCCGGGTGCTTGTTACCACTGCATGGCTTAGATTAGCTTGACCAGTGTGTGTATGGTCCAAATAACATAGCTACTGAGATCCAATTACCCAGCCCGGGTAGGGCTCTAATAGAGCAGGAACTGCGCTGTCATCTTGCCAAGTTGTTGCACTCTCAGGCTTTTGTTTCCTATCCCATGAAGCTTTCCGAGCTGTGCTTATTAATAAAGGCACTGGGGACACGGCCTGTGACCTAGAGCTTCTTACAAAGGAGGGACGAGAACACTGAAAGGCAGCAACAGAAACCCATGATACATTTCTGTGTGCAGAAAACAACAAATCAAGCTGGTGCTGACTGGAACCATGGGCCATCTACTGTTTACGTAATTAGCGAAAGGTGGGTGGTACAAGGCCAGCTCATCTACCCAAAGTTCTCCGGGCTCCTTGCCCTTTCTCTGTAGACTGCAAGCTTGCAGGTTCTCATATGTAGAGTCAAAAGATGGCTGCCAGGGCTCCAGCCATCTCATCTTCCTACACTCAATTTTCAAACAGGAAAAAAAAAAAAAGAATTCTTGAAAGAGAGGGTTTCTCCTTCAGTGCCTCTGGCCATTAGAGAAGAATGTCTTTCCTAGGAGTCCCAGAAAATGTCTGCTCTGTGATTGGTATGGTTTGAGTCATGAAGAAAGAAAGAGAAGGCGCTTTATTGCTAAGCTCGTTTCTGTGGGAGAGAAACCATGAAGATTCTTTTAGTAAAGAAGGAAAGTGGCAGCCATTGAGGAAGTCGTCGATAGGCCCTGTGTACAAAGAAATGTCCTTGTCTAATAACGAGAAGTTAGATGAGTTGGCAGAGGGGTCTGGGGAGATGGCTCAGTCCATAAAATGCTTGGCTTGCAAGTGGGAGAACTTGAGTTCAACCCCCAGCACCCACACAGAAGCAGCCAGGCATGGTGGCACACACTTAAGGACACTGCTGGAGATGCTCGTCAGGTGGACTCCTGGGCTCTTTGCCTGGCCTATTTGTTGAGTTCAAAGCCTTCAAGCCCAGCAAGAGATACAGTCTCCTTTCTTCCTTCCTTCTCCCTTATCCCTCTCTCCTCTCTCTCTCTCTCTCTCTCTCTCTCACACACACACACACACACACACACACACACACACACACACACACACAAACACACTCACAAAAGATAACTTTAAAAACCCCTTCCCTTCACTCCTTCACTCTACAAACCCTTATGCAGTTTCTTCTTCAATTCCTTTCCTCCCAGTTAATGAGGCTCGGAGACACGAAGGGCCCATCCGAGGTCCCCAGACTATAATGGAGGGTCTTCAGCCAAGCGTCCTAACTCCTGAACCAAGGTCAAGTCTGTGTCCATTAATGTTCTCCACCATGGGTTCTGGGGAGCAGCACTCACCAGACTCTCCTCAAACTAGAGCATGCCCAGTGGCCAGACGCTCAGGCCCTGTCATGGTGACCTCAGTTCCACAGTCCCAGAGAAATCCGGCAGCCCAGGGTGCACGTGATTACATTTGACTCCTTGGCTCCGAAAGTGCAGCCAAGCATAGGACTGTCATCTCATGGTACTGTCCCACTGTAAGCCTTGTGTTCTGGAAAACACCCTTTGGGAATCCTGTGCCCAAAACAGCTCAGTTTCTTCCCACCCCACCCACCGCAGTCACGGCGCTCAGCGGAGCCATCTGCAGAGACGGTAATTACCCAGCATATGCTTCGAGCCCGTGCGTGTTCCGCTCAGGTGTTGGCTTCTTCTTTTGCTTTTTTCTCTTCTTCTTCTTCTTCTTTTTTTTTTAATTCTCTGGTTAATGAAGAAGTTTATTTTCGTTTGCTCATTTAGGAATTGTAATCACTTTTGAGGAAGACCGAGCATGTGCCATTAGCAGCAGCGACTGTGGAGTTGGGGATGTTGTGGGAACCTCACGGGCAGGCTGCCTCTGGCTCAGAGAGCTGGCCATGCCATCAGAACGCCCCATGCAGGGTGCAGGGCATTTGACCCCACCCGCTTGTAAGAGCGCTGGGCCTGGGCTACCTCCCTGCTCGTGGGGCAGCACAAGGTTGAGGGCTCTGCTTACTCTTTGCGGACGGACATGCTGTGTTCTTCACCAGATCTTAGCATCTGGAGATGAGGGGCGAAGGATACTGAGCTGTGAGATGCTTCAGAGGCCTGAGCTCAGGTTACCCATAGGCCCAGGGTCCTAGGGTTGGCCACCCCTTCACAAGCAGAGACAGGAACCATACCCAGTCCATGATTCTAGACTCCTCTGAGCAGTTTGTCTAATATCGAAAATTTAAATTATATTTATGTGTATGTGTACTGGCTGGTTTTGTGTATCAGCTTGACACAAGCTGGAGTTATCACAGAGATAGGAGCCTCCCTTGAGAAGATGCCTCCATGAGGTCCAGCTGTAAGGCATTTTCCCAACTAGTGATCACCAGTTGGGGATTTGGGGGGGGGGATTGTAGATTCTGCAATCCCTGGGCTGGTGGTCTTGGGTTCTATGAGAAAGCAAGCTGAGCAAGCCAGGGGAAGCAAGCCAGTGAGTAACATCCCTCCATGGCCTCTGCATCAGCTCCTGCTTCCTGACCTGCTTGAGTTCCAGTCCTCACTTCCTTTGGTGATGAACAGCAATGTGGAAGTGTAAGCTGAATAAACCCTTTCCTCCCCAACTTAGTTCTTGGCCATGATGTTTTGTGTAGGAATAGAAACCCAGACTAAGACAGTATGTCTGTCTCCTACAAGTATATATGTGCCCACATTCATACAGTACCCACAGAGGCCAGAGCTGTGAGATCTGGAGTTACAGATGATTGTGAGCCACCGTGGTGTGCTTGGGAATCAAGCCCAAGTCCTCTGCCAGCACAAGTGCTCTTAGTCACTGGGAAATCTCTTCAGCTCCTCCTTTGAATCTTTCATCCAGGGCCTTTGCATGTGCTGGTCACATGGTCTGCCAAGGAGTTACACCTCAGTCCATCTTTTCAGTTTCTTGTGGAAAATCACCACAGAGGAGCTGGCACGATGGCTCAGTGGGTAGGGTACCTGCCTTCAAGCCTGACCACCCAGGTCTGATTCTCAGGCCCCACACAGGAGAACCGACTCCTCCAAGTTGTCTTCTGACCTCCACATATAAGCCATGGCACCAACATGCAAAGACACAATAAAGAAATAGTATTTTTAAAAAGAAATCACACAGAGGCTTATAAATCCCAAGGAGCTCTCCAAAACTGAAGACGGGGTGGTAATCCGCACTTCTTGAAGATACAAATACGCTTTATCACACCACAGAAACCCCTACCCTGTCCTCTAGCTCTCTCTTACACAGGGCAGCTATCCTGACTTCTAGCACCGTAGACAAGTTTTGCCTGTGACCGCCATAATGGAGCCAAATGGTATGACCTCACACTTCCACCCAATTCATGAGATTCTCCCAAGATGGTGGGGTCAGCTCTCACCACCTCTTCATGCTGTGCAACATCCTGTCCAGTGAACACACCAGCTTTGATTTGTCCATTCTACTGCTGAAAGATAAATGTTCCAATTCGGAACTATTAGTAGTTTAGAACCTGCAGGGTGGCTCAGTGAGCCCATGGGCTTGGTGTGAAGCCTGGAGACCTACCTTTGGTCCCTAGAACCCGTATGGTAGGAGAGTAGACTCCCCCAGATTGTCCTGTGACCTACATATGTGCTATGATTAGCATGAGTGTGCACATGCATACACACACACACACACACACACACCTGCCCTGAAAAGGTGAGTATACTATTAAAAGTAGCACCTCTATAACATTCTAATCCATGTTTTCAGAGGGGCAGATGAACACCTGATGGGTGCTAGGCTCGGGTGGAGGTCAGAACCCCAAGACACACTGTACTAAAAAGTTCCATGAGATCATCCACTCAGTCTCACACGAGGTAGGCATCAGAGTTAAGTTGCCTCCTTCCTGTTGGGCATTCAGTGTGATCCTCCTCCACCCTCGTGGTCATGGTCATTCTGGCCCAGTGGCCTCGAAGGTTCCTGCCTTGAGTTTCAGCTCTGACTTCCTTTGATGGTGGACCTGTCATGGTATAAGCAAGCAGAAGCTAAAACGAACCCTCTTCCTCCCTTGTTGCTTTTGGTCACGCTGCCTTCTCACAGCATTACAAATCCCAACTGAGACAAGAACCTGTCCTACTATGGACCTGCAGTTTCAGGCTAGGCATGGAGAGAAAAGATTTCTGCCGTAGCACAGGGTGGACACCATAGATGGCCTCAAACCCTCCATTCCCTGCACTGGGCTGTGAATGCAAAACAGATGACAGGTGGGAAAGAGTCTCCTTGAGAGCCGTTCACCTGAGAGCCTTTTTCGAATTGTCCCTGATTCTCTTCTGAGGTCTGGCATCAAGGAGCAACCATGGGTCTATCCACTGGGGAGTGAAGATCGTGGCCGGTATCAATCCCACAGAAAGCAAGGAAGTGCTCCCACTCAATCCTGAAGCAAGGGGTGCTCCTATTCAATCCTATTGCAAGAAAACACTCCCACTGGATCCCCCAAAAGAAGGTGATCCTGCTTAGAGCCATGTGTCCGAAGCGGGAGTCCTGTCCTTCCTCCCACTGACGAAGTATCCCTCTTCCTTGCTCCCTGGACACCAACACTGTCTAGGCAAACAGACCGGACTTGAAGCAGGTAGGTAGCCTCTCCTGTTGTTCCCTGTGTGATGCCCTTGGCTGAGCAAAAGAGAGTGAGGGCGGTAACATGGGAACTTCTGTCCTAAAGGATGCAGTACACGCTGTCCTCACAGCTCCCTTCCCCAAACCCTGATTCCTCCAGTTCATCCTCAAGCCACATGCCTGTCACCGCCAGTGGAGAGCATTTAGTGAGCCTGGCCATCAGAATGGGCTCTCAGCTGCATGCCACAGAGACCAAGGCTGGTTGGTTTTCAGAGGAGACGGCCATCTGAAGACCTGGTTATTGAGCCTAAAATGCACACGTGAAACCACACAGAGGACAGACATGGAAAGTAAGGCTATGCATGTGGACCACACCTTGACTTCCAGGCTGGTGTTGGGCTGTCACCATGACGTTGTCTGGCCACTGGCCACCAACTGAACAGCACAGTCAGTGCTGAACTCTTCAAACAACTGCAGCCACTGGAGACAGCCTTGCAAGGTCCCCATCTGCCACAGGTGCACCCAGCTGGCTGAGTCCTGTCTATGGCAGAAGGCAGGCTCTGCCAGACCTCACTGTGAGGAAAGATCTCCAGACCAGGGAAAATGTGACAACGTGTTGGTCACAAACAGAGACACATGACCACTGCACACACAGGCTCTTGGGTTCCTCCTCTAAGTCTTGGGCAAGTGCAGTGACACGGGCTGAGCTATGTGACACTCAGAAATACAGAGCAGTGTAAGAAGCCAGAGTGAGGATTTAGAGGTAGCTGTTGTTCAGAACCTTACTTCCCACAGTAACCCTCCCACACGTCTCCTGTCTTCTCAGACACCGTGCAAAGTCCTGCGTGTGTGTGTGTGTGTGTGTGTGTGTGTGGTGTGTGTGTGTGTGTAAAAGTTATGCATAAGAATACATGTGATGTCTGACTTTGTGTTGCTGCCGGAGTGTTTTTATGTGCGTATGAGAATTGTGCACACTATGTGAATTGTATCCTGTGTGACGGTGTGTCTGTGTGAGTTGATACATGCCGAACAATGTTTGCGCACACGCATTATGTGTATTACACACCATGTGTGATAGATAATCTTGTTTGCCAATTTGACACGCCTGGGAAGAGGTGTCCGTTGAAGAGCTGCGTTCTTCAGGTTGGCCTGGGAACGCGTCTGTGGGCGTGTTCTTACTTGATGATTGATGTGGGAGGGCTCAGTCCACTGTGCATGCTACCACACCTGGGCTGGTGGTCCTGGGATGTGTAAGAGAGCAAGCTAAGCAAGTCATAGAGGTTAAAACAGTAAGCAGCAATCCACCGAGGCCTCTGATTCAGTTCCTGCCTCCGGGCTCCCGCCATGATTCCTGAAGCTTATAACTTCCATGATGAACATAAACTATAAGCTTAAGTTAACCCTTCCCTCCCCGAGTGGCTTTTGGTCATTGTGTTTATCACAGCAACGGAAAGCAAGCCGAGGCCATATATGTGCATGCTCAAATGTATGCGTGTGTTTTTCTGAACGAATTCTGTACACGTTGCATCAACGTGTGTATTCATGTGCTTGTGAATGTGACGGATTGCTCTTTATCTGTGTATCTACATGAGTCACTGTGTGTGCACATGCATATGTGTGGTCATATGTGCACGCATGCATTCTGAATAGACATGGCTGTCTCTCTGTCTGCCCACTGAGGTTATCAGAGCCACGATCCTACAGTCTGCCACAGGTTGTCATATATATTCATCCTAGGTATAAGTGTGCCACCATACCTACAAAGCTCTAATTCCAGATTCTGTGGAGGTGACCAAAGGCTCTGTGGAGAGGACCAAAGGTAGGCTTGGCATCCCAGGCCCCTAATGCCCAGGCAGCTCCTGGCACAACCCCATCCACAGGGCCTCACCCACAATTCTCTTAGCATCAGCCCTGGCAGAAGGCACATGGGCTCTGAAGGAATGGGTGTTGGTATTCTAAGTTCCACTCCCACAGCTACCTGGCAACAGCCAGGTATGCTCCGCCCACGGTCGCCTAGCAACAGCCAGCTGTGCCTGACTATATAAGGGGCTGCTTGCCCCCCTCCTCCTCTTACTCTCTTCATCCTCTTTTACTTCTCTCTTGCTCTTTGTTCTTTGCTGCTCTTGCCCCCTTCCCCACCCCCACCTCCTCCACGTGCCCATGGCCTGCCGCCTTTCTGCTATTCTACTCTTCTCTCATTAAACCTCTCCACGTGGAACCATGGTGGCTGGGTGTGTTCTGTCCGGGCACTGGCCGAGATTTAAAACCTAACAATGGGTGTCTTCCAAAATCAGTCCCTCTGGACCCCAAGCTATTTATCTCCTCTTCAACAAGATGCTACCGTCTAGCATATAACAGGTGCCACTGTCTGTCGGATAAGTAAGGAGGCAGGCGGGGAATGAATGAGAGGGTGAGCGAATGAATGAATGGGGCTTCTCACAGACAAAGTCACAAAGCCCTGAACCAGGATGATGAGGCTATAGTCTTTGTGCAGTAAGGCTCTGCTGAGCCAGCTTCTGGTCCCCTGAAAACTGCTTTTTCAAAATTCCAGATCCACCCCCAATTTGATTTCTTTAGCATCTGCTGGAGAGGTCAGGCCAACCTAGGCAGAGCTCTTGTACACCCAGGAGGAGCCTCCGGGTCTGGAGGCTCGGAGATTGGGAGGAAGACAGAAAGAGGATACATTTGCTTTCCAATCTGGCCTCATCCCGCAGTCAGAACTCAGACTTTGAAGATCTCCACTGGTTTGATCATTACCTGAGATTCAGGTTTCCAGTGGTCACTATAGCTACGCAGCAGACAAGATTCTGCAAAGGCCCAGTATACACTCATCCAACTAGTTCATCCCAAAGGACAGATAGCCTTTGCTTTGTTACCCAGAAACTCCAGCCACTTTGCATTCGTGGGTTTTAGCAGGCAAGTGGAGAAGCAGAAGCTGTGGTCCCTGAGCCTGGAGGCATGTGGCATGTGTCAGTGCTGGTGGAATCCTCCTGCATGAGAAATCCTTGATTCCAGCCTGAAAAGCTCTCCCCTGCCCTGAGTCAACCTTCCCAATGATCTCTTCTGGTGCTGGCCCGGAGCCTTCTCTTAGGACCGCCCACAGCCTTCTCTTAAGACCGCCCACAGGGACCAGTAGATGGATACCTTGTTGCCTCTCCCACTGTGAGGAAAGACTTCCCCCTCCTCTGGCCAGTGCATCTCATTATTTTCAGTCCCTACAGAGGGAGAAAATGGCCAGTGTCCAGGACAGGGCACACGTTACCTCCTTGGGCTGGGTGTCTTTGGAAATAGGACCCAGTGCTGGTGAGAACATGTCTATGGGAGAAACTCAGCCTCCCATGGGGGGTTGGGTAGAATTCATGGGGTAACTCCTATCTCCCTTCCCCCACCACCCAACAAGCATACACAGCCCTCACTCAGACAGGCTGTCTCTATTGCCCTGTGTTCTTGGAGAAGTGAAGCAGATAGACAGAGACTTGTCAGAGGATGTGGCCAGAGGATGGCTGCTATGGATCCAGGGTCTGGATACCCAGTGCAGCTCCGGTCTGGATGCACACACCCCACTTGCCACGCTAGCTGTTTGCAAGGCTCTGAGCTCCTATGTCACTATTTGCAGAGCTTGTCACTGCCTGTGACACCATTTACAGAGCTCTTCTCTGGTTTTTCCACTCTGAGAGACCTGATTTCCTTTGAAAACTGGGTATTAACACAGAGAGGACAGCATTATTTGTAATTTGCTTGCTGTTCGTTGTATCGTTGTATCTGCTGATAAGACATGAGGTGCAGGGGTGTGTGTGGGGGTGTGTGTGGGTGGATGGGTGTGTGTGACCAACTGAGCCATCTCCTTAATCCTCTGACGTAGAACATTTTTCAACACTAGCCTCTGAAGAATCCTACGACCCCAACCTCCCTACCATGTCCTTCCCTATGGGCCCCCAGAGCCCGCTTCTTGGACCTTGAATGCCCTGAAGATTCCAGGCTGTGTGTTGGCTCTGGACCAGGAGCACAGGTAGGTCCCAAGGTTGGCCACGAGAAGAAAACGCCACAGAGAGACAGGAGGAGTCGGGAGAGATGTAAGTGTTTCACATCTTCATCTGACAGGACCTGAAGACTGTAGTCAGGAGAGAGATAGCTCTTTATGGCAGAGGTCGTAATTAATTAAGGGTGAGATGCAGCCAGGGCAGACAGCTGGTGCAAGTGATAAAGTGGCACCATGCAGTGAGTCCCCAGTGGTGACAGAGATAGGTATGGCTGCCACAGACCCCAGGCTTGCTGTGTCCTGTGCCAGGAAAGGGGCCGAGTGCCTTTAGAAACAAGAGTCTGGGGCTGGGCAGAACGAGTCTGTGGACCTAGCCCAGACTTCTTTGGACCTCAGATCTTAGAGTTGGACACCCCAGTGGGAAAGTCAAAAATACCCATTTTACGGTTGCTTACTTCTGGAAGACAGAAATGGAGAAAACAAGAGCTGTGTTCAAGGGGGAAGATCAAGAGGAATGGTAAAGAAAGGTTAAAAAAATAAAAGCCATTTTGGAAGCATAAGAAGTCTATAGATTGGGGCTGGAGATTTAGCTCAGTGGTAGAGCGCTTACCTAGGAAGCACAAGGCCCTGGGTTCGGTCCCCAGCCTCGAAAAAAAGAACCAAAAAAAAAAAAAAAAGAAGTCTATAGATTGATGAAAAAGAAAGAAAGAAGGAAGGAAAATCCTTATTGAAAGCCAGCAAAAAAAATTGTGTTCCCTGGATCAAAAAGATAAGCTTCAGGGAAGGAAGAAAAAAAAAAAACTCTGCATGACTGAAATGCAGAAAGAAAAAAAGTCTTGTAAAGAGAAGTCTTGTAAAGACATTGCCTAAACGTATATAATTTATGTCACATATTTATATTTTATTATTTATTATTTATTATTTATTATGAGAAGAAAGGGGTGCCATCCACTTGAAGTCCTGAGAAAGGTCTGGGAAGCCCCTTGGGAACAGCCCCAACACCTGTAATCAGAGACCTTTAAGTAGTTTCACAATGGGAGGAAAGGGTGGAAAAAAGGCTGAAGCCCTCAGTGCCCCAGAGGGAAAGGCATAGGCATGATTTGAAAGGGGCTGGCAGACTGGCCCAAAGAATCCATGCCCGGAATGACACTCAGGGCATTCCCTCCCCAAACTGCCTTTTGAAGGCAAGAGTTGAATGGACGAGACCAAGCATGAAGGATAATGAGCTGTGAGACATCCACACAGCCACCAACGTCTGCCCTTTCATTATTTTTCTCGAGTTATCTCATTCGATGTCAACATCACCCAGCCCTAGGAGTGGAAATGAAAGGAAATTTCAACAGGACCATTTCACAGAGCAGGAATGAGCCTGAAGGAAGAGTGGTGGCCGAGTTATGGTGGGAAATGAGCTCAGGGCTCCTGATCCCGAGACACAAAGTCTTGGCAGTGCCTTGTTCTCTCTGCCTTAGTTCTGCAGAAGCAGGCCCTACAGCAAGGATGCAGTCTCAGATAGGTTCCCCTTGGAGACACTAGATACACTGCAGGGGCCTAGGATAGGACCATTGTGGAGGAGGAACTGGCCAGGGGAGTGACCAGGATAGTAAACACTGTCATACCTCAGATTGACTCCGGAGACCTGCAGGCGCAGCGCAAAGCCTCAACTGTCGCCTGGACAGCACCTCATTCTGCATTCTATACACCATGTAGCATAAGTGGGTCACCATGGACTGCTGGAATTCACCCAGTCTCCTGGATAAACTCAGACATGATCCCGATGTTGTCCAAGACAAGTTACTTGCTCCAAGATCACTTGTAAATTTGTTCCTAAAGACTAGAGTCCCGTAGGATCTGCCAGTAAGCTAGATATTTCTAAGCCCGTGTTTTGCAGATGGAGAAACTGAGCTTTAAATGACTTGCCTAAAGTAATAAAACCATTACATGGTGGAAGATGCATTAGATTCCTGGGCTTCTAATGCTAATACTTAATGTTCCCCAGAGAACCTGAACCAGGAGCTAGGGGTTGATTCGTGGAATAGATGTATAGAGGTGATATGGATGATACAAAGGAAGTATAGATGTAGATACAGATAATGTCGATGATAGAGACATAGAAAATCTAGGTATAGATGATGCAGATGGCAGATGGTATGGATAGTATAAACTAGAGATGGTGTGGATGCTGTTGCTACAGATTGTATGTACATAATTATAGATATTAGCAATGTAGACATAGACGCTGTAGATGGTGTAGAAGATATGGATGTTACAGATATATGATGTTGATGATATATATCAGTTCTATAAATGATAAAGGTGATGATGATAAAGATGATATAGAAGTAGGTTTTGCTGATATAGATGACACAGATAGAAATGATACAAACAGATGATACGATGATGCAGATGACCTAGTCATATAAACGATACAGATATAGAGATAGTGTAGATGGTATTGGTACAGATTACACAACCATAAGTTAGGGTTGATAGAAACAATGTATATATATATGTACAGATTGAAGTGGATATTTATGGTTGTGTCATGTGATGCAGAGTCATGTGATGTTTTGCTGAAGCAAGACTTGTGTAACTACACATAATGTTTGGAGAGAGTATAAATATGACTCAACAGACAGTGACGGTCACTTGCACAGCTAGCTCTGCCACACTTGGTTGATCTCAAGTCTTTGCTGATCTTTACTTTGTTAAGAGAGGCACAACAGAGAACTCCTGGCATTTAGGCTGGTCCTAGTCACTTCCGCTGACTGATGAAAATTCAGTGGAGGCCTGGTAGTTTCTGGTGGATCTTTTCAACATTGCTGATTTGTATTTAGTGACACTTTTGAACTGGACAGTTGGTATCCTGACACGTGGAGATTGGAATTACTCCAAAGAATTACTTCTAAACAAGTCCACTCCCCCTGTCCTGTTTGCCACCTTTTAGCTCCCCTACCTTTGAAGAGTGGGCTAAAAGGGCAGTCAAAGCATTTGAAAACCCTTATTAAAGTAGATTTAAAAAAAACCTAAGCCTACAATAGATGATGCAGATATCATAGAAAAGAGATGATATAGATATTAATGATATTGATGACATAGATATCAGTGCAATGAAGGTTATAGCTATCAATGATATAAATATCAGTGTCATGTATGATGTAGATATTAAATATATAGACAATTAGATTTGGATTTATCATGGGAATTGGTTCACATGATTATGGAGGCCAAAAGGCCCAGAGAGACTGATGATATTTTTTCCACTCCAGTCTGAAGGTTGAAGAAGCCAAGGATACCATGGTGCTGTCGAGTCCTGAGGCCCAAGAATAGGAGCCCTGATATATAGGTGCAAGAGAAGATAGGATCTGGCTACAGGCAAGAGCAAGCTCTCGCTAGCTCATGACCATTCAGCCTACCCATGGCTTCTGTGGATCTGCTGAAGCTTATTCTCACTGCTGGGAGGAGTGGTCTTTTCTCTCTTTTTAATATTTAATTTACGTGTGTGTGTATAGTGATACCTGTGGGGGCCACAAGTGGGCATTTAATCCTCTAGAGCTGGAATTAGAGCAGTTGTGAACCACCTTGAATGGATGCTAGGGACCAAGAGCTCTTCACCACTGAGCCCCTCATCTAGAGCAGGGAATCTCTCTACCAGTCTTATCCATGCAAACAATACTCTCTCCCAGACACATTCAAGATGTTTTACCAGCTATCTTGGTGTCCCTTATCTCAATCAAGCTGGTTCATAAAATCTACCATCACTCCAGACACCTCACTGAAGTTGTCTTTATAAACATATAATGAAGGGTTTATATTTGGAGAATTCCTTCCTTATACCCTGGACCCTGTCAACCAAGGACTCACTAGTGGAGCAACACAGGGCCTTAACAGAAGGGGCTGAAATGTACCCTAGATTCCTTCCTGAGAAGCGGCTCCCAGCTGAGATACAAAGAGAAGGTAGGATTCCTCTCAGAACTGAAGAATAATCTAATTGACCCTTGTCCATAACAAACCTGTGGACTGGGGAAGAATGTGGCAGGGACTGGGGCTTCTGCCTTGGGAAGGGGAGGACCTCACTTGGAGCTCTATAGGTGGTCTATAGAGAGCCACCTGGATCAGAGTTCAGAACCTGGAATAAAATGAGGCCACGGGTAAAGCAACCCTTGGGCAATCCACAGATGAGAAAATAGCCAGTGTCCTTAACACTGGTCACAGTCTGCGGACACCTGGACCCTAGATTCCATGCCTGTGCCTCTGTCTGTGCCTCTCTGTCTGTGTCTCTCTCTATCTCTCTGTGTGTCTCTGTGTCTCTGTCTCTGTCTCTGTCTCTGTCTCTCTCTCTCTCTCTCTCTCACACACACACACACACACACACACACTCTCACACACACACACACACACATTAGCTGAAGGCCTAACTCTGGGAAGCAGTAATTAGGGATCTTTTGTTCCACATAGTCCCTGGCAGGCAGGCCTGTGAGGTTGCAGGGTTCCTTTATACAGCTAGGCACATGGGCTCAGCCCTTTTCATTTATTTGTACTTTCCCATCAGCAGGAAGAGGTAGGTTGAAGCACAGAGAGGGAGAGGTAGGGAGAGGGGCTGACAGAGGGTGAGGAAGACAGACAGCCAAAGGAGTCACTGGAAGGAAGATCAGAGTGCTTGGAGAGAAAGAGGCTGGCTGACTCCAGAGGAGAGACAGGCAACAGCATGAAAACACGTAACAATGAAGGCCTCGGAGGCAGCTATAGCCTACAGGAGCCGCCAGGAGACACCTAGCCTGAGATCGAAAAGCGCGGAGCTGAGATAACAGGCGGTAGAACAGACAGGCTGAAAGGCACAGAGGCTGGGAGAGCTGCTGGGAGAGCTGCTGGGGCGAGCGGATCGGGGAGGGCAGGCCAGAGACTCTCCAGCTCCCGGAGTCCTGAGGTGCCTGTACCTACAAGCCCAGAATATTAATTACAGGCAGTTTTTAACAACCCCTGGAAGTTCAGTACTGGGGTCCCCCAGAAAGGGAAGCTAAGCAAACCAGCAGGAAGCACTTAGCAGCTGCCTAGCTTTAGGGAAGAAGCAGCAAGCAGTTTTGCTGTGATCACAGGGAGGCGCATGTGCAGGGGGTGTGGGAGGAGTCGGCTCAGACCTCAGGAACCACAGGAGGGCTGGCCAGCGGGGCTGGAGGGGACCTAGACAAACCAGAGAGAGAAACGACTCCAAGAGGATGAGGCCTAGAGCCTGGAGAGGCTTCAGGAGGCTGGACATGCCTAGGCCTCACCCCCTCAAGCTTTTGAATTATTTTTATTTTTACTTTATTATTTTATTTTGAAACAAGGTCTTGCTTTGTTGCTCAGGCAGACGTGGAACGTGTAATCCTTCTGCCTCTAAGGCTACATTTACAGGTACACGCTACCAGGCCTGAGTCACAGGAGGTGCATGCTGCAGTCTCACATGTGAAGGTCGGAGTACAATGTCTGTCGTGGAGTTGGTTCTCTCTTTGCATGTCTACCTGAGTTCTGTGTCTCTGACACAGGTTTCTCGACTTGCTGGGCAAGCAACTTTGCAGAAAGCTTTTCTCTCCATGGCTTCCTTTCTGTATTCCACACCCCCTCCCCTCCTCTATACTGTACTTTTCCGGGCTCATCAGCCTGTGGTCTGGACAGCTCTACTCCCAGACCACAGTCAGCCCAAACTTCCCAGACAGCAGTTAAGTATTTCCCATGACTCTTGTGGAGTGAGAATACTGGTTCCTCTGGGGACTGAGACCTGGCCCCGATGGATGTTTAAGTTCACCTCCACCCTGTGCTCTGCATCCTCTCATCCTCCAGCCAAGATGGGCCTTTGGATGCAGTCTGCAAGTCTGTTGGGGGGCAGCTAGGTCTTGGGGTTAAGTGCCAGGAACACTTGCTGGCACTTTTGTGCTTTTTCTCCTTTCGTGGAACCATTGGTTGGACAGTCATTCCTGTTACCTCTCGCTGCCCAAGGCAGGCCAGGTCCACACCTTATTCCTCCTGCCCCAGCCGGTCAGCGTGGCAGCCGCTACTCAGATAGAGGGTCATAGAAACGGCAGAGGGGCCCGGTGGCTCTGAAGGGAGATCCTTAGCACAGATTAAGGGCAGGGCAGAGAGAAGCTCGGTGTCTCGATATCACAGGAAACACCGGTAAGGTAAGATCCTGGCAGGCAGGAGACTCTGCAGACTCCGTTCCTAAGGCCTAGCCTCCGTTGTAAACGGCACTCCCCCTGGCTGTCTGTGCATCCCTTCTGCCCGTCCTATCCCTGCTGTCTCTGAGCATGCTCGCATCCTAGGATGGATGGCCTAGCAGAGTGTGCACCTACGGCTGCAGGTCAAACATATAACGCGTGTGCTCGTCCGTGCTGCAGACAGACTTGCCTGACAAGGGAGCACACTTGCACGCAGGGCCCAGGGTAAATGAACAGCCTCGCACTCCATACATATCAACCTAATTAGGCATGCGCAAGCGTATCCTGGAAGCCGTCCTCAGCCAGCTCTGCCCCAGGCGAGGGAGTTGGTGCTGAGCAGGCTGCACAGCTAAGGAGCTTTTGATTTGACAAATAAATTACATTTCTTTCACATTAAAGAAAACGCTTTGAAGATTCAAAGCCTGGGGCCAGCAAGCAGTGACCACCCTCGGGGATGGGGCAGGGGGTCACTCTCCACTGTCTGTTCCTATTTCTTTGAAACTGTAGTCTTCCTGGGCACCTTGAAGGACATTGAAAGTCATGGCTGTGAGAAGCTGGGAGGTCAATGAGCTTTGTAAACCATTGTGTGGCCGGGTCACAGACAGCTGACCCAAAGGTCCCCATGACGGCCTCTGAGCATTCTTCTTGGCCCTATGGCTCAAGAGCAGTCCTGTCTGTCTCCCTGGAGCCTACCTGTGTTTCCCTCAGAACCTGGCAAGCTTCCCACATTGTTTGCCTGTCAAAGGACTGGATCCTATCTTCTTGGGCTCTCCTGGAGACAGAAAAAGAATGCATCTATAGGATATAAAAATGCAGGCAGCATCCCTGAGCTGCCCAGGAGGGCTGGAGGCCAGCAGGTTCAGCAGACCTCTCTCTGGCAGCTGCTGTGACTCTGACTGGACAACCTTGTCTGCAGCAGGGAGCACTCAAGACTCCAAACTACCTGTTGGTCCCCATGATTTTTCCTCTCTAAGAGAGCTGCTGGTCCCTATTTAAAAGCCACTTGCATCGGTTTTAAATGCGCTTAAGTCTTTGGAAAGGGACAATTTTCTCCAAAGGTCACAGTCATGCACGGAGCAGTCCATGCTGCCCAGCGAGTCCCAGAGGACCCTGGCACAGCCTGGAGGTAAGAGGGGGAGAGGGCGGATGAGCCTTGTAGATGGCAGACCAAGCTCTCCTCTAGCCTCCCTGCAACAAACCCACAGGCCAGCCTCCTCTCCCCTACATCTAATGAATGCTCCATGAAGACAACACCATACATTGTCAGTCTGGAGGACAGCTCCAGGATTGCTCAAGTCGCCATTTCCCAGATGAGAACAATCTGCCAGCACAGAGAGAGGAAGTAACTTGTCTAAATATGCCCAGCCGGCCAAGGGGCCAGCCCCTGCCTCTAGCTTTGTGATCTTCAGAGATTAACCTTCACATGTTGGGTGGCTTTTGTTTTGTTAGAAATACTCAGCCCCCATGTCCAGGGCATTACTTCTGTTTAGAATTCACTCTCACCCACACTTTTCCCAACTTTTCTCTCTGGCAAACATCTACCCATACTTCAAAGCCCAGTTACAATGTCACCCACTCCCTGATGATGTCTCCCAACCCCAGTTATACAATCAATTGCTCATGTTCTGGGTCTCTGAAGCTCTTCCCAGGATCCCACTAAGCACTTGGAACATATACGTCTGCTTCTTTCCCTGACCATGGTCACCTCCCAAGAGGAGGATCCCAGACAGACATAGCACCATGTCTGTCTTGCTTGACAACTAGACCAGTGAGTACAGTTCCCCTGTCAGTAGACACATGAGGAGAGAACAGTCTAAAAGTGTCCACGGGACTTGTAGTCAACTTTCTGGAAGTCTGTCTCAGGTGAGGGACTGTGACCCCATGTTAGACAGCTTTCTCCCCAGATGTGTTCGTATCTCTAAGGACCCCAATTATCACTCTATCAGGATAAGACATCTAGAAAAAGAGACCTGCAGAAAGGTATGAGGTGGCCTAGTAGGGCTCCTATGCCATCTTTCTCTGTGGCTCCAAGGTTTAAAAAGGAGCCCCAAACCTGAGCCTCTCGTCCAGGTCTGTTTCATCTTCCATTCCTCCCAGTGGGTTAGAGGTGATACAAACCCAACAGACAGAGCCCTGTCAGCTCCAGACACGTGGAACCCTAGACAGAAGTCAGGGTTGATTCTGGCGGTGGCCAGGGCAGGACGGTAGTTACTGCACAAGCATGAGGATCTGAGTTAGGATCTTCAGCGCCCATGCAACAACAACAACAACAACAACAACAACAAAAAACAAAAACAAAAAACAAGTGAACGAAAACCTTGTCCACAGACATATGTGCCTAGAACCCTAACACTGGGCAGACAAGAAGGCCCAGGGACATGCCCCAGACTAGCCAGATCAGCTAACTTCAAGTCTGGTGGAAGATCCTGTTTAAAACATATAGTAGAGAATGATTGATGATACACTTAAGCCTCCACACACACATACACACATGTACACACATGCACACACATGCCTACACATGCACACATACACCCATGTACACACATGCACACACATGTATACATATACACACATACACAATGCATACATACACACATGTGTAAATGCACACACATGTATACACATACACATATACACACATGTACACAATGCACACACATGTAATACATATACACACATACACAATGCATGCACACACATGTATACACATACACATATACACACATGTACACAATGCACACACACGTACGTATACATACACACACATACACAATGCATGCACACACATGTATACACATATACATATACACACATGTACACAATGCACACACATGTATACATATACACATGCACACACATGTAAACACATACACATATACACACATGTACACACATGCACACACGTGTATACATATATATACACATGCACTCATACATACATGTACACACATGCACAGACACATGCACATGTACACACGCATATACACAGGGACAAGGCAAGGGATGAGATTGGGATTTGACAGGCTTGAGTGATTTGATAGTTCATCCTCAACAGCGGTCATCACTCTTTGTAGGGAGTTGTCAGCTGGAGGGAAAAACTGCCCCTGCAGATGTTCCAGTGTGCGTGGCTAGGAGATAGGAGATGGTGAGACAAGGAACGTAGGTGAACACTGACAAACGCAGGTGACTGAGATACAGGATGAAGATCTGTCTGAAACACAGTAGGCAGTGGGAGGTAATCAGAGAGGATGGGGAGCCAGAAGGAGGTACCCCTGACTACCTGCTCAGGCTGGTACATTCCCAGCATGTGAATCCTCTCTCTAGATGCTTCCTGGCAGCCCTGAGCTGTGGCTCTGTATGTGTTTCTGTTTGGCAGGAGGAGAAGAGAGGCGGGATGAAAATGGGACAGGACATTCAGAGATGAGCGACTAATTTTCTGTTAATGGGTGGTTGCTTGGCAACCCAGCCTCTCTCTCTCTCTTTCCTCTGCTTGTTGCCCTCCAAATTGGACCATGGAATTTTCAGTGTTAAAGCACCTCCCGTAGAAGTTCAATTCTGTGACAGCTGGACCTGTCATGGCCCTGCCCTGCCCCGTTACTGCCTTCCTCTGTCCTGTGAAAGAACAGAACTGAGTACAGGGCACGGAGAATCAGAGCCCCAGATGCACACACAGCCACGCAGAGTCTCTCCTGCCTTGCCTGCCATCTAGCTATAAGCAGACCCACACACGCACATGCATGCACACACGTGTTCATAGCGCACATGTGCACAAATGCCTACTCCCATAGAACAATAATAAACTGCTACTCAATCTGCCTGCCCATGCGTGCCAAGCATTTTTACTACGGGTTTTATATTAATGCCCTCCATTTCTCTTCCCTGTGGCTTTATGCAACACATTAGCAGCCTCATTATGTAAAGAGGGGCCAGGAAAACATGCCCAGGAACCAGAGCACCCGTGTACAGATGTCACAGAGACCATGCAGGGGCAGACGGCCTGAAAATGAACCCACCTTGGTCTACATCCTTCACTCCTGGTACCCACTCCTATCCTCAGAGCGATGCCAACTGGAAATTGGAAGCCTATGAACAGAGATCTGTTTCTTTCATCCAATCTTCTCTGCGCCTTCAATGAGTGCCCCATTCTCTGTCATCCTCCCCAAGAGCCAGTGGGCCTGGGACTAGTGGAAGCCATCTGTGCCTTTGTACAGGGACAGAGAGTTAGCACAGCGTGTCCGGTGTCTCATCTGCCACAGATAATTCAGAGGCAAATCCACTGTCGCCACAGAGAGACAAATACTTCCCAACCTTCCCTGCAGTAGGCAGGGGTTGCCAAAAGAGTACAAGGTGGAGTCAATGGGTGAGCCGTATAACGAGACATAGAAGGAAAGTCTCTCAAATAATGGGCACCTTTTTACTCTTCCTGGCTTTCTCTACTCTCTGGAAGGTCAGAAGATTGGAAAGCAAAGAGAAATAGCCACCCCAGGTATGAGGAAACATGAACAGAGACTTGGATATGTGAAGGACCTATGAAAGAACCTTGGACCATGGACCAAGGTAGGACCTAGAGAGCGTCATAGATAGACTGTTAATGCCATGCATGAGAGAAGCAAATTCCAATTTATATAGACCACTGGCCTATAGCGCCATATACATAGCGCCATAATAGTGTTTTCCATTATACAAGGAAACCAGTACAAACTGGTACAATTGATCTCTTGATAGAGAAGGGGGTTGAGAACCCTGGGAGGAGGGAGAGGTAAGGTCATCCGCCCCCTCTTTGCACCTGAGATCCTGCAGCAGCAGCGGGTGCCTCCCCTCACATCTTCCAGCAAAGCTGGCTGAGTTGCTCTGTTGAGCTCAGGCTGTCCCTCTTGCTACCCCTTTCCACCAAGTCATGCCAGCAGCTCTTCCACCTCCCACTGCATGAGACCTGAGGCGTCCTCCTCAGTGTGCAGGTCAGAGTGATAAGCCAGAGCCTCGGGTCATCGATCCACAGGGTCCAGAGCTGCTATGTCTCTGCTTGGCCTCTTAACATTAGAGATAAGGGAAGAGGGTAAGGAAGAACCAGGAGGATGAGTCAAGATGAACCGTGAGCCCGTGTGAATGAGGCATACGGATGGGTAAAGACAGGCGTAGGGAGGCCAGAGTGCAGACTTTCAATGAGATGCTTAAGCTAGAAATAAGTTCTGCCTCTCAGCCAGAAAACGAGAGGGTTTCTCTTGGTTGTCTCTGTGGCTGCTAACGTCCATTGTACTTTGATGGAATCTAAAACATTGGAAAGGATGAGTCTCTGGGTACCATGGAGTTCTAGATTTAAGTTGATTGAGGTGAGCAAGGTGCACACGAAATGCAGGTGGTACCATCTCACGGGCCAGGGGCCTGGAGGGAATACAAGAGAGACAGTGAGCTGAGCACCGGGATTCATTTCTCCCTGTTCCTGATGGGATACAGTTATAACCAGCAGCCTCATGCTTCTGCCACTACGACTCCCCCATGATGGTGGACTGCACCCCTAAGCGAAAAGCCCCAAACTAAGCCATCTCACCATCTGTTATATAGCATCCTGTAAGGTGTTCTTGTCATGGAATACAGATAGTAACAAATATGTACTCTGAGGTCCTTCCGTCCTGACATTTCGAGTTCATGGTCCCTGGTTTGGAGAGCTTGTGTTATTGGGTGCACACTACCACTCATTCTTCTGCACACAGAACTACTTGGTATCCTGGATGACCCAAGCCCATTCCTGTGTCCCCAGCTTAGTAGAAGTTGGACTCTCCCAATTCCTAGGTCACTACTCCTCCAGATATTTATGAACCTTCATCCCTTCATATCTCTCAGGTATATCTTCAGTGTGGCCCCTCAGGGGACTCAGCCTGGTGACCCCACTGTATAGACTGTACCCCATCAATCTCAATTTGCCTCCTGCTTCGGCTTCTCCCCTGATAAGTATGTGTTTGCTGGCCTGATGATGCTCTTTCTCTCTCCTGACAACTTGAACCCCAGGAAGACAGACTTCACCTCTCTGGATACATGACACATCCTCATATTATTAAACTTAGGGTCACAACCCGTGCTTCAAATCAGGTCTGGTCACCTATCCTCAATAAGCCAATTAAAAGGGCCCAATTGAAAGTGAAAAGCAGGAAAAGATTTATTCACCATGGCCATATTGGCAAGAGGGACAAATAACTAATGAACCCCTCAAGTCTGTCTTGAGGGTCATGAAATGAGGTCAAAGTTTAAACAGAGGGCCAAGGAAGTGCACATCCAAGCAGTACTGGTCAAAATGTGTTCCCACTCACCATTAACCCATCTTTTATCTCATCCTGTAAAGTGCTCTGCTACGTTGTTGGAACTGTGTGAAATCTCACAGGAGACAAGTTCACCAGCTGACTGAGCTTTTCCTTCTTCTAGCATGAGATTCCTGGAGAAACAACCATTTTTTAGAGTCCATTATTTCAATGATCTGACAGTGAGATTGGGAGACAGGGGTGTCTCTTTAGAGTGCCTTCCTTTTACCAGGCCTCTTACACCCACACCCCACACAGCAGACATGTTAATGACAGCTGAGTAGCTGATCGACTGAGTTGTGGCATGTATGTCTGCATCCAAATGCACATGTAATATGTACCACATGTGCCACATGCACCACAACAAATGCCATGCATGGGAGAGAGACACATGCAGCTTTCTGTGTGAGACTGAGTTCTAACACGTGGTTCTAGGAGCTCTTAGTAATCACAGACAAGTGGAAAAGGCCAGAACCTCATTCTGAACAGATAGCAATCTATGTAACAAAGCATCCAGGGCACGGTCATGAAATTTAATGTTCAAATCACACAATAAAATATTTTTATGTATGCCTTTTATACTCCCTTTCTAATAAAAATAGCTGCTTTCATGGCTGCCTTCTTATTCAGTGTGTAGCTCTCTTTCTTTTTGCAGGAGGCTCCATTAACAATGTCTCCACAAACAAAGGGGGACCGGGAAGGTAGGGAAATGTGCTGTGATTTATCCTTTCTTATTTACTTATGGTGGTGGGGGATGGGCACACGTGGAGATCAGAGGAAAACCTTTGGGAGTTGGTTTTCACCTCACACTCATGAAGTCAGGGTCTCTCCGTGTCAGCTGTGTCCTCCAGGCTAGCCTGCCCATGAGGATTTTACCCTTGACTGTCTGTTCCAATTTCATTCTGTTGGTGTGATAAAACATTCTGACCAAGCGAAATGGGGGAAGGAAAGAGTTTGCTAGTTTACAGATGATAGTCCATCATGGAGGGAAGTAAGGTCAGGAACTCAAGTGTGGACTTGAGAAACCATGGAGGAAAGCTGCCCTCTGGCTGGCTCAGGTTCATACGCAGCCAGGGTTCTTATAAACTCCATGCCCACCTGCCTAGGGAATGGTGCCACCCAGAGTGTGCTGAGCCCTTCTGTGTCAATTAACACCAACACAATGTTCCAAAGGCATTCCTACAGGTAATTCTGACTCAGTTGCATCTCCACTCTCAGGCATCTGTGTCAAGTTGACAGTTTAAGTTTCCTGTGACACTGCTTTTCCAGTGGCCGCCCCCAAAGGCTGCTCTCTGTTTACCAGCTAGAGAGGGAGGGTCAGGGAGCCCTGAGCAAGGGCAGGCACAAAAGCAGAAGAGAACAACAGGATGTGATCACAGCAAATAAGGAAACTGCTCTCCTATCTCCTCTTGTTACTGCCACATCAGAGACTAATTACTTCTTGTTTGCTCATGGGAATGAGAACTGGGTCAAAAGTGGAAAGTTTCTTGCAGGTACAACTTTTCTCCTTCATGAGTAAATATTGGTATTGTGTCACGGAATGCAGTAAATTATCTATTTTGAATGCTCATTAACAGCTGTTAAACTTTATTACTTATTAACAGACTAATAATTCATTCAATGTTTTTTAAATTAAATATAGAACCACTAATGGATTACATTTAAATAATTAAGAACAGGGTAAGTGGAAAGAGGCCTGGTAGTGAGCTTGGGTCTGTGGCTCATTTCAAAGGCGAGAGCCATACATGCTGTTTATTGTAGGCGAGGGGGTGCAGTAAAGAAACTGGCAACATGACTGCTCCATGGTGTGGTTAAGGACAAGACTTTTATTGTAAGATGAAAGAGAGAAGCTGTATCCAAAGGCATCTGGAAGAGTCCAGAGCAAAGGGAGGAAAAAGGAGACTGAACGTGGCTGGCAGAAAGGACGTGGCGGGTGCTAGGAAAACAGGAGAATGAGAGAGAATAGTGGAGACCCAGAAAGAGCATAGTGAGAGAGTGGTTAGACATGTGGACAGTAAATGAATAAGAGATGGAGAGAGAGAGACAGAGAGAGACAGAGAGAGACAGAGAGAGACAGAGACAGAGGCGGGGAGATGGAGAAAGAGTTGGGGTGAGGGGAGAGAAAGAAAAGAATTTAAAAATTTTAAAATATTAAAAAGAGAATTCAGAGCATCTTAGCCATTTGTTGATCTCCCTGTCACCATTTGTCCTGACCCACTTAAAGTTATTATAACCAAATACCCAACACTGAATGCCTGATCAAAACCAGAAAGTCACGTCCCACAGTTCTAGATATGAATATTCAAGATCAAGGCAATAACAGATCTGGAATCTGATAGGCCTAGCTTCTCCTTAGCAAAGGGGGAGGGGTCTGGCTCTTAGACCTTATTCATAGGCTCCACCCTCATGACTTAATTATCATCCAATACCATTATCTTGGGGAATTACGTACAGTGTACAATGTGAACACACAACCATCGAGACCACAGCACCACACTTTCCATTCTGTCTTCGTGTGGGCTTAAATTACTTGGAGAATCTTGTTAAGAGGTTTATTTAGATTAGAGGAGTTGGGGTAGGCCTGGGGAGCTACATTTCTCATAAGCAGAGCTGTGAGGAGGAACAGTCCAGAGTTTCACATAGGATACACAAGTTCTTCCTTTCCCCGGTGTCAACATCCTGTCAGCCATAGTTCCTCTTCCGGTCTGCCAACTGCCGGGGAAGCTTTTCCAGCTACTGGCAGTGGGATGGTGTGGGCAAGCCAAGCCTTTGGATGAATGCTGGTTACCAGGCCCTTGACTGGTAGCTAAGGACGGAGCTTGGAGGCCAAATGCACTTCAACTTCATGGAGCATGCGTGCTCTTTGGTAGAGAGCCAAGTCTCAATCTCCGTATGATGCCTGCTACAGAAGCAGACGTGAAACGTGTTGGGGATGGGGTCATAGGACTAATGGGAGTTCTCTTGGTGCCTGGCATCGGTCAAGGGAGAGATTCCAAGTGAAATCCCAGGAAGATGAATTGACTCTGGGCTCAGAATTTCCATACTGAGATTGCTCCAGGGGTCACTGTCTGGACCAGGAGTTTCAAGCTCTTGGAGTCTTGTTAAAGAGCTGTAGAGGCATGGATTGTAACACCACAAGGGAACTTTATCTAGAAGCCAAGGGATGAGCTGCGCAGAGATGCTTCACAGGCCAGAGGGCTTCTTGAGTTAGGATCCTCGGGGCATGGGGTGTTATCTGGGGCTTCCTTTTTGGGGACCCAGGAGAAGGAATATAAGGGAGTGGGCCTATGTTTTAATTGGCAGGATTGGGTATGTAAATTTTTCTTCACTGTGTATGTCATTTCCCATGATGCATCTGATTTTAATCATATGCATGCCTGATTATCCTTAGGCAGAAAATGTGAATACACGTCCCTACATCGACCCACATGTATCACAACAGCAGGGCTGTATAACCAACTCAGTGATTATGAAGAGATGGGGCTCTCATAAGTCCAGAACCTCATTAAAATCTATCTAGGGCTATCTATGGCTTCCTTATTAGCCATATCTAGCCCATCTGTGTGTCTGACTTAACATCCAGGGACTACCAGATGAAACCTTCTGAATTTTGTATGAACTTAATAAAACCCTAGTTTTGGGGGCTGAAGAGATGGCTCCACAAGTTAAGACCATTGACTGTTCTTCCAGATGTCCTGGGTTCAATTCCCAGAAACTACATGGTGGCTCACAACCACCTGTAATGGGATCCAATGCCCTCTTCTGGTGTGTCTGAAGATAGTGACACTGTACTCATATACACTTAATTAATTAATTAACTAGTTAATTAATTAATGAAAAATCCACCTAACTTTCCCCAACCACAAGACTAAAAATACACCAGACAGGATCTAAGACCTGTACCCAAGGCTTGCTCCTCCCAACAATGTACCTCAATGTCTAATGAACCCTCATGGGAGGCCTCTCACTGTTAGCTAAAGATCAAGAAGTTTAGTGCAATTAATATTTGCTCAAGGCAGCGGTCCTCAACCTTCCCAATGCTGTGACCCTTTAATACAGTTCCTCATGCAGTGGTGACCCCAACCATAAAGCTATTTTGTTGCTACTTCAATGGCTGTAATTTTGCTACTGTTATGAGTCACAAAGTAAATATCTGATATGCAGGATATCTGATAGGGGGCCCATGTGAAAGGGGTCGCATCCCATAGGTTGAGAACTGCTGGCTTAAAGCCTTTCTCCCTTCTCAGCTTTGATTTACAACTTTCTACGAATCTTACCAGCAGCCCCATCTAAGGTAAAAGGGTATGACCTAATGCCACTGCCCAGAACTAGTGGCTTCTAATTGTATCTTCTCAGACGCAAATCTCATCCAAGACACCTCCAGAGCCATGTTATAACCCCAGTCATCGAAAGGAGTAACACCAGGCCCACAATATGTTCAGCAGATAAAGGCTCTTCCTGCCAAGCCTGAAGACCCGAGTTTGAACCCTGACCCCACGTGATGGAGGGAGAGAACTGACTCATGGGAAGTTTTCCTCTGACCTCCATACAAGTGCCTTGACACACAGGCACCCTCTCCCATATAAATATATATTTTTTAAAACTTAAAAGGCAATAGACAGGGAAAGGAGGGTCCCCTCAAAACACATCCGACAAGGAAATTCCCAAGGCTTCCAAAACCATGTATCTAGCCCCTTGAAGAGACCTGGCTTTGCCTTTTCTTTGGGAAGCCCGCACCCATGTTCTTGGGCAGTCTCGCTTCCTACCACAGTCCTGAACTTCTCTTCTGCAAGCCCAAGGATCAGGTTCCAGTTAAATCTAAGTCCCTAGAAGATTAAAGGAACTTATCAGGCTGTTGCAGGAGACAGCACGGAGCTGTGCCCTCTGTCACTGCTGCCACTAACAGGGGTAAGGCACCACGGTAACTAGACCTGTGTGTCTAAGAACTGCTCAGGGGAGACATCCAACAGTGACTCTCACTGTGACTAGCTGACGAACAAGACATCACCATACCCCAATGATCCCCGGAGCCTCACACCTCTGTGACGTGAATAAAATCTGTATTTCCACAAGGAGACATACTTGGAAGGTCCAAAAAGCCTACCTAACCCCAACTCCTTCCCAAGCAGACTGAGACATCACCAGTTCTCTCTGCTTCTAGAGTAATCAACACTGCACTGTAGTCCTGAACTCCTGAGTGGCCCCAAGACAGTGAAACCAAAATGTAGACGGTAGGTCCAGTTCTTCTTCCCAGCCCCATGCTCCCAGAAATAAGACCGAGACTCAAAAAATATATTTCCGGATACCTTAGCCATATAGCTAGGCTCTTCTCTGGCTAGCTCATTACTTAAGGTAACCCAATTATTTTAACCTACACTCTGCCATGTGGCTGGTTACCTATCCTCAGATACCGTGTGTCTGCCTTACCACATCTTCCCGGGCAGATCTTCCTGCACCTGGCTCTCTCCCAGAATCCTCTCTGTCTCCAGATGCCCCACCTTCTATTTCTTGCCTAAGTCATAGGCCATAGGCTTTTTGATTGACAGGTAATGCACACATATAATGTACAAAATATTCTCTCTACCCCAAAAGAGTCTGAGTTTGAAAACCCTGAGGTGAGTGTCTTCCAGCCAGTTAGATCACAGCCGAGGAGCCAGATGCTGAATTTCGTTACCCCATGATGGTCCAGAGTAGTAGAATCAGAACCTCTGGCTTCAATCCCACCTCCAAACAAAGAGCATGCCACAGGCAAATTCATGGACCTCCCTGGCCTGGGGAGCAGGCTTTGTAATGGGCTCTCTGCTTCTTCTAGGGGTGGTCAGGGTCTAGAGGGCACCTGCCTGGACTTCTAGTGTTTTGTGTCCTAGAACAAGGAATTGGAACAATGGCCCCATGGATGGTGATTAAAAAGAGACCTACTACTAAGAAAGAGAAAAATCCTGAGTGAGGGAGTAGGCCAGAGAGCTACGAAAGGCCAGCAGCTCAGTGACAATCATTGCTGGCAGGGTGGGATATGTGTACCATACTCACTTCAGCTGCACACCGTGTCATTGTTGGTAGGGAGCTATTCCCAGCACGTTTCTCTGTCATGGATTTATTTCATAGGCTGATACTTTTAAACTGTGTGCCTGTGCATGTGCATGCATGCATGCATGTGTGAGTCTGTGTGTGTGTGTGTGTGTGTGTGTGTGTGTGTGTGTGTGTGTGTGTGTGTGTGTGTGTTTGTATGTATGCCATGGTAAATGTGTGGAGGTCAGTATGCTGGCTAGGTTTCATGTCAACTTGACCCACCCTACAGTCATTTCAGGAAAAGAATTGTATTGTTGAAGTAAATATTACGGGGGTTTCTACCCCACCTTTGGTCTTTTAGCTTTCAAATAAAAGACACAAAAGCCTTTATATTTCCAATATAACTTAAAGCACTAAAGCTGGGCAGATATCAACCCTCTATGCTATTTTATCTACTTCCCTGTCAATAAACATGAGATATTACTTGTCATGTTATACTTGGGCCACTTCCATTCCAATAGGCTGGTCTTCATGGCCATGAGCTCAGGGCCCACATATGCCACCCCTTGGCGACTTCTTCCTTCTCCCCCTGTACAACCCTCTCACTCATTCCTCAAGTCCCACCTTTCTCCCTCCAATGCCAAATCCCAGGCTCTAGCCCTTTATCGACCAGTTAAATTGGGGAGCAAGGCTTACACAGCATCACTTGGTGTACAAGAGAACCTTATCATCAAGGACAACCAGACCTTGAGAGCCAGTGCTTAGCACTGGAATACAGGCAGCAGCAGACAAAGCCACTATAAGAACTCTCAGCTGAGAAAATGTCCCCACCTGATTGGCCTGTGGGCAAGACTGTGATACATTTTCTTGACTGATGACTGATGGGGAAGAACCCAGCTCAGTGTGGTCAATGCCACCCTGAGTAGGGAGTCCTGGATGTATAAAAAAATGGGTTGCGGAAACCTTAAGTCTTGGTGAGCAAGCCAGTAAACAGCATTCCTCCATGGTCTCTATCAGTTCCTGCCTCCAGCCACTGCCTTTGAGTTCCTGCCCTGACTTCCCTACACAATGGATTGTAAACAGTAAAATGAAAAAAAAAAAAACCCTTTCCTCCCCAAGTTGCTTTTCCTCATGCTATTTCATTACAGCCATAGAAACCCTAACAGAGACAGAGAACAGGCTTGGGTGTTAGTTTTTCCTGGCTTTCCATCTTGTTTGAGTCAGGGTCTCTTATTGTCCATCATTAGCTACACACACTAGGCTAGTTCCAGCAGATTCTCCTACCTCTGTGTAAAGGCACCATAAAGGCACCAAGATTGCAGACAAATGCAGCCATATCTGTCTTTTGGGACAGCTGGACACTTGGGAGTTCAAATTCAGGTCTTCACACTTGGAAAGCAAGCGCTTTGCCCATCGACCATCTTCCCAGCCCCTCATATACTAATCTTGATGCCTTTCTCTGCCCTCCTCTCCAGTCATACTCCCAAGACTCTTAGTGACCAAATGGAGGGTAAAGCACAGAAGAAAAAAAAACACAGCTCATGGCTTTGGTATCTGAGAAGCTATTATAAAGTATTTTTAGTATTACAATTGCTAGAAGCCAGTCCTCTTTCACCCTTCTGTTATATCATGGCCCTGCCCCTTTAATATACTAGTCACTCTGAGTTATCAATGACACCTTGCGTGGACAGAACATTTAAATGCCATGCTGTCTGTGGACAAACAATTCCTAATTTACGGCCCCTGGCTCCTCCATGATTTTTGTCACATAGGCTATGCCAATTTCAATATGTGTGTATGTCTCTCTGTGTGAAACTTGTGACCAGATTCCTTCAGAAGCCAGAAAAATAATTAGATTTCCTGGTCCTAGAGTCACATTTACTTACGAGCCACTGGTACAAGTGTTGAGCATTGAACTGGAATTCTCTGGAGGAGAAGCAGGTGCTCTCAGCTACAAAGCTATCTCCAGCCTCCTCTCCAGGTTTGAAAGGGAGGCCTCCCCTTCCTTTTAGGGATCCAATTATGTTGTCTCTTTACCCCTTAAGTCTTAGCCATGGCTCCAATGGTTCCAAGAGCTCATCTCTGGAGGATAATTACACATTAGCTCCTTCCTCCAGTTGCAGATCTCTGATTTTTAAAACCATCCAGCTGGAAGACTTTGTATTGTGGTCAAGGTCACTCAGGAAGGCCTTGGCCCCACTCCCACCCCAGTGTCTATGAACAAAAAGGGGAAGAGAAAATGCCAGCCCTGCAGAGATATTAGGAGGAGGTGGCAATACTGCTGTGAAGTGAGCCCTTTTGGTGTTACAGGGAGCCCACCAGAGAAATCTACTTAGACACAGTTCACAGCCAATTGAAACTCTTTAATTAAGCTGGCTGGAACTAGAGCAATGTATCTGGGATTCGAGTATAGTGTTGAATGTTTAGAATAAGAGGCTTTTAAAGGCACATCTTGCTAACTTGCTCTCCAGCTGGAAGGGTTATTTTGAGCAAGCAAGCAGATTAACAGAAGCTAAGGTAAGTGGTTAGCTTGAGGAGGAGTTTTACATAATTAGGCAGTTTAGCAGAAGCCAAGGTAAGGTAGCTAGGACATCTTCACTGTGGACTCCTAGAATAGAGTTAGGTAACCTTTCACAGGGCTTTCCATCAAGGAGATTGAAAGCTAGTCAAACCTAAAATGGCCTCAACAAAAATACAAGATGGAGGAACCTCTGCACTGTCTTGCCCTGTCACAGTGGGACAATCTTGATGATACCCTAGAAGAGGAAACTTGTGACCTCATGAGAATTATACAATCATATAATGGGAGAGCAGTCAAGGTGTGGGAAGAGAAATGTCTAATCTAGGTAGGAAATCTAGGCTCCAGGGAAATGTAAAGGCAGATTCAATAAATTCCTCAGCCTCTGAAACTTAGACATCCAATTTATGTACAAATGGAGATCAGGAGCTTTGAGTGGGAAAAGATGTTGGGAAATTTTAGCTAGAGGATAAAACCTGAGGGGAAATCCAGAAGAGAAGAGTCCTGAGAATCACCTTCATGTCACCCCTAGGCCCTTCGTATCCACACGGTCAGAAGTTGAATAGTCTCCAACATCTGTGATCCCCAAGAGGAGCAGTGTAGCAAGGATAGCTGTGACTGAGTCAAAGGTGTAGAGCCTGTGTTCTTCCAGATGCTGTTCTGAGGGACCCTCCATCAGCGTTCTGGGGTTGGCTCTGCTACCATCTCCACTTGACAGAGGAGGAAACTGAGACCCCAAAGTAGTACACTCAAGACCTCCATGACCAAATGCCTCAGAAGGATGAGATCAGATATTGCTGCCTCCTTGGGCTTGAGGCAGTAGGATGGGATCAGACATGTGTGTTCATAAGTTGTAGAAAGGTTAACTCTGAGACATAGCAACTGACAAAAATGAGTATGTGAACTGTCCACTATCTGCTGTAACTCTCCTCCAAAGAAAACACAACAACAACAACAACAAAAACCAGACACCTACACCTACAACAGCCAGAGAAGGGTTCGTGAGAAAGGTTTCCTTCCCTGGAACAGGGCTTCTGAGTCATGACCTCTCCCTAGCCTACTTCTACTTTATAGCGGGTACCCAGCTTTCCTTTGCATTCTTAGATTTTGCCTTTTTGTGTCTTGTTCATTCATGACTTGAGTCACAAATAAGATAGACATAAGATTATAGAGCCCCAGAAACCCCTACTGGCAACAGGCTGGCCTCATTTAGCTAGGGTTAAAGGAGCTCCCTGGGCTGCGCCCACAGGTCTCAGGCCTACACCTGGGGAAGTAACTCAAAGAGCTGCCAGCCTCTCCCTTGTCTCATACACTGCCTGCTCCCTGCTGGCAGTCAGCACAGATCCCTCATTGAGGATGAGGGGTGGGGTTGGGGTGGGGATTAAAGAAGGGGTGTGGTCTCATCTCACTGATTTCCAAACACCTTCCTGTCAGCAGAGATGTTTTCTAATTAGGCAAAAGCACAGGAGAAGACAGACTGCCTTCCCCACAGTCTAGGAACCAGGTAAATCAAGGTTCTTCCCTGCTGTACCTGCTAAGAAGTTGATTAATAGAAAGCTGAGCCCAGAGGTATCTGGCTGGATGGGCATACGGGGGCTTTGTTTTAGATTTGTCTTTAAGGACATTAATGCCTTCTCCATCAAGGTTATTCCTGTTTTAAAACTCTAGGTCTGATGGAAACTGAGTACTGAGGCTTCCTCTAATCCATCCCTTGGGCCTCTGCCCACACCCCATCCACGTACCTCTCCAAACATCAGAACACATAAAAATGCTTCAGAAATGCATGCCAATCTAATGGTCGATTCTGTTTGAAATTGGCTCTCCCTGCTGTGGTCCAGGATCCATCAGGGGCACCAGACACTTGCAAAGACAGAATGTTTGAGCCAGAAAAGATCTTAAGTGTTTCCTCCGTGCTGCCTGGGGTGTTGATGTGCACCTTCAATTCCAGCACTTGGGAGGGGGAGGCAGGAAGAGCAAGTGCTCAAGGTCATCATCGGATACGTAGGGAATTCGAGTTTGAGGCTAGCCTGAGCTACGTGAGACCCTGCCAAACAGAAAGGAAGGAGAAGGAAGAGAAGGAAGGAAGCTGAAGAGATAGCCCAGCAGAAGACCTGGGTTCAGGTCCCAGCCTCCACATCAGGTGGATTACAACTGCCCACAGCTCCAGTTCTAGAAGATCCAATCTCTTCTTGTACTCTGCAGACACCTGCATGTATGAGGTGCACATGCAGGAGAGTGTGTGCACGCGCGCGCGCGCACACACACACACACACACACACACACACACACACACACACACAAATAAATAATTAAATAATTCTAGGGAGAAAGAATAAAAAAATTTGTGCCACCTCCTGACTTTGCAGGAAGGTGAAGGAGGACTGCTTCAAGCAGGTAGATAGATAGATAGATAGATAGATAGATAGATAGATAGATAGATAGATAGATAGATAGATAGATAGATAGATAGATAGATAGAAGGAAAAGCCCTTGGGTCTTCAAACCAGCTCTGACCAGTCAGGATCTTGCTCTGTGAGCTCTTTGCTTCTGGAGAGGAATCCTAAGTGGAGCCGGGAAGCCTCACTAGTTCGGGGAAGCAGAAGCTACTGAGCACAGCCCTGGAGCGGAGGAGTGGGCACCAACCTGTGCCGTATCAACAGCTCCGTCAGAGCTCAGCAAGGAGAACTCAGAGTTAGGACAGCCTCTTGTCCCCAAGGGAGGGAGAGAAAGAAGCTGATCCCGGCCGAGATCCTGCAGTATGTTCAGGGCTTTGCCTCCTCCTGTCTTCACAGTAGTAGATCTGAAGCCACATGTGCGCGTGTGCGCATGTGTGATTTATAGATCAGTAAATGAGGATGTAGCAGTTTGTTCCCAATCACACCTAAGTCAGTAGCTGAGCTAGCCGGGTTTCTAGAACAGGTCATCCAATGCCCAGTGTACAGTCTTCCTTGCTCCTAGCTCAAAAAAACTGAGGAAAGGTAAAATCTAACATTTCTTCAGCCAGACCCAGGACCAGAGAATGAATTCTTTGAATAAAAAGACACTGCTTATATCTGACAAAGGACAGGATATGTCACACCGTGCATTGTGATAGGGAAAGAGATCAATGGGTGGGAAAGGATCCACCCCAACCCATACAGCAGAAAGACAAGTTAGTGCCCTGCAGGGGAAAGGGGGCTGTGCAGTAACCAAAGCTCAGCATAAAAGGCCGTAGGGTCTAGAGTAACTTTTGATGTGGGTGTAATTGAGAGACATTATTCAATAAAGGAGGCAAGAGAGAGACGTTGTATGTGTGTCATTTTCAGTTATACCATTTCCAGTATGTAAATAAGAAGAACCATGCAAATAAGGATAATTTTGATTGGTCAATTGGATTCCAGGCTGTGACTTCTGATTGGTCATTGGGATTCCAGGCTGCCCTGCTCTACCAGAAGTCTGGTCTGTATGAGGCTCACAGGGTAACAAGATGTGAAGTTTTTCTGTTTGGCTGATGTCTGAGGCAGGTGTGTAGACATTCCCTGGTGGGAACTGTTTCCTTTGTCAGTCTCTTAATAACAAATTCTCCTATATATCATGATGGTCCAAGATATTGTCAGCCAGACAGAATTTAGATTTTCCTGGGAGATGGGCCTCTCTGGGCATGCCTGTGGGGGCGTTATCTCAAGTAGGAAGATTCACCCGTTATGGGTGGCACCATTCGCCTGCTGGACTCCTGGACTGTGTGCTGAAGAAATGGAGCTGACCTGACCTGCTTTTGCCCCTCTCTGCATGCCGGTTGTGGATGCTATGGGACCAGCAGCTTCAAGATGCTGTTGCTTTCACTTCCCTGCCATAATGATGTGTCCTCTGAACGAAAACAACCCCTTTCTCTTTTGTTGTTTCTGTCAGGGCGTTTGGCCACATCAATAGGAAAAGGATGTAAGACATTCCTGAAGTAACTTACGTATAATTAACGGTTACAAATCAACAGCTATAAGGTGGACAAGTCAGTTTTTGACAAATAAGAGTCTAACAGTTCATGAATACAGTTGGTCCATGAACACATGGGAAAGTGACCAATAAATTAACCCCCAGGGGAAGCACATGAATATCACTAAGACTGTAAAGACAGAGAACTTCAATTAAACTTCAATTAGCAGTTAGGAGTACTGTTCCTTCAAAGGACCCAACACCTCCCATCAGGTGACGCACAACAGCCTGTAACTCCAGAAGAGCCAGCACCCCCTTCTGGCCTCTGCAGGCACTGCGCTCACATGTGCATACTCAAACACAGGCCAGACATGCATAACTTAAAGTAATAGAAATAAATCTTTAAAAATGAAAACAGCCAACACCACCAAATGCTGGTGAGGGCTAAGAGCAACTAGAATTCCCTCCAGGGATGATGGCAACGAGAATGCTGTAGCTATTTTTGGAAAATAGCCTATGAGATTTTAGAGAGCCAAATACACATCAACCTATGACCCAATAATTCTCTGAGGTGTTTACCCAAGAGAAACCAAAATGCATGAACCTAGAAGGATTTTTTTTTTCGAAAACCACTCAGTGCTGTGCTTTTCTTAATAACCTCAAACTGGAAAGAGTCCAAATTATTTATTAGTGGCAGAATGGATAGTCAGACTGTCATACATTGACAGCGGGGTGCTTCTCGGAGGTGCAGAAGAAGCTATACTGATGCTGTATGGATGAGGTTCAAAGCTATTCTGCTGAGCTGACGTAGCCCTGCTCAAAGGCAAATGCACTAAGCAGTCCCGTGTTTGCACCACCATAGGACAGACCCGTGTGTGAGGTATTGTACACCAGAACACTATTGCCTGTAGTAGGAGTGGAATCAACTTGTGGTGTGGCCCCTAAGGACATGTGTTATGCTGGTGCAGGTGTGTGCGGGTGGCACAGAGGGCTGAGTGTTTGGGGCTGGTGTACATGCCATCCAAACTGACTCTAAATTTAGTATTTAATGATGGAATGGATTAATAGATAAGAGGTAGACTGGGAGGAAGATTATGTAATCTATCAAACAGAGCAAGATGTTAACTATGAATTGAAGTGGTGGGTGTCCACTCTATAACTCTTGTGCTCTTTATAAAAATCCAATTTTGGGCAGAGGGGAAAAATACTTCCATCCATGTGGCTTCACACATGGCTCCCGTGGACTCCGGTGATCTCCTTGCTCGCTTCCCAGGACACACAGTGTTTTCCGCTCGGTCCACAACTGTCTTTCATCTCCTCACCATGCCTGGCGCCATTTCTGGCCACTTCAGTGAGTCTCTTGGAAGACTTACCCAATTCGTCCTCCTGGGTGGTGTTTCTGACTTGAGATAAAGAGATGTTTCTCTGGGTACCTTTGCTTGTCCCAGTCGACAGCCACAGTAACCACCAAGTCCACAGAGGCACCAACGCACAGCCACGCACAGCACAGCCTATGGCCAGCACCTGTGCCCTCGGGGTAGCCTTGAGGTGAACATCCATTTTCACCTTGCCTTGTGGTCCCAGGATGTTGAACTCATCCTGTTTCCATTTTCTTGGCCATTAAATGATCAGCTGAATTGTAATTCTAATTTTTTTCCTTTTCCTCTCCCCCCTTTTATTTATTTTGCTTTTTTCCCCACAGCGCCAATTCAGAACAAATGCTCAGAACCCGAGTGTTGAATCTGGAATGAAAGCAACTTTAATGAATAAGAATAGAAAGCACAATGTATATTCCTTCTCCCGAGATTATCCACTTTGCCCAATAAAAGTATTTCAATGAGAAAATTGATGCTGTTCTTTAGCCCCTGGACCGTTTTTAGTTGGGCATTTTAAAAAGCAGCAAAGGAGGTAGGAGGCAGCTCTCTAATCCATACTCCTTACAACACAGAGGTGTTAGAGTCGGAAGGCTCATTTGCAACTGTTAACCTTGTGGCTGTTCTAGATAGCTGCACGGTCATGGATGGTCTCTGTGGATGATGAAGATGTGGCTCAGAGAGGTAAAGAGACTCGCCTAGAGTCACACGGCAACTTCATGACTGACAAGCATTAGTGGATTTATTCAGTCAATGGGTTATTTTCTGGACATCCATGCCTTGTCAACCCCCACATGGCAACACACACTGCCTGTAACCCCAATTCCAAGGGACACAGCATCCTCTTCTGGCCTCCTTCAGCGTTGCATGCACATAGTACACATACATACTGGTGGGGGAAATTCATACACAGAATAAATAAATAATAAATAACAAATAAATAAATAAATTTTAAAACATGTTATTCAATATTTTTACACATTTTTTTCTGATACTAGATTGGTCAATCCTCCAGTGTTAACTTTGTAGATGGCAACATGATGTCACAAGGTCACCTGAGTCAAGCACGGGATTCTAGCCTACATCAGGAGAGATTTGAACCCCCTCTTATGTCAACCAATCCCTTACAAACCTCTGTTATAGCAATTTGACCAGTAGTATGGTGGAGCCTCCATGAAGATCAGCTCATATTGGCTATATAGAGGCTACTCTGTGTGTGTGTGTGTGTGTGTGTGTGCGTGTGTGTGTGTGTGTGTGCGTGTGTGTGTGTGTGTGTGTGTGTTTATGTAGTACATATGTGTGCATGTGGATGAACACATATGGGTGTGCATCTGGAGGCCAGATATCAACATTGTGTCTTCCAGTCCTACATTTTCACCTGACCTTTTGAGACAAGAGTTTCTCACTGAACCCAGGATTTAGGTTTGCTTGCCTTTACCCCACCTCACCCACACACCTGCCCTATTCCCCTCAAGCTATGGTTACAGACAAGCACCACCATGTCCTGCTTGAATATAGATAATAGGATTCTAATTCAGTTCTCCTTGCTTGCAGGGCAGGCACGTACCGAGTAAGCCATCTCCTCACCCCCTAAAATGTCTGTTTCTGGGGTACCAGTAGGTCCAACCTCAAGTGAGTCCACCTCATCCTGACCCATCAGTGCCCGTCGGGTCCTAAGACTATTCTTACAGTTCTCAAAGACTGATCTGTCCCCCAGCAGCCCCCTGGAGGGTGGCACAGCTTTGCATGGTGAAATGAAGATCTCACAGGTCCTGATTCTGGGCAGCAGGATGCCTTCCTTGTGATCAGCGGTAGACTTTGCAAGGCACAGACATCACAAGGAAGGCTGGGCCAGTGAGCGGCGGGGAGGCAGCAGGGCAGGTGCGATCTATACAACTGTGTTAGAAATGGACGGCTCCTACCGAGCACCCATAAATAAAAATGAGATTATTCTGCCGCGAGAAGGACGAAGAAAAGCAGAATAAATACAAATAAAAGCCCTTATGAGGGCGATCGGATAGGTTCGGGGTGTTTTGAAATCTCAGAAGATCTGGGTCCTTGCCTAAGCAAATGCTAGGCCTGGGGTGGGGCCAAGACCACAGAACCACCTCCAGCTGAATTCACCTCTAAACCCTGGAGTCTGCCAAAGAAGAACCGCTGAACATTCTAAATGACCCAAAACTGCTGAGAGCAAGAATGGTGCCTCCCCACATCTCTTCCCAAACTTTGAACAGAATCAGGATTGTTTCCAAAAATATCCACTGAATGCACGCACAGAGGTGAGACAGTGAAGCCTTGACAGAGGTCAGGGGGTTCTGTAATCGAGGGTTATCTGCTTCCTCTTCCTTGTTGGAGGGCTCCACAGTAAGATAGGGAAGCCAGAAGAGTAGCTCTCAGGAATATATCAGCTTCCGGTGCCAGAGCGTTGACTGTGCATCACGCCTTCGATAAACATCTGCTAGATTAATCAGCCAATCGACTCTATTTCCCAGTGAAAAATGGGACCCGGAAGCATGCTCGCCCGTAAGAAAGGGATAGACCCTGACTGAAGAAAGGAAGGAAGAAAGAACAAAACAAATAAACAAACAAAAATCTATAAAATAAGAATTGAGGGGGGCTGGAGAGATGGCTCAGCGGTTAAGAGCACCCGACTGCTCTTCCAGAGGTCATGAGTTCAATTCCCAGCAACCACATGGTGGCTCACAACCATCTGTAAAGAGATCTGATGCCCTCTTCTGGTGTATCTGAAGACAGCTACAGTGTACTTATATATAATAAATGAATAAATAAAAAAATTTAAAAAAAAATTGAGGCCCTCAGAAGATGAGGGCTCTCCTTTCAAGATGAGGCTCTCTCAAACAGAGGCTTCTTGAAGAGAAGCTATGTGCCCCCAAGAAGATATGGGGGTCCCTGAAGATAAGGCCATGTTCCCCTCAGACTAGAGAGTCCTGGGGTCAATGCTGTTTTCTCTCAGACGAGGCCCCTTGAGGACAGGCTGTTCTCTCCACCCCAGACGAAGCCCACATCATGGCATGAACGTGCTCCCTGCCCCCTGCAGCCAACATCACAATGTTCTCCTTTCAACAGCTCCTTCTGCAGACGAGCTCAGAAAAGCTCAGTCCCCGGCACGTCCACGAGCATTTTTTGTGTTTTGATCCTGAATGTATTGGGTACTCATTAATACAGGGGAGGAAAAGAGTGGAAGAAAAAAAATAATAATCCAGGAAATAAAGGCCACATTGTGGCTAAGTTCATTCCAGCAGGGGCTCTCAGCCTGGAGGGAAAATTCTAATGCTCGCACAAAAATTCATGAATAATAATTTCTGAGAGGCTCAACATTTTAAACACTAGAATTTTTTTTTCTCCTCTCAGAAGCACACCACTACTGTTCATAGCAATGCAGACGCTGACAGAAGGAGGTTCCTGGGTCAAGGGAGGAACAGAGATGCAAGCTGGATGGTGAACTGAGGTGGTGGGCGTCCGGAGAGTTCAGAGGAGACACAGGGGGCACTGGAGGCCAGAACTTGAGGGCAGAAACACGTCATCATCACCCAGAGGAAGGGCGTGGCACAGGCTGTGTGCCTTCTTCCTGAAGATTCACAGAGCTTATGGTCTCAGCCCTCACCAGTTATGGCATCCAGAGCTCGGGGCATCCTCTATGGTAGAGTGGGACAGAAAGCCTCACGGTCCATGTCAAGTGTGGCAGTGGGAATTTAAGATCAAAGATATGGAGCTTTGTTCTGTGTGTTGAGAGGAATGGAAACTGCCCACTTCCCAAATGATTGTGATGGTGGTGGTGGTGGTGGTGGTGGTGGTGTGTGTGTGTGTGTGTGTGTGTGTGTGTGTGTGTGTGTGTGTGGTGTTTGTGTGTGTGTGGTGTGTTTGTGTGTGTGTGTGTGTGTGTGTGGTGTGTTTGTGTGTGTGTGTGTCTGCTTGCATTGCGTGCGCATGTGTGCGGGCATGCACATATGTAGATACAAACACATTTGTGTACACTCAAATGGGATCCACAGACTGTATCCTTTGTAATCTCTCTCCACCTTATTTTGTGAGACCAGGTCTCTCACTGAACAGGATGACTGGGCAATGAAGTCCCGATGGCTGCCTGCCTGGGGACTACAGACACCCCATCACCATACCTAGGTTTATACAGGTGACAAACATCCAAACCCAGCTCCTAATGCTTGCAAGGCAAACATTTACTGAATATGCCACCTCCCCAGCCTCCCAAGTTAGCCTTTACAGAGTCATTTGCTTGAGCTCTCTCCCCAGAAGCATCAAGGACTGGTGGGCAAACTGGATAATTCACAAAAAGTTTGCAATGATCTAGGTGGTCATTCCATCCAATTCCATGGAGCATGTAGTTTAGCCCAAGAAAGTGGAAGAAGAGGTGTTATTTCCATTTTACCTTTATTTCACATTAAGGTTCAGGGCAGCAAATGACTTGACCTCAGTCTTATGTCAAGGTGAAGTTGAGAGAAAGGACCCAGGTATCTAGATTCCAAGACAGCCTCATCCATAAACACCTCACTAGGACCTCCAAGGTGAGACACACAGACACTCGAGCTGTGTTCAGTCTCCAGCCCCTCCCTCCGGATTGCCCTACCCACAGGTGTCATGGATCCTTGGTCCTGTTGGTATCACTGTGGTCCTTAACCTGACCCATGTGTGGTTGCTTTAGGAATGAACATCTGGCCTCCCCCACAAAGTGCCCTGCGTTGTTTCTGACACATCCTTCATGGGGTGCACACAGAAAGCAGTGCACTCAAAGGAATCTAAATAGAGTCCTAGTCCTAGCAACACTGGTTGAGATGTATGGACTCTTCCTCTGTGACAGGCCCTGGGCTCAGCCACCATGTGAGCTCATTTTATCATCCTAGAAACCCCATTGGAGGAAGGGCGTCATTGTCTTTGCTCTTGTGCTGCATAATGGGGAGCTCAGGCACATAAAGGTTAAGTAACTTTCCCACCATTACCTAGAGAGGAAGCTACCCTCACAGGGAATGAGTATGGACCACTGCGCTCGGAGTCCTCGCTCCTCAAGCCTACACCACACAGCCAAGCTTCTGTGTTTGTAAGGATTTAGCCCACTGTGAATCAAAAATACTGGGGTGGGGGAAGCCGTGTCTACACTGAACACCTAGGGGCTTTTTCTTCATTATTCCCTAAGTGGTCCAGGATGGGAGCTATTTGCAAAGCACTTACCTAGTATTAGGTGTTGCAGATATCAGATAAAGCCGCAATGACTTAAAGTATTTGGAAGTATGTGCATGAGCTTCGTGCAAATGCTGCCATTATGATTATGAGACTTAAGCATGAGAGGATTTTTGTTATCAATGGGGTTCCTAGAATCAGTCCCCTGGGGGTACAGCATATGAACCGTAACTGTATGCTTACATCCAGATATCCACCTAGTCATTCTTCATCCTTGTATGTATGATGGGGTGGTGTATGTGATGCATATCCACGTGTGTGTGCACACATGCATGCAGAGGCGCATGGAGGCCAGAGGTTGATATATACAGTGTCTTCCTTAATTGCTTTCCCCGTTATTTTCTGAGACAGAGTCTCTTACTGAGCCTGGAGCACACCAATTTGGCTACATTGGCTGCCTTCATTGAAGTTTCTATTGCTGTAACACAACACCATGTCCAAAAAGCAAGTTGGGGAGGAAAGGGTTTATGCCACCTGATACTTTCATATCACTGCTCATCAACAAACGAAGTCAGGACAGGTTCTCAAGCAAATCAGGAGCCTGGAGGCAGTAGCTGATGCAGTGGCTGTAGAGGAGTGCTGCCTACAGGCTTGCTCCCTTGCACCAGCAACCCCCGAATTCCCTCCCTCCCCTCACTGGCTTGCTCCCCACCCCCACCCCCACCACATCCCCTTATCCCCCTTCCCCACTCCCCCATCCCCCACCCTTGCTCAGCCTGCTTTCTTATAGAGCCGAGGGCCACCACCGGCCAAGGGATGGCTCCACCCACAGCAGGCTGTGTGTGTGTCAATTACTAATTAAGAAAATGCCTTATAGCTAGATCTTAAGGGCACTTTTTCTTTCTAGGGAATGGTGCCTCCCAAAGTGGGTGAGTCTTTCCACATCACTGAACATTATCAAAGACAATCCCCTACCAAAAAGCCCGCAAGTCAACCTAACTAGACAGTTCCTCATTGGCACTCCCTTCTTAGGCGATTCTAGACTGTGTCAGCTTGACAGTTAAAACTAACCCTCACACCAACTATAACCGGTGAACGAGAGGACCGAAGTTTCTACCCGAGTGTGGTATTCTCCCACTTATTCAATGCCTACTTTCATTCAGCAGACTCAGCTCAGCGCAGCTTTGAGTATGAAGCAGTAACAGGAGCACAGGTCCCAGGAGCTGCTCACAGTAGAAGTGGTGGCATTAAGATTGCAGCATACCACCATGGCCTCAGCCACTCTCACCCTACAGCCGCAATAGGCTGATCTTTCCAGTCTGCTATGATTTGAATCTGAGATGTCCTCAAAGGTTCATGTAATAAAAGGCTCGTTTGCAGCTGATGGAACCTTGGAAAGCAACTGGGTTGTAAGCGCTCTGACTTCATTAATGGGTTAAGCCATAGTTAGACTTCCAGCATGAGCTTCGGTTTCTCCCTCTATGTTATGACAGGAATGAGTGTCTAATGACTATGAGCCCTAAATTCTGGATGTCTTTACAAGTCCCAGAGGAGCCAGAGACAGTTTTTTTACATTCTTAGATGAGTGATATAGTCCCTGCATGGGTCATGATATGCCTGGCCTAGGTATGTGGTTGTTATGGAATCAAGTGATTTTTTTGTTATCTGGACTGGAAACTAACATAGCCCACATAACACCGTGGGCTTCAGGAAGCCTACCTGTTCCTGTCTTCCCAGAGCCTCATCCTCTCGGACAAGAGGCTGTGTCACAGGTCTAGGGACCCACGGATGCTCAGAGTCCTCTAGACCTTTAGAAGCTTGTGAAGGGCCCAGTTTAACGACATGAGGTTCTAAGGGCTGCCTCCTTTGAGTTTCCTCTCCCTCCTTCCTCTCCCCTCCCTCAGCCTGTTGCTTTAGAGAAACTGGACACCTGCCTTCTTATCTCTACCTTGAGTATCCCAAACTCTAATTAAGTCCGTTGCAGCCTTCTGATTGAGAGGCCTTATCAGGATACTTAACCAATCTAAACAATACATGGAGTTGGCCAGCACGGGTCCTGCATGCTAATTGAACTTCATTCAAGGTCTCTGGCAGAGAGCCTAGCAGGTCATCATTGTGATCCCCCAAAGGAAGGAGCGAGGATTCAAGAGAGACTACTTGGGCCTCTCATGACTCAAAGTCCCGGGTCACCTGGCAAGAGCAATGCTGGGCAGGTGAAGTTAGGGAAGTAGGAACTGCTTCAAAGGCTCGTTTTGGCCCCAGATATGTGACGTTACCCTCTGGCTCAGTGCAGCTTCATGGCCTGCTCCCTGGATACTTGGGCCATGCCTGGGAAGCAGGAGAGAAGACTCAGCCAAGAAGGACCAATGCAGACAACCTTTTCTAAGAGATAAGCAACTCAAAACCCAGCTTCTAGCACTTCCTCTGCCAACCCAAATGAGTTACCTCCCTCAGTGGTATCAGTGTTTACCAACACCAGACCCAGCCAGGACTGTAGCTCTGTAACACAAGGAGCCCTTGATTCTTATGTGTCAGGAATATCTGAAGCTGGGAAAATTACCAACTCCCACTTTCCAAGGAAGCTGCCATTGATCCGTTAGCTGTTAGAATCCATGTAAAGACTTCACTTGTGAGAAACAGTATTCTGAAGGCCTGGAGATGTAGCTCAGCTGATGGAGTGCTCTCGCAGTATACTTGAAGCCTTGGGTTTTTATCCCTAGCTCCACAGAGCACACTGGTACTCGTGGCTCACATCTCACCACTCAGAAGGTAGAAGCAGTCTAATGAGTATTTCCTTGAGGGGAGATGATTCCTGTCCAAGAGGCCTAGGACCCACACTTAAGATCCAGACCCAGGAACAACTTGAGCCTGTAACTAACAAGGTCCTATGTAACAGAAAGGAGGACACGCAGGGGTGGCCTTCCTGGAAGAGAAGGCCAGGGAAGGCCAGGCAGGAGACATCAGGAGTGAGCCGGGCCAACACCCCTAAACAACAGAATCTAGGATTCTGGACCCATCCAAGCAAGGCAAACCTGGTCCAAAAGAGGAGGGATTCTGATATTTCATTTTCAAAGGTGCCTCAAACCAGCTTAGAGCCAGCTGCCGTCAAACAGAAGATACCAGACCCCTGCTAATGCTTGCTAGGCAACTCTTCCCTCCCTCACCCAAACTGAGGACACAAATCACTTAAGCTGAACGCTTAGCGTGGGAAATTACTACCAGCTAAACTTGCCTATGAGATCACGTGCCCAGTGAACTTTAAAATAAGCAGTTTGTAAAACAGAGAGAAGAACCCATACGTGTACTGTTGAGAAAAGAAAAAGCGAGTGACAGAGGAAAAGGTAACACCTGGAGTGAGGGTAAGATTGTCCCTCCTGATTCCTCCGAAGACAGAGAGAAAGGGGGCTGCTTACATTAGAGTTTAAAACCTGTTCTCTGCACTCCGTTAGCGTGCCTGCTATTCTAGGCTGATACCCAGCCTTGCAAAGTTACAAAGTAACTCTCGGCTTTTGCTAGAGTCTCCAGCACTCTTATGATGGAATGAAGGTGTCTCACGTCATCCTGGCACACCTGAGATGAGTAGATGGTTCTCCATCCTTAAGCAGGTGATCTCACCCACCTTTGAAATCCAAAGCAGGCTCTACACCGTGGGACTCAGCATGAACTTTGTCTCCATGGGAATTAGAACAAGGAGAGAAAAATGTCTAAACCAGGCTCATTCTGTCAAATTGGTTCTCCTCTACCGAGAATCTATGGAATGGGGGGAGCTTTGAAGATGGGAGGAAAGGAAAGAGGAGACTTTCCCAAGTAGCTGGCCAGGCTGAGTAGGTTGGAAGGAGAAGGCTAGGCAGTCAGGAAAGACTGGGGCCCAAGCTTGATTGGCATCCCAACTCTTCCAGTGTAAAACTGGGCCACAGCCGTATAGAGGGCATGAGAAGCCAAGGGGCTGTTGCAGATGCTGGGTGAGAACATCATCTATGGGGCCCTTCATAGCTGCTCCCTCTCCTGCCAGATAATCAAAGGGGATCTCCAGGCTCCCTAACTTAGCGCTTCACTGGATTCTGGGGGAGCTAGTGCACCGGGGAGCAGGATGAGGCTGGGAAATGCTTCTAATTTGAAGCTCAAAGGAGATACCGAGGGAGACTGTCCTTTGGAATAAGAGATTTGTTTAGCAGGGCCACCAACACCTTTTGGGTAACAAAACTTTTCCTGAGGAGATACAACATCCATATTGACTCACCCCAGAGAGGGAACCCACAGCAGACCAAAGCCCGACTTGGCAAAGCAATGAGTTTTCTTGGGGATACTAGCAGGAGTATGAGTGAGGGGCTACTTATAGGAGCAGAAATGATTCAGAGACCTCTGCATCTCCAAAGCTCAACCCAGCATGGGTGACAGCTCACAGAGCTGGGGACCTGGAGCACACTGCAGGTAGCTCAACAAGTTGGAGAATGTGTTTTCCCGGTGCCTCAGCTGATGTAAATATTTTTGAGGCATCGTGGCCTGCTTCTACTTCTTCCAGGCAGCTTGTCTGGTCTGAGAGTCTCCTTTGCAGCTCAGCTTGTCTGAGAGTCTTTGAAGCGTGGCTGTGCATTTGTGAAAGGGACTCTTGGCTTTTGTCGTTTACTCTGGCAGGAAGAGGCCTTGTGAATCTGGTCAGTTTCAGGGACTTCCTGAATCTGTTTTTGATTTATTTACCTCTCTGCTTAAAGAACTTCCTTTTGGAATGGAATGTTTCAGTCTTGGAAGAAACTGATACAGAACAGGGCCAAGTAGACAAGCAGGCAGGATGCAGCATGGTCTCTGAGGAGAGATCAGGCCCATGTGGCAGAGTGAGAGGCCCTTCTTCAAGGTCCCAGAGGAATGGGGCTGATTCCCCACTTGACCGTTGATGGATAGTCCATAGCACTTGCTTGTAGTCAGGCTGTCTCTGAGTAGCTCTGAGGGTGGGAGGGCAAGAATGTAGAAAACCAAGTCACCAATTTAGTTCTAGAAACCAAATGACTAGTTACTGTCATAGTACAACCAAAATGGGAGAGTGTTACAAAATGCCAGAGCTTTACAGAGTTGCGTGGCCTTGGCTAACAAAGTGGGCTCTCCCCTGCTTGGGGATCTTCTCTGCACCACAGCTCTCTCTGGCTTCCCTAGACAGTTCCTTTCCTTGGCTTTTCATGCCCAAGTGTAGGAATGGCTCTGAATATAGAATTGCCTTCTGCAATTTCTCTGCTCCCCTTTCAGTGGGTTCTTTATAAAAACTCTCACCAATCCCCCACTTTGTATGTGGAGTTCGTCTTATGCCCCGTGATTTGAGCAGTCTGTGCTGCAGCTCCTGGGCTGACAGAGCCTGGAGCACTGTGTCCAGCCACACTCTTGTCCTGGCTCCACCCCAAGTGTTTGTCCCTTTCCTTCTCTCCCAGGCATTATTTTCCCCAATCCAGATGCCATTCTTTGAAGCTCTATCCCCGGCAGCGTGTCTTTGTGTCCCTGTCCCTCTCATTACAGGCGCGAGCACAGTTAGCTCACATTAATGAACAAACACAATGCCAGCGCTTAAGTCCTGACAACATGGCTTTTATCCTGAGTTTCCTAGGTGCCTGGCTGTTTTGAGCAGAACCAAGTTGATCAAGGAATTAAGGAAGGATTAAGCAAGCTGGAAGGCGCCTGCTAATCCGGCAATCAGACGGACCCGCGAGAATCCATCCCACCTCCTTTCTTAAACTCTGATCATAAAATAATGGAGTGACTGGCTCTTTTGTTAAATAGAAGATCAGCAAAAAGCAGGTCAATCGGGTTTCCCATCAGGGTGGAAGGAGGGGGAAAGAGGGAGCTAGGTAGTCCACAGAGAGAGATCCATCCTCAGGGGAACCACGTGTCTCAAAACTTTTCAGGATGACTTCAAAAGCATTGTATGTGCACATATATCAGTATATACATGTATATGCTGTATATATGTATAGTTTATGTATATGACATATGTGGTATATGTATGTATATGTAATTCATGTGTAATTGTGCTCACACCCTTATTTATTTGTGTATGGAGAGGGTGGATTCATTCGTGACATGGTGCAGGTGTGGAGGTCAGAGGACAGCTACAGGAGTCATTTCTCTCCTTCTACCGTGTGGGTCTCTAAGAGAGAATTCAGGTCATGATGCTTGGCAACAAGTTACCTGCTGAGCCACGCCATCGGCCTCAGCATCTAAATCTAGTCTAAACCGCAAGCCTCCCCGGCAGCGTGAGTGCCAAGCTGTTTCCTCAGCCGTTCTCTCGGTAACTGGGAAGTCGGTGTGGAAGGCCAATGTTTTCTTCTTCTCCCAAACACAATCTCTAGAATTATGCCTCTTCGCATACAAGAAAATCTGGCGGTGCTTGGGAAACGGCTCAGCTGTTAAAAGCATTTGCTACTCTTGCATCGGACCTGGGTGTGGTTCCTAGCACCCACAAAGCTGCTTATAACCGTCCCCCACTCCAGTTCAGGGAGCACAGTGCCCTCTTCTGGCCTTCAAGGGTACTGTGTATGTGCACAATAAATTTACATACATGCAAGCAAGACACCCATGCATATAACATTAAAAAAAAACAGCTAAGGAGTGGCAGAGAGAGAGAGAGAGAGAGAGAGAGAGAGAGAGAGAGAGAGAGAGAGAGAGAGAGAGAGAACACTGAGGATTTGAACCAACCAAGATCCCGGGATGGTCTCAGTTTTCCACTGAATGCTCAAGTAAGCCACCCGTTCTTTTTGAATGTGTGCATACATGTTTGTGTGCACATGTCTATGTGGAGGCCTAAGGTTGATACTAGGTGTCTCCCTCTGTTGTGCTCCATTGTTGCAACAGGGACCTGCACGCTTTGTGACAGTGGTCCTCCTAAGGATCCCATGGCTTGAGACATCACTCCAAGCCCCTGGCTACTGTCTCCTCGGGACATAGAGTTAGTTGATTTATAATCTTACCAGTACCTGACTCCTCCATGCTCTTTGTCATACATGCTATGTCGAACTAAATCATGGAACATATCACTAGCCTCTCAAAATGTATAGGAACACAGCATGTCTGCAGATCTTGTCAGGTTGGATCTTACTTGTGTGCCCATTTCCAAGAGAGGCGTTCTCACAGCAGACTTCCAAGTATTCTAGCTCTTACAGCATTTTATTCCCCTCTCCTGTGACGTCCCCTGAGCCATGGATGCAGGAGCTGTGGTATAGATGCAGCCATTGGGGCTGGGCTCTCCATGGCCCATTGAGCTCTGCGTTGTGGTTTTCTGTAACACTCACCATTCACTGTGGGGTGCAAAGCAGCTTCTCCGATGATAACTCCACTTCCCTCTGGATAGATGGATAAGATTTAGAAGAAGTTAAGGAACTGTGCTGGTCTCGTGATGTGACAAAGAACTATTAGCAACGAGTGATTACGATGAGGGAAAATCAGCCTCACCCAGAGATGAGAAGACCCCTGACTGGTTATTCAATCCAAGATGGCCATGGCTTAAACCATATATACACAAGCAAGAAAAAATGGACTCAGCAGTGTGTGTGTGTGTGTGTGTGTGTGTGTGTGCACACATGCATGTGAATATATATATATGTATTTACATATGTGTGAGTGTACATATACATATGTGTGTATATGTATGTGTGTGTGAGTAACAATAATATTAAAAGACATAGGCCATAACTCTCAGAGCAGAGGACATGGGAAGGGTTGGAGGGAGAAAACGCAGGTGGAAAGGGTGTAAGCATATTCTAATTTAAAACAAGAATAAATATATAAACATATAAAACCACAATATTTCCTTTGCTCTTGAAATTGCTTGGTGGAATGTCTCTGGGGATTTTTTTTCTGAAGCATCTCCTCTGATACCCCTCTCATAGAGGCTCAAAGTTTCTCTCTCCCTCTCTTCTTCCCTCGCCACCCCCCACCTTGCCTCTCTTAATGAGGTTCCTCTACAGGTTTTAAAGGAAAACTCCTTTTTCCTGAAAGGCCCCATCATCGTGCTTGCCTCGTGCATGTATTGTACATTTTTGGTCTAATTCTCTCAGTTTGAGGCCTCAAGGAGGGAGGAACTTGCCTTCCTCCTCTCAGCCATCCTCCTTAAGTTTTCTGAGGAAATTATGTACCAGTTTCCTTTCCCAGGCAGAGTGCTGCCTTATTACCTATGTATTACTATAGTGGGCACCCACCTACTTTTCAAAGAAGGTTCCTCACTGAACGTGGAGCTGGCCTCTCTGACTAGACCAGTGAACCAACAAGGCCCAGAGAGCTGGGGAACCGGAGTCAGACCAGTGAGCTTGTACAGAGAGAGTTTTATCGCCTGAGCTTCCCCTCAGCTCGCTCTCTCTCTCTCTCTCTCTCTCTCTCTCTCTCTCTCTCTCTCTTTCATCTTTATTAACTTGAGTATTTCTTATTCACATTTCAATTGTTATTCCCCCTTCCCGGTTTCCGGGCCAACATCCCTCTACCACTCCCCCTCCCCTCCCCACACTCCCCCAATTACCACCCTCCCCCCAACAATCACATTCACTAGGGGTTCAGTCTTGGCAGGACCAAGGGCTTCCCCTTCCACTGGTGCTCTTACTAGGCTATTCATTGCTACCTATGAGGTTGGAGCCCAGGGTCAGTCCATGTATAGTCTTTAGGTAGTGGCTTAGTCCCTGGAAGCTCTGGTTGGCTGGCATTGTTGTTCATATGGGGTCTCAAGAACTTCAAGCTCTTCCAGTCCTTTCTCTGATTCCTTCAACGGGGGTCCCATTCTCAGTTCAGTGGTTTGCTGCTGGCATTAGTCTATGTATTTGCCGTATTCTGTCTGTGTCTCTCAGGAGAGATCTACATCCTGCTCCTGTCGGCCTGCACTTCTTTGCTTCATCCATCTTATCTAGTTTGGTGGCTGTATATATAGAGGCCACATGTGGGGCAGGCTCTGAATGGGTGTTCCTTCTGCCTCTGTTCTAAACTTTGCCTCCCTATTCCCTCCCAAGGGTATTCTTGTTCCCCTTTTAAAGAAGGAGTGAAGCATTTGCATTTTGGTCATCCTTCTTGAGTTTCATGTGCTCAGTGCATCTAGTAACCCTCTCTTTTTGATTCTTCCTCTCTTCTATGTGAAATGAAGTCCTACAGTAGTCAAGTTAAAGAGAACAGCTTAACTCAGTCCTGGGACTTAGTGACTTCCGTAATCGCTGGCAGCTGATCCCCCTCCCTCTCTCCTTTGCAGGTACCTGAGCTTCAGGAACATTTCTGAGATTTCCAGGTTCTTGCAGCCTGGATCGAAGGATTGGATCAGAGACATACGGACAGCGATGGAAACAGTTTGTTATGGACTTGAAAGTCGCTAGAGACTGGGAGTGGGCCAGAGCTAAGAAACAGCTAACATTCAAAAGCCGAAGGCCATGAAATTTCTTTTACAGGCCATTTACCTAGTGTGTGCTGCTCCTATGTACAGAGTCCAAGGCTTTTCTCATGCATGCTTTGAGGTTACATTGAGTTCAAGACAGAAAAGTTCTGAGTCTTCTTCTATTGGCTGGCTCCTTTCTTGTGCTAACCTGAGCCTTCTTTCCCCACGGCCACGAAGGTAATGTCGTTCTTGAGACTAGAGTTTTCCCCATTGTCTTAGTCAGGGTTTCCATTCCTGCACAAACATCATGACCAAGAAGCAAGTTGGGGAGGAAAGGGTTTATTCAGCTTACACTTCCACATTGCTGTTCATCACCAAAGGAAGTCAGGACTGAAACACACAGGTCAGGAAGCAGGAGCTGATGCAGAGGCCATGGAGGGATGTTTCTTACTGGCTTGCTTCCCCTGGCTTGCTCAGCTTGCTTTCTTATAAAACTCAAGACAAGACCACCAGCCTAGGGATGGCACCACCCACAATGGGCTGGGTCCTCCCACCTTGACCACTAAGTGAGAAAATGCCTTACAGCTGGGTCTCATGAAGGCATTTCCACAACTGAGGCTCCTTTTCTGTAGTAACTCCAGATTGTGTCAATTGACACACAAAACTAGCCAGTACACCCATCCTGGTAACTGTACTAGCTTCTGCATGAGGTGTCCCCTTCTGATCCTTCCTGGCCATGATGCTTAAGCTGTCTGCTGGTAACAGAACCCCCCCCTCCAGTCCTTCCATGCTCCCTTTAGGGGAGCACCCCCTAGGCAAGCCTGAGACCCAGCAGAGTTTTCCCCCTTCTCTGAGGTCACTCCATGGCTGTCAGCCATGTCCCCAGTGAGAGGAGAGATCCAGAAACAGGAAACTTAGACAAAGGAAAAGAGCCCAGCATCCAAATTCAAGTCTCACCAGGGTATCCAGAACCTTCTCTGTTTCTGTGAGTTCCCTGTCCAGCAATTTCTGTTACCCCTGTGCGTAGCTTCAGAGACTCCAAGCTGAAGTCTCTTGTTCAGCATGATAGTTAACTTCAACTGTTATTCCACACTGGCACACTGGAAGAGAATTTTAATAAGAAATTATCTAGACTGAGCTGGTCAGTGGGCTTTTCTGTGAGAAATCCTCTTGATTGGTAATTGTTGTGGGAGAGCAAGCACACTGCAAGTGGCATCATTCTCTAGGCTAGGTTCTGAGCAGTATAAGCTTGAAGTAAGGAAGTGAGCAAGAGTCTGTGTTTCTTTTCTCTCCTCTCTTGATTGTGAGTGTGATAGCTTCTGCCCTCCTTCCCTACAGTAACAGACTGTAACCTGAAATTCTGAGCTAAATGACCCTTTCCTTCCCTAAGTTGCTTCTCTGTCATGGAGTCTACAGCAGCAACAGAAATGAAACTACAGCACTTGGTGTCCTACTTAGCATCTCTGCTGCTGTTAGATTGCACTGACCAAATGCTACTTAGCCAAGGTAGGGGACTGGGACGAGTATTTCAAGGGAAGTCAGGGCAAGAACTCAATGCAAGAACCTAGAAGCTAAAAAGAAAGAAAAGTCAGGGATTAACCTGGCTTGTTGGCTTGCTCCCCAACCCTTGCTTGGCCTGCTTCCTCTATACCCCAGGACCACCTGCCCACAGACGACAACACCCACAATGAACTGGGCCCTCTCCTCAATCATTAAACAAGAAAATGCCCACACAGACTTACCTTCAAGCCAATCTGATAGAGGCAATTTCATCACTGAGGCTTCCTTGTTTCCTAGTGACCCTGACTTGTCAAGTTGTCAAAAGCTAAGGACACTTGGGCCACTAGAGCTCTCCGAGTCACATCTGTCTTTCGTGTTTCCAACAAGACGGAGTCTACTATCTCTGACCCATGTGTGCCTCTCTGAGTAAAGTACCCAGGCCCTGCTACTGCAATCAAGAGACACATAAGGGTGTTCCACATGACCTTCCTGTCTCTGTCTGGGCCACTTGGCTTTCCAGGTTCCTTCTGCCAATACTTCTGGCCTTTGTCCTTGCACCCTGGGATGTCACTTCTGGCTGATCCTGCTAGAACACTTCTTAGGCTTTGTTTGGGGAACCCGAGTGAAGCCTTCCTTGACCCAACTGCACTCTTCGAAGAGACTTTTCAACTGTTTTCGATCGGTCATTGGTTTATGCCATCGTTGTATTGACCTGGCTCCCTCCGGCAACTGGAAGCTTAAAGAGGACCAGATCCACAACCGCAGCCCACTTACCTTTCTATGCCACTTCTGCTTGGAACTGTGCTCCTCAATGCTTGGTGAAGGAATAAATAATTGGGTTTTCTTCATTCACAAAACTCCCCTTTCTGGAGGCCTTCCTGTCCCAGTCTCTACCCAACACTATAGTGCTTTCCTGAGTCACTCCCCCACCAAACCCATCCTCTTTGCCTTCCTCAAAACTACTTGCTCAGAGGCCTCCCATGGCTCACTGGAGTTACGGCTGTAGTCTCTGGCCACCCCTGCTGCTTGTCATCCCCACGAAACAGCCCCATGCCTCCTTCAGGCCCACTCCATTGTCTCTCCTGCTTGGAGGCTCTTTCCACCTTCACAGGCACCCATCCCACACTGGCTACAAATCTCTACACAGAACCTCTGTCTCTGGCCAGCTTCCCTCATTAAACTCCCCAGGCAGTAAGTTTCCTATTTCAGTTCTTCTTCTGGGAACCCACTGACTATATCTAAGCTCAGACCTTGTTTCCAGACACTTCATAAACACTCTAACTCCTCACAGGTCACCAAGCCCTTTCATATGCATTATTTGATTTGATCCTAAAATCCCTTCAGGGAAGTTCAGGCAAACACTTTAGCAAATACCCCCCATTGCAAAGGCAGCTTCGGAAGAAGGGAGTTAGTCTAAGGTCACTGGTAAAATGTATGTCTCCCAGGTTCACAGTGGGCTGGTCTCACAGGGCCTCGGCAGGCTCCTGGGGCTTTCTATCCCTTGATCTCTCTTCTTTCTATCTCTGCTTCTAGTCTCCTCTCTGCAGATTGGCTTCCTCTGCATTGACTTAACCAAGTCTCTGTGTTGCCGCTCATGGCCGAATGCTAACTGAGCTCCAAACTCTAGGTCCACACTAGCTTGTTTCTTAAAGTCACCTCTCTGTTCCAGTTCTCAAGAGAAACTGATTGGTTGCTAGGCAGCCTGGCCAGGGACTACTCAGCCCTGGTACAGACGGGTGCGAAAAAATGAAAAAAGTCACACCATTCACTTCCTATTCAGGAAGACAGTGTGAACTGGACAAACAAGGGGTCAGTGCGTTGTCATGGATACAAAGGTCAGCACTTAAGTAAGGTCTGTATGTAAATGTGTGGTATGCTGATTATTAACCACAGCCTAGAAACCACGTTTGGTTCTCTGGGCTTCAGTTTCCTCTTGTTGACAATGAGGATAACAGGTGCACTGTCTGTTCAGGGTTGTGTGGCCATGTGTTGACGGTCCCCGACACAAAGCTGGACAAGTGGTAAGGGCTCTAACAGATTGGACACTTACGTTTGCTGTGAGATGTATCATATAAGTCTCCATTGTGAGTGAAGTCACTAGACTGTGCCAGGAACCCAGGGCTGGTACAAAGGAATTCATATTTGGAAATCATTCCCCTAGGAGATTCTATATGTCTGATCCAATACAGAAGCTGCGATCAGCTTACACCATGAGCTGACTCCCCAAGGCAAGAACTAATGAGAACTAATGGCATGGTTCCCAGGGGTGGGCGTGTTTCCTTAGCCTCAGTGTGGCTGTGCATCCAATGAGGCCTCTGGGCACATAGTGTCCCAACCTGGACTTCTTAGCTACGTGGCGTCTAAGGAGTTGAGACTTACATTTCAGCTTCTTGTATAAAATGCTGGGCTAGTATCCATCTCACCAGCTGTCTAGAAAGACCAAGAGGGTTTTGATATATGAAGTTTTTAGAATAATATTCACCCCAAATCTGTGCCTATCAGCTTTTTTTTATTAGTAAATATATACTTTCCCGTCTCCCTTTGGCCATTAACTGCTAGAAAGAGATGGGAAGAAAAAAAAAAAACCATACTCTTGACACAGCATCAAATCACCAATATGAAAGACATAGTAAACACAGAAGAAAAGTTTTTGATCCAGCCTCCACATGGAGAGCCTAGTGAGACCGTGACTAACCACGTACACTCAGATGGTCACCTTTACCCAAAATAGCCGAAAGCCTCACACCTCTGAATCTAGAGGCAGTCACGAATGCTCAGTCATTTCACAAGGAACCCTCCCTAGACTTGGGCCTGCCTCCTCTCAAACCAGGGCTCCCTAAGGACAAACTGTATCTTCCCTCAGACTGGGACTCCCCGAGAACTAGCCGTATCTCCCTCAGACTATGGCTTCCGGAAGACAGCTTTGTCTTCTTAGATCTGAAGACCCCAGTAGCAGATCACCTTTTCATACCAAACTTAGACTATTTCCGGACCACTCCTGGAGTCAATGGCCAGGACAAGGCCCCATCTGGTAAAGTGGCCTCTTTCCAATCTCAAACAGTACAAGTGACAGAGCTTCTGCAGGCTGCTTCCTGCCGCTCAGATTGCTACATCTCACACATCTTAATCAGCATTTAAAATTTTACAAGAGCGTCTCAAGGCATGATGGCAACCATCTCACCTTTGGAAATTGCAATAAATAAATAAATTCTCCCCAGAAGACAGCAACCAACAACTTTGAGGTAATTTGGTATAAACTTATCATCTTGCCCCACTTTTCTATCACCTGAGAGAAGGGGCACTTGTTCCTACAGCAATTTTTACCTCTGGAGGTTCCCCACCCTTCCCAGAGTAGTTGTACACACACACACACACACACACACACACACACACACAAACACACAAACACACAAACACACAAACACACACAGAGACACACGCACATACACAGAGACACGCACACACATGCACACATGCACACACATATACCATGAAGACTAAATCTTAGAGAAATGTCATGGTTTGGACCAGGGATCTGGCTCAGTGGGTAAAGTGCTTCCTGCACAGGCTTGAAAATCTGCGTTCAGATCCCCAGCACCTCCGTGAGCCATTTCTGAGCGTGTACCAATATTCTGAGTGTATGATGTCAAGGCTGGGGTAGAGACGAGACGATCCTCAGGTCTTGCCTGCCAGCCACTTATAACCCAAGCGGCAACCTTCAGGTTCAGTGAGAGACCCTGTTTCAGAGCCAATAAGGTCTGGCGAGATGACTCAGCAGGTAAAGGCTACCTGGTATGAGGAGAGAATAAACCCCATAAGTTGTCCTCTGACATCCACATGTACAGAGTGCCCCAATAAATAAATTAATATAATTAAAAATTGTTTTAAATTGATAAGGCACAGTACACTCTCAACCTATGCCCTCCCGCACACCGTCACCTACGCCCCCCTGCCTTGCATATACATGTACCAAACAAAAATAACTTAATGGGTTGTGATCGTTAATCTTGACCCAACTCAGAATCACCCAGGAAGCAACCCTCTGGTGGTGTCTGAGGAGGAGAGAGGTTAAAGGAGATGGACCCAGAATCGTCCATCGTGGGCAGCATCGTCCTGTGGTTTGGGGTCACAGACTAAATACAAAGGGAAAAGGAAGTCAAGTCGAGCACGGGCACTCTCTTCCCTTTGCTTCTTGATCCTGGGTACCACGTGACCAGTCTCCCAGCCGACCCTGCCCCTGCTGTGGCGAGGCTGTACTCTCAAAGCGTGAGCCAAACTAGAAACCCTCCTCCCTTAAGTTGCTTGGTGGAGTATTTTGATATGGTAACAGGAAAAGGTAACTAGTGTGTGTCAAAATTCACCCTTTACAGTGCTCGTCAGTAATTATACAGTCTGTCTGTCTGTCTGAGGTATCCACAGTCACCGGGCTTCCTCTGCTCCCGGACATCTTTCTGGGGTTCAGCGGGTGCTCTGAGGAGCAGAAAGTCACACCGTGAACCCCAGAATGCCATTTGAGTTTGTACTTCAGCTCAATTGCTGTGAACATGTCTATTGACCTCTCTTAGCCTCTTACCCCCAGCAGCTGCCCTCCCTTCTCCCTCCCAGGACGCCATGGCTCCCCATCAGGAGGAGGTCGCTTTGCTAACCACAGCAGCTGCCCTAAGTTTCCAAGCAAGGTCTGGCCAGTGGCAGCCAGCCCTTCCTGTATGCTCTTTGAATAGAAGAGAAGCCTTTGCCCTAGAGCATCCCCTGTCCTACCAGACACAAGCTCTGTCCCCAGACAGTGGCAGTGCGAGTCAGACCCTGGCACATCTCTACCATCTGCTCGTAGAGCTCTAAGTGGGGCGACGAGGCCTGTCTGTCAGTCCTGGCCTAACCGAGCAATCACCGTGAGGGGATCTCCTGACAGAATGGAACTGAGCAGAGCTTCAGGCTTGGGTTGTCTGCAGCCCAGATCTACAGATGTTCAGAATACACCTGAGACTGTCTCTGTTTCCATGTCCAGGGCTGTGTCACTTCATAAGGCTAGCCCAGGGTTCGCAGTACTTATTTATTTTATATTGTTTACTTCCTTTGTGTGGAGGTCCGGACAGTTTATGGGAGTCAGCTCTCTCCTTCTCCCATTTAGGTGCATGGGAGAATCGGGTCCCCAGACTTGGCAAGACACTGAGCTGTCTCACAGATACCACTTTTGCTTATGCTTAGGAAAATTTAGTTTAGCCGCAGACAGTGCACTGCCTCTATTTCCTCACCTAACAGGAGACAGCAGTACCCACCCCACGGGAGCATTAACAGTGTGAACTTGACTTACCTAGAATGTACTGGCTATAGGACATTGCCCACTGGGTGTGCACAGAAAGAGGTTGTGATGGTGATGGTGATGGTGAATGTGGTGATGATGATGATGATGATGATGATGATGATGATGATGATGATGATGATAGTGGTGGTGGTGGTGGATGTGGTGATGATGATGATGATCATCATGATGATGATGATGATGATGATGATGATAGTGGTGGTGGTGGTGGATGTGGTGATGATGATGATGATGATGATGATAGTGGTGGTGGTGGATGTGGTGATGATGATGATGATGATGATGATAGTGGTGGTGGTGGTGGATGTGGTGATGATGATGATGATCATGATGATGATGATGATGATGATAGTGGTGATGGTGGTGGTGGTGGATGTGATGATGATGATGATGATGGTAGTGGTGGTGGAAGTGATGGTGGTGGTGGTTGAAGTGATAGTAACATCATCATCTGTAGTAGCACAACTTCATGAAGGTAGGAGTAAATCATAGCTCATTAAATCTCTTCAGCCCCCAGCTGACCAACTACCACATCAATGAGAGGCTGGCTGATGATGACATTTAGGGAGTGACGTGGGAGCAGCCGGACACACAGGACACCTATCTCTTCAGCACTATCCTTGTAGATTTATTCTAGAATATACCACAATTAACCAAATGCCTCCTCTACCCCAGTCCCCCAAGCAACTCCATAAGGGAAGGTGCACATTTGCCTTCTGTGAAGAAAGCAACAGCTGAGGTGGTAGTGGTGGGTGTGCGGGGAGTCCAGGTCTGCAGGCTGTGAGCTGTTACCGTGGCAGACACAGGCATAATTAATCCACAGTGCTCTCCCTTCATTAAGCCTTCACATGCACACCAGGCTTAAATGCTCAGAGCGAGTTATGGTGTGTGGGAGGCTCTGTCTGCTGCAGGGGACAAGTGTGCCTGGGACAGGATGGTTGGTAGAAGGTGGGAGCCACCTTGACCTTCACCCAGGAGCTGCAGGTGTCCTAAGCATCACATGTGTATTGGGGATCTATGCGCGAATCCCTGCGATTCAGTGCATACCAGCACGGAGATTTTCTAGTTGGACCCTTTACCCCTGGGCTGATAGTCCCAGGGAGTAGAGCACATTAAGATTGCAGGGCAGAGCAGGGAAAGATCAGGCCAGTTGTTGACAGCAGCCTACCAATACCATCTCCCTGCTAGCTCCCTGGCTTCAGGGGCCTCAAGTTTCCCTCTGGGTTGGGTTTTGTACTGCCCCAGTTGGAGAGGAACTCCTTGTTTCATGAGATAGGACTGTGTTTCTCACACTGCTTGGGGACTGAGGCACTGGCAGACACACACAAATACACACATGCACATTCACACACATACACACAGGCATCACACACATACACACAGGTTCTCAAAGGCCATGTTGGTGCAACTCTCTACCACCTCCTCCTTCCCTTCCCTCTCCTCCTCCATCTCCTACTTCTCCCTGTCCTCCCCTCTTCTCCTCCCCCTCCTCTAGGTTTTGATTTGCTCCAAAGGGATCCCCCCCTTGCTTAGTTCCCCTCCTTTGAGCTCATTGAACTGCCATCTTTCGGGAGCCAACAGCTGGCCTCCTGGGCTCTCTGGGAAGTGTCCAGACACCTGTTAGCAGATGTGAGAGCAGCTGCCTCCTGCCCACCCCACCCTAGTGCGCTCACCTACTGAGCAGCATCCCAGGGAACCATCCCTAAGACCCCTCAGGATTATAACACAGAAGAAACATTAACCCCTCCGCCACCCACACTCACCAGAGAGTCTTCCTTTCTCTCTCCTGCCTCTTCAGGAAGCTCAAGATATAGTCCTCTCACTTGTAAAGTGGCTTCCCTCCCCATCTGCCCTGAGCTTCACGCTGGGGAAATGCCTGCAAGATCTCCACAATGGACTTTACCATCTAATGGTTTAGAATCTTACAGGAAAGATAAGCCAAGCCAAGAGACATGGCGAGCACCAAGCGGGGCAATGACTGTATCAAATGGTCACTGACACAGGCCAGGAGTGTTTGGGATCAGACTCATGCCCAACGGTGGAAGGAAGCTATTGCAGGAGGACTCTGAGCGTCTGGAGGTTTCTAGGGAGGAGCATGGGATTTGGGCTTAGCATCCACAACCTCCACTCTGCATGTGCGTGAGAGGTCAGGCTCAGAGCCAAGGACTTGACTTTCTCCTCTCATATAACCCCCATGAGGGAGGGCAATAACCACCTAGCTTACATATGAAGGACCAAACTCAGGGGTCAGGGAACTGCCAAGGTCACAAGACTAGGCAGAAAAATTGTGAGCCAGGCCTATGGATTCCTAAACCCTGGCTTTGAAGCTTACGGTGCTAAGGCTTTCCTTAACCTTGTGATATCCATACACTAGAAGGGAAGCCTGGAGGGCAGCATTGTCAAACATGACACACCTGACTCAGGTGGGAGAATCTGAGTCAGGTGTGGGCCACTGTCTCCTCAGCCTTAAACTCTTCCATGGAGGTGAATGTGCAGGGTGAGCTCCTACAAGGTAGTCAGTCAGATATGACCAGGCTTGGAGGTGACTAGAAGGCACCTGCACCTCATCCTCAGGCTGTGAAACCAGAAACTAAGATGAATGGACTCTGGCCAAGTGTAGGATCTGAGTGAATCTTCAATCATGGGTGGAGACCTGACACTCAGAACTGCCCAACACTCTGTAAGTTTGAGATCTAACTAGACAAGACATAGTGTCACCTCCTCCCTAAAGAATTAAACCAATTCCCTGGGTAGGAAAATCGCCTCTGTCAGGAAGTTATCTATTCCAGAAATCTAAGGAAATAGTACAAAGCCCACCTCAAATGCAGGTTGACTCAGTGGTCTAGTGGAAGTGGGCTCCTCCATGATGAGCCACCATTGGCCACTCTCTCCTCATGACTACTCTCCTCTCTATGGTTCTCTATGACCACTCTCCTCTCTATGGTTCATATGACCACTCTCCTTTCTATGGTTCTCTATGACCATTCTCCTCTCTATGGTTCTCTATGACCACTCTCCGCTCTATGGTTCATATGACCACTCTCCTCTCTATGGTTCATATGACCACTCTCCTCTCTATGGTTCATATGACCACTCTCCTCTCTATGGTTCTCTATGACCACTCTCCTCTCTATGGTTCATATGATCACTCTCCTCTCTATGGTTCATATGACCACTGGCCAGGTTCACCCTTGCCTCATTTCTGATAAACTATGTGTTCTCTGAGTTCATGGAGCTGAGACCATGAGGACCAGGGAAGCAAATGCAGGCCAGACCAAGACCACAGCAACACTTTGGTTTCCTAGGTCCCACTCTGGGAAGCCTGACCCATGTTTGGGTGGAGGCAGAAGAGTCCCCTTTAATCCTGCCCTTGACTTTAGTATTGGCAATCCTGTGATTTGCTGATCCAAGGCTTTCCACTCAGGTTTAACCAGCAAACATGTGCCAAACAGAAAGGGCTAGAAATGATTAGAGGAAATCCTCTCCCTCAGGAAGATTTCAGTCTTCTAGGATTGAAAGACAAAAATGCCAGTGTAAATTATATATATGACTTATTAGTGGCTTACAGGCTTGTGGTCTAGCTAGTCCAACAATGGCTGTCAATGAGTGAAAGGTCCAAGAATCCATGAGGTTGAAGACTCAGATGGTCTTCAGCATGTGCCAGAATCACAAAGGAGCAGGCTCTAGTGCCAATGAAGGAATGGACTTCACACAAAGTGAGCAAGCAGGCAGAGGGGGAGGGAGAGGGGAAGGGAGAGGGAAGGGGAGGAGGGAGGGGAAGGAGAAGAGGGAGAAGGAGGGGAGGGGAGGGGGAAGCTTCCAGTAGAAGGTGTGTCCTAGATTAAAGGTGTATCTTCCCACCTCATAAGATCCGGAATAAAAATAGGTCTCCCCACTTCAAGTAACAATTAAGGAATGATTCCTCATCGATGTGTCCAGCTGCTTGGGCTTAGTTAATTCCATATGCAGTCAAGCTGACAACCAAGAAGCACAATCATCACAATGATCGATAAAAAGATACACTGTCCCTCAATGGGACATCGGCCCAGCAGGAACGGACATGTCAGTTGAGAACATGGAAGGTTTATAGACATGGAACGATGCAGTTTGCATTTGAAATTATAGCAGGCTCAGGGTGTTGGAACAAAACTAAGAGATAAAGGGCAGTAGGAAGTGATGGTAGGGACCAGGAAGGACAGAGGATCTTTTGTATTGTGTGTCTTAAGGGCACAGTAGTACTTCATGCTGTAGATGGAATCTGAGTGGGAGCTATAAAGAGACATTTGCATGCAGCTTGCCAATGGTTTCTCTATTCTGAGTTAATTCTTAGCCTGGATATAACTTCCACGGGGAGGAAGGCAGTACTCAGTGGTTTTGGGCACATATAGTACTGGAAGGGAAGCACCAGCCACCATTAGCAAAGAAGCAGGAGCACCATGCATGTCAGGCTGACAGAGTGACCTGACAGAGCGACCTGACAGAGGGACCAGACTCTGGAATGATTTACTCCTTGGTTCAGACTCTGTGTTAACTATGCTGGCGGGAGAAGGGGGCAGGGAAAACAAATGTTCTGAGGTACTGCCCTCTGCAACCCCATATTTCTGGCTCTCTAAATAAGTCATGGTTTCAGGTTCACTTCCTGCTCTCTGCCTAGGGCACTGTGGAGATAGGCATCAGGGACTCTAGCACCCTGGTAACAGTGAGGCTGATGTGGTGAGCAGGGCAGAGGCTGGGTGAGCCTTACAGGCTGAAGAGCTTGGGCTCTCAGTTCCTCAGAAGGACCAAAAGACTTTACGGCTCACTTTGAGAAGCACCACGCTGGCTACAAACATGGTTTCCACTGGAGGAGACTGAGACAAGAGCAGTGAGCCTGCTGCTAGATTTTACTCTAGATGTGATCAGAACCACAAGATCAAGACATGGACAGCTAGGCTAATGACAGGGATGAGGCCAATAAACTCTAGAGATACCAAGGGTCTGGGGAGAAATCTCAATGGTTAGAAAAACTGTTCCTGCAGAAGACCGAAGTTCAGTTCCCAGCACCCACGTAGGAGGCTCACAAGCAACCACCTCTGGCATCCACAGGCACACGCACACGTGCACACACACACACACACACACACAGGTACACACACAGGCACACACTCGCACACACACACACAGACACACACACAGGCACACATACACAGACACACACACTCACACACACACACTCACACAGGCACACACACTCACACACACATACATGCACGCACACACACACATGTATGCATGCACACACATGCACACAAAACATACACATAATTAAAAACAAACTATTTTAAGAAACAAGATGGTAGAAAGCTTTGGAGGGAGCAGCAGCTGCGTGGTTGGTTTTCCTTCGTCTATGCTTGGGAGGGTAGATAGAGATACAGGTTAGCGAGAGCAGATGGGGGCTCCGGTCATTTGGAGACTTGTAGTTTTGATGTCCAGTGACCTCCAGGAAGGTGCGCCTGATAGGTACCGCCATGATTGGGACACTGTCGACAGCTTAGAGACACATGAGCTATTCAGGAATTCACCAAAGACAGAGAAGGTAGAAGTGGATGGCTAGATAAAGTGAGGTCCGGTCAAGAAACTCTGCTCAGAGGCATTCTAAGGTGCCGTGATTTGAGGGGTTGGAGAGAGGGGACTATGCAGGCAGCCAGGCGGCATTTCAATGTCAAGGTTCCCAGAAATAATTGTGGCTTGGTGTCCGAGGTCGGTAACAACCTGGCCTTGAGGGAGGAATGGTCTTTCCCTGCCTGGCACTACTGTCCATTCTAAACTGACATCCCCATTTAGTAGCTAGGTCTTGTTATGGTTAACTTTCTGTTGAGAGAGAAAACAGGTCCCCCTTGGAGGCAACTTCATGTCAGAAACAACATCCCCTCACCCCCCCCAACCCCCCCCCCCCCCGCTGTCAAGTGACCAGTGCAGCAGCCCTGTCTAGGATGGCTTAAATTCATCCAAAAACATACTTACCGCCCCATTTGAATGGATAACCTGTCTCTCCCCCCCCCACCCCAACCCTTGCCACAAAGGATAGGTGAGAACAGGCCAACCTACAAGCACGCCATTTGAACCAAGTGGGCTTAGTCCTGCACAGCACTCAGCTCAGCTCTCAGCTCTCCCCCTGCACCAATAGCATCCCCTAATGATGTCAAAGCCCTAAGAGGGCCCACTGCAGAAAGGCTGGTGGATCGGGGAGGAAATCAAAGGAATCTCATGGCCCTCCACCATCATTAATCCCTTGGGAGGTGGACGTTCTGGAACATGGCAGACCCTCCTGAGAGTGTGCCTAGCCTGTTCCATCAAAGCCAAGTCTTGTTAACTGGGGTGTCAATGCCTGCCCCAGCTAAGGCAGTGTAGGGTGTTTTGATGAATACATGCATGGGAAGTTCTGAATTTCTACACAGAACTTCAATGAGCCAGCAGAGTCGGGAGGCTGTGTGTGTTTGCTTATGTGTGTGCCTCCCTGTGCCTGCAGGGCTGGCGGAAGCATTAGCAGAGTTGCTAATCCTGCTGGTTTGGGCTTCCGTGCAGAGCCTACATACATGTGAGGGGACACAGTTTAACTATGCATGGTCTTTGTCACATAAAGGTTGTGTCTGTCCACTGCAAACTCAAGAGACACCGTCCCTCTGCAGCAAGCCAGTCGCTGTGTCACAATTTAGGGACTCATTTTTCCCAGGTGCCTTTCCAATTGATAGTATTGACGGAGTGTTGAAATTTACTTATTTTAGTGACACATAAAGCTTTTCCTCTTAGTACATTAGAGTTTAATTCCAATAATATTTCCATTAAGAACCTGTAATTAAGGCAGCTAATGAAGATCAGTAATTCACTTATCTAGATTTGAGTTTAAAAATAAAACAGAGAAGAGAAAAAAATGCGTTTGTGGAACTCAGCTCAAATTCCAGTCTAGTGTTAAAATGAACATTGCGATTTTTTTCTGGGTATCTTAATTGAACCTCATTTTTTAACAGGAATATTAAATGAAAATTAAATTAAGCAGGTAATTTCCCTTTTAGAGTGAAGAAAAAAACAGACTTGGAACACCCATTACCAGGATGAGGTTGAGTGAAGTCTGAGGAGAAGTGGGTGGTGATGCTTAAGGTGAGGAGATCCCACCCACACGGAGAGTTCAGAACACAGCCTAGGGGGACTTCTAGTCTTCAAGGCCTGCCCTGTTCTTGCTCTCGTCCAGGGCAGGCTGAATTCAAATCCAGACAGTAGGCCCAGCTCCAATGTCCAGTGAGGTCCAAGCAAAGTCGAACCAAGAAGAATCAGAGACCCAGGAAGCTTGCATTTGCACCTCGGGCCCTCCTATGGCCTTCTGGGTAGGGATTATTTGCTCTGCATCACTGCTGGGAGAAGTGACACTCTGAGGACTCCCAGTATGGCACCAGGTCAGTTCAAAGGCAGAAGTGGTCACCAAGTCTTTCAATAAGCCCCCAGAGACCAGACTGTATGTGCCTGGGATCCCCAAGACTCAACACCACGGTAAATGGAAGCAGGCTGGGGTTGCTGTCAGACATGAATGGAGGTCTGAGCCTTTGGCAAAAGAGAAGAGGAGTAAAACCTCTCTGTGCATTTTGAACAACAGCCAGAACCTTCTGGACAAAGTGGCCGAGCTGAGGGACTCTCCAGAAGTGGACCTGTCCCAGCAGCATATACAATCATGCTCGTCTGGCAGCAAGTGAGAGCTGGTGTTGCAGGCCACTCATGTGACCCTGTCCCCAAAGACACACACTCTGAGGCCCAGGAAGGGTATTTCTACAGGCCCTGGGTGGTGCCAATTCCTGGCGAGAACCAAGCTGGTGAAGCATAGGAGATTTGAAATTAAGTGATTTCAGGCAAGCCAGGTGAGAGTTGGCAATGGACAGGTGGATCAAGGAGAAGGCACGGACCCAGCTGCCTTGGACCCAGCTGCCTTGGAGGAAGTGCCAGCCCCAGCCTGAGGGTCCTTTCCTTACTACAGCCCTGCCTCCCCCTAAACACTTGCAAAGTCTTTGATTCCAGTCAAGGCCAAGGGACACGGAATAACGATGTCAGAGATTCTATTCCTGAAAACGGAATAACGATGTCAGAGATTCTACTCCTGAAATCCCTTGTGGAGTCCCTTGTGGAGTCGTCGTGGTCTTCACTCAGGGCCACTTCTGATTTAGTGATGAAAATGTGGCTTGACCCCTTGGAGAGCGGGTCCAGGGAGAGGCCAACTCTTTACTCCACAAACACTGACTCCTGGTTCATATCCTGACAAAACAAACTGACCGCTGACTTCATCTTCTCCTGAGGGACATGGACTAAAGCTAATAGGAGAACAAAAGTTTTTGCAGTGTTTTTGAGGCTGCAAAGAACTATGGGAAAAAGAGAGTACAAAAAAAGTGGTACAAAAGGTGAGTGCCAATTTTATTTTATTTTAAATTTTAATCTTATGCACATGGGTGTTATGCATCTGTCTGTGCAGCATGCACAGGCAGTACCCACAGACGCCAGAAGAGGGCGTTAGACCCCCTGAAACTGGAGTTACAGATGGTTGTGAACTGCAGTTTGGGTGCTGGGAACTGAACTTAAGTCCTCTCCACCAGCAGTCAGTGCTCTTAGCCACCGAGCCACCATCTGTCCAACCCTGGCGATTTCATTTTATATTGGTGGAGTCAACCCCACGGTGGTAAGGGACAAGCTCTGTGGTCACTTCAGAGGAGCGGTCCAGCAGAGGGAAAGACTGCTTAATGCCCTGGAAACCATGACACCCAGAAGGGGCTGCAGGACCAAGATGTCCTTGAAGCTCAGGAGTGGGTGAAGGGAACATGCCAGAGGAGGGGTCAGGAAGTAACAGGGATGCTATGGCATGCAGTCCCATCAGCCCTTCGTCATGGCAAGGTTCTTGATGGGAAAGACACAGCCTTCCGAATGAACTAACTGGTTGATGGGGAATGCAGTGGGCAGCCAGGAAGCCCAACAGTGAACTGTGCAGAACGCTAAGAGCCCGGGCTATTCTCGGATTCCAGCAACTTTGCCCCCAATGCTCTCTACAGTGTCTTTGGAGGAGGGGGTGTTTCTTTTGTGTGCCAGGCAGTCTGACACAGAGCTGCTTAACCTGCCTCCCCCAACCCCCAGAGATCCTCATTCGAAAAATCTGTTGATAACTGCCAGTTAACTTGTCTAGTTAACTAGAGTGCAGTTTTGGTTGGTTGTTGCTCTTGTTGTTGTTCTTGTTGTTTTAGTTAGCCTTCTGAGTGTAGGATTGTAGGTGTGTGCCTTCATACCGGGACCCACATCCTTGAAGGCTGCTGACCATGATCTCCACTGAGACACATCCCCTCAGGAGAAGGCTGGCTCCTCAGGTAGAAATCCACAAATAAACAAAGTGAGAACATGTCTTTAGGTGCTTCTCAGCCATTCGGCATTCCTCAGCTGTGAATTCTTTGTTTAGCTCTGAACCCCATTTTTTAATAGGGTTATTTGTCTCCCTGCGGTCTATCTTCTTGAGTTCTTTGTATATTTTGGATATAAGGCCTCTATCTGTTGTAGGATTGGTAAAGATCTTTTCCCAATCTGTTGGTTGCCGTTTTGTCCTAACCACAGTGTCCTTTGCCTTACAGAAGCTTTGTGGTTTTATGAGATCCCATTTGTCGATTCTTGATCTTAGAGCATGAGCCATTGGTGTTTTGTTCAGGAAATTTTTTCCAGTGCCCATGTGTTCGAGTTGCTTCCCCACTTTTTCTCCTATTAGTTTGAGTGTCTCTGGTTTGATGTGGAGGTCCTTGATCCACTTGGACTTAAGCTTTGTACAGGGTGATAAGCATGGATCGATCTGCATTCTTCTACATGCTGACCTCCAGTTGAACCAGCACCATTTGCTGAAAATGCTATCTTTTTCCATTGGATGGTTTTGGCTCCTTTGTCAAAAATCAAGTGACCATAGGTGTGTGGGTTCATTTCTGGGTCTTCAATTCTATTCCATTGGTCTATCTGTCTGTCTCTGTACCAATACCATGCAGTTTTTATCACTATTGCTCTGTAATACTGCTTGAGTTCAGGGATAGTGATTCCCCCAGAAGTCCTTTAATTGTTGAGGATAGTTTTAGCTATCCTGGGTTTTTTGTTATTCCAGATGAATTTGTAAATTGTTCTGTCTAACTCTCTGAAGAATTGGATTGGTATTTTGATGGGGATTGCATTGAATCTGTAGATTGCTTTTGGTAAAATGGCCATTTTTACTATATTAATCCTGCCAATCCATGAGCATGGGAGATCTTTCCATCTTCTGAGGTCTTCTTCAATTTCTTTCTTCAGAGGCTTGAAGTTCTTACTGTACAGATCTTTTACTTGCTTGGTTAAAGTCACACCGAGGTACTTTATATTATTTTGGACTATTATGAAGGGTGTCATTTCCCTAATTTCTTTCTCAGCTTGTTTGTCTTTTGTGTAGAGGAAGGCTTCTGATTTATTTGAGTTAATTTTATACCCAGCCACTTTGCTGAAGTTGTTTATCAGCTTTAGTAGTTCTCTGGTGGAACTTTTGGGATCGCTTAAATATACTATCATATCATCTGCAAATAGTGATATTTTGACTTCTTCTTTTCCAATCTGTATCCCCTTGATCTCCTTTTGTTGTCTGATTGCTCTGGCTAGAACTTCAAGAACTATATTGAATAAGTAAGGAGAGAGTGGGCAGCCTTGTCTAGTCCCTGATTTTAGTGGGATTGCTTCAAGTTTCTCTCCATTTAGTTTAATGTTAATGACTGGTTTGCTGTATATGGCTTTTACTATGTTTAGGTATGGGCCTTGAATTCCTATTCTTTCCAGGACTTTTATCATGAAGGGGTGTTGAATTTTGTCAAATGCTTTCTCAGCATCTAATGAAATGATCATGTGGTTCTGTTCTTTCAGTTTGTTTATATAATGGATCACGTTGATGGTTTTCCGTATATTAAACCATCCCTGCATGCCTGGGATGAAGCCTACTTGATCATGGTGCATGATTGTTTTGATGTGCTCTTAGATTCGGTTTGCCAGAATTTTATTGAGTATTTTGTGTTGATATTCATAAGGGAAATTGGTCTGAAGTTCTCTTTCTTTGTTGTGTCTTTGTGTGGTTTAGGTATAAGAGTAATTGTGGCTTCGTAGAAGGTATTCAGTAGTGATCCATCTGTTTCAATTTTGTGGAATAGTTTGGATAATATTGGTATGAGGTCTTCTATGAAGGTCTGATAGAATTCTGCACTAAACCCGTCTGGACCTGGGCTCTTTTTGGTTGGGAGACCTTTAATGTCTGCTTCTATTTCCTTAGGAGTTATGAGGTTGTTTAACTGGTTTATCTGTTCCTGATTTAACTTCAGTACCTGGTATCTGTCTAGGAAATTGTCCATTTCCTGCAGATTTTCAAGTTTTGTTGAATATAGGCTTTTGTAGTAAGATCTGATGATTTTTTGAATTTCCTCTGATTCTGTAGTTATGTCTCCCTTTTCATTTCTGATTTTGTTAATTTGGACACACTCTCTGTGTCCTCTCATTAGTCTGGCCAAGGGTTTATCTATCTTGTTGATTTTCTCAAAGAACCAACTTTTGGTTCTGTGATTCCTTTTTGTTTCTACTTGGTTGATTTCAGCTCTGAGTTTGATTATTTCCTGCCTTCTACTCCTCCTGGGTGTATTTGCTTCTTTTTGTTCTAGAGCTTTTAGGTGTGCTGTCAAGCTACGGATATATGCTCTCTCCTGTTTCTGTTCAACATCTTTAGTCATAAGGGAAATGCAAATCAAAACAACCCTGAGATTTCACCTCACACCAGTGAGAATGGCTAAGATCAAAAACTCAGGTGACAACAAATGCTGGCGAGGATGTGGAGAAAGAGCAACACTCCTCCATTGTTGGTGGGATTGCAGACTGGTACAACCATTCTGGAAATCAGTCTGGAGGTTCCTCAGAAAATTGGACATTGAACTGCCTGAGGATCCAGCTATACCTCTCTTGGGCATATACCCAAAAGATGCCCCAACATATAAAAAAGACACGTGCTCCACTATGTTCATAGCAGCCTTATTTATAATAGCCAGAAGCTGGAAAGAATCCAGATGCCCTTCAACAGAGGAATGGATACAGAAAATGTGGTACATCTACACAATGGAATATTACTCAGCTATCAAAAACAATGACTTTATGAAATTCATAGGCAAATGGATGGAACTGGAAAATATCATCCTGAGTGAGGTAACCCAATCACAGAAAAACACACATGGTATACATTCATTGATAAGTAGCTATTAACCCAAATGCTCGAATTGCCCTAGATGCACAGAACACATGAAACTCAAGAAGGATGACCAAAATGCGAATGCTTCACTCCTTCTTTAAAAGGGGAACAAGAATACCCTTGGCAGGGAATAGGGAGGCAAAGATTAAAACAGAGGCAGAAGGAACACCCATTCAGAGCCTGCCCCACATGTGGCCCATACATATACAGCCACCCAATTAGACAAGATGGATGAAGCAAAGAAGTGCAGGCCAACAGGAGCCAGATGTAGATCTCTCCTGAGAGACACAGACAGAATACAGCAAATACATAGGCGAATGCCAGCAGCAAACCACTGAACTGAGAATGGGACCCCCGTTGAAGGAATCAGAGAAAGAACTGGAAGAGCTTGAAGGGGCTTGAGACCCCATATGAACAACAATGCCAACCAACCGGAGCTTCCACGGACTAAGCCACTACACAAAGACATGGACTGACCCTGGGCTCCAACCTCATAGGTAGCAATGAATAGCCTAGTAAGAGCACCAGTGGAAGGGGAAGCCCTTGGTCCTACTAAGACTGAACCCCCAGTGAGAATGATTATTGGGGGGAGGGTGGTAATGGGGGGAGGATGTGGAGGGGAACACCCATATAGAAGGGGAGGAGGAGGGGTTAGGGGGATGTTGGCCCAGAAACTGGGAAAGGGAATAACAATCGAAATGTAAATAAGAAATACTCAAGTTAATAAAGAAAAAAAAAAACGAAGTGAGAGGCAAGCAGCTTATAGTCTTCACCACAGTCCTCACCTCAGTCCTCGCCACAGTCCTCGCCACAGTCCTCACCACAGTCCTCACCGGGGAGGCACAATGAGTAGGAGGACAGTCCATGGCCCAGGGCACTTGGCACATTAGTCTCATGACACTCGACACTCCATGAGGGACCAGGGTGTGTGACACTTCAGTTCTCAGGCAAATGCTTGAGTGATGTGACAGGGCAGGAAAGCAGGGACCCCATCTGCTGTCACAGGAGAGACTTCCTGTGCTTGCCCCAGCCACCTGCCTGAGCCATTTGCTACCTGGTCGTTCCTCCTGTGTACGGTAAAGTGAATGAACAGAGAGCCTCTTGATGCTGCAACAGGGAGGCAAGGGAAGGGGACCCAGTCTGGTGGCTTGAAGGGTTTGCTGACAGAACAGTTGTGGTAAAGTGAGAGGAAAGAGGTGTCTGTATGAATGGAGAAGCATGCATGCTTAACTGAGCCCTCTGCCCAAGTCCTCCACATACATGGACATACATGCATGCACTCATGCACATGCACACATGCACATACACCTGTACACACGCAAATGCACATGCACATGCACACACATTGGCATGCAGTTGTGCACATACCTGGGTAAAATATTACAATTAAACTTACCCCTATCTAGCTTCAAATGAATGAGACTCAAGCCATGGTATTTATTCATTAGGTTTTGTGCAATTCCTGGGAGATTACCCCTAATCTAAATCGTTAATGCTAGTCTGGCTACTAACCCAACTGTGCTCCCCGAATACTTGCTGTTTGAAATTCTCTGAGTTATTTCTGCTCCAGCAGACTGGTGTCCTGGTGATGCATTTCACTCCGGCACGTGCTGCCGCTCCATCACAACTAATGGAGACCTCTTGTTCGCTCCAGCTTCTCCTCCTCCGTGATTGCTCTCTCTCTCTTCTCTCTTCTCTCTTCTCTCTTCTCTCTTCTCTCTTCTCTCTTCTCTCTTCTCTCTTCTCTCTTCTCTCTTCTCTCTTCTCTCTTCTCTCTTCTCTCTCCTCCTCATGGTCCCTACCTGTGACCCCTAGCCCAGTAACGAAAACTCTACCTCTCTATTCCCTCCTGTAATTGGCTGTCACCAGTTTTATTTATCCAATACTTTTACATTGGGGAGCAAGGTTTATGCCACAAAGGCCAATAGACATGAGGATCCGCTCATCTTAAAACAACCACATCTTGGGGCTGGGGATTTAGCTCAGTGGTAGAGCGCTTACCTAGGAAGCGCAAGGCCCTGGGTTCGGTCCCCAGCTCCGAAAAAAAAAGAACCAAAAAAAAAAAAAAAAAAAAAAAAAAAAAAAAAAAAAAAAAACCAACCACATCTTGTGGTACAGAAAAGCAGCACCAGACTAACCCCCTACACACACGCACATACGCACATAGTCACACACCCAGATGCATGTAGACACACATGCACACGTGCTCGCACACAGAGTTTCTGACATTATACTCTGCAGTTAAATTTTGCCTCAACCACCTCCAGCCTTCATCCTAAGAGTAGCACCTCAGGGGATGGCATTCCATCACAGGTTCCCCATGTGTGGCTTCCTTGGCGGGCCAACACTGCCGCTGACCATGGGAAGAGTCTGAGGGAGCCCAGTACCTCAGCTGCACCACACAGATCCATAATCTCGCTTCGACTTCCGAGCTGATGATCACTGCTTTATCACAGGCTTGTAAAGTCCCACATGGCTATGAATCACGGCCACCGTGCCAGCCAGCACCCGAGGGCCTGCCAACTCCAGAGGACTCCTGCCTGAGAGGCAGCTGCTGCTGTGGTTCTCCTGAGGTCAGCTTCTTCCCGGCAGGGGCTCTGCCTGCTCCTACCGAAAGCTGGGGACTCTTCATTTCCCAGCCCCAAGGAGGAGTGATAGCCTGAGGACCTCTTGGTGACAGATTAAAATCCCCCCAAGCAAACAGCAGCCAGAGTGGCCTCCGCCTCACTCTGTGGTGAAACATGACTTTAAATTCCTAATCCCCCTGGCTCTACCCCCACAGTGCTCAGATCAGAGACATGCACCACCAGACCCAGTTTATCCAGTGGTAGGGATACAGCCCAAGGCTTCATGCATACCAGGCAAGCGCTCTACCAGCTGAGCTACGCTCTGAGTCAAAGATATTCAACCCTTGGGCCTGATGTTTACCAGTCGTGTGGCCTTAGACAAACCATGGGAACCGTTCTAACCTCCACGCTCTCATCTATAAAATCAGTATTGAAGAAGTTACTGATATAGTTACTGATATAGTATCTACAACACTCTTTGAAAACAGTGCCTCTCGGGTATCATATTAGAACTGCTGTCAAGCCGAAAGGCAGACTGCGATGGTCCCAGACAAACATCCCAAGGCCGTAGTGGTGGAAGAGGAGGTAAACTGCCAGTTGGGACACTGGAGAAAACCTAATTCTGCAAACGGGCAGGACTGGACACATCTCCAGTGGAGACAGCATAGAAGGAGGCCTGGGAGCCTGGAGCCCTCTGTGCCTTTGTCTTCCCCTCCAGCCAGCGATTAATCAGGGAGAGAGGCTTGGAAAGTTCCCTCCAGCCGTTGGCACAGCTGTTCTTCAGAGCCTAGGGTACCTGGTAAAGCAGGGAGGGCACTCGGCTGAGTAGGCTCCCCCTTTAAGGAGTCATTGAGCAGTTCAAGGGAAAGGAGGGGCATGTTTCCACGGAGGCTCATTTCCGCTTCTATCCAAGTAAACAACAGTAGAGCCTTGGCACCTCCTGAGCTATGGCTCACCCCGGCTGTCCAGCACATCCTGAGAGATGTTTAAAATTGCTGAGGCCTGGAGGATCTTATCTCACTGGATTGGATTGGAGCAGAGTGGGAATATTTGGTATCTCAGCAAATATTGGTCCTGATTGAGAACCTCTCTGCCTTGGAGTCTTTGAACTTTCAACCCACCCTAATCTCTGCCCTTTCGCCTACACACTCTCTTCCTGACCTTCCCAGCTCCTAGCTATGGCCCCTAGGCAGCTGGATTTGGCACAAGACCCTTACATGTCATTGGCCAGAGTTGGATCCTATAGTTAATCCTGGCTGCTGTGTGGGCTAGGAGACCCGGCAAAGCATTTTCCTGCTTTATTTGGGAAAGGAGTGGGTGTGGCTGCCTCCCCATCCAGCAGGAGCAGAGTCTTTGTAAGCAGCCATAGTCAGAAGTGGGAGGTTTGCCTGCAGAACCCTGACCACGGCAGCCCCAGGCAAGAGCCTAATTACTAATTGTAATTTATCCCTGAGTTGGTGATTGGGGAGAGACACTGGGGGATTCATCGCTGCCTGGGAGCAGCGAGAGGCAAAGGCAAGATCATTTATTTCTTCTTTCAAAAGATCCTTATGAGGCACGTCTTTTATGGCTGCACACTCATTAGTTTTCAAATGCATTCAAGTACCCTTGATGTATTGCGAGGAGTCTGGGTTTTTTTTCTTTTTTCTTTTTCACTGAAGCACTTAGAAGAAAAATACTTACAGGTAAAACCAGGGGAGCCTGTGAAGTGGGCTTTGCTCTCAGAGAAAAATGGGGGGCTGCCACTCAGAGATGGGACATCACCTGTCTTTGGTATCTGGTACCAGGTAGGCCAGGCCATCTGTAGGACCAAGGAGATGGTGGCCTCGATGCTGTGCTGGGAAGAGCTGCAGGACCCGTGGTACCCAGGAAAATCTCCTCCCTAACCTCAAATGATGACTCCCCATGACGTCATCCCTCAGCCAAAGCAATATTCCTCCTTCTTCCTGAGCGTCAGGCTTATAGGCATGCAACACCATACTCAATTTCCGTGATGCTGTGGATGGAACCCGGAGTGTTATCAAGCACTCTATCAACTGAACTACATCCCTGGCCTGTCAGAGGGCTGTGGAAACATTGAAACAATGTACCAGCAGTTTCTAAACAAACCCACTGCCTCCCGGTCCCTTGGGGGTTTCTCCTGCTGCTGTCCAGACTTCTACAATGAATCCTCTCCATTCCTAGCAAGTAAACGGTTAATCTGTGGCGTCACTGGTGACAGGGGGAGGGGGTATCCTGAGGCCCTTACTCCTTTTCTGTTCCCATTAGCCATTAAACCTTTAGCTTCAGTCTTCCAGTTGTAGTCCAAAAGAGCCAGACAAGAGAGGCTGGAAGCAGAAAGTCAAGAGTATATCCTGTGGCATCATGTCTCCATATTTGTGTCTGTACAAGAGCAACATTTTAAAATATTACCTGCCAATGAAAACACAGCTCCAACAAGTGCACAGCGATCACCACCGCCTCGGTCTGTAGAACACACTGCAGGGCTCCTCCCAGCCACCTTGTCCACAGAGCATCAGGTCTGTGCATTAAGGCGCCAAGGTGCCACTGGCAGAGCATCCGTGCCCAGTAGGGCATGTGACTGTTGGAAAGTTAAAACCGTCCCCGCCATATCCACAGGTGGGTTTGGAAAACGCCCAGGCCATACTTCCTGCCAGTTACTCCGCTTCCTAGTCCCCCTGTCCCAGGCTAACAGGACTCTTTTTCCATCTCTCAAAACTGCTCATGACTTCTCATAGCTTGGCCACTGCGCATGCTGCTCCTGTCAGTGTGACTGCTGTGTCACTCATGGGCATCTAAGTCAAATTCAAAGCTATGATGTCCCCTTCAGAGCAGACTGAGAGCTGTAATCTCTTCCTGTCTCCCGTTTTTGCACTGACTTGGGCCTCATGTCCCTTTCTATCTAGTATTGTAGCTCTTTACAATCATGGTGTGTGTGTGTGTGTGTGTGTGTGTGTGTGTGTGTGTGTGTATGTATGTGTGTGGTGTGTGTGTTTGTGTGCTTATTCATGTCTGTGTGTATACATATGTGTGTATGTGTGTGTATATGTGTGCTTATACATATGTGTATATATATGTGTGTGTATGTATATGTATTCATGTCTGTATATATATATGTGTGTGTGTATGCTTGTATGTATGCTTATACATGTGCATGTATGTGTGTGTATTCATGTCTGTGTATATGTGTGTGTGCATGTGTGTATATTCATGTCTGTGTATGTTTGTGTATGTGTGCATGTACATGTTTGTATATGTGTGTATACATATAAGTGTGTGTTCACATGTGTATGTGTGTATATGTATATGTGTGTATACCTATTCTATTTTGCTTTATGTTTCTGTGATAAAATAGTCTGACCATAAGCAACTGAGGGGAAGAAAGGATTCACTCCTTTTACAATTCCAGGTCACGGCGCATTATTGGAGGAAGTCATAGCAGGGCCTTGAAGGCAGCTGACTTGGTGTTCCACATGGCGTCATCTCTGACCAAGGAACTCACTTAATAGCCAAAGAAGCTCGACAGAACCCATCGAAGGTATTCCTTGATAGCTGGCTGGATATACTCAGCTAGCTTTCTTATACAGTTCAGGAACACCATGCCTAGGGCTAGTGCCACCCACTCTGGGCTGCATCCTTCTACATCAGTTAGCCATCAAAATAATCTTCCACGGATGTGCCCACAGATCAATCTAATAGATGGATCTTCTCAAGTGAGGTTTCCTCTTCTCAGATGACCCTAGCTCCTACCAAAGCTAACAAAAATCAAATGAGCACAGCAGAGTAGCTCTCCCACCAGCCAGCCTCTGCTTCCTTCACGGTATGGAGACTCTCTCAGCTACCACTGGCATTGTTTTCTATTCCAGACATCCTGGGTATCAGCATCGGGATTGAGTCATATTCTGAAAACCCACACTGTGCTTCCAGAAGCTAGATTTATATAGTGACTCCATGGGTTATTTTTGAGGGTAAGAGAGAGGGAGAAGGCGAAAGAGAAAGAGAGAGAAAGAGTGAGAGAGAGAGAGAGAGAGAGAGAGAGAGAGAGAGAGAGAGTCTCAAAGCCTGCTATTTTCTCTCCATTTTTTGTTTGTTTGTTTTCCTGTAAGAGCATGGTCTCTTTGCTTTCATTATAGTAGCTGCCATGTGTAAAACAATTATAGATTAATTTGACGTAGCCAGTGTTCAAATGAAAGAAATGAAGAGAAGGAAGAGGTAAAGGAAGGAGGAAACGTCAGTGTCATTTTAGCGAGACAAATCCAGTAGCCATGATTTTGTTAGGTAGGATTGTCTCTTGGCCATTTATCTGGTACCCATTCAGTTGGAAGGCATCAGTATGGGTGCAGTGGAATTTCTGACAGGGAGAGGCAATCTTAACACACGCATATAGGAAAAGCAGGCCCTCAATGAGGTGTCCTGGATGAACGTAGAGTAGCAAGGGTGGGGACAAGTGAGGGGCAGGCTCAGTAGCAAAGGAGCAACATCTACAAACCATGCGCATAGAGGAAAGGGGCAAAAGAAGAAAGAATGAGCCCTGACAAACGCCTTACATCTCCGCCTGGTCCACCATTGCTTTGGTTGTGAAAGTGAGACAGAGGCCACACCCCCAGCTTTTTAGATGGCATGTAGAGGTCAGAGGTCATGCTCAGGTATCCTGTTCAGGAACTATCCACCTTGATTTTAAAGACAGTGCTCTCACTGGCCTGGATCTCAGCAAATAGATAAGGAGGGCTAGCTAGAAATCCCCATCTCTATCTCCTTCATTCTGGGATGACAGACACATGACACCATCTCCGACTTTCTATGTGGACGCTGGAGATCAAACTCAGGTCCCTGGGCCTGCAAGGTAAGCATTTTACCAACTGAGCCATCTCCCTAGCCCTGGTCTGTTTTTACCTTTGAGACAGGGTCATGTCTCAGGCTGGCCTTGAACTCATGTAGTTAAAGATCACCTTGAGTCCTGATCCTCCTGCCTCAGTTTTCCAGATGATAGATCCATAGATTGTGCCACCACGGCCATTGAAAACAGCTTTCTCAAGAACAGAAAGACAGCCTCCTAGGCTTAAAGATGACCTAGCAGTTAAGAGAGTTTCGATACTCCTCTAGAAAGTTCTGCATTAAGTCCCCAGCCTCTATGTCTGGTGGAACACAACTGCCTAGAAGTCCTTCAACTCCAGAGGATCTGACACTCTTTTCTGGACTCCATGAGTACATGCGTATACATGATGTTCACACACATGCACATACATTTTTAAAAAAATAGATCTTTTTAAAAATGTGGTCACTAGAATAAGTAGTTTAATGTTCTCATTAACGTCGGCTACTAGTGTCACTCTACTTCATGAAGTAACTCAGTGGTCTATGGTCCAGAAACATGCCATCAGCGAACCAGAGAGCTGGAAAGGCCCTAAAGAACATGCAGTCCCACGTCTTCTTTTGACAGATAAGAAAACTAAGATTCAGGACGGAAGAACAACTCACCTAGATCACGCAGCATGTTGTTTTTAATTGATTATTGGACTTGTCAACTTGGCACAATATAGACTCACCTTAGAGTGGGGTCCTGGTGAGAGATTGGCTAGGCTGGGCTTACTTATGATTATCTTCCTTGTTAACTGATTTGAGAAGACCAGCCTACTGTGGGAGGCACCATTCCCTAGGCAGGACATCCTGAACTGTATAAGTGTTAGACCAGCTGTGCACTAGCAAGCAAGCATGCATTCATTTCTCTCTGATCTTAACTGTGAATTCCTCACAGTAATAGACTGCACTCTGGAACTGTGAGCTAAAATAAGTCTCTCCTCCTCTTAAAAATGGTTTTTGTTCAGATATTTACCACAGTAACACCAGTGGAACTAGGTCATTGCTAGCCCTTTATTGTCAACACCCTCCAGGCACCGGGTTCCCTTAAAGGGTGACAAAGCTCTCTCAAGGGTGAGATTGGAGTTTCTACCTGTGGTTTGTAATCTGTGATTTGTGGGGATCCTGATTCCTGGATTCCCACCCAGTTGCTACTGTCTAAGGACAAGATCCTGTGTGTGTTCTTAAGCTTAGCAGATGGTTTGAGCTATAAGAAGCAGAAGTGTTCATTTCAACTGGCTCTAAGCAGGTAGATTAAAGACCACCAGTTGGGGTGGTAGGATGCCCAGGACATCAGCATCATCATAGCTGGATCATCCTGTAGCTTTTCTGACTTTTCAGTCTGCCTTCTCTACCCTATTGGTTCAGTTTCCTTTCTGGTCCAAAGATGGCTGCTACATTCAAGGAACCACTTGTATATCAAATGATCTCATAGCATGCACATCAAGCTATGATGGAATTTTTGTCACTATGTTAGTGTGCACTCTGAGTGTTGCCTTACTTGTCCCTAGCTGTGTGTCCTTAAGCAGGTTAGTTTGCCTTTCTGTGGCTTGGATTCTTTGGGGAATCAAACAAAGTTGATCTCTTGTGCTACAAAGATAATATATTAGTATACGTAAAGTATGCAAATAATGTCAATATGGAACCGATATCCCCAGTTAATGTCAGACAGCAGTAGCTATTATTACTTATTTAAATCTCATCGTATTTTGCAGATGTAGACACACATAAGCCCTAGACCTGACACCACTGTTTCATCTATTCCATGGTTATTCTAGAACTGACCCTCAATTCTCCAGCCTTGGAACTTCACAAACCAAACAACAACCCTCCCACTTATGAAGATGAACATTCACACCATCCTCCTGTTGACATTTACAAGCCTGCTAGACACCACTCCTCTGGAAACACAGCCCTGATTACTCCAAGCTGCCACCTAACTCCATGTTCCCAAGCCCCCAGGGTCTCCCAGTCTCCCACAGGTTATCGTTCTCCTGTCCTATGCTCCAGGGAAGGAAACTTCTCTTGACATAGTCTTTGAACTCTTCTTAAGAAACAAGACAATACCTGCCTGCATTAGGCAGTGTTTCTAGAGGAGCAGGACCAATAGGATGGAGAGAGACAGAGAGAGACAGAAAGACAGAGAGACAGACAGAGAGACAGACAGAGAGACAGAGAGACAGAGAGAGAATGCATGGACACTTGAAGAGAGGTCTTTTAATGGAATGGCTTACAACCACTATGAACTGGGAAATCCAACAATGGCCGTCAGTATGCTGGAGAAGCTGAAAAAAAATAGCTGTCCAGTCCACAATACCTTAGCACTCCCAGTCTGGTGTTGAAGGCTTGGAAGATTCCTGAAAAGTGTCTTGAGTTTGGTCCATGTTGGAACTCAAAGAAGCTATACTCTGATATTGGTGGAGGATGCAGCAGCAGCAGCAGCCGAGGTAGATGCACTCACCACCAAGATGTGAAGGCAAGCAAGAAAAGGCACACTCATGTGTGTACCATTCATCCTAGGAGAGGGTCTTGTCTTCCTACAAGATCCACTCAGAGGCCTGTCTCTTAGTTGATATCAGACCTACTCAGATCAGTGATCAAGATTAACATCATAGAACTTCCATAGAACACTTGCTGTCTACTGAGTCACATAGAATTGGCTCTAAATACATAGTGTCTACCCACAAGGACTTCATAGAACAGAAGAAAACAACGCTCTCATATCTAAGACACTTGGCCATCTAAATACCCCCACAGGGACCAGGCTCCCAACTTCAAGTGTTTGCCTGCTCCATCCATTCTCTATTTACTAAAGCACACATCTGCCTGCCTGGTATTCCTGGTGCCCCTTGTGAGCCAGGGCCATGCCTTTTGGTCTTCGCGAGTCCGGAGTCTTAGATACTACAGCGTGCTTCTGCTGACTGAGCATGGAAGAAGCAGGCTCATGGGCAGCATGAGCATGCTGCAGATTTGTGTTAGCTCCGCTTTCTTCCTTTCTCCAGACAACACCCCTGGGACCTTGGTGACAACTTGATGACAGACTGAGTCCTCAATAGGCCATCCAGGCTGGGAAGCTGAGCGTTGAAGCCACACTGGTTGAAGACGCCAAGCGCGCTGCTCAGAAGATACGCCTGTAATTAGCCCGATCCTGCCTCGCGCTTGTCCCTGGAAGGAAAGCTGCGGCGAGGAAGGGTGCAGCAGGGTAGAGATGACATGTGCCTCTGGGTCAAACAGCTTGGCTGAGAGGCCAGGACGGAGCTTTCTTCTAAAAAGCATCCTAATCAGACACACGTTGCAGGCTGTTTTCTGTCCTCTGGGATTCCGACACGAGTCTCCGCTGCCGATGCCTGCCACATTGTGCTGCACCTGTTGCCCCTGGCTTTCCACGGTGATGGCAGATGCTGATGTTTCCTGTGTGTCCCCATGGTCTCACATGCCACTTCAGCCAAGTCTGAGATCTACGCAGTAGGAAGCATCCTGCCAGAGCTCAGAGGAGGAAACTAACTCTCAGAGAGGTCAAAGGCCCTGCGGGGGCTCCTGCCTGCACTCCCAGAACTCCAGAAGTTAAAACAGGAGGATTGCCATGAGCTTGAGGCCAACCTGGGCTACAGAGTGAGACCTTTTCAAAAAACAACAAAATAAAACCATGGCCAGTGGTTCATACTTTGGCAGGTCAGCACTCATGGTCAGAGATCAGACCTTCCACGAGCCACTTTGCTTGGGAAGAAAATTAAGTCCTGAAGATTCCTGACTTTGTTTTCTGGTGCCAAAGCAGTCTGCCACCAGCAACCATGATCCCAGAGCCACTCTTTTTCCATTTGTCTTTATGGAGGCTGTAGCGAGAGTGTCCATGTGCACATGTGTGTCATGTATATATCAATGTGGTGTATGTGTTTATACCTATATCTTCTGTTCTTTGCGTGTATGCATGTATATATTCACTTGTATGTAATAGGGTGCCTTCAAAAGCTAGAAAAGTTCATCAGATCCCCTGGATGGAGCTGGAATTACAGGCAATTGTGAGCCACCCAGTATGGGTGCTTGGAAGCAAACTCAGGTCTTCTGCAAGAGCAGCAAGTGCTCTAAACCCCTGAGTCATCTTCCTAGTCTTTGTCTCTGTCTTCATGTGAGTGAGGAGTATAGATGAGAATGTGTGCTAGTATGTAAATGTGTGTGCTTGTCCATGTATGTGTCTGTGTGTGTAAACGTGTGTGCACATATGTGTCCATATATGTATGTTTGCATATGTGTACTCTGTGTGTCTGTGAATGTGTGTGCTTGTCTGTGTGCATGCACATGGGATCATGCATCCTGTAGCCCCGGAAAGAGCTGGAGCATCCCTTATGCATACATGTGATCTGTGGACAACGATAGATCCCGTGGGTGGCCATTGGTGTCATAATGCCTGCTAAATGATAACAATCAGGTACCCTGGCATTTGTAAAAGTCACATCCTGCACATTTCCTTATACATTCTAGAATATACAGGAAGAAGCTGGCACAGCCATTGTGCTGAGCAACCTTGTCATCTTGTCACCAGGCTTGTTTACCCCACTGAAAACGGAAGACTTCTCCATGGTCACACAAGGACCAGTCACAAACACCTCTTGCTATGCACGTCTGTGGCTCTTCTGCCCCCTTTTCTTGTTCGGCAGAGTGCATGGTATCCCTGGGCACAGAGGCCCACCTCAGTGTCCCCTGCTATCTGTGAGTTGACTCAGATGACAGTATATGGTTTCAGAGTGGCCCCCCTCAGGCCCCTGATCCCTGTCATCTGGAGTAAGTTGCTAGTGGTAAGACCCAAGATGATGTCCTTACTTATAAAAGCAGGAACACAGCGTCCCCTGAGAAAATGCCACGTTGTCTGAATTACCTCATGGAGCCAGGCCTGACCCCGCAAGCTCACGAGACTTGGTGTCCAGAAACAAGAGGCTCATGCTGCCATCTTCCCTGCCTTTCTGCAGATGTGTGGCTCCTCCAACCCAGCACACGTTCTTCTGCTTTAGCCAGCCTTCACCGGCTGCACTTACAGCTCCTCTCAAACCATATACTCCAGCTTCTCCTGAGGCAAAAGGCTCTGTCTAGTTGCCCTGTTGCAGCAAGAGTCTTGTTTGCCACATGTGGTTATCTGAGACACCACAAGTTTTTATTTTGTTTGCTTGTTTTTGTTTTTTTTTAGTTTGTTTGTTTTTTGTTTTATTTGTTTGTTGCTGAGGGCAGAGATGTTGTTAGAAGTGTGTGTGTGTGTGTGTGTGTGTGTGTGTGTGTGTGTGTGTGTGTGTGTGTGCATGTTTGGGAGTGTGTGCAGAATGTGGAGTGTTCTGGGGCAGGTATCATGTGTGTGTGTGTGTAGATAGGCATCTGGTTATTATGTTAAGAAAATAGAAACTCCTCCAAAATTTTCTATCTAGAGATGAGCTTCCCACAATTCCTTGAGGCAATGGTGTGGACTGGTTTGTTTAGGGTTCAGGGATGGGTGTTCTAAATCTTTACTACCCAAAAGTCTTACCTTGAGGTCAAATGCAGACTCCCCTTGGGGGATTCTTAGAAATGAAGTCTTGGATTCTACTGATCAAGTTACATAGAAACAGAGATAACCAAACACCCACTTCTTTGTAACAGGCATCTCTGTTACAGCCAAATGGGGAGAGAGTTTTGAAGAACTTGGCTGCCATGTATGAGAGGAGCAGGAAAACTCTAGGAGCCAAGGGTGAGCATTAGTTGAGACCAGGAAGAAAGGGGAATATTGGCAATGAGGCGAACAGGTTCCACCTCCTTTACACACTCCCAGAGCTATGGTGTTCTGTCTTACCATGGGGCCAGACTACAGGCAGAAAGTTCTGAAACTGTGAGCCAAGATAAATCTATGAACCACACAAAACATTGAATCGATTCCTATTGACTACATTGCTCCAGAGATCTGCCTTCTTAGCCCATCACCCAGTCCTCCCAAGCTGCAAATGAGAAAAGGGAACTTTTACCATTGAGGGGCTGATCCTGTATCGTTGTGAGAGAAACACAGTCATCTCCTGAAAAGAGGGAAGCGAGTCACCGTTTTCCCCTTTAAATATTCAGATTTATGGAAAGGATTAACGGTACATCATTGGCCAAGTTGATGAAACTCGAGCACTATTATACATTGTTAATGCAAGTATAAATTGGGCCAGCTTTATAGAGTACAATTCAGTGAGATCTAAAGATCTATTCAATTGGAAAATGTTCAAATTCTCTAATCTAAACCATTCTCCTTCTAAGAATGTACCCTGCAGATTATTAGCACGGGGCCATGTTGTGAATGTGGAAGGGATTTCGCTCCAGCGTGTTGGCCCTAGGAAGAGAAATTGGCAGTGCTTATCAATAAGTGATCGGCTGGATGATTTGTGGCATGTTCATACCGGAACTCTATTCAGTCACTGAAAAAAAAATGAGGTTCATTTATATCCGGTGACATTTCTATGTCGTCTCTATGATGCACTGTGAAGGAACAAAAAGCAAGTCACAGGGTACCACATGCAGTATATCACTTTTGTTAAAAGTAATTACATATTTATATGTTAAAATATGCATAGAAAAAGTGGAAAAATATAAACCGAATTTTCAGCAAACAGTTATTTCTTGAGTTATAGGAAGCCTTTCGTTTTATATGCACTTCCACATAAAGTCATATGATGGGAGCTTTTTTTTATTATGCCTTTCTGTATTGTTAGAAAAAATTTACTGCCTGCATTTGTTAATTTTATAATCAAACAAAACAATAAATACGTTTTCTAAAAAATCAGATTAAACACCCCTCCATCCTTCACAGGAGAGCTGAAATCCACCCACCAGACTCTGAGAGCACAGTCTAAGGCTTGCCGCAGACCTACAGTGTAGCAGTCAGCCAAGTAAGGACTCTCATGAAAGGTCACACAGAGCTCAGAGAAATCTGCCCTTCTAGGGTGGTTTTGGGCACTTGTGTGGTCATCTCTTCCTTCACCCAGGCCCTGTGACCAATGCACAGTTCGTTGCTATGATTTCTGAGGGGTGAGGAGAATCACGTGGTACCAGTTCCACATGCAGAAGGGCTGAAGATCAGTCACCCAGACAGGTGTGGTAGAGCCTCAATGCCAAAAGCTCAGAGGAATCTCCTCCATTGGCAATGCCTCATCTGTGTTGTCAAGCATTGATGAGACAAGAGTGTCACTGTCATGGTCGTGGGGTGGTCCCATCTGTTCCAGTTGAACCTCTGTTCAGAGTATCCTTGCACAAGACAATGCTGTTTCCATTTCTTTTTATTTTGGAGCAAAACTGGAGTTTATTAAGAAACAGTGTTAGGGAATGGCTGAGCTGGTAAGGCACTTGCTGCAGAAGCCAGAGGACCCGAGTTCAGTCCCCAGAACCAACATTAAAAAGATGTACTTGCAATTCCAGTGTGAGGGAGGCAGAGGCAGGCAGATCCCAGGAACTCACTGGCCTAATTCCTGAGTCGCAGCCCAGTAAAAGATGCTGTCTCAAAACCTGAGGTGCGTAGTCCCTGAGAGACAAAATTTGAAGTTAATCTCTGTCTTCCACACACATGTGCATGCAAACTGTCCCATGTGTATTCAAAGAAACAATTTTAACGCAGACTAAAGCTCAGGCAAAGGGAAAGAAGGAAAGGATGTTAGGAGTTCAGGACCTACCCAAATCCCGGGTGAAGAATGCTCAACCCAGACCCAAGGAGACCATGCCTAGGATATGAGGCGTACATGGTGCAATGTTTAAGGGAGAGCCACTTTCAGGACTAATGCTGTGCTTTCATGACCTTGACAGTAACATTTATCTTCTGTGTCATCAGGGCCAGCCTGCTTCAACTTCATCCAGGCCCAGTCCTCAGGCAGGTCAGACTCCCTGCCCTTCCCTCCCCTCACTGTTGATCCATGGATCTTTCAATGCAGTCACAGTTTGCCTCCTCAAAACGGGTCCAACCACACTGCGCTCTTGTATTATCTCGATTATCATAGTATTAAGAGTTGGGGACTTTAGTGGTGTTTTTGTCAGAAGTGCAGTGTCCTGTAAAGAGATGAATGCAGTAATCGAAGGAGTGAGTCCCTAGTAAGGAGGAGGCGGCTCGGTCTCCTCCCGGTCCTGTACTCTGTCATGTAAGATTCAACAAGGCTCTTGTTAATGAGCTTGGGCTCAGAAAGACAAACGTCATGGTTTTTGGGTTGGTTTTGTATTGTTTGTTGGCTTGTTTGTCTTTTGTTTTTGTTTCTTTGTTGATGATGGTGGTGGTGGTGATAGTGGTGGTGGTGATGGTTGTGGTGGAGTGTTTTGTTTTGTTTTGTGGTGCCTGAACCTTATTAATCAAATATATAACGATGATGTGAATTTCTGGGGCAACAAAGAAGACCAGTGGGAGGGAGGAGAGGAAGGAGAGAAGGGCAAAAGGGTAGAATATGCTCCAAATACATTTTATACACGCATGCTCAGGCATGGTGGTCTACATCTTTATTCTCAACACTCTGAGGGTAGAGGCAGGCAGATCACTATTTGAGGTTAATCTGGTCTACACAGAAAGTTCTGGCAATCAGGACTACACAGAAAGATCTTGTCTCAGAAAACAGCATCAACAAGCTATATGTTGACATTTAAATGGCCTACCATTACTAGATAAAGACCTATAAAGTCAACCTTCAAACACAAGGCAAATACACTCCTTTTTCTTATAATTTACCCAGCCTGTGTGGTTCAGTTGCCCAGCAGGAAACAGACTTGACAATCCCCTCATCGCCAAGGGTGTGAGAAAGGATAGCCTTGGACAGGTGAAGGTCTTCTGTGACCAGAAAGGTTTGCATAGGGAGAAAGGGGGAAGTTCTCACCCACCCCCATTCTTCTTTGTGGAAGGGAGCTTAGCCCTGAATGAAGAATAGAGACCCAGGAGCTACCTGGAACATTTTGGCTGTCCTGAGGGCCACGGACCCTAGAGTTCTGCTGACCCAACAGCTTAGCTGGACGGTTTCCTAATAGGACTAACTGGTCTCCAAATAGGAAGAGCTCTTGACTAGAACACACATAAACTGCGAAGACACTAACCATCTATTGTGTTAAAAAATAAAATAATGGCATTCTTCTGGTAGCAAAATGCTTTCTGTCATACCTGGGGGTAAAAGGTTTATTGGAACTTTATTAAACTATATGAGATAAATTAAGGAGCTGGGAATCTCCTGGCAACTAGAGAAGCTACCATGTTCCCTGTAGATGTTTTGGTTTTGTATTAAGAAAGTTGTCACGAGTCATTTGGACCAGAGAATGTAGTTATAGACTGCCAAATGTTGATTAATTAAGCTGATGTTTGGATTAGTTCTGCCTGATAGTTTCATTAGGGAAAATGACTGAAAACTTGGAATAAAGTAACAGAGGGAAATAGGATGCATCACAGAAAGAGATGAGGCGAGGAAGACTACACCATGCTCAGAGCAGGTATATGTGTGTTTGAGCAACCAGGCAGTGGAAGGGTCCCTAGCCATGAAGGTTAATGGCAGTCTTATAGTTTAATTGTCAACTTGACAGAGTCTAGAATCACCTGGAAAGGAATCTCAGTGACAGATTGTCAAGATTATGTTAGCCTATGGGCAAACTCTTCAGGGGATGGGTATCTTGATTGTGTTAATTGATGGTGAAGACCTGTCCTCTGTGGGTGGCAACATTTCCTAGGCAAGGGATTCTGAACTGTCTGCATGGAAAAAGAAAGCTGGAACAAGCATGCGTGTTCTTTGTTTCTTACTATAGATATGACAGAACCCACACCTTGAAGCTCCCGCTGCCATGACCTCCTTGCTGTGATAAATTGGGACCTGAAACCCTAATCAAAAATAAAACTCTTTTCTCTGTATTAATTACTCTTCTGCTGTGTTGATAAACTACCCATAGACTTTCTTGGGCTCAAGACTTTTGAAGGTGAAAGTCCAACATTTCTTCAGAGATTCAAGGTAACCTCTTAACTGCAAAATAAAAAGGCAAATTATGTAATTCTAACATATAATAGCACAGAATATACACTACTTTTCTAAGAGAGAGGGAAGCGGGCATAGTGAGGAAATATGGACCAGGGCAAGACTGAAAGCCAGCAGGGCAGATACCAAATCCTACAGGTCTGATGTCAGAGGGCTTAGACAGCCTGCCCCTCCAGCTTTGTAACCTATAGCACCCTCTCCCACAGTTGCTTTTATAACAGTATTTTATCACAGCAATAGGAAACAAGACTAAGACGGGTGGGAGTGAACTCCAGTCCTGGTGATGATCCCTTTTCTGACCCCATCCCTGGGCGTGGCATGATGGATTCTTCAAATCAAACTTACGAATTTTCACAGAATTCTCAGGAGGTCCTCCAGTCACCCCGGGGACAACTGACTATCCCATCACAGAACCTGTTACAAATGCAGGGAAAGGACAAGATTCTCAGACAGGCTGGGTGAAACTTCCTCCAAACACAAGAGAGTCAGCATTGGCAAACACTTGAATCTGCCTTAAATGTCAAGTGGTTTTTAAATGTTAACTTTGGTCTAGGGTGATGGCTCAATGGGGAGCATTTGTTAAGCAAGTATAAGGTGCAGAGTTCAAAACCCCAACCACTTGTAAATACCTGGTAGATGTGCTACCCTACCATTAGTCTTTGTGGGTGAGAGGTCTACTGTGTGAGGGCCTGTGGTGCTTGAGTAAGCTTGGCCCACAGGAGTGGCACTATTAGAAAGTGCAGCCTTGTTGGGGGAAGTGTGTCACTGTGGGCGTGGGCTTTAAGACCCTCTGCCTGGAAGCCAGGTTCCTTCTGTTTGCCTTCAGAACAAGATGCAGAACTCTCAGCTCTTCCTACACCATGCCTGCCTGGATGCTGTCATGCTCCTACCTTGATGATAATGGACTGAACCTCTGAACCTGTAAGCCAGCCCCAGTTAAATGTTGTCCTTATAAGAGTTGACTTGGTCATGATGTCTGTTCAAAGTAGGAAACCCCTAACTAAGACAGGAGCCCTACATGAAACAAGCTAGCAGGCTAGACTAGCCAAGTGTGCGAGGTCTGGGTTCCAGTGAGACACCTTGCCTCAAAATAGAAGGTGTAGCATGTGGAAGACACTCAATATCAACTTCTAGTCACCACATGTACATGTGTACATGCATCTACACACTGTACTTGTGCCCACATATGCAAATACACACACACACACACATACATACACACACAGTCACACACACCAACCTACCAAAGGAAATTGTGTTTTGCTATTTCCTAACTCAATAATAAAAGACTTGATCATATTTAGGGCTTCTATACACACATGCCATTTTTTACCCCCATGAGTTTTATCCGTTCAAACATTAAACTTCATATTTATATTCAGCCCTGAGGTGTTCAATTAACTCACAAAAGGGAGCAAAAAAAATGGTTCTTTCTCTTAAGAGATCTAGAATTAGCACAGGAAGGTGCATTCCTTGCACAGTGACTCACTATCCCTGTCTGACTATATAGTGTGTGTGTAACCACATTGAATTTCTCTCCCACTCCTTCAGTACTTCAAACTCTTCCCACACTGCCATGCTTTTCCCTATTCTATTTCCAGCATGTGAAATGTTTCCCTCCCAATCCCACTGCCCTATCCCCAAGTCACTTGGGTAAGCCCCACTGACCCACATGTTCTCCAACGTTGCCTTCTGAAACCACTACCATATTCATTAGAGAAGCTGTGACCACCTATAAGAGATCTTCAGTGTCGGGCCTATTGACATGACTTCATTGAAGGAGGTGATGGGGAGGGTCAATGGACCCTCACTTTTGGTCCCAGCCTTGGTTTCTTGCACCTGCCAATCAGCAGCACCAAACTCTGACCCAGCTTTGTGTGGTCTTGGAAGACATTGAAGCACATGGATGAAAATTTAGCTGAAGCGAGCTGCAAGGCATGGGAGACCTTCATCTACACAGCGCTGGGGATGTGGTCATCCAAGCCGAGAAGGGATTTTCTGGTGGTGTGGCAGCTGTGATGTCACCTGTGCTGCTGCAAGCTAACCCCTCCCCCGCTCACTGTAACTGAGCTTGATAAGCATACTGGTTCACCAAGTCAAACTCAAATGCCGTCACTAGTTTGGGCTGTGGTTGGTGCCTTAGCTTGGGTGAATAGCCATTTGTTGACATTTCCCCGGAGAATGCTCACGCAGCATCTTCAGACTTCAGCTTAGCTTAAATGTCACTACTCCTGGCAGGCAATCCCTTCATTAATCACAGACACAAGATGATGCGAGTAAGCCTCCTTCTCCTGCCCGGGGCGTGCCATGCCTCACAATCGTAGTATTCGTCACACCGAGTGCACCTGTTCATAAAGATGTCTCTCCTTCCCTCCATACCATAGGAACAGGGAAGAGAAGAGAGATCTCAGGTCTGCAATATTCTCAGAGGTCTAAAAGATGGAGAGAACAGACTAGAAAAGGTCCGAGCCAAGCGCTTGGACACCTCCTGACAAGTAATAGGAATCTAGCTTTGCACGTCATTGTCTATTGGAAGGAGTACTCTGTGATATAGCAGGTGCCTCAAGTGTAAGTGTAGCCAAGTGGCCATCTCCTCACCTCTCCACTGCACCAGGTGAGATGGCAAAGTGTAGCAGAGATAAAGGTGTCCCAAGGAGAGGGTCTCTGTGTGTGTGCTGGTCCCTGGGTGTGCCTCAGAGAGATTGAGTGTGGAAACGTGTGTATATTTGTAAGCCAAAGATCAACTTAAGATGTCATATCCGTGGGAGTCATCCATCTTGGGTTTTTTTTTAAGACAAAGTCTCTCATTGCAACCTTGGGCTTGCTGAAGAGTCTGGACTGGTTTCCCAGGGAGTCCCAGGATCCACCTGTCTGTCTCCAAGACACTGGGATTCCAGCATGTTCTATCCCCCCCGAAGCTTTTCACCTAGGCTATGGAAGTTGAATCCAGATCTCCAGGCAAACTCTTTACCAGCTGATCAAATGATCCTATCCTCCATGGAGTCAGTGAAGACAGGTGAATTATAAACCCAGCCCTGTCTATACTTTAGAACGTTGCGGGTCCCACTCGGGAAAGCCTCTGTCTACTGCCAAATCCAGAAAAGCATTGCTGTTAGTCAGACAGCCAGTGAAAATGTGTGTTGGGGCCTCACACTGACTGGCGGCCAGGTAAGTAAGTCCAGAGCGGCCTGTAGGGAGTCTTCAACAGCCTATGAGATGGTGGTGGGGAGGTGGAGCAAGAGAGACTGCATAGGCTGAGAGGGTTGGGCTGAGGGACATGAGTTTACTATGTATAAAACTTGGGCATGTGTCAGTCTGTCTCTACCCTCCTCCAACTATTTTCATTTTTTCCATCCCAGCGGACTTCCATGACCCCTCTACAGAGCCTTCTTATGTGTAGGGACCTGGAGATTAGGCTTCTTCCCACCTCTTAGGTTCCTAGGTTCATTCCAGGCCACTCTGGGCCTGTTGTCTCTTCCGTCTCCTAGTATTGTGCAACTCATTGGCTTGCTCCCAGCCCCAAGCCTGACTTTCTAGCTAAGTATAGCTTGGTGGATGAGTTAGGGGGTTACTTACATGAATATTTAAATGCCTTGAGTTTGTTAAGGGGTTACTCCAGGGATCCCAATGCACACATGCAATGTCTAGGTACCATTCTTAGCATGTTCTTTCCCAGAGACCCTGTGTGCCTTGAGGTAAGGGTGGCAGGGACCCGGGAAGGACTGAACTTGGACCTACCAGGTGGTGCACCAAGCACGTAGCCTCAAGGGTACAAGTACCATCCCCAAGCATTGCTTCTAGCTATGCATAACCCACCAAGACTTCTCAGAAGTGTGCAGAGGGATGGGGTCAAGCCTAGGGCCAGACTGGTGAAGATCTGTCTGCCTCCCTTCCACATCCCTTGAGCTCATGCCTCCAGATCCTGGAGCCCCTTCCCCTTCATATTTATTACTGACAACCTCAAAAACACAGAAATCCTAGCTCTGAACCCTGCCAAGAGTCAAGAGCCATTAGCAATGTTGGCAATTTGGACTTGGTCTTAGGGACAGTGAAGGATGTGGCTAATGGGATGTTCACGAAAGCCTTGAGTACTCCAGCTAGGCTTTTCTCCACATTGTGGTGTCTTGGTCCTAACCTGTCAAGACTGAAGTACCATTGTCCCCATGGCGGCCGACCTTGGCTTTGGTGCTGTGGTTATGGTTTTTCAGCAGGAACGTATCAGTGAGTCAAGAGTGAAACTCTGAGAGAGGGTGCCCCAACCCCAACCTGGGGTGTACATACATGTTCATGTGTGGGTACACGTGTTTGTGAATTTGGAAGTCAAACGTGAGCCTCAGATGCACTGGGCAGGAAGCATCCATGTAGATTGTAGGGACAAGTCTTTAACTTTTACTTGAGACTTGCCCTTAAACCTAGGTTGGCTGGTCAGTGAGCCGCAGGGGTCTGCCTGTTTCTGCCTCCTTAGCACTGAGGTCACAGGTGTGAGTCTCCACTTTTGCACTTTTCACGTGGGTTATAGAGGATTGAGCCCAATCCTCAAGCCCAAGCATGTGCAGTGAGCACTTTACTGATTGAGTCATCTCCCCAGCCCAGGCTTTTTCTTCACATGAACTCTCGTGCGCACACACACACACACACACACACACACACACACACACACACACACACCCTGTGGATGCCTCTCCAAGTGAGTGTGTGCTCAGAACTGAGCGACCCTGCACAGAAGAAGGTGGTATGGGAGCCCAGCAAGGGGATGTTGAGGGAGTTTATTACCCCAGGTCGTCCTGAGCCTGCTTCTTCCAAGGTAGCAACCCAATCCATGCTTACCCGATGGCGATGCAGCCCATCCCTTCCTAAGTGGGAAGGTAAATGCACACTGTGCCCCCCACCCCTTGCCTGCTTGTCTTCACCTCCCACCATCCCACAAAGCCAGTCAACAATGAAACAGTGCCAGGACAGGCCTGGGGCTTGGGCTAAGATCCGGCCTTCCCACATGAGGGCGCCACTTGCTTTCTTTCCCTCAGTTGAAATAGTCTGTGCTCAGACCTTCGCTCCCCACTAGACTGAAGGCACCCAAGGGCATGCCCGATCTATTATTTAGCGATGTGCTCAGCACAGGTGCTTGATACACATTTGTTAAATAAATGGGCTGTGTGGTGGCATCCATCACGAGGTCCCAGCGCACAGAAGTGACTTCAGAGCAGCAGCTGGCAGGTGTCACATACAAGCCGCAACATGCTACACTTGCCCTTCCCTCTTCCCCCTACCTTACTCCCTCCATCTCTTCCTCCCCATGTCCCTCCTCCCATCCTCCCTCCCTCTAGCCGTCCTTTCCCCTCCCCCACTGTTCCCTCACCCATCTCTTTCTCCCTCCTTCTCTTTCCTCTGCCTCTTCTCTCTCCTCCTTCTGTTCCTTCCTCCCTCTCTCCCTCCCTTCCTTTGTATATTAAATAACATCTGTGGAGCAGAAGGAGACACTTGCCTTTCATATTTTGCATCCATTTCAAACTTGAGTTTTTTGAGAATGGGGCGTCGGGTCGTCATCGTCGTCATCGTCGTCGTCGTCGTCGTCGTCGAGTGAATGAGTTCAGAGATAGGATAAGGAGTGGGTGGGCACCTGCCTGTGTGTCCTGGGCAGTAAGCTGCAATTGCCAAGGAATGTTGGAGTAGACATAGCTGACCAGTTGCTTCTAGCTCTCCTCTAAAAGGAACAGAAGGGAGAGAGGAAGGAAAGCAGAAAGGAAGGAAGGAAAAAATAAGAGGGAGGGAGAGAAGAAAGGAAGCAGAAAAATTAGATGGAAGAAGAGGGGAGAGAAGGAAGAGAGGAAGGAAGGAAAATCTATGACCCAGTTCTTCTGGATTTGCTAAACTCCAATCAGTTCTCACATTCTCCCGTCTACCCTTTGCCACAGCTCTTGGAGGGGCTACTTTGCCATGTGGCAGCTACAGGAATCCAATGGTTGCTGTCAAATCTAAGATGCAGGACTGGGATGAGGGCTCCCATTGCCTATGTGATTGATTGATCGAAAGTCTCTCACTAGGAGCATCAGGGGTGACAGCAATGATGTCCCACAAAGGCCCTAGCATGGAGCCACCACCTGCCATCCAGGTGGGGAGAAAGGGTGAAGGAGGAGGGAGAGGGAGGAGGAGGGGGAGGGGGAGGGGGAGGGGGAGGGGGAGAGGGAGAGATATGAAGGCAACAGCCTTCTGCAGCCCAGCCATCTCCCAGACCACACAGGGAATTCCCAAGCCTTTCAGAGCTGGCAGCGGGCTGTGCCTGGCTCAACATTGACCTCGCACAGCCTCTCAGAGTGGACACACCTCAGGATAGAATGTCAACCCCACACAGCTCTGCCCCACAAGCTTTCTTTCTTGAAAAGTTTCTTCAGTTGGCCAGGTGGACTGGAGCAATAGGCAAAAAGCTGGCCCTGCCGCTTGGTGTCCCAAGCAGCCTGGGGCTCCCTCATACAGCCCTCCAGATGGGTTCGTTATCCAACCTAACCATTCACGAGTGCATCCTTACCTATGTCTGAAATACTTTGTTCTAAACATCCTCAATCTCCCTCCCTGGCCATGTCTATTGTCTCTCCCCTGGCCCCGTCTAACCTAGCTCTTCAACATACAACCAGCCATCTCCACATGATTCTGCCAGCCCAGGCCCTGGCATGAGGAAACAGACTCTGCCATTAACCTCCAGGACCACTACCACGACACTGATCTTCTCACCCTCTCAGCTCTCAGAGTCATCATCACAACTAGCTCCTGAGGGACTTTAAGAGCAAAATCTCTGGTCCACAAACAACCTACTAAGGACCAAGATTTGGTACTGGGGACAAGCAAGCAACCTGACTTCTGCAATCCATGGCTCCGTTACCCTATGGAGCAAGCAGAATTCTGTAAGCTCCATTCATTAAAGGCCTTTATATGGGAGATCTCTGGGTTGTCCATTGGACCCCATGTAGTCATGAGTGCCTGCATCAGCGCATGATGAGGTCAGAATGGCAGAATTACGGCAGGGAAGGCAAAGGCCTGAGATGAAGGGAGGCAGAGGCTGGGAGCTGCCAAGCAAGGAAGAGGCCTTAATTTAAGACATTTACTCTCTGAGGAGCATAACAGATTCAAGCTATTTTTAATTAAATGGATGCATTTACTGTGGGCCTGCATATGCCACAATGCAGGTGTGGAAGTCAGAAGCCAGTTTGCAGGGGCTGCTTCTCTCCTTCCACTGCCTAGGTTCCAGGGATCAAACTCAGGTCCTCAGGTTTGGCTGCAAGGGCTTTACCTGCTGAGCCATCATCAGCCCCGCCCCCAGCCCGAATTCAAGCTATTTTAAGTCATCAACAGTAGTGATTCATTTTGACTGTCAGCCTCATTGAATTGAGTAAAGCCTGAGAGATTAGTGTAGTGGAGCCCTGGGTGTCTGTGACTGCATCCTGAGAGTCCGCAGATCTTTAAGGCCCTGACCTGGTCGATAGCTTAATCTCATGGTGGATCCATAGTATGGTGGTGTTACTGGGAGCAGGGTTTACTGAGAGGAAGTGGGTCAGTGTGGACATGCCCTGGGTGGCTATATCCTGCCCTGGTCTCTTCCTCTATATTGCACCATGAATGCTGCTGGGCTGATCTGCCTTACAAGTTCAGAAGCAAGGGACCCCAGTGACCATGGGCTGAACCCTCTACAACCGTGAGCTAAAATAATTAAGCCTGCCAGGTCATGGAAATAAGGAAACCTATGGGAATAAGTCTGCAGTAACTTGGTACAGCCCAGATAGGAAATAAACATCCTGCCCCTTCCTGGATTTCACTGTGTCACTACTGCTGCACTGAAGGGCTGAGGCTCACAGCTCCCTGAAGCTGTCACACTAACAGCCATGATACTGTGACCAGAGCAATCCTCCAGAAATGCACAAGAGAACAAACAAGGGATGAGACTCACTAGATTCTACCACAGGACAGCTGCCTACTTACACGCTCAATGTGATGTTTGTTTGTTTATTTATTTATTATGAATGTGTGTCTATGTGTGTGGGTCCCCTTGGAGGAGAAAAGTATGTTGGGTCCCTTGGAGCTAGAGTTGCAGGTGTTTATTAAGCACCCATTGGAGATGCTGGGAACCCAGTTCAGGTCTTCTGCAAGAACTTCTTAATTGCAGGGCCATCTGCCTCTCCAGTTTGCCTACAAATAACTTAAGCACCGTTTCTTGAAACGTGACTTTTCTATTCGTGCTGGGAATTTGCTCTGTAGATGAGGCTGGCTTCGCATTCCTGTCAACCCTCCTGCCTCTGTCTCCCAAGTGCTGGGGTTACAGAGCATGTTGCATGCTGGGTTCCGATGTCTTTATCAATAAAGTGGAGATAATGTCTAACAGACACTTAGATTAAACTGGCTGATGTGTGATTCCCCAGGGTGAATGGCATTGGACTCCATGCTCCTTCCAACTCAGAAAGCACTCAGTGCATTCAGGTGTCTATGTAGGATGTGGCTTCTCCAAGGAACTCTGCACAAATACGGGAATTGCATCACTTTGCCCGAATGGCTGATCGGAGCATCAGACCTTCACCTGACACTGTGGACCACAGCCACTGATTTTTCGATGCAAGCTGGTGCATTGGAATGGTCTCTAAAAGCCTCCACGTCCCCTGTTCCCTTGTCCAGTGTGTACTGAAGTCTTACAAGGTGCCAAGCTACCTCTGTGCTCAGAGGCAAAGACTCTCCACCAAGAGACAAGGCCCAGTGCAGTACTCGGGATCTGAGAAGTTACTAAGCACAGCAGATGTACGAGCAGTGGATATTCCACCAAGGCTCTTAGGGACAGATGGGGTAGAGAGAGAACCCCAACCCTCAAGTGTCTGCAGACTCTATGACGGGATTCCTGGAGGCAAAGGATCCTTTTCTAAGGACAGATCTCTGGGTCTTTCCCTAGGGTACACTAATCTCCCCACATTTCATTCTTCCCTACCGTGTGTGTGTGTGTGTGTGTGTGTGTGTGTGTGTGTGTGTGTGTGTGTGTCTGTGTGTGTGTATATGTGTGCGCACGCACATGTGTATGCATGCATTTGTCTGTCTGTCTGTCTGTTTCACCTAGACTGGTCTCCAACTCTTAATCCTTCCTGCCTCAGCCTCCTGAGTACTGGGATTACAAGTGGGCACCACCACGAGACCCAGCATCTCTTGATATGGAAGACCCCTTAGCTGTGCAAATATCAATTCTCTTCAGAAATCTAACTTCTGGAGGTGGGAGATGGTTCTAGAAAGCCATAAAAACGAAGAGGTGGATTGGGGCTCTGGGATGCATATGGCACCAATGTCCTGGGTTTGATCTCAGTGAAGAGAGGAAGGCAAGACAGATGGACAGATAGGCAGACACACACACACGAGGGAGAGAGGGAAGGTGGTGGGGAGAGGGAGAGGGAGGAAAGAGAGAGAGAGAGAGAGAGAGAGAGAGAGAGAGAGAGAGACTAGTATAATTTGGAGAATGTTCCAGAATTCTGTCCTTGGGAAATGATGCTTTGAGCCACCATGATCTGCCAAGAAGGGACATTTCTTACATTCTTCAGACACATGAGGTGAGGTCTCAGACCCTCCTAGATATTGAACATATTCTGGTGACCAACTGAGGCATCAAGGTTAGAAGCGCCTGTAATCGCCTTGCCTCTGAACTGACGACCTCCAGCCTCTCCTGCTCTCTGGGTCTGGGCTCTGAAGTACATGAAGACTGAAGTCTGGACCTGTGTCACAGTTCTGGCTGTGTCACACTAGCAGCCATGGATCACAAAGGAAATGACCCAGGCTCTCACGTGGCAGGGGAAGGAGAAGGCTCCCAGGGTGGAGGTGGACACAGACGGCAGCAGGTTCACCTCTGCACCTGCGTGTGAAGGCGGTGACAGTCCACTGAGAATGGAGGGACTCACAGCGTACTCATTCTCTGTGTGTGGTAAGAGGTGCACCAAGACCTCATGAATCAGCCTGTAGGAGTCTGAATCTCAGTCATCCAGAAGCCATCCATGCCCCTCTCTGCACTCTGTGGTGACCCTCCAGGTGTCCTGGACTCTCTACTAGGCACAGAGCAAGCAGAAAGTAAGAGGTGGTCTCCTTTCTTCTTCAAGGTCAAGGGGAAGAGTGAAGGTAAGGACAGGAGTCCCCATACCTGTGTGGCCATGAGCAGTGACCAGTAGGAGGGGACTTTGTAAATGTCCGCTGAGCAAGTGACTGAATAGGGGATATATCAATGAAGCATGTTTGCACGAGTGCTTCCCAGGGTCCCCAAGAAGACTGGGAGTGACAGGAGCCTTATGGTCACTGTCAGCTCTCTAGTTGTCACTAGAGAGCCAGAGAAACCATTAAGCATAGATAAAAAGAACAACCAATCTTTCTGAATCCTTCCCTGTCTAACCACTTGCCCATCTAAGCACTCAGCTATCTTAGTGTCTGTTTTCCTCACCATCCTCCCTAAAGCAAGGACATCCCCATCAGCTCAGTTGGAGCTCAGAACTGCGCAGAGAGAGGTGAAGTCACTGGCCAAAGCCATTCAGCCTACAAGGGCTAAGGTTGGGCTCTCATCCCACACAGCCTGACTCCAGAGCACAAGCTCATCGCCGTGCATACCAGAGAGTTTTGTTTTGTTTTGTTTTAATCATCATTATTGTTTTCCTTCCATTTGTTTTTTAAGTGGTTTCTGGAGATTCTTGGGGAAGATTATTCAAATTTACAACCAATCCTATCTAGAAAAAGCACGAGTTTCCAAGACCAGGAGGGGCCTGTAAGACGCCGGCATGTTGTCATGGAAAGCTTTATCTCCCCTCTGCCTCAGGATGGCGCCCTCCACATCAATGGTGATCTGATGCACCAGGCTTGGAGGTTGGGGGGTGACCATGACCAGATTCAGACCCTGTCAGAGTCATTGCACCGAGGGAGCTACAGGCACTACAGTGGAAGACCTGGGGATCAGATGTGTCATTGCTGGGTGATGGGCTCCAGCGCAGGCTCTGGAGAAATGATTCATGGCCTTCTCTGTGCCCACTGAGTGTAGAAATGTTCAGAGCATTAAATAAATTCCCATCTAGCTCCAGAGAGCTCCCATTGCTAGCTAAGCTCCCAACATGAAGGTGAATGAAGTAGGCAGGGGCTCTCCTGGTCTCAGGCTGGGATGCCTTAGTGTGTCTTCAGCACCCCTGCCCTATATCTACAGTTTCACTATGCTTATCCTCCTCTGTCCCCTCTTCTCTTTAAGCCTAGGGCCGTGTCTCATGGCTCCTGGTACCAGTCACAGTATTCAACAGCACTCCAACTGCCCTTGCTGCCCCTAGCTGTCTACCAGCAGTGCAAGACTATTTGCCACACAGTGCTCTTCTCGATGGCAGTTGGTGTGACTGCTGACAGAAGGGAACCAAGTGTCTGTGTTCTTAGTCTTTCTGTAGCTCTGGACATTCTCTGGCTAATGGGTTCCTTCCACAGGATCTTAGAGCCTTCCCCATCACACCTCACAGGCCTCTTGTTCAGCTCCCCACTTCTGAGAGAGTGCTGGGCACTTCCTGTCTTCTGCATGAGCTATATTCTCTGATCACAGTATATATACTTTCTGCACCATAGATATATAGGGACAGTGAGCAATATGGGTATGGCCGGTTCTCCAGTTTCCTCTGATCTCAACCTCACAGCAGTCTCCACCCCTGTGCTCCCGAAAGAGAAGAATCAGAAAGCACAATAATACGGCCAGCAAGGGCACGAGAGCAACCAAGGAAACGCAGATGCATGCTTTAGAAAGAATAGGGCACCCAAGCAACCATGGTCCTGACCCTCCTCTTTCACTTGTTCCATCCCTGCTGTCTTCTCCAGGGTGACACCCCAGGACAAGACTGGAGCTTATTCTTCCTGGAAGCTTGCTTTACCCAAGATCCACTCTGTTATTTATAGGAACGTAAGACGAAGAAAGAGAGGGCTGGAAAGACAGCTCAGGAGTTAAGAGCACTACTGCTCTTGCAGAGGACCTGAGTTCAGCTCCTTGCACACCTGTAGGTTGGCTCACAAGCACCTTTAACTTCAGCTACAAGGCATCAGAGTTCCTCCTCTGTGGCCTCTGTGGGCAACTGCACTTGTTTGCGAAAACCCATTCACACATACACAGAATTCAAAACTAACCTTTCAAAACAGGCAAGAACACGTGCAGGGTTTTAGGTACCTCTGAAGTTGAAAAGTCACTGGAGAAGTAAGGGCACTTGCTCCCCTGGTTGGGGAGTTCTTAAGTTAGTTTGACCAGAGTCAACTCCCACTAACTGTGTGGGAGCCCTGAGCTAGCCCAGTTGGAGTCAACCACCACCGAATTAGTTCCTTTTCTGATGCTGGGAGCAAAATGTCATATCCCAAGGACAGAAGGAAGAGTTCATTTGGTTCAGGGTTCTAGAGAGGAAGTCTATAAAGGCACGTGTGGCAAGAGAAGGAGCCCCTTAGTCACATTTTGTCTGTGGGCGAGAAGTCAAACTCTTAAAGTCTACTTCCAAGTAGTCTCACAGCTTACTTCCTTCAGCAAGTTGAATGTCCTAAGAGTACTATAACCACCCCAAACACCACCACCAACTGGGAGCCAAGTGTTCAAGGACAAGAGCACCTGGGTGACATTTGTCATTCAAACCACAGTAACTCCCAACTATCCTTTTTATATGCTGTGTTTGGGGGAGCTCATTGGTCAGTCCCTCCCAGAGCTAACCTCCTGTTTAACATTGTTTTCCATCTACTTTAGTAACATAGAATCCCCTGGTGAGCAGGAACTCTTCTACACCAGTACCCAAAGCAATACCTCCCAGACAGGAGCCCACTGGCTGTTGAATGAATAACTGAAAGACGAACAAAAGTATATTTGATCCCAGGGGATCCAGAGAGGTGTTGACAGATATTGAAAGCTTCCAGCCTGTGGAGACCAGCATGTGGATCAGCATGTTCACACGGGATCCAGGTGGCCTGGTGTTGACAAATCCCCCTGTGGCAAATCCCCCTTTGGCAAATCCCCCTGTGCCCGTATCCCTCACCTACAAATCAGAGTGAGTAGATGGTCACGGGATGTTACTCAGATTTACACATGTAAAGATCTGTGACACCTGTCACCCCATCATCACCAGGGTGATCTGGCTGTGACAACTGTCACTCCATAGTCACCAAGGTGATCTGACCGTGACACCTGTCACCCCATGAGTCATTAAGGTGATCTGGCTGCCACACCTGTCACCCCCTGATCACCAGGGTGATCTGGCTGTGATCTTTCACCCCATGGTCATCAGGGTGATCTGGCTGTGACACTTGTCACCCTATGGTCACCAGGGTGATCTGGCTGTGACAACTATCACCCCATAGTCATCAAGATGATTTGGCTGTAACACCTGTAACTCCCTGGTCACCAGGGTTATCTGTCTGTGACAAATGTCACCCCATGGTCACCAGGGTGACCTGGCTGTGCCCTTTCACCCCATGCTCACCAGGGTGGAAACAGCTGTTCTGGCTGCCTCAGATGGTGTCCCTTCTTCTCTTTGATCCATGTGTGTCCCTCCCAAAGCTGCACACTCTGTCCAAAAAGATAATTTCCCCAGGCAGAGGGAGAACATTCCCAGACAAGGACCCGTGAGTATCTGGAGTCCCCTCTTAGACACCACACCCCAGTCAAGTTCTGAAGTATGTCACTCTGGCTCATGAGGTGGCACAGCACCCACTGCAGTGCCCTGTTGTGGCCTCTGTGCTTAAAGTCCCATAAGCAGACTCACCTACACAGAAAGTGAGGCCACTTTCTATGGGAGCAGGCATAACCCAGTGTGGGGCTCAGATAGGCAGAAGTTGTAGCAGGCTTTCAACTCTGGGAGGGACTCCCGCACGGGGATGACAGGATAGATGGCACTGGCCTTTCAGGGCCCTGGAGAAGATGTTCCTGTCTTGGGCTGAGAAGAGAGATTGGCAGACTAAGGTAACAGAGCTTATCCTTACACCTGCCATGGCTATGCCACAGCATATGGTCCAGGCAGGGTGAGCATGAGGCAAGGTTGCTCTGGGCCTCTGAGGGTAAGTGTCTGAGATGGGAGGATGCAGACGGGAGTGAGACATGGGTGACAGCAGCTGGGTCATGTGGTGTGGAGCACAGCGGCCCTTGGGCTCCCCATCTGTCAGTCTTGGCCTCTAGGCTGCCTCTCCTGCTCCGGCTAGCCTCATTCGAGCCTTCCCCAAACCTGCCTATGCTGGTCCTCACTCCCTCAAACACCTGCTCTCTTGGAGCTGACAGTAGCTGCTGAGTCAAGGAAACCACAGGAATGTGTTGAGGTTGCTGGATGGGTTTGTCTCATAGGAGGTTGACTCTGCAGGTGTGTCAGCTACCACCACTCTTCCTGACACTGTGGAGTGGCAAGATACTTACCAGCCATTGAGGCTGGAGGCTAAGACTTATGGGAACAGGAGACAAAAGGCAGAACAATAGCAAAGCCTGCTCTCTGTCAAGAGGGAGTGGCTCCTCTCTAAAAAGTCAGGCCTACAGGAGGCAGAGGAAAGAGGTCTGTGAGCTCTGGCATTCTGGGGGTGTGGGGACAGTTAGGGAACAGCACCATAGACCAATATGGATGACTGGCAGGTCGATAGCCAGCCTCTGGGAGGAAGAGAGTGGTCTCAGAGGCAGCAGACATCAGGGGTACATTTGCTCAAGAAATCAATAAGTAATTTTAACCAGGTCGTGTGTCCTCAATCCTCCCATCCTTCAGAGAACTGAAGAGGGAAAACAGAAACTTTTTCCGGGCGTCTGAGGTGAAAGGTCAGGATTGCTGTGGTCTGCTGCTGAGGACATTTCCGGGGAGAGGGAAGTTGGGAGTGAGGGTGGGTAAGCACAGCGACCTGAGCCCAGGGAAATGGCAAGCCAGTGACAAGCAGTCCCCTGGCACTGAGCACCCTGTGTGGAGACTTGTTAAGACAAATCCTGTCGTGGTTGGTGCTAGGGGCCCAGGAAGAGGCTTTCCATAGTCAATGACTGATGGGCAGTTGTCTGGCGTGAAGGCTTTCTCAGAAAAGCGGGTCTGTAGACAAGACCGATGCATGCCATGGGTGTGGGGAGTTAATCTGGAACAGACCGACTCTTTGGGAAGGCAGCAGGAGGCTTGGTAAGAAACAGAGGGATGAGATGAGAAGACATTAGGAGCAACTGGGTGCTTCTGCCTTCTATTCAAGGGCCAACCACTGTTACACAAAAGATGTAAGACTGAGCCTCTGACCTTGTGTGCCTGAGGGCCTGAGGGCTCGGGGCCTGAGGATCCAGGGCAATCCCTCTAGTCCCACGGGGAGGATGCCTATGGAGAGAGACGCTCTGAGAAGATAGAAGTCATGGGGGGCAGCTAACAGGAGGGAGACCAGAGAGATTTCAGGAAGATGGGACTTTCACCTGGGTCTTCAGGAGTGCATAGCTTGGAATGTAAACATTTGTTGGACTTGAGTTGTGTAAGGAAAATAAGGCAGGTGAGGAGGGAGAAAGGTTGGGTGTGCTGGTTCTGGGTCATTGGAGTGCCTGTCTGATCACACAATTCCCACACCACACACCTCAGAGGGTTAAGAAATAGACGGCTTCAAAGTATTTGGGAGGAGGATGCTCCAAAAGGAGGGAATAAATAGAAGGTGGGCAACACTGGCGAGGGATGTGTGTGGACCAGCAAAGGCTTAGTGTGAGCGCCAGAGTGCTGAAGCACTGAAGCTCACGGTCCCCTTCCTATGGCCTGTGTTGCTGTCCTCTGCCTGTGCTGTGGGCATTGCCACACTTGGAAAATGGAAGGATACAAATGGCTAGAGACGCTAAGGGTGGCACCCCATACCTGTCATTCCAGAAGCTGAGAGGCAGAGGCAGGAGGATGATGAGTTCAAAGCTGGTCTGGACTATATGAGGCTGGAGAAGGAGGTGGAAGAGAAGCAGGAGGAGGAAGAAGAGGAGCAGAAGAAGAAGTATAAATGGCTACAACAAATAACATTATTGCCCCCCCCACACACACACACTCGCCAGCTTCCAAAGTCCCCAAAGGTATCTGGGGCCTGAAGAAAGAAAAATGACATTGCTGGCCACCAAGATGCAGGACGATTATAAATGAAGAGGAAATATGAGCACTGTCCTCTGGTGGTGTGTACCCAGTCCGTCTCTATCCTAGACGCATTAAAGCACTCAGGAGCAGCTCTGAGAGAGAAGGGGGGAGCAACACGGGGAGGGAGAGGGAGACAGAGATAGAGACAGAGAAAGAAGAGGAGAAGAACAGGATGAAACTGAACTAGTCCCAGCACCAGATGAATGAAAAAAATATATAAAAAAGAAAGGCCATGACTGCTGTGGATATGCTGGAGGAGAAAGGTTATTGTAGCTGTATGGAGGAGCATAGCCAGAGGCAGGGACATCTGGCTGTGACCATACTGAGTTGTGCCTCATGAGAATGGGAGGGTGAGGGAGAGGGGAGAGCAGGTCACCAAGTGCCTGGGTTATATATGGAAGATCCTCTAGGAGAAGAGCAGCCCTGCGGCTGGGCTGGAGAAGGTCAGGGTAGTGGCAGGGTACTCAAGCCAGGAGGACACTGCACCAGGTAGGGACTGAGGGATGCTGGGAGAAGCTGGTGGCCAGCAGTTCATAGACACCTCAGTCGTTAGTCTCAGGTTTGAAACCTAACAGCTCTGTATTGAACTGCCAGGCTGGAAAAACAGCTAGTTACAGAAGCACGGACAGGATAGGGTGGTACACGAGGGGCTGGCCACCTCAGGAAGTAGGGCACTGGAGATACTGCCAGAACACGGAAAGCAAGTCTCTAAGGATCAGCTGCCATGAAATAAGAGAGGCAGTGGAAAGGGGGAAAGGTCTTGTTAAGGAGGCCTTCATGCTGGCCTGGCTGTCCTCCTTCTCTCTCACCTACGGCTGGGGCTTCCTACACATTGGAACCTGGAAGTTCACTGTAGTTTGATGTAGTCAGCACCAAGCACCCTCCTGACAGACAGCAGACAGAGAGGACAGGCAGGGTCTGAGTCAAGAAACACGACCTGCACCATAAGAGGGGGAAGGTGAAGTTGGGGGTGGGTGGGAGTGGGGAGGAAAGTACAGAGAGAATTGGTCCCATTAAACCCTCTGAATACATATTCACACACTTACAATACTTCTGTGCACATACAAGTATACGCAATGGGACATTGAAAATGTTATCCCACAGTCTGACTTCATTCACAAGGAAACAGAAATCCCTAACTGTTAGGGAGGCTCAGCCGTTAACCAGCCCTCTCTGCCTCACAGGGCGCTCCTTCCAAAAGTGACTTGGGTCATTATTGCTAACTGAGTCATTATGCTAACGGTAGCGACCTTTCCATTTAGTGATAAGTAGAGAGCACACAGTCTGGCTTGTGACAGGAGGCAGAGGTGAGAGGGTGTCTCCGTGACTATTGTCTCAGGCATACTACCCCACTAGGGAAAGAGGGACTCCAGTCAGGACTGCCAAGCCTGGTGGGCACAAGCCACCGGGGGCATCTTCAGTGTACAGTCAGTTTTGGTGAGTGAGGGGGAATCAGACCGCCTCTGTTTCTAAAGCTTTCTGGAATGACAGAGATGGAGTAGGCTTTAGACCCAGGTTGATTGGTGACTTTCCTGAGGAGACTGGAGAGAGAGTGCTCAAGCCTGGAGAGAGGAGTTGGGGTCCCTGCAGGCAGCTGGCCAGAGGGGTCAGAATGAGATCTTGCTCCCTAAATTTGCCTTGTCATGGACCCAAAATGCAGCTGAGTCACTTCCTTAGACCCTGTGTGGTCCTCTGGCGCCAATAGTTTATCACTGAAATGCATGTTGGTATTTAATTCCCATTTCGAGGTGGTAAGTGACAAGGGTGGATCTTCACGTTTTTGCTTGTTTGGGAGTCTTTAGTTTAGTTTTGTCTTGTCTTCTTGTGGTTGTTATTGTTATTGTTTGAGACAAGAGCTTATCTTGTAGCTCATGCTAACTTTGTACTTACTATGTAGCCCAGGCTGGCCTTAAATTTGCAGCAAGCCCCCAGCCTTCCGAGTACTGGAGATTATAGGCCTGAGCCACTATGTCCAACTAAGCAGGTATAGCCTTAATTCAATTATACTAATCAGAGGCGGGGCTTTTGTAAAATGATTGAGATTAGATTCAGATATCAGGGTGCCCATTCTGCCCATGACAAAATCCTGGAGACTACACTGAGCCTTGCTCTTGGGCTCACATCCGTGAAGGCCCGGGGGGAAAATACATGTTCTCCCTTCCTGCCTGAAGGAGCTCCAAGTAAGGCCCACCCTCCAGGGCCCACACCACCACTTATTTCACAAGAGACCACAGATTCCCAAGAGAACCTAGAAAACAATGCCTCCGGGTGTGACCTGACAATCTAGAGACAATCTAGAAACACACAAAGGCTTACAGAAATGACTTGGTTTAAACTTGGGGAACCAGATGAACATTCATCCTCAGAGTACTTGTCTATGGAAAGTAGCCCTTGTGGGCACCTGCTAGGTAGAATTTAGCCACTTACTGATTAGGGAGCAGAATTGAAAGGGCTCCAGCAGCACCAAAGAGGAGCCCTGGGACAGCCAGGGTACAGGTGCAGCCCTGGGCACAGGCCAGCCTCACCCAGGGAGAAAGAGCCCTGCAGGGAATCCACAGCAGGAGAACTCAAGGGAGTTGGGTGTCACTATGGGACTGTCCCCATAGCATGCTCTGCTTCCTTACCAGCTAGCTACAGAGGATTGGGGGAAGGGATGAAGTAAAGACATGAGAGAAAGGGGTCTATGTCTCAGCCTGGTAAAGTAGACTCCCTGAGACTTTTTCTTATTGCCATGGAAATGTATGTTTCAGGAGATTTGAACAAATATCTATTTGCTCCAGGAGTGGAAACTCCTCTGCTTAGCTTTGTCAACTTGACATAGCCTAGGATCATCTGAAAGGAAGGCCTAGACTAAGGAATTTCCTGGATCAGATTGACCTGTGAACAGGCACATAAGTGGAGGACTGTCTTGTTACTGTGGGTGGTACCATTCCCTAGGCAGGTTGTCTTGGGTATAAGAAAGTTAGCTGAGTATGAGCCAGACAGCAGTGTTCTTCCATGGTGTCTGCTCCAAGTTTGTGACCCAGTGTCCCCCTAAGATTACAGTAGCCTGCAAGCTGAAGAAAATCCTCTCTTCTCGTAAATTGCTTTTTGGTCAGTGTCTTATCACAGCAATAGAATCAAACTAGAATAGGAACTGATAACAGACAAAAGTAATAATGCTGCCAAAGTCCGACTCGATGAACAGATGGGTTTATTGGGTTACTTGCAGGAGCTCAGAAGACAGGAAGGTAGCTGCTCACTGAAAGCCTACCCCAGCATCAGTGGTAATGACTTGTGAAAAATGGAATCTTGGAGCTCTCTCATGACTTGCAGGCAAAACAACAGGTCAGAGAGTCTCCTCTCCTCAGTAGTCCTTATTGCTTATACAACCTCACTGAATGGGGGGATACTTATGAATTTAGTAAGGTTCAGAGACTTCCTGAAACTTCTGAGTTGTTTATCTCCTGAATCTTACTGACCCAGAACCTTCTGAACTTTAATCATTTTCCCTCCAGGATAGCATTTTCCAGCTAGAAGGAAATTGCTACACAGCATTTGATCTAGTAGAGGTTGATATCCTGGTATTACACTGCCTCAATTATCATGTGTCCCTTTGTGAGAGAGATATATCGTGTGACCCAGAACTAATAATATGGCTTCTAAAGTAAGAATATAAAGGATAAGAAATCTGTCCAAGAGTCCAGTACAATGGTGTGAGTGAGTGTGAGGCCAGGTAGCCAACACTCTTCCATGAATCCAACGGCCTTAAGGTTGGTGCTTCTGGAGATTGGGAAAGGGATCCAGTGTGGGCAGCCAGGATACACTAAAAAGAGATAAGGCATACTCTCCTCTTTGGTGATGTGGATGTAGCTTTATGGGATACCTGAAAGCTCTTAGGAAAACATGGAATCCTTTGTCCAAAGCTACTGAAGTGGCCCTGACCAGGGCCTAAACCATAGTAAAAACAAGTGCTCTAGAGCTATAGTGTGAGCTCTGACAGCTGAGACTACACTCAGGGGCTCTAGGAGATGGCTCAGTGGAATCAGGGATCGCAGTACAAACACGAAGAACTAAGTATGAATCCCCAGCTCTCAATAAAAGGCAGGGCAGGACCACATTATGTACCTGTAACCTCATTGCTGTAGGTGAGGAAACATGAGTCACTGGGCTTGCTAGTTGCCAGCCTCGCTCCAAGTTCAGTGAGAGACACCATCTTGAAGGAATAAGGTCAAGAGGATAGAGAAAGACACCAGATATTTCTCTCTGGGCTACACATATGTACTTGCATGCATGTATGCACATACACCACATAGACACACATACCATGCATGTAACCAGCTGCACCCCCCCAAAAAAACTCTAAAACAATGTTTGAGGAAGGGGTATTGGTGTGAACCACTTGACTGGGGTGTGAGGACTAGGCTATAATAGACTTCAGAGGTCAAAGACATGGGAGGCGGGAACTCCCTACATACTACATTTGGGGACTTGAAGAGGCCCCAGATAACTCTTAAGAGTATGAACCTAGCTGTGCAGGGTAGAGGCAGGGTAGCAAAGACATAGAAACTGAGGCTGCAATGTTGTCGTGTAGATGCTAGCCCATAATATACCCCCAGACTAAAATGGCAATGCCAAGGTTGGCTTTAAAGACTCCTGCAGCTGCTTGCAGTGGCTCAGGCTGCTTGTTAAGTGGCTGAAGCATCTGACCTCAGGGACACAGGTAACTACAGCCTTTAGGGAAAATCGAGTCAACATGCCTCATACCACTGTCGAAGTTTGGGCAGCTGGTGCTGACCCAGAAAAGTGAGGCCCACTCACTTTTTCTCCAAGGGGGAAAAAAAGAGAAAACAGAATGGAAAATTTAAAAAACAAGATAGAAAACCTGCACTGTCCAACGGCTCTGGGGTGGTTCCTTTACGGGTTCTAGAGAGCTGGTATGGCCCATTGACCTATGGGAAGGAGGTCCAGGAAACAGAAAGTTCTAGGGGTCTCCAAGGCAATGCAGCGCCTTCCTTGTAAGGGCTGTGGTAGCTCTCGTAGTCCAGGCCATCTGCCAAGGACTGAGTCACCAGTGTGGCCCAGGGGGGAGGGAAGAACATGAGAGAAATGTGGGTTCTGGCCCACAGGATTAACAAGATGCCAGTACAAATTTGAGTTTTAGATATATAACAAATAGTGTTTGGCAAGCTTGCCTTACGCTGTGACTTGTTGTTTATGTAAAATTTAAATTTAACCCAACAGCCTTTGCCTTTTATTAGCTAAGTCTAGCATTCCAGGGTCTAAGGCAGTATCCTCTAGGGGTCTAGACCACACAGGGTCATGCTTATATGTGATGTTATCAGCAGTGAAGCTCCCAGCCAAGGCTGAACATCTAATGTGATCACAATTACACAAGAGAAAATATCAAGGAGATGGAGGGGAGCTGATGATACAGCTCTGCCTGTGCGAGGCGTGATAATTTTATATTCTATAAGTAACTAGGTTTAAAAGGCAAAAAGAAACAGGTGGGCTCAGTTTGAGTAATAGAATTCACTTAATACACACCAAACATTACATTCGCAGCCCACGACCACAGCAAACACAGTAAGACATTTTATGGTGCTTTTAGACTACAAAATCCGGTGAGTGACTTCTCCAATCCAGTCAGACCCATTTCAAATGCTCAGTGCCTGTTATCTGACAGCACAGCTCTTCCAGCTTCTGGGGCTGCTGAAGGTATATCCCAGCAGCCCCTTGCAGACAGTCTCAGATTTGATGGTGGCTTCCAGTGGTGTAAAGGATGCAGGGTGAATGGGAGCCGAGTAGCCTATCAGCTCCAAGACAATGTGAAAACTCCTTCCTTATGACGGTTGGACCTTCCCCAGAGGTCCCGCCCATTGGCAATGGTCTGACGCTTTAGGGTAACCATAGAGACGGGAAAGGCTGGACTGTCAGTACTCTCTAGGAAGAAGCAAGACAAGATTCGATTCCTCTTTGGTGGGTTTTAGGACTGGCAACCTCAAGATCAGGATTACTGTCTAGGGTCTGAAATAATAGGTTAGGACATGGGGGTGAGCAGGCAATCTACCTAAGTTAGCAGAACTATTACTCTTTGATGCTTTCCATGGCTGACCTAGACACCATGTCTCAGGTGTGACAGCCACCACAATCACAAAACCAGGTGACAGAGTGAGTCTGAGTTTGGCCCCTCTCTGAAGCACTGTCACAACTTGTGGGATCTCAGGAAAGAAAGTGATCTGAGCATCTAAATGCCCTAAGGAATAAACTCAAAAGAGAGTAAGGTTCTATAAGTGGAGTCAGTTTTATCCCACCTCAATAGCACCTTCTAGAACCAGCAGACACCCTTTTCTCACCTATACTTCCTCACCCCCTGTCTCCAGCTCATGGTAACTGAACACATAGCTTGCCTATCCTTCAAGAGGGGTGTCACGGGGACAGTTGAGGCAGGAAGGGTAGCTTCTCTTGCTTTGTCATTTCCCACAGCTCCCCAGAATTATTTCTGCCATTTTCCTCTCAGTAACAACATTCAGAGGTTATATTACAGGTCAGGTTTCTTTCCAGGCCTGCAGGCCTTGTGTGGCTCCCATGAGGTAGGAGGGGAGATCAGGCAGCTGCAACACACTCTAGTGTTTAATGATGCCTTCTCTCCATTCATTGTCAGAGTTCCCTGCCAGGCCTTCATATGTGATATGGCCTCTTCTCTGGTTGGTGATGAGAGCCACAATGACCTGCCACCAAAGGACTCATAGGAACTCTTAAGCAAGGGTAGAGGGGTGGAGAGCTCGAAGGAGAGGTGAGGAGGGAATCTTCTCATTTGTCGCCAGGAGGTGGCCATAGCAGGGCAAGCAGAATGGGTCGAGGGACATGATGGCTAACGGAGGGTAACCTAAGATCTTTATTTGAAGGAATGGCACAAATGAAGAACTGAAAGAGATGTTTGGATGTGACTTACAGAAACAATGAAGACAATCCCAACATGCCTGCACTGCCTCAGTGACCAGTGAACTCGTTCATGTCTTGGGGGAGTCAGCTTAGCTCATGTTATCACTGCATCCCCGGGTGTGCTTGTCAAAGAGATATGCCATGCTAGATCAGGGGGTCCCATGTGTCATGTGTTAGTTAGGTAGTAACCCTGTTCTTTGAAGAATTTCACTTCCTCATTCAGGTCATGAGTCCCAGAGAAGTCACGTAATGGGGTCACTTCTGTCAGGGACCAGCCGTGCAGTTCCAGTACTGGCTGGTTCGCTCTTTTCCAAGTGCAGGGCACAGAACGTTGCATCCCGCCTGCTTTCTAATCATTGAGTCTGGATTCTTGATTTTCAGGAGGACGATTTTACCTCCTTTGGTGCAATAGCTTTGTCAGAATCTCAGCATGTTCCCTTTCCTTGTGAAATTGGAGAAGAATGTATTTGGCAAAGCCCTTCAGCGCCACACCATCCTGGTTGAAGTAGAAGGTCACAGAGAGATAGATGCAGGAACCATCCAGGTCAATATGGTGGTTGACGGGTGCCTCAGAGCCTACTGGTGTGGTGGAGGGGTGAGGCACATACAGCACTGGAACAGTCAGATGCTGTGGTGGCCGAGGACGCTGGCTTGGAGAGACCAGCTGGCGTCAGAGAGGTCCAGCTCCTGATTCTTCCAAGCACCGTGGAAGCAGGAAGTCGCGGCAACTCTGGGCACAGTCAGTCTGGCTCTGGATGATTTCGTTTCGTGGCTCCATCTTGAGCACCCAGCTGGTGTGAGTTTATGAGCGCATGCGCCACATTACGCCAGGCAACAGCAGTCTATCCTGTCTCTCTGGCTCTTCTGCTTTTTCTGTTCCATTCTTGATGGGGAGGGGACAGAACACCTTGGAGACAGGTGTTTGGTTGTCCCACTTAGGACTGAGTATTTGACCAGAAGGGCTAAAGTATCAGGTGCCAGCCTGAAGAATGGGTACAAGAGAACTAGAAGACAGACGGCATCCAGGGAACATTAAACAAGAGGATTGAGATTGAGCCATAGTGCAGTGTTGGAGGACTTGCCGGTGTGCATTACAACACCACAAAAAGAAGAAGAAGAAGAAGAAGAAGAAGGAGAAGAAGAAGAAGGAGGAGGAGGAGGAGGAGGAGGAGGAGGAGGAGAAGGAGAAGGAGAAGGAGAAGGAGAAGGAGAAGGAGAAGGAGAAGGAGAAGGAGAAGGAGAAGGAGAAGGAGAAGGAGAAGGAGAAGGAGAAGAAGAAGAAGAAGAAGAAGAAGAAGAAGAAGAAGAAGAAGAAGAAGAAGAAGAAGAAGAAGAAGCCTGCTGATGTCCAGTAAGGGAGTCCTCCAGAAGGTTCGTGGTGCTCCTTGACTCTGTTTCTGGTTCACCAATCAAAGACCGAACCCCACAAGATGGGAGTTGTGTCAACTGTGGGCCATGTATAAGGACAGTACTGGCTTCTCAGAGCTGGAAGGAGACTTAGAGGAGGGCAGGCTGACTGGCACTCCAATGATCATGAAGGGGTAGCTGGGACTTGAAGGTCATGGAGGAAAGAAGTCCTAGGAGAAGATGGAGGGCTGAAATGGCAGAGGGGATGGTGTTCTGTCAGGGACTGGTGGAATTTAGGATTTGCTGTGGTGAAGAGATGGGTGGTTTTGTGAATACCTGGGAAGGTGGTTGAGAAGGATTCTGGAGGAGTGAGTTATGTGTCCAGGCCGGATAGAGAGAACCCAGGGCAAGTGTCTTCTGAGGTATGCAGGACGCAGTGTAGACCTGCAGCCATGCAACAAGAACCATCCTGCCATCATGTGTTGTAGGCTCCTTGAACGGGAGGGACCCACTCTCTGCTGTGCTTGAAGTAGGTGGGCGGGAAGGCTACGGGGAGTTCAGTTCTATGAAGTGGTGAAGGATGTGAGTCAGAAAATCATGAGTAAACAGAGCCAACCATGATCGGGGAAGCCTATGGGAGGGCCGTTGTCTCATTCCTTGTTCTTCACACCCTTCATGTTGGAAATCTTAATCCAAGATGTTCATGTTCTTGGGGTGAAAAGGAGGAAGATGGAAGCTTGCATCCTGACCAAGTAAAAGTGACGAAGCCAGAAGTTTAAGAGAAGGACACGAGGCTAAATTACACTACATAGGCAGATTCCTTTAATTAGTGTAGAATCTGGGACCTCCGTGTGCCTCTCTGAGCTTGGTGAAGACCACCCTGGGGCTTCAGGTCGCTGTGGCTGTATCTTCCCTTTAGCTCCTTTGAAAGGAACGCTGACATCTTGATTGATGCTACAAGGGAGGGCTACACAGGCCTCTTCCACTTTTAACCAGGAGTGCATTTACATGTTTGAGTGCCTTGCTTGTGTGTATGTAGGTGAACCAGATGCCCTGCTGGGACCCAAGAAGGCCAGAAAAGGATCTCAGACCCCATGTCTCCAGAGTTACAGACTTATGTGAGCTACGATGTGCGAGCTGGGAACCGAAGCCGGGTCCTGAAGAGTAGCCAGTGTTATTGACTGAACCCTTTCTTTAGCCCTTAAGCAGGCATTGTCTTACACAATGGCTTCTTTCCTATGAGTCCCAGCTAAGATCAGGGCCCCCAGGAACAGCTCCTAAGCTGTTCTCCTGCTAGGAAGCTCCACCACCCCCTTAGAACCTATTCATGGTTGCCACAGAAGCGTGAGCACATTTTACTTACGATTTATTATTTAAGGTGATAACGTCTCTACAGCTTCTCTGACAACACGGGGTCTTCCTGCAATCGAGAGCTTCCATTTTGATTGATACCCCAACTCTTTACCCCCGAGTTGCGCTGACTGGCCAGTGAGCCAAGTCTAAGAAATCCCCCCACCGCTGCCTCACTGGTGCCGTAATTCTGAGTGTTATCACACCTGGCTTTCTCACTTGGCTTCTGGGGATGGAACTCAGGCCTTCATGTTTGTAGGGCAAGCTCTTGGCCAACTGAGCCATCTCCCCAGCCCCGGGAGAGCTTTCTACATAAGCAGACCATGGGACTGCCGCTGTGCACTTGCGCGAAGGCGTATCCTGCAAGCTCGGCATCTTACAGCCGGTGTAAAAGGTTCCCGGGATATTCTCGGCTCCAAGTTTCCGACATTCTGACTATCTGGCTCTTTTTCTGGATCGAATCACAGAGCGGTCTGGTGCCAGCAAAATGAAGAACAAATCTTCTCTAATATCATGCTAATCCCCGGGACGATCTTCCCCGGTGTTGGTTAATAAAGTAGGACTTTTCTTTTATTATGACTTTTTTTTTCCTCCAGTAGATAATAACGCAACCTTTGCCCCTCGGATATTTAGCTTCTTCTCTCTCTCCAGATATAACTCCAGACTTTAGGAACCAACACCCAAGGCATCAAAGATAGTCTCCGAGGACTGCAAGGTTGTACTCTGAAGGTGCCGTGCTCAAGTACGGCTTAGTGGCCAGTGCAAGCCATGGCAGGGGCCTTTTTTTTTTCCCTTTTCTTTCTTTTTTTTTTTTTTTTTTTTTTTTTTTTTTGGAGCTGGGGACCGAACCCAGGGCCTTGCACTTGCTAGGCAAGCGCTCTACCACCGAGCTAAATCCCCAACCCCACGGCATGGGCCTTAAGATCTCACTGGCAGGCGGGCTCCAGATGCAGGCAACCCCAGGACGAAATGAGTCAGCCAAGGACTGTATACTTGCAAGGAGGATTCCAAACTGGGTTTGCACCTTAGACTCTGAAGCCAAGAGCATTCTGTAATTTATGTGTCATACAGGCACTCAGGAATACATTGAGTCCTCATGGCCATGTATATTAATAAGTGACCCACAGACAGAGCAAATATGGTGACTGTCAGGGAGGGGCTAAGGAGAGGGTTCAGTGAGCAAAGAGCGTGTGGTGGGCAAGCATGAAGACCCGAGTTCAGATCCCCAGCAGCCACCTAAAGCTGGATGTGGCAGCTCTTGCCTATAATCCTGGCACTCTTATGGTGAGCTGGAAAGTGGAAACAGGAGAATCTCCAGAATTCCATGGCTCGGCAGCAAATGGGATAGAAAGTGAGGGGCAACCCCCCGAGGCTGCTCTTTTGGACATGAAGTGAGGAGTCTCTCTACAAAAGACCGCTTGCAACATTCAGAGCTCGACGATGACTGCCTGCAACACTTCAAGCCCTAAATCAATACTGTAAAACAATCGGTGTGCATACAGGGAAAGGATCAGAGCAGGTCTACCCTACGACTGCACACCCAACCTCGCTTTTACGGAGAGATAGGGACACATTTAGACATGACAGGCAGCGAGGCCCAGGTGCTGACAAGGCGACTGAGCTGTCCTTTAGAATGCTCTCCTCTGCCACCTCCCAGCACTTTACCACTTACCTAAAAGGAGACAAAATAATAGGTTCTTTTGTCTCCGGTACCTATAATGTGCATTTCCAGGTTTGTTTGGGAGCGCAGCTGCGAAATCTTTCAGCGCTGAAATAATTCTCTTCCTTCCAATTGTGAAGTGTTCTCTGAGCGATGTAATTGTTCCCCGCTGCAGTGCTTAGGTGGTGGCGTGTCAGCCCGCCAATCACTTCTTCTTCATCCAGCTCTGATTGTTCCCCGCTGCGTTCCCTCCCGGAACGAGCCCTTCCAGCTGCTGAAAGATGTCAGCGTATTTATATGCGCGACTTCGTGCTTCCCGTGGAAATTTTCCCAAAAGCAAAGGCTAGTCCGCTCTAAATTGTGAGGCTAAAGCTGGGCTCGCATTCCTAGCACCTCCTCAGGCTGAGCCGTGTATTAAGTACTATATTTCAAGGGGCGTCTGTGAATACAGAGTATCATTTCATATTAACTGGAGGCTTTGGTATGTCCATTCTGCCTGCCTGAGATCCCTTGAAATACGGAGTAGCTTGTAACCACCCTTGACTCCAGTCCAGGGGAATCTGGCGCCCTCTTCTGGACTCTGTGGACATTGTGCTCATGTGCGCATACCCACACACAGAAGCAGGCATAGTCATGAAGATACATCTTCTTCTTAAAAAGCGTCATTTCTTTTTTTTTAAAAAAGCTACTAATGAGTAGGAAGTACTTATCAATCACACACTCAATGAAGTTTTATATCTAGAACAAATATTTAATAGGGAAAATTAAGCAACTACAATATGAGCAAACCACAGATGACGTATATCTCAAGGGCAAATGAACACATGACCACAAGGTGAGTTTGAGGCCAGCCTAGGCTACTTGAGACTCTGTCTCAAAGAAGCTAGCAAAGAACAGCTAGCTCTGTGAGGGACTAGAGAGATAGTTCAGTGGTTAAAAGCCCTGGCTGCTCTTCCAGAGGACCCAGGTTCAATTCTCAGCATCTATATGGTGGCTCACAATTATTAATAACCACAATTCCAAGGGATCCAACATTATCTTCTGGCATCCACGGACACTGCATGCAAATGGTACACATGCATGCATTCAGGCAAAAATGCTTGAGCACATAAAATAAAAAAATAAATCTTTACCAAAAAAAAAAAAAACAACTTTGTCTGTTTTAATATGGGAACTAGAATTCATCTTCCAGCACTTATATCAGGAGATGCACAAGAAAAAAAGACTAACGATAGAACAAGGGATCTGATGGATCTTCTAGCCGATGTCTGTAGGTGTATACACAACATACACAATGCACATGCACACACACAAACACACACACACACACACACAAACACACACACATCACCACCTCCACTACCACCACCACCACCACTGCCATCATCATCATCAGATGGCTAACATAAAGAGAGTGACAAGGCGGGGCTGGGGATTTAGCTCAGTGGTAGAGCGCTTACCTAGGAAGCGCAAGGCCCTGGGTTCGGTCCCCAGCTCCGAAAAAAAGAACCAAAAAAAAAAAAAAAGAGAGAGAGAGCACATGGTGGAGATGGCAAGAGGCTGGATGTCCATGCACTGCTGCTGTGCACATAGAACGGTGTAACAGAAACCAGCCTTTCTATTTCATTTTAATTTAAGCAGGCAGTTATCATACAAGCACACAAGTAAGCCACAATAGGAATCATAGATAGCCACAGCCATTTCATTGATATTTGTCAAGTATTGGAACACTTCAAGCCCTAAATCAATAAAATCAATACCATAAGACAATACCAGATGTCCACAGATGGGTGAAACGGGTTTGTACATTAAGTACTGCTGTTTACTAAATTTAAAAAAAAAAGACAAATAAATGATAAACATGAGAATTTGAATTGATCACAGAGGAATTAGGCCTAATGGAGACAGGTGAATTTTCAAAAGTTAATAGTATCATGGCTCCGCAGCGTTCTAGAATATTCTTAAAAGGACTAAATTATAGTGCTTTCCAGAAGGTACTAACAGAAGCTCACCCTACAGAAAGTATTGCAAAGGAAGCTGGTGACAGAAGACCACGTCTGTATCTTGATGGTGGTGACAGCACATGAAGCTTTGCAAAGGACTATACACACTCCAGTGTGCGCTGAGAGATGGCAGAAATCCAAATAATTCCTGAGGGTACCATTGATGGATTTTTTTCCTTCTTTTAAGAAATATATTCAACTTTTAAAAAGTTTGTGTCTGTGTGTGGGTAGGCACACTTGAGTACAGGTGCCCACAAAGACCAAAAGAGGACAATGGAGTCCTTCAAGCAGAGCATCGTGAGACCCCTGCTATCCTCTGCAAGAGCAATATGCTCGTTTAATGTCTAAGATGTCTCTAGGCCATTGTTTCCTGCTTTGGGTATCAATATAATTACATAAGTTGGTGCCATTGAAGAATCATAGGTGAAACATCCAGGATTTTTTTTCTACTAATCCATCATTATTTCAACACAAACTTTTGAGTATGTTACTAGCATTAAGACCAACATTTTTCTCTCCTTTAATTATTATTGTCACACAGATATTTTACACAGCTATCCTGCTGAGTACCCCTAGTGTTGCTGACATGTATATGTGTTTATAGATGACCATGTGAGGGTGTGGGAGGAGCTGAAGGGGAAGAGAGCGGGGTGGAAACAATGGTGTAAATACAGAACTCACGTGTGAAATTCCTCTAAACATTTTAAAAGACAGATAGACTAAATTACTCTTCTAGCTTCATTGTTCTGGTCTCCCATTTATGACTCTCACCAATTCCGTGTTCATGTTTTCCTATGTTGCAAGAGACGGACATAGCTTCATTGTTCTACCTATGGGTATGTGGCTTTCCCAGCACGCCATATGAAAAGGTCTTTCCTCTCTCCTGTGATTCCAGGTATGTGTGCATGTGTGTCAATCAGAGGCCAGCCTGGGGTACTGATCCTCAGGAATCGTCTACTTTGCTTGTTGAGACACTAGCCAGAGCTTTGTAAGTAGACATGACTGGCTGGCCAGTGAACTCCAGATATCCTCCTGCCTCCTTAGCACCAAGATTACAAGCAGGAGCCACCATGTGTGACATTTTCTTACGTGAGCTCTGTAAAATTGGACCCAGGTCCTCATGCTTGTGTGCCATGCTGGTTACTTTTAACTGGTCATCTTGACACAACCTAGAATTTCCTGGAAAGAGTCTTATTGGGGAATTATATAGTTCAGGTTGGCTTGTGGACATATCTGTAGGGGGTTATATTGATTGTTCATAAATGTAGGAAGACTCAGCCCACTGTGGGTGGCACCATTCCCTAAGCTGAGCCTTGAACTGTGATTATTCTCTTTGGTCTTGATTATTGGTGTGCTATGACTGGCTGCTTGAGTTTCTGCCTTGAATTCCCCAAAAATGATGGACTTTAACTTAGAATTATGAGCCAAATAAGCCCCTTCTTCCCCTATTTTACTTACTGTTCATCAGAGTATTTGTTACATCACAGAGAAAGAAACAAAATTAGAGCATATGTCAAAGGATTTTACCAACTGAACCACCTCCTCAGGACTTGACAAATCCACCTACTTTATTTAAGAGCCTGAATTTTGAGTTGATCCTGGTAAGAAGGGGTTCCATCTATAATGATTCAGAAAAAGAGAAATAGCCTCACATCTGTTGACACTGTCCACTCCATACTGCTGGCGAGACAGAGTTGGAACACCCGCTGCCTTGGACTCCTTCCCCGGTCTCCTTAGTGAGCTCTGCTAGGGTACATGATATATTCAGGAGAGTGATGTTAAGCAATTTTTTCTTCATTGCAAACCTGACCACAGCAGCTACTCCAGGCCTGAGAACATGCACATACAGATGAGCTTTGTGCTCCCTTCTCCTTTGAACTTGATCATTCTGGTGCCCAGTCTTGCCTGTCCTTACTTAGAACACCACAAAGATGTGGGCAGTGCACTGGATGAGTCTGAGGTATTCGTAAGCACCCGGACACATGGTGAAGGTGGCATCTAGGAATTAGATATGTCACACAGCCTAGGAACTAGTCAAGATGGGACAACCATGCCCATTATTTTAAAAGATGAACATGACAGGCATCAACCAGCAATCCTGGGAACTCAGAGAAAAATCACATCCTGAGAACATCAGACTGCCTGAGGGGATAACAGGGAGGGTAGAGCGGGGGAGGGAGGGTGAGAAGAATACTGAGGATGGAAACGTCAGACTGCCTGAAGGAGGAACCAGGTGCGAGAGTGTCGAGGAGCGTGAGTGTCTTTTTTTCTAGAAACAGGCAAGTGAATCTCCAGGCTGACTCCTCCATGCTGCTTATTGATATTCAAAACTGAGGAGAGTAAGTCACTTAGGCATGATGAAGAATAGTTAATGTGGAGTAATATCCACACTGGAGTCTCCAGTGCTGGAGGGAGGGGAACGCGCTCATGTAATATTGAAGCCAAGGTCATGGAGTACCTGTGGCTCCAGGAGTCTGTGCTCTGCCAACAAGACCAAAACCCAGTGCCCAGCGTCCTCAGTCTAGCTCCCATGAATAAACACTTGTCTGGCCTTACTTCAGTTTAGCTAGGTGGGGCTTGGTACCAACCGAGAGGGAAGGCTGCTGTTGGGGATGACATTACTCTCATCAGCTTTGGGCTTCAGGTGATGCTTTGAACCCTTGATCTGCCTCATTCTCCCCACATTAAGTTGCTCCCTGTGGTTCCAATGGGTGATGATAAAGAATCCGACACTTTCTGAAGAGTGGCAGTCTAACAATGTTTGATTCGACGGTACCCTTTCCGAAGCTTATAGGGTACATTGTGGTGATCGTAGTTTGGAGCTATCAGTGAATGTGCTATTTATATGAAAAGGAAGCATAATTTTACAGGCTGCTTTTCTTAACCACTCCATGAGTCAGACACACTTACTGTATTAGTCAGTTTTCTGTTACTATAAGTGAAAGCCTGAGGCTGGGTGTTTTATCCAGAAAAAAAAAAGGTTATTCAACTCATCATTCTGGATTCCCAAGGAATGGTGCTGACATCAGCCTGGCCCTGGTGAGGTCTTGTGGGGAACAGTAACCAAACAAGGAGGTAGGAAGCCATAGTGATGGGAGGGCCCAACCTTGCTCTTTTCCACCACAGCCTTTTTTCAAGGACATGCAAGTGTGCTGTCCTAGTTTGTGTCTCTACTGCTATGATAGAACATTGACTGAAACCAACTTGAGGGAGGAAAGCCTTGTTTCAGCTTACACTTTCCAGTTCACCATTGAGATGAGCCTGGTAAGGAACCAAAGCAGAGGCCATAAAGGAAAACTGTCAGCTGGCGTGGTCCTTCAGACTTGCAATCCTTTTACATAACCCAGACCCACCTGCCCAGGGTTGACACCACCCACAGCAGGCTGGAATCACCACAGCAACCAATAACCAGGAAAATGCCCCACAGACAAGCCCACAGGCCAATATGGTGGAGGCTGTCCCTCAAGTAAGATTACCTCAGATGTCATCATCATGGTCTCTTGAAAAAATACCTGGATAATTGCAAAGGCAGTGTCCCCCATAACTGTAAACCTCCCATTGGATCTTAAAGGTCCTCTCAGCATTACCACACTGGCACCAAGCCTCCATGAACCTTTTGAGGACACACCCAAACAAAGCATCCTTTTCTGTCACCTGGGTCCCTCTTATACTAACCAGACCTCCCAACTGGGTGACTAAGCCCCTGTTCTCCCTGCTCTCTCCCTCCAAGATTCCCACTCATCGGAAAGTTCTTATAGTGCAAGCTAGCATGTCCAGACTATGGTGTTGAGCTCAGTAGCCTTGATAACCTCTTCTTAGTTATCTATGTCCTGGAGTCTAGGACCCCTTTTCCCTAGAGATGATGCTGATGGAGCTTGGATCTCGAAGAGTTACCGTATCCTGGGATACTGCTTGAGGAACATGGACCCCAGATAGAACTAATTTCTACTCTGATGTGTATCTTCCCAGGAGTAATAAGGGGGAATAAATCAATTGTGCCAGCGTCTTATTTGTAGAATCTTGCTAAGCCAGCATGAGCCTCTTCAGATACTGTATCTCTGTGGCTGCTTATGCGCTATGCCTGCATTCTGCTTCCTGGGCCATTGTCACAGTGGCACAGTGCAGGATGGGATATCTGCCCTGACCCACTGTGCCCTTCTAGCCAAACATGCATTTCTGTACTCTAATTGCAGATGTCAGAACCTCACCTTTTCCTAACATGACTCCTGTGGGTCTACATGGGATAGAGCAGTCTGAGGCTTAGCATGTGTGAATATTTATTTGCATGGGTCTGTGTGTAAGCATGTGCATGTGTGTGTGCATGCGTGCATGCATGTGTATGTATGTGTGTGCACGTGTGTGCATGCATGTTCCTCTCGCTAATTGCAATTCTTTCTGTTGTCACTCTATTGCCCGCCCCTCCCACAGCCTCAATATCCTTATTAGGAAGATCCCCAGGGACTCTGAAGGCTTAACCTCTGCTTTAGTAGGTATGGTGGATAGTTTTATGTCAACTTGACACAAGCTAGATTTACCTGAAAGGAAAGAAACTCACTTGAGAAAAATGCCTTCATAAGATACTGCTGTAAGGCATTGAATTAATTAGTGATTGATGTGGCGGAACCAGCTCATGATGGGTGGTGCCATCCCTGGGCTGGTGGTCCTATATATAAGAAAGAAGCTTAGGGCTGGAGAGATGGCTCAGCCATTAGAGATTAGGCTCACAAGCAAAAATATAAGAAAGCAAGCTTAGCAAGCCTGGAGGAACAACTTAGCAAGCCGATTTCTCATCAGCTCCTGCCTTCAGGATCCTGCCCTGACTTCATTGGCTGAGCATTGATATGGCAGTGTAAGCCAAATAAATCCTCTCTCCCCCAATGAGCTTTAGCAGTATATGCCTGAGGACCAGAGTTCGAACCCCAGCATCCTTGTGAAGAGTCAGGTTTGCAGATGTGAACTCCAGGACCGGGAAGGAAGAGGGAGTAGATGGAGTCCTGGAGCTCTCTGGTCAGCTAGTATAGACAAAGAGATGAGTTCCAGGTTCAGTGAAAGGCCCTGTCTCAAAAAATAAGGTGGGGAGGGATTGAGGAATAAGCCAGACATAGACCTCTGACCTTCCATGTACCTTCTGTGGAAACACTTGAAAGGTAAGCAAGCCTCTGGGCATCTCTGTGAGGAAGTTTCTAGATTTGGTTGACCGAGAGGTAAAGAGCCACTGTAAATGTGTATGGCAGTGAGACCTGGGCTGAATAAAATACTTTTCATTGGGCCCTTTCCCTCCATATGAACTGCATGCTTCAACCGTGAGCCAAAGTGAGCCCTTCCTTCCTCAAGTTTCTTTCTTTGGCATTTTGTCACAGCAATGAGGAAAGTAAACCACAAGTGTACATGCACACACACACACACACACACACACACACGCACACACACACACCCCATTCAAACACTACAGTAATAGATTCAGAACATATGAAAGAGTACAGACTTTGAAAGTCACCTTCAGAAACAGCCAGGAGTGGTGCAGAAGGCAGTGTGCTTTTCTGAGAGGTCCCCTGGAATGAATCAGGGACTGCCTGTGACTTAGGCTACGTCATGCAGGAAGTAAAATTTGGCTATTCTAAATGTAGTTTTTATTTCCTCAGATGAAGGGATGAGATGCGAGCCGTACATAAGCTGTGTGGATATGTGGCTTGGGCTGAGCCAAGAGCATTTCTTTCTTTAGCCTATTACTAGGCCTAAGACTGGAAGCTCCTGGCCTTTGTGCAATCTAATCTTCCAAGCTGACAAATTCAATCCAGCTTCTCTCAGCTTTGGACTGAATTGCTCTTCCTGACCTCATATCACACAGCTTTTCTCTCTCCTGCTACTCTTCCTGTCCTTGTGTAAGTTGAGTATATCCTATCTCTGACTCATTCTGTCATATCTTTTGCTAATTCATCATTTAGTCTGCCCCTCAATAAGACATCACTTTCAAACATTGCTGTTTCCGTCTACAAACTAACCTTACCTTCATTGTTATAGATTAAAGATGTCTATTAAGAGCATATCTGTAGTCCCCAGCCCCAGAAAAAAGAAAAAAGAAAAAAAAAAGAGCATATCTGTATTTCAGTCAGATCATATGTAATCCCAGGTTATATCCATATTTAAGTCGAATCATGCCTTTGGATGTGATCCCTTGCCGGAACAGCCATATTGCAGGATTAAAATCCCATTACATCTCCCCCCCTTTCTGTTTAAGCTAACTGTATACTGTTCAACCATTACAACAGAAACAATTACCAACCCCACAAACTTAACATTCAGAATGTCCTCATGAAGATGCATTAATGAGATGGTCTTTCATAACTGCAGGCCTGATCACCTGTCCTTCAGCAAATGTCCACTTCTGCATCAAGGTTTTCCGGTCTGTCAGTCTGATGAACCATCTGTCCTTCTTCGGCTGGTTTGTTGAGCTGTCGCCATAAAGTGAGTATCAGTTTTCTGCGTCATCCGCATTGCTGTCTATCGGCATCTCCTCCTCCCTAGAATTGTGCCTCCCATGTGGAATCTTCTTTTATTCAGGCCAGATTTTTATCAATTTTGATAGATCCCATTGTCCTTCATCACCTGAGCAAATATAAGTAAGTCCTCTTCCTCAGTGTAACACATTCAATGACTTCCATTTTGATGTTAAAACATCCTTAAAGTATACAGGTTGATCTAATTCAGCAGGACTTTCCTACAATCCAGTGTCTTTCAGCAAAGCTTATTCTTTCTTTCTGTTTATCAAAGTGCAATTAAATCTTTATGAATCCACACATAAATGTGACACTTAGGCACTAGAATTTCATGTCTAGCACCACACCAACAAACTGGCTTCTTACCCATTTAAACACAGAAACAATCAAGCCATATTACATAAGGTGTCTCCATATTATATACAATGTCTCTAACCTACTTTATTTTTCTCTGGTTTTTCTGTGATGCTGGCATGAAATACCTGGCTCTTGTATGTTTCAGGGTACAGTTAACTCCTTTAGGGAGTTTCTCATGGGTAAGAGATTTCCTCACATATCTCTTGCTGATCTGCATTAATTAGCCCAATGCCTACCCTTACCACACCTTCTACAAATCCCGTAGTGCTGAGGTCTTCTAGAGAAGTCTCTAGGGACATCTTGTTTCCAAATGACCTTGTCTCCCACAATCAAAACAATGGACATTTTGATATCTAGGATTGTTGGCCATTGCTTGTTCATTACATAGCCATTAGGGTCAATATCATCAGTAATTCTAATCCGTTCATCCATGGGTGCTGATTGAGCTTTTAAAGGTCTAAGAACTTTTTTTACCCTCTAAATTTGCATTTTTGACAACTAAAGTCTCAATTAGTACCTGCTTTGCATGTGGATCTGATATCACCCTATTTACAGTGGATGTAAATCTATGTAAGAAGTCAATAAACATCTCTCTGGGGCTTTGCATAATCACTGTGAGTGACATAGACCTCTTTCCTTGTTCCTTCACATTCTTCCTTAAAGCTACTAAAGTACATTGTGTAATAATAGAGTCATCAAGTTGCATCTGCTGTCTTAAACCATCAAATTGATCTTCTCCTAACAATTGGCCTTTCATGATATTAACACCTTTAGACCTATTAAGATTTTCCATAATTGCAACTTCTTCTCGTCACCATGTCACCCATTGTGATTGAGAATCAGCTTCCAGTACAGCTGCTACTAAATCTTTCTAGTCTTGCAGGGACAATCCTGTTTTAGGTAACCCAGATAGTTAACATCTGTTCCACATAGGGCGAGCACATTCCAATAAGTTACTATTGATTCTTTAAAATGTTTAAGATCTTATATTTTAACAGGATTCCAGACTAGTTCATTTTGTGAACTTTCGCTATTTTCTGGCATTTGTTCCCGGGAAACCAGGAAAGCCAGTGGGAGATAGTTGCCTTTCTTCAGTTTCATTAAGAGGTAGTAGCTCCATATGTGCAATAGGCTGTAATTCACTCCCGCTGCTTCCGCCTTGCTCTGGGCTCAAGGTTCCCGTGGATCTGGAGTTTCCTGAGTCTTTCTGAGTGTTCAAATGGACTCAAAGGCACAAACTGAACAGAGCCGCATGAACTCAACTGAACTCAACTGCATTCAGTTGAACTACACTGAACTTCACTAACCTGCACTGAACTGAACTCAAATGAACTGCACTCACTGAACTGAAAGAGAGGAGGCAGTTTTACCGAGACCCGGTTTGCTGGGAGGGGTTGCAGGTGAAGACAGAATGAATCAGAAAATGAGAAGGGGCCAGACAATTAGAACAGATTTCCAGAGTTAGTTTGAGGCCAAGCAGAGCAATTCAGTCAGAAGCCAAGAGAAGCCAGTTTGAGTCAGTCAGTTTGGGGAGGAGTATGGGCCAAAACAGCTGAGTTGAACTAGCCAGCCTGAAGAACACTGGAGACATCTTTGTTTACCAAGACCAGAGATCTGCGATTCCTTGCCAGCCACAAATGGACTTCATTGATGCACCCAGAATCAATCAATTTCTGGAAAAACATTTGAGACTCTTTGAGCTCTCTCTCTCTCTCTCCTCTCTCTCTCTCTCTCTCTCTCTCTCTCTCTCTCTCTCTCTCTCTCTCTCTGACATTGCTAGAAGGTCTCAGATTGTTTGATAAAGCCAGGGAAATATTGGCAATGTTTAGTTGGAATGTCATCTGCTGTATTCGTAGGTTCATCCTCTCTGTGCACAGACATTGTGCTCTGATTACTATGAATCCTTGAGGTCCTGGAGAATCTCAGGTGTGTAATAAAATGTGCCTCACAGAAATCTTCTATGGCGAAGTTCCCAGAAAGAAAAGCCACGCCTGAGTTATCAATTCTGAAAAGCTGATTGACTTGATTGGCTGGCTTAAATTGTGTGATGATGGAGAGCTGGAATGTTACCAGTCGGGAGCCAAATTATCTCAGGCTATCTTTAGCTCCATTGACATTCACTTATTACAAGCAACCTAGCGTTTTGTGATTATTAGGAAAAACCCTTCTAAACGTACAAACTTAGCTTTCCCCTTCTCAAAGGCTGAGTGTCAGATGATGTCTGAGCTTCATAGAAGAAAGTTCCTTGCTTTGATTTAATCCACTTGCTTGATATTTCTACCAGTGTGTTTTTCAATACACACACACACGTGTGTGTGTGTGTGTGTGTGTGTGTGTGTGCGCGCGCGCGCACGTGCGATATGTTTGAATGTACCTTGATTTATTACTTTCTTTGTTCTGTTACTATTAAGATGTCATGAGACACACCACATTGGAACATTGTACTTTGAGAGTCATCTGCATCTATTCTCCTGAGCCTAGCTGCTCATATTGGGCTCCAGAATAAATTATCTCTTATTCTTTTTGAGGTGACAGTTGTGTTTTTGCATCTCTACCGAGCTGCCAAGCATCGGCAAAGTCGCGAGCTTAATATCAATGACATGTCAGAGTGAAGTCTCGTGGTCGTGTCCACCAAAACCGCAAGTCAGACACAAGTCCACTTCAGAGTGCTTACCTGAAAGATGCTTGTGTTCTGGGATGATGGGTGTAAGGAATAATTAATCACAGCAAATGATTGAAAGCAACAGCATCTTCGGGGGACAGGTTAAATTACAGTACATCCATACGACACAGTGCAACACCAGAGGGAAGCGAGGAATCTCTGCAGGTACTTTACAATTGAAGGCACATCCAGGAAGTGGGTAAGGTTAGAACAAAAGTAAAAAGCAGGATTTTGTTGATAGTAAGGATACAGCTTGGGAGATGGCTTAATAGGCAAAGCTTGAGGATCTGGGTGCCCAGAATCCACACAAAAACTAGACATGGTACCATATTTCAGGCACCCAAGAACTTGGAGGTGAGGCAGGCAGATTACAGGGAGTTACTAAATGGCCAAACAAACAGAAACATCAAGCTCCAGGTTCAGAGGGAGAAGCTATCTCAATAAATGAATGAATGAATGAATGAATGAATAAGGCTGGAGAGATGGCTCAGCAGCCAAGAGCACTGGCTGCCCTTGCAGAGGACAGAGTTTGCTTCCTATCTCTACCCAGTAGCAAACTGCCAGCCTGCAACTCTAGCTCTAGGGGGTCTGACTTCAATGTATCCTGTGACACACACTCACAGACTGATGCATGCTCACATAAACATAAGCAAAAATGAAAACAAATCTTATCCCCAGAAACTGGAAAACAATTGAGGAAGGCACCTGACATTGACCTCTGATGTCTACGTGCACACACAGGTAGCTGCACCAACTTGCACATTCACACACACATACATATACTACACACATACACTATACATACATGCCACACACACATATCCTACATACACATACCATACATACATACATATACCACACATACATATACTACACACACACCATGCACATAAATATGCTCCACACACACATACACTACATATACACATCACACACACATACACCACAAATACACATCACACACACATACACTACACATATATACTATATACATGCCACACACACATATCCTACATATACATACCACACACACATACATATACAACATACACTCACACACACAAACACACACCCCACATACATATACTACATATACATAGCACACACATGTATACTAAACATATATACTACACACACATATACTACATATACATACGACACACACATACACTACACATACATACAGCACACACACATATACTACACATACATACACTACATATACATACCACACACACATATACCGCATACACAGCACACACACACACCACACACACCACACACACCACACACACATACACTATATGCATCATACACATACATACACTACACTGATGCATATACTACACACATATACACACACATAAACACACATACATACACCATGCATGCACATACACTACACCACACATATACATACTCTATATGCACAGCACAGACACACACACACACACAACACACAAACATACACACCACACATCACACACATACATACACTATACTGATGCTTATACTACACACACATGCACACACCATGCATGCACATACATTACACCACACATGCACATATACTACACACACACACACACACACACACACACACACACACACACACACACCTTTAAAGCAAACATGAGGACGGTTAAGAAGGTCCTTTATTTTGCCGCAGAGACTTTACACCTACAGAAATAATACTGAAGACAGATGCCCTTCAGGATCAGAAACAGATTGTCCTCAGGGTTTCCATTCACACATTTAGTTCTGTTTTTAATCGTGAATTCCCCATTCAAAGTCTCAATTTCTTCATAATAAATTTATTATTTTTCTCTGAGAGAAACATTTCGTCAGATTGAGACATGGCTGTCACACTGCTCCTTAATTGGCAGGTTGAACTGAGTCATGACTTCCTGGATGTGAGACTGAACATGAACTTGGAATTTCTACTCAGACCAGCATGGCTAGTGTAGGTGTCTGAACCTCTTTGCCCTCCCACCCCGCCCCACCCTAAGCACGTATTTGCACACCCCCACAGCTCCCTGCCCAAAAGTAAACAAGAAACTAAAGAATGTTCTCTCTGCCCAGCTCCTCTTTAAACTGAGTCCTTTCCCCCATCTCTCAGCCTCTTGACTTTTAAGGCTGTTCTGAAGTCTACTGAGAATAAACCTGAGTCCCCTGTCCTTGCTCTCCCCAAGATTACGTGGGAACAGTAGGAGCTCTAAACAATTGCCTGCAGCTATTCTACTCAAGTTTACTCCTGCCCACCCAGCTCCAGGCTTTGTGTTTAAAGGTCTTTCTTCCATCTCTCTCTCTCTCTCTCTAGTTTCTATTGAGTCTAAAACTACAAAAAAGAGAATAAGTATTTTTGAAACACAAATTCTTGAGCACTCTTTATTTGAAAGTCTGGTGAATTCAGTCATGTATTGATACATATTAGAAAGAAGTATGAGCCAAAAATCTATTGATAAGTGATTTCTATGCTCTAAGTAAATGTTAGCTATTTATAAATACAACTCCTTGACATATTGGCTCAACCTTGTGGAGAGTCTTTTCCAGAAATAAGTATTGTGCATAGGATGTGTGTGTGCGTGTATGAGCTGACCAACATGGGTGCCGAGATCTAAACTAGGGTCCTCTAGGAGCAACTAACATCTGAGTCATCTCTCTAGCCACCTTGTTTACGTGCGTGTGTGTGTGTGTGTGTGTGTGTGTGTGTGTGTGTGTGTGTGTGTGAAAAGACATGCACACACATGCAACATAAATGCATGTGCATGCAGGGATGGCTGTGTATCACAGTGTTCATGTGAAGATCAGAGGGCACCTTCAGGTGCTCATTTTCCACTCTGGTTGAGCCAGGGACTCTCTGTTGTGTGCTTCTCTAAGCTAGCGACCCTCGAACCTCTGAAGACTCTCCTCTCTCCACTCTCCGCCCCCAACCTCACAGTAGGAACACTGAAACTATAGGCACACCTTACTGTGTACAGCTTTACACGGGTTCTAGGGATTTGAACTCAGGACCCTATGCTTATGAGGCAGTTGTTTTACCTACGGAGGCATTTTCCAGTCTGCTAAAGACTGTATTTGCCTTAATGTAATAGAAATTACGTTTGACAATAGTATCTTACTGTTTTCTAACCTTTCCTCCCTACCTCACGAGCCTCACTGAGACTCCTTAGAATCAATCATATATATGTGGACAGAACCTACAGATATGCAAATACTATGGGTCTGGAGAGATGGCTCAATGGTTCAAAGCACTTGGCTCTTCTTGCAAAGGATCTGGGTTCGGTTCCCAGCACCTGAATGTCACCTCACAATCACCTATTATTTCAGCTCCAGGGGATCCAACACCCTTTTCTGATATCTTTGGGCATTGCACACAACTTCTACACAGATATCCACAATGGAAAAACAGTCATGAACAAGAAATAAAATAAATAAAACTCTAAAAGAAAACAAATATTGTGTCTAGAATTTTGCCCAGAAATTTGCCTGGGCATTTAAGATGGACATGAAAATACTATCAAATAAAACATGAGTGAGAAATTTTGGTTCTTCCAAGAGATACTCTGGATGTTTCTTGGCGAGAACTCCCTATACCTTTTTTTTAAAAAAAAATCTTATTTTTAGGACTTGGAGTTTCATTAGAGACTTCAGATTAACTACTTCAGATTGGCTTAGGAAGCTTGGTGGCTTTCTATCCACCATGCTTGGCTCACTGACCATTTGGGGCTCCTGGCACAGGCATAAACATTATCTCTCATTTCCTGGGTTTAGTGAGCAACTGGTGCCTGCAAGTTGAGCCTTAAGTTTTTATTGAGGTGAGCAGATGAAGGGCCCTGACACTGGTCACTGAACTGAATCTGCCTTGTAATGAGATTCTTGACTACACTCAACCTGCTGGGCAGAAAGGCGCAACCAAGCCCTCTAGGGGTGCCATTGGGCTTCCGTGGCTCCAGTTCTAGCAGATGATAAGGCAGAACAAATGTCTGCCTCCCCGCCCCCCCCCCCCGTGAGAATGCCAAGACCCTTCTGAGAGCTGAGACTGACTGACAGCTGGTCTCCCATAAAGAGACAGGCTTTGAGGTGAAGTAGGAAAAAAAGATGTCTAGACTGAATTAGGATATCAAAGACATACCCTGCTATAAATTAGCTTGGCTTCTGGAAAGCAATTTTCACAGAAATACACCTGTAAGAGAATGGCTAGGCAGTCTGGTCAACCATGACTCGAGAGCAAATCAGTTTTAGTGGAATACTTGGGAATAGTTCCCAAGGTCAGCCTTTCTGAACTCACGGTGCATGTGTGTCCCCTCACACAGCGCTCAGGCATACCCAGAGCAAATGCTGTGGCTGAGGGCAAAGGACGTCTTCATGTACCCTAATCCAATATGGTGACTTAATGCTGATGAGACAGAAGACTCCAGTGTGGGGGTTGCCTCACAGTTATGCCGCAGAATGCCAGATCCCTCTTAAGTATTTCACAGGGTAGTTGTTAGGCAAGAGGAGATTGCCTTAGAGGAATCTGTTGCTTTCAGTGTTCTCTTCCTAGAGCCATTCAGAGTTCCAAGAGTGATGGTTCTTGGAAATCATTAGGTTTTGACTACACAGCTGGTCCTCATCGCCTGTCACCTTTAACCAGCCCCATTCTCCAGTTTCTCTACCCCAGGCCTCCTGTGACTTCTTTCCAGACAGCAACACTGACTTCTTGTCACATCCCAAACTCAGAGCTTGAGGACTCCGAAGCCAGCCTCTAGAATCCTGGTTTGACGCCACTTTGCAGGAGAGACTAAATCTATTCTTAGCAAACCAATGCAATCTCCTTTGTGTTGGACTTTCCAGATGCAGCTCGACCAGTGGTGGTGAAACAGCTGAAAGAGAGACAGGAAAATGACTGATTTAGAAGCTAAGAGAAGATGGGTGACTCCTTTTGTCTTGGTTCAGGGGTTCTGATTTAGTGCTGGGAGGAGGTGCCTGAAGCTCTTAGCAACCACCTGTGATGTTTTTTAAAGATTATTCATAAATATATGTATAGAAAGTTGCAAGGACTGTCTGGACATCCTGTATCCTTTCCCCAGCTTCTACTAATGCCCACTTTTTCCATACCTATACTGCAGTTTGGAGTCCAGAAAACAAACAGGCACATGGCAAAGTAACTTTAGCACATACATAAATCAGTGAGGAAGTCAGGCAAGACACAGCAATTTCATCCCCAAGAAGTTCACTCTCCTCTTTCCCTACCACCATCATTACCACATCCCTTGCCCCTGGCAACCACTAATTTTCTCTGTGTCTCTATAATTTTGTTGTTATGGAAATGCAATCATATAATATGTGACCTTTTGAGATTGTCTTTTTATGTGTATCTCAATTCTATTTGCTGAAAATCTGTTAAGAATTTTTAGATCTCTCACTACCCCATCCCTTTCTCTCAGTCAACAACTTTCAAAGGCATTCCTTGGGAACCCTCTGGCCCAGGAAGCAGTTAGGCCAGTGAAACAGATGGTGAGCTTCAGACCTTCAGTCTCCCTCCTCTCCTCCAGATCCAACCCCTCAGTCTCATCCCCAGTTCTATAGTAGACCACCTGCTGTGATCTCTCTTCACCCTTTGCCCCCATTCCCAAGAGACTAAAGAGATCCTAATGGGATGCCCTGCTTTCCTCTCTTCTGTGAACTCCACAGCCCTCCTATCTAACCCAAATTCATTCCTAAGTGTCAGCTCTCAATACCTAAAACACACTCTACCTGGAATCCCCAGTGGTCACACCTGGCAGGGGCTCAGAAGAATGTCCTATGAGTCAACCCACAGCCACCACACCCTCCTAAGAACCAGAGACACCAACAGAAACCAAGAAACAGACCATCTACCCAACAAAGACGTGACCAGGTATCAGCATCTAGAATTACAGTCATCCCAAACCCAGATGCCTAGACATCAGAATAAAGACACCGTCAATAAAAGCTAGACCAAAATCTCTCCACTAGAGCCCAGCAGCCCTATTACATTAGAATATGAGAAACACAATACAGCTAAATCAAGGACTCCAAAATAGCCTTATGAATAAGTATGTTAGAGGCCTTTAAAGAGAAAATTAATAAATTCATTAAATAATCCATGAAAATGCAAACAAAAGTTGGAATGAAATGAAGGAAACAATTCAAGACTTGCAAGTGGTAATGGAAACAATAAAGAAAACCCAAACTAGGGAGAAATGGAAATGAAAAATTTCAGAACTTGAACAGGACTCTCAGAGGCGAGCCTTACCAACAGAACACAAGAGATGCAAGAAAGAATGGCAGGGGCTGAAGACAAGACAGAAGAAATGGATACCTTGGTCAAAGACAATGTGAAATTAAATAATCCAAGTACAAAATATCAAAAAAACCAAGGATACTGTGAAAAGAGCAAATCTGCAAAGAGTAGGAGTAGAAGAAGGAGAAGAAACCCAATATTTCCAACAAAATTATAGGGAAAATTTTCCCTAACATAAAGAGCAGGGTGCCTATCAAGGTATAAGAAGCATACAGAACACCAAATAGACTGAATCAGAACACAAATGGTACACAGCACACGACAATCAAAACACTAAATGTACAGAACAAAGAAAGAGTATTAAAAATTGCAGGGAAACGGGGTTGGCGATTTAGCTCAGTGGTAGAGCACTTGCCTAGCAAACACAAGGCCCTGGGTTCGGTCCCCAGTTCCGAAAAAAAGAAAAAAGAAAAAAAAATTGCAGGGAAATTATTAAATAACATATAAGGCAAATCTATTAGAATTCAACCTGACTTAACTAAAATCCAGAAGTTCCTGGACAGATGTTCCACAAACTCTAACAGAGAAAGGTATCATCCCAGACTATTATACCCAGCAAAATTTTCAAACACAATAGATGGAGAAAGATATGCCAGGATATCTAATTTTAAATTTAAGCAATGCCTATCTACAATCTCAGCTCTACCAAAGGGCGAGAAGGAAAACTGAAATGTGGAGACGTTAACCACACATAAAAAAACACGAGGAATAAATGTAACAGACCAGAGAAACAAAAGAAGAAAAAAAACCTAATTACAACAAAATGACAAGAGCCAACAAAGGCTGTTGATTGCAACAATGGCCTCAATTCCCCCAATAACACAACATAGACTAACAGAAGGGATTTGGAAACAGGATACATTCTTCTGCTGTATCAAAAAAACAAACAAACAAACAAACAAACAAACAAAAACCGCCTCAACGTTAGATTTCATCTCAGGGTAAAAGGATAAAAGAAAATATTTCAAGAACCTAAGAAGCAAACTGGTATAGCTATTTTAATATCTGACGAAATAGCCTTCAAACCTACACTACTGAGAAGAAAGAAGGAAGCACAAGACATACTAAAAGGAAAAGTCCCGCCAAGAGGACCATTGCAACTCTTAAAATGCATGTACCAAACCCAAAAGCACTCAAGTTGTAAAAGAAGCACTACTACAGCTACTACAGCTTAAAATGGGTCTTGGCCCTCACACACTGAGGTGAGAGACTTCAGTACCCCATTCTTGCCAATAGACAGGTCACCCAGACAAAAACTAAACAAAGAAATCCTGGAGCTAACCAACATCATAACCCAAATGAACTTAAAAGATATTTATAAAACATCTCACCCAACGCAAAAGACTATACCTTCCTCTCAGCACCTCACGGAACTTTCTCCGAAACTGACCACATAGTCAGATACAGAGCAAGTCTCCACGGATACAAGAAAGTTAAATTAACATCCTACATCCTATCTTTCCAGGATGGATTAAACTGGATATGAACTACAACAGAGACAACAGAAAGCTTACAAACTCATGGAAACTGAGTAACTCACTACGGAATGAAAAGTGGGTTGAAGGCAGAACTTGGAAGAGAAATTCAAAACGTTCTAGAAATAAAGGAAAAGGAATACGCAGCATGCCCAAATATATGGTACACAATGAAGGCAAGTCTATGAAGTCCAGAGCACTGAGTGACCACATCAAAACAAACAAAAACTAGAAGGATCTCATGCCAGCAACCTAACAGTACACCTGAAAGCTCTAGAACAAAGAGAAACCATGCCCCCCCCCGCAAAGGAGTAAGTGGCAAGAAATAATCAAACTGAGGGCTGATATCAATAGAATAGAAACAAATAAACAAACAACGAAAAAACCCAAACAAACAAACAAAAACAAAGAATCAATGAAACGAAGAGTTGGTTCTTTGAGAAAATCATAAGATTGACAAACTCTTAGCTAATACAATTAAAAAGAAGAGAGAGAAGATAAAAATTTACAAAATTGGAGATGAAAACAGGGATGTAACAACAGACATTGAGGTGTGGTTTTTAAGAGCCTATGGGGCATTTTCAATTAGTGATTGATGGGGAAAGGCCCAGTCCATTGCGAGTGGTGCCATCCCTGGATTGGTGGTCATGAGTTCTGTAAGAAAGTAGGCTGAACAAGCCATGGAGAACAAGCCAGTAAGCAGCATCTCTACATGGCTTCTGCATCAGCTCCTGCCTCCAGGTTCCTGCTGTGTTTGAGTTTCTGACCTGACTTTGATGATGAACAGTGCTGTGAAAGAGTAAACTGAAAAACCCCTTTTCTCCCCCAAAATACTTTTTATCATGGTGTCTCATTGCAGCTATAGTAACCCTAACTAAGACAAAAACAGACCAATTTTCCTCATGACCATAGATGCAGTAATTCTCAATAAAACGCTTACAGAATGCAAAAACATACCAAAAGATTATCCGCCATGAGCAAGTAAGCTTCATCCCACAGAGGCAGTGATGGCTCAACACACATAAGTCAATAACTGCAATATCCCCGCCAACCATAAACAGACTTCAAAACAAAACCCACAGAAGCGTCTCATTTAGATGAGAAAAGCCCTTTGACAAAACCCAACACTCCTTTATGATAAAAGCCCTGGCGAGATTAGGGACACAAAGGACATACCTCAACATAATAAAGACAGTTTTACCGAAAGACCATAGCAAGCATCCCCTTAAATAAAGAGAAAACTCAAAGCACTTCCACTAAATTCAGAAGCAACCCACACTCTCCGTGTCTATTCCGTAGTACTTGAAGTCTAAGCTAGAGCAATGAGAGAACGGAAGGAGACCAGGGGGATATAAACTAGAAAGGAGGTAGTCAAAGTATCTTTATTTGCAGATAATATAATAATATACATAAGTGACCCTAAAAAATTCCAACAGGAAGCTCCTGTGAATGATAAACACTTTCAGCCGAGTGGCGGGATATACAATTAACTCACAAAATCAGCAGCCCTCCTATCTACAAATGACAAATGGTCTGAGGAAGGAATCGGGGAAATGCTCTTCACAACAGCCGCCAATAAGATAAAACATATTGGGGTAACTCCAACCAAGCCAATGGAAGACTCGTATACCAAAAACTCCAAGTCTTTGAAGAAAGAATAGAAGATCTCAGAAGATGGAAAGGCCTCCCATGCTCACGGATTGACAGGATTAACAGAGTAAAAATGGCCATCCTACCCAAAGCAATCCACAGATTCAATGCAATCCTCATCAGAATTCCAACGCAATTCTTCACAGAACTTGAAAAGACAATTTTCAGTTTCCTATGTAAAGATGGACAGAACAAGGATAGCCAAAACAATTCTGAATAATAAAAGAATGTCTAGAGATGCCCCCACCCCTTGACTTGAATAGTGCCACAGAGCTACAGTAATAAAACCAGCATGGTATTGGCCTAAAAACAGTCATTTGATTAATGAAATCAATTGAATACCCAAATAGAAGTCCATTCACCTATTGACACCTGATTATTGATAAAGAAGCCAGAAATACACACTGAAAAAGAGAAAGTATCTTCAGCAAAGGGTTCTGGTCAAACCAAATGCGTCTACAGAATAAGGCATTCATGCCTCTCCATGAATAAAACTCAGCTCCAGATGGATCAAAGTCCTCACCACGAGGCCAGATACACTGAATCTTATGGAAGACAAAGTAGGGGATGGTCTTGAACTCATATATCAACACAGGAAAAGACTCTCTGAACACTGCTAGCACGGGCATTGAGAACAATTAATATTTTTGGTTGTGAGCCTGGCCTTTAGTGCCTAAGCCATTTCTCCAGTGCAAGAACAACAACTAAGAAATGGGATCTGATGGAAGATTTTATGCGGTAAAGGATACCATCATTCAGATAAAGGGGCAGCCTACAGAATGGAGGAAGATTGTTATTTTAACCAGGTATACATACAATAGAGGGTTAATATCCAAAATATATTAAGAGCTCAAAAAAAGGACATCACAAAAATATAGAACCCAATTAAAAACAGGGTAGGAAATTCTCAAAAGACGAGAGTCAAATGGCTGAGAAGCACTTAAAGAACTGTTTGATATCCGTAGTCATCAGGAAAATTCAAATCACAGTAACTGAGATCTCAGCTAACACCAATCAGAATGATCAGAATCCAGAAAGCAAAAGACGGCTCCTGTGGACTAGAGAGTGCAAACTTGTGCAAGGCGGTGGTTCCTCGGGAAGATGGGAATCGAAGCACTTCCAGATCCAGCCGTACCCCTCCATAGGATGCTTCATTCTATTACAGACACGCTTGCTCAGCCTTACGCAACTGCTGCTCTATTCATTACAGCCAGAAATCAGAAACAACTTGCATGCCTATCAATAGATGAATGGATAAAGGAAATGCAGGGTACATTTACACAATGGAATGTTACCCAGCCATTAAAACTATGAAATCATGAAATTTGCAGGTAAATGGAAAGAACTAGTAAAAAAAATATATCATTCTGAGGGAGGTTACAGGACCCATAAAGATAAGTTATGTTATGTGTTTACTTATATGCGGATGTTAGCAGTTAAGTCATTGATAATCAAGGTAAAAATCTATAGAACCACAAAGCGTATGTATAAATAAAGTGACTGGAGGAGAGGAATAGATCTCCATAGGAAGGTGAAGTATAAGAGTTGTGAATGAGGGCTGGAGAGATGGCTCAGCGGTTAAAGAGCACCCGACTGCTCTTCCAGAGGTCATGAGTTCAATTCCCAGCAACCACATGGTGGCTCACAACCATCTGTAAAGAGATCCGATGCCCTCTTCTGGTGTATCTGAAGACAGCTACAGTGTACTTATATATAATAAATAAATAAATCTTTAAAAAAAAAAAGAGTTGTGAATGAGTGACATGGCGGGGACTAGAACTGGATGATCAAGGGGAGGGACAGCTAAAACTAAGGACCTTTGAGGGGTCATATGGAAACCTAATACTGTAGAAGCTTCCTAAATTATACACATTTAGGAAGGTGATCTAAATAAAACTACCAAATAACAGGGAAGACAGACTTCTAACTGGACATCTTTTGTCACCAAATAAAGCTTCCAGGACTAGGAATAGGTTAGTTACATCTTATCAACTTCTTGGCCAAAGGAATCCATTGGGAATCTCCAAACGACCTAGGCTATCGCCAAGACTACTGAGTTGCTGTCCATAAACTGAGTGTAAGGCCCTTTTGCTGAAGACAACACCCACACAGCTCACTGAACATGGAGGAGTCTGGCTGATGCCTACTTAGTTCACACCTATGGACTAGTTTTCATGGCACCGGGAAGCACCCTACACGCTACCAAAAGAGAAAGGTAAACACCAACCTGGCTACAAACCCTGCAGTCTACAGTGCTGTCCTGCTTGCAAGATACACTAGGACAGTAGTGGCCCAAAGCTTGTGAAGGTAACCAACCAACATCTGATCTGAGGTAAGGCCAATACCAGGAGATGAGACCTGTCTTAGTCAGGGTTTTACTACCGTGAGGAGACACCATGACCAAAGCAATTCTTACAAGGATAATATCTAATCGAGGCTGGCTTACAGATTCAGAGGTCAGTCTGTTATCATCAAGGCAGAAGGGTGGCAGCATCCAAGCAGACATGATGCAGGAGGAGCTGAGAGTTCTAAGTTTCGTTCTGAAGGCAAACAGTAAAAGACTGGCTTCCAGGCTGCTAGGATAAGGGCTTTAAAGTCCATTCCCATAGTTTCACACCTACTCCAACAAGGCCACACCCACTCTAACAAGGCCACACCCACCCTAACAAGGCCACACCTACTCCAACAAGGCCACACCTACTCCAACAAGGCCACACCTACTCCAACAAGGCCACACCTACTCCAACAAGGCCACACCTCCAAATAGGGTCATTCCCTGCCTAGGCAAATTCAAACCACTACAAAACCCATACCTGAATCTGTTCGGGTGGTCAATATCCTGTGATTAGAAAGGTCAGGGACCTAGGGGAAACCAAATACTATATCCTGCTTAAGGAACATAGAAATAAAATGACCCCTAACGTTTTCGTGACTCATAGATCTGTGCCTTGTTTGGCCACCACCATCAAAGCTTCTTCCTGCAGCAGATGGGAACAAGTAGAGAGTCCCACAGCCGGACCATATGCAGTGTGAGGACCTTGGAACACTCAGTCTTAGATGGGATGTCTCCATGAAATCCCTCCCCTCAGGGTTCAGAGAACTCTGTAGAGAGAAGCAATGTAAGAAACAGCGGGAATTGGTTGGGGTTGGGGATTTAGCTCAGTGGTAGAGCGCTTGCCTAGCAAGCACAAGGCCCTGGGTTCGGTCCCCAGCTCCGAAAAAGAGAAAAGAAAAAAAGAAAAGAAAAGAAAAAGAAACAGCAGGAATAGAGGACACGGTGGAATCGAGACTTTGACACAACAGCGCTGACACACATACAAACGCATAGAGAACGGGGCAGCAGGCGCAGAGCCTGTATGAGCACCACAGCTGAAGAAGTGGACACACACAGCCATCCCTGACCCAGAAGCTGTCCCCAGCTGAGAACCACTTGCAAACTGTGCTTTCTCCAAGGGAGTCTCACTGGGGAACACACAGCTCTTAAGGGCAGGAGTCATGCATGCCCCACCAGGAAATGACCAATGTAAAACGAATTCAAGGGCACCATTGGAGATTCTTTATTGCATAACATTGGGTCAGGGTAGTTTGTTTGTTGTTGACGTTACAGGTCCTTTGAATATATATTATGGCTTCCCAACCTTAATCTTTCTCACCTGCACAGCACGATCATTTCTTTCTTCACTTGATTGCTCAGGCCTTCCAGAAGGTCATGAGCACTGGATTTGCCTCCGTAGTGATTTGTTCCCACAGAACTCGGGTTCAACACAAATCCTACCCCATCTGCTTCCACCTGGGTGCTTAACAGTCCCCAGAATGGGTACATAGTCTCCATCTTCCACTCACCCACTGCACTTCTCACAGGGAAGAAACGTACCCAGCATTCCCTTTGGGGGATGATCGCCCATCCCGGATCAGTCTCAGCACCACCATCTCTATCTTCACCCCTGGGTGTGTATTGCCCCTGATGCTCCTGAGGGCCCCAGGGACCAACACATACCTGGCACCCACCTGCTCCCAATTTTTCTTTAAGTTAGTAGAGGACCAATACCCCACACACACACAGTCTAACAGGAAGCTCCTGCATTGCGCTCAGCTGCAGAGAGTCTGGGCAACTCAGTGAGGAAAGCAGATAAGACAGTAACCACCTCAAGACACTTGCTCCCCTCACATCAGCAGACACAGAAAGACAAAAACACCGACTCTTTATTCATAAAGATTCTGTGTAGACCTTAGGTCCAGTTCTTCCTCCCAGACCCTTATCTCAGAAATACGACTTAGACTCAAAATACATTTATAAATGCCTAGGCCATATAACTATACTCTACTCTGAGTAGATCATCACTAAAATAACACAATTATTTTAATCTACATTCTGTACCTGTGCTCTGGTACCATGCACCCTTCTCCCCTCATCTTCCTGGGTGAATCTGCCTTGCCTGACTCTATCCCAGAATCCTTTCTACCTCCAGATGTCCCACCTTCTATTTCCCACCTAAGTCATAGGCCAGTTAGATTTATTATTGACAGATGCCGCATCCATACAGACATAAGGTATTCTCTCTACAACTCTGATAGTCATTCTGTCCATTTTAAAAAATATTTTCATACAATCTCTGTGGGGCTTTAATGTTATTGGCTGGTTAAATAACTAGGGAGGTATATCCTCTGCTGGCGTAACCAGGAAGACGCTGCCAAGTATTCTTTTTACCCATGAGGTGCAATTTGTCAGCAAACCCACCTGTGTCTGGAAAGTTCTTTTTGGGGGAGTTCTGTTTGATTGTTTGGGGTAGGGGGTGGGGTGGCACTGGAGAGAGGTGGTCCGGGACTAGGAGTATGGGTGGTCAGAACAGCCTCACTCCGTAGCCCTAGCTGACCTGAAACTTGCTGTGTAACCTGATTCAGGGAACTCCTGCCTCTGCCTCCTGAGAGCTAGAATCAAAGTCTTGTACCACGGTAGTTAGAATTTTAATCCTGGTAAGCCCGTATAAAAGATACGCAATCCAGATATTTTATTTACAAGTCATATGCCTTGATCGGGCAGTCTTAGGAGGGTACTAACAGATCCCCCAGGTAAAAAGCCTCAGTTCTGGTCCATGGAGAGGCTTTCTCCTCCTTCTCCCTCCCCCTCTACTTGCAATCCCCTCTGGAGCCTCTAGTCCCACCTTTCTCCCTCCACTGCCCAATCACAGGCTCTAGCCTCCTGTTGACCATTTAAATTGTGGAGAAGGATCACATGGCATCCCGTGAGCGCATGAGGATCTGCTCACGGGGAGCAACCACCTCTTGAGGAAAGGTTTTAAGAGCTTTAACTTAAGAATTCATTTTCTTGTAATCACAGGCCTGTTCACATCACCACGTTCATATTGAGGATATTTGGGAAAGAATCGATGTATTTAACCAAAGTGGTCAGATTTATGCGGGGAGTGCCATCCACAAAACTCTTACTGAGGTCAGCAGAGTCTGAGACCTGCTTCTTCTTGGTGGATGTTGGCCATTTGTAGTCTCCCGGTTTCCTTGTTAATCTTGCTAGAAGTTCATCAACTGTAACAATCTCTTAAAAATGTAACATTTGTGTCGCTGGGTTTTCTCCTTTGTTTTGTTCTCTCAACACCACAGGTCCCTGCGTTATCTCTATTGTTCCACTCTGTTTGTTTCCGCTTGTTCTTCCTGGGGTTTTGAGATGGGAGCTTACATTATTGACTTGAGACTTTTCTTCTTTTCTATCGTAATTTTAACTGCTCTCAGTGCCTTTCAGATCTGCCTTAGGTTTTGGTATTTGTCTTGAGAATCCCTCTTTGATTCTTTGGTCGTGTGCTTTTTGAGCTCTGTGCACTGGGAGATTTTCATTTTATCTCTTGCTTCTGAGTTCTCATTTGACCCGTGGGTGTGAAAGAACTGAGTGCTGTGACATCAGCTCTTTAAATGTGTGGAGGTTATTTTTACAACATAGTATGGGCTCTATCTTGGCATGTGTTCTATGGGCACATGAGAGTAACTTCCTGCTTCTTAGGTATAGTAATTCACACACACACACACGCGCGCGCGCGCGCGCGCGCGCGTGCATGTGACCGTGCATGCGCGCGCGCGCGCGCGCGCGTGCATGTGACCGTGCATGCGCGCGCGCACATCTGTTAGGCCCTGAAGCATGGCATTGCTTATGACTGCTTGAGGCTGGCTATTCTGTCAGTTGTTGAGAGACAGATGTTTACGTCTCCAGCAATGATTATGAGTTTGCCTATTTCTCCTGTTGATCCTACAGGTTTTTGATTATTTTTCAGACACTCTGTTTTCTTTATTCCACACACACTGAGATCTATCATCTCCCTATTAGACTGGCCCTTTCATCACTACCGAATGCCCCACCTATCCCTGGTCCTTTATTTTCTTTGCTCTGAAGTCTGCTTTCTCTAGAATTAGTACATCTTTTCTTGCTTTCCCTTGGATACCATGTGCATAGTTCTTCTTTCTTAGTCCTTTATCTTAATTTTACTCCCCTTGCTTTATTTGAAGTAGGTTTCTTAGTGACAACGTGCGGCTGAGTCATACATTTTTATTCATTTGGCCAATTGGTCTTTTTTATTTTTTAATTTTCTTACATTTATTTTAATTGTGTATGTGGTATGTGGGTGGTGTGTGAGCACATGTCTATTCAAATACATAAGCCTGTGCCCGCCTGTGCACAGAAGGCCAGGGGAGGAGGGCTACTTGATGAATCTGGGGATACAATGGAAGCCATTGATCCCCAGTAACCCTCCTGTCTCTCTCGCCCACACAGTTATTACCAACAAGGTTATCGTTAGAATAAACCCCTGTGCTAAGGAACCCTGTGTATTGACACTGCATAGTACCTCCCTCAGGGGCCGAGGTTGGGCTTTCTGGTCATTGTTTCGTGGTTCTCAGCCTGAACTCCTCCTTAGCAGTGAAAAAGAGCTCAAAATTTGGGCTTGGGAGTTCTGAATTACATCGTGGCCATGGCCAAGTAGCAGCCTTCCTCAACTCTGCTTCAACTATCTCTGTAATGTCCTTGATGAAGGATTGCTCCCTATGTTGGTTATTGTTTTAATTGCTATGGCAAAACACCTGACAGAGGCAACTTAAGGTAAAGAAAGGTTTATATAAGCTAGCTGTGTGATCTGTCCCAGATAGCTCTTGTTTCGACTTGACACAGCCAGGAGTCATCTGAGAGGAAAGCCTCAAGGAATTGCTTAGATCAGATTGGCCTTTGGTCACATAAGAAAGAAACTGTCTGGATTATTAATTGATGAAAGAAGGCTCCTTCCACTGTGGGCAGCGTCATTCCCTAGGCAGGTGATCCTGAGCTATATAAACAAGCTACCAACGCTTGAGTGAGCCGGAAAGCTTTGGGATCCTGCCTTGAGCTCCTGCTTTGACTTTCCCTAATGACTTGGAAATATAAGATGATTATAAGATATAAGGAGAGGAAATGCCTTTCTTCCCCTAAACAGCTTTCGTTCAAGATGTTTTATCACCGCAACAGAAAAGAAATTAAGCACAGTCCATCATGGTGGGGAAGTCACACTGTATCCACAGTCGGGAAACAGAAGAAGACATGTGTTCACCCTGGTCTCTATTCAGCCTTTTCTCTGAGTCCAAGGCCCCAGCCCATGGGGTGATGGCACCTGCATTTAGAGCAAATCTTCCTGCCTCATTTAACCTGAGCTAGAAAATTCCTCACAAATCCAGTCAGGAGTTTGTTTTCATAGTGATTCTAAATATTGTCAGTTGACAATCAAGGTTAACTGTCACACACTAAGAGGTTTCCCAGATCTGATGGTTTATAATTATTCCTTACTGAGCTCCCTCCCTCTAACACACATCCATCCACCCACATGCACACAGGCACACAGGCCTCTGCCCACTAGCCATTTTGTCCTGTACACGTCTCAGAGGAGCATTTCCCTGTGTGCTTCTGTAAAACATTATTATAAACCCCTTTCATCAGTTTTTTTTTTTTTTAAATCTTGCTCATTTAAATTGTCACAGCTCAAGAGCTCCGGGATTTAAGCCTTGGGAAGAGGAAGGCTCGTCAGCAGAATTTCCGTGCTAATTTGTGAAGAAGAAGAGGGATATTAAAATCCTTCCACTCTGCAGAAGTCAGAAGAGAAACAGCGGACAGGGACGCCCAAGGGGGTAGTTGAGAGAAAATCCCACCGACACCTGAGCTCTTGAGGACTTGGCCTTTTCCTGATGGAGAAGGAAGGTGTGTGCATGTCGAGGTAGGAAAATCATGGTTGGTAGAGTCAAGCTTGAAAGGACCTGGCGCGGGAACACGATGGCACTGTAACCTGGCTGGGAGACAGCTGTGATTTATAAGAGGCAAATTGATATCCACCTTCAAGGTACAAATGTACTCGGGAGACGTGCGCTCCATGTTTCCCGTCTTTGTCCTTTATCACTTAAGCTACCAGAGATGATGCCACTGGTTAACTTATTTCCAGGAAATGTTTGTTCCTACATAAATCCTTTGACATACAGTGACTGGACAAATTGTTCAGAAGTGTTCAAAGAAAGTAGCTTTTTCAAAGTTATTTATGCTTCCTACCCATCAATATTTTTAACACCCAGGAGTGTTTTTTTTTTTTTAAATGCCGAAGGGGATTTTCTTTCTGTCTCGGGCGGTCTTTGAAAATGTGTGCATGTGAGAATGGTCTCTGATCTTTTTGCATATGCAAATAACAAGGAGGCAGGGACACAACTAGCCAGCCTGAGACAGGCCACGGTTGAGAAAGAGAAGAAAGGAGTGAAATGTTGGTTCCAGGAGAGCCCTTACCACAGGCTTCTGGGGGCATCTGGAAGAGGACTGACCTTCTCTAAAACTCCTGGTTAGTCCAGCAATCACTGTGTGCACCTGGGAGAGGCTGCTCGGTCCACTAAGCTGGCGTTCAGCAGCCCCAGGCTTCAGAAGCCAAAGGCCCGATGGTTCTTCAGAAACAGACAGGTCTTCAGTCCCTGTGGGAAGAACAAGGAAGCTGGCTTCTGATTCCCACAAAAGATGGCCATGGTGGTGGCAGCAACACAAGTAGGGTGGAGGTGCCCACCAGCAGGAAGTGAAGGCAGGAAGGGGGCACTGCTTTTCCTGAAGACCTCTGTAGATCTGAGTGGCCTCTGGAAGTTTCCATCTGAAAAGAAAATTATACAAATTCTAGGTTTAGAAGTATAAAATTAAAAGAGTTAGCCCCAAAGGCCACAGACCCAGGGCTAAGCCCTGCAGCCAGGACTAGCAGGCCATAAAGATAAAGGAGCACAGGAAACACTGTCCAGGCAGGACTGGCAAGCCATAAAGAAAAGGAATGCAGGAAGCAGCCTGAGTTAATGGGACTGATTCATGGGACGTCTGGCAGGAAGACATCTCCCCCCAGCTCACTCAGGGCCGTCCTCCAGACCCTGATAAGCCCCTGACTTCTAACACGTACTCTTTCTGCTTTGTTCTCACTGCTATGTTTAAATGAGCCAATTGTATGTAACCACGCCAAAACCCCCCAGCCTTCTCTATATAACCCTCTGACTTTTGAGTTTCGGGGCCGACACCTCTGTCTCCTGCGCGGGATACGTGTCGGCCCGGAGATCTCTGTAATAGGTCTCCGTAATAAACCTCGCCTTTGCTTATTACATCCAAAATGGTCTCTCTGTGTCTGGGGTCCGCGATTTCCCAAGACTTGAGTAAGGGTCTCTCTGCGTGGGATCTTTCACATCCACTTTAGGGCAGTGACTTCTCCTCTCACTTCATCCTTCCTGGAAGTGTCTTCGCTGATCTCTTAGTTGATTCCCGATTCATCCATTTCGACAAGAGCAACGATGATGGCCCAAGTGCCCACGGGTTACTTGACAGAGCCCGAGGACACCGGAACGGAAGCAAAAGGAAGGCAATCCTTCAGAATAAACAAACTTCTCTCCTGAGATCAGCTCGGAAGTTGTTTTGGGAGAAACCTGACCAACTTTCCTAAGCTGAAGGTGGGAAGGGGCATATGGAAATCTAGTTGGCAGAATGAGGTTTCACCGGAGGAAGCCAGGCAGTGCACAGGGAGGTCAGCCCACGCGCCGAAGCATAGGTGAGGGGCTACAGAGTCACAGTCCAGGCAGCGAAGGGTGGCACCTGCCCACAGGTCACAGTTCAACAGGAGAATTAAAATTGGAGAAAACAGACATGGTGGATAACATATGAAAGAAGCCAATTGACAGAGAAAACCTAGAAGCCCTTCCCCATCTGGGTTCCATATAAGGAGCAGAGCATGCTCAGGAAAATCCTGCACTGTGCATGCATGAAAGAGGCCGGTGCTGTGGGAATGACCTACAGAGGTGCCTTTGAGTGGACACCTTTCCTCAGCTAGCCAGACCACTTCCAACTCTTCCTTAAAATAAAAACAAAAGACAAGGAAAGCTCAAGGGGTAGACACATGACCTCCCTGTGAAGGGAGGAAGTAGAATCCATGTCACTGGTGGCTTGGGTGGTGGGTGTCTTGGGTGGGTAAGAGAACAGAAGGTATCAGCTCGGGGAGAGGATGGAGGGAGAGACAGCTGGAGTCAGGGGGTATTTCTGGGACAAGATAGAAACCTAGGACATGACCCTAGCTAAGGGGGATATGGAGCCTGAACTGACCATCTCCTGCAAGACTTCCAGTGGAGGGATCAGGACACCAACCCAGCCACAAAACCGTAGACCCACAATTTGTCCTGTCTGCAAGATGTGCTGGGGTAAACGAATCGAAAAATTTGTGGGAGTGGCCAACCTATGACTGGTCCAGCTTGAGACCCATGTCACAAAAGGGAGCCCACCCCTGACACTGCCAGGAGGAACAGGAACCAGAGGCTGGATAGCCCAGAGACTTGTGATAGAAAGTGATTCCTAATGATACTCTACTATACTCATTTGTCATCACGGGGGTTTCCTTTTTCCCTACTGCACATGTCCCTTCCCATAATGCATCTGGTTTTGATCGTATGCGCATGCCCATAATTAATAGTCACGAGATGGTAAAGAGGGATTGTCCCCTAAAGCTACCATAGGACACAATCTCGTCTTAGTGTATATACAGCCCAAACTGGTTCAAGTTACATAAGCCCTCTTTGATTCTTCATACCCAGATTTATTGGAAGCATACTTGAGTGGAAATTATATACATTTGATTGTTGCCAGGGATGAGGAAACTCACAACATGGTCAAGAGATGGGAGTAGGCATAACCTAGTGCAGGTCAGGGGTCAAGAGTTCTGAGGTTGTTCGATGCATTGTTTGCAGAGAGGTGTGTGAGGTGAAGGGCTAGGCTCCCAGGGCATAACCCTAAAACAAGTGGGGTCCCAAGCTAAGCTAGCCCCTGTGCTTGCCTGCCTAGTTTCCACAGAAACACAAAAAGTAGGAGACTTTGAAAAGAGTATGTGGTATGGGACAGCGGGGTGGGGAAGAAGAGTCTATGGGAAGAATGAAAAAAGTAAGAAGAACCTGGGAATAGAGCTAGGAGATGGCTCGGAGCACTGGCTGCTGGGAGTAGCTTGTCAGCTAAGGACATTGGCTGCTCTTGCAGAGGACGTGGGTTTGGCTTTCAGTGCTTACAGGGTGACTCACAGCCATGAGTAACTGAAGTTCCAGCGGATCCAATGTCCTTCACTGACCTCCTCAGGCATCAGGGACACACAAATGGTGCATCTATGTATCCTCAGGTAAATACTCATACATATAAAACAATTCTTAAAAAGAACCTGGGAGAAAAGACCAGGTACCAAAGGAAGATTGGGCAGAAATCAAGAGCTAGGAAAATCTGAGTCACTGATCCACAGAATCTGACTTTGGGATGGGTCCCTCATATGGAAGAACTTCTAAGAAACTATCATGGGCCTACTGGGGTATGAGTGTGGGCCCCCGTCCTGCTGAGATCAAGGCCTAGTTTCTCTTAGGGAAGTAGAGCAGTAGAGGGGACTTTGATGTTGCTCAGTGGGTGAAGAGATTTTCTGAAGGATTAGAAGTGGGGGTTGGGGGAAGGGTAGGGCACTGAATTTTAAAGTGGTGCTTCAGCTCTAAAGGGAAAGGTATCCTGGCAATCGCAATCGGGAGCCAAGGAATACCTCAAAGTCACACCACACGACAAACATCACACAAGATACTAATTGGGAGGGGAAAACCCAGGAGGGTGGCTGCCTCTGAGGGAACTGAGCAGTAGGCAGGGCTTACAGAGGATTTCTTAGGGGGTGGAGCCTTCCAGGACAGAGATTTCCCAGGTTGAGAACTGGTGCAACTTCAAGTCCTGAACTTGAGGGGGGCTCAGGGATTGGTGGGTTTTCCTCTTGAGGGATCGGTAGGATTTTTTTTTCTTGAAGGGCAGGGCCTGTCCACTCTCCCATCTTGGGTCTGGGAATGACAGTTACAGCCTTAGAAAATGGGATACAGGGGTTGGGGATTTAGCTCAGTGGTAGAGCGCTTGCCTAGCAAGCTCAAGGCCCTGGGTTCGGTCCTCAGCTCCGGGGCAGGGGGTGGGGGGGAGACGTTCCCTGCAGAGGTGTGAACAGCCTACAGAAGTAGGAACTTGAGGGTGGAGAGATGCCCAGCAGTGAGGAGCACTGGCTGCTCACAGACAACCTGAATTGGGTTCTATGGGCCTACACGGTGGCTGGCAACTGTCTAACTCCAGCTTCAGGGAATCTAACACCCTCTTCTGACTTCTGCAGGTACTGCAGGCACACGAGGTACATACATGCATCCAAGCAAAACACTCACCCATTATAAAAGCACCAAGAGATCTTTTAAAACTTAAAGCAGGAAGTTGAGGTGAAGACCAAGGAGGCGAAGTTAAACTGTATGTCGGAAGGACCAGCAGAAGGCTCTGGACAAAAATGCGGTAAGAAAGGAGGAGAAGGGGAAGGGACTGTCCTCGATAGAGGGTACTTGGTGAGCCAGACTCACCACCTAGATGTTCAGCCGATGTCCCACTTTGCCCCCAGTCACTGCATGCTTTGAAGATGGCTTTGAGAGGTACAAATTCAAGTGTGTTCTCCAGTTCAAGGAAAAATGTCAAAGGACATCCATGAACAATAGAGAAATGTTCCAGGAAGGGTTTACGCTCGCTGTGTAGACTGTGAGGATGAACAAGTCTCTAAATCAGGTATGTCGAAGCTGGAGCTCATGTATCCCAGAAGAGGTATTCAAAGATGATGATATTGTGGCGATGTCAAAAGGTGGTAGACCCCTGCTCTAAATGGCTATCCCTGTTCTAGAACTCCTGACCCTAGTCAGACTGCCAGGAAGCTGCATTATAGAACTGCACTGTTTTAGCTCATCGGAGGAATCTTCTCAGAACCAGCTCGGCATTATGCTATCCCTGGGTAGCTTTAACTATAACTTGACACCTCAATCTAGAGTCTAGAGTCTCCTGAAAAGAAATCTCAGTAGAAGGACTTCCTGGCTCAGACTAGCCAATGAGCAACTCTGTAGGGGATTATCTTGATTGTTTCTTGATGCAAGAAGACCCTGCCCACTATGGGCAGTGTCATTCCCTGAGCAGGCTACTGAGTAGGAACCCTGCAAGCAGCATATTTCCGTGCTTTTTTGCTTAAAGTTCCTGCCCTGACTTCCCCCCCCCCCGCGATGTGTTGGAATTGTAAGACAAATCAATTATGCCCTCCCCTAAGTTGTTTTTTAACAGTGTTTTGTCACAGCAACAGAGAGCAAACCAGAGCAGTGAAAACCCCTAAAGTGTTTAAAGTGGACGTAATATATATCTTATATTAAACTTCTCAAATATTTTAATAATGGGAATCTTTAACGTTTTTTACAAGACCTTTTTGTATATTGAACATAGTTTCTCCCCACTCTCACTACTCCCTTTATCCCTCGTGATTTCGCTTCTATTTGCATGTTATTTATGCACACATTATTTTATGTATCTGATAAAATCTAGGAAGCATGAGTCTAAGAAAAATACAATATTTGTCTGAGCCTGGATTAATGCACTCAATACGATGATTTCCAGTTAAGTCTGTCTTCTTGCGAATAAAAACCATATTGTGTACACCACATCTTCTTTACCCACTCCTCCATTGTTGGGCACCCACCCAGGTAACTTAGCCATGGCGAGTAGGCTCAAGAGAGCCATGATGGCCCTAGGGTTAGTTACCTCTGTTCTGGGGTTCATTGCCTCAAATCAATTGCCCTGAATGCAGTCACCTTTGAAAGTTTCCTTCAACTGCTCGCAAGCACTGACCCCCCTCCCCTTTCTCTCTTTATCCTCATCCCTGCTATCTCCCAAGATACAGGCCGTAGAGGAATGCACATCACTATGTGAGTTTCTCTATGCTAAGGGAATAATTTGGTTTGGAAAGGGCTTGGCAAGAAAAAGTGTTGAGAGGGATTTGGAATGAGCCAAGTGACAGAGTCCTGGGCACTGAAGCTCTTCTGGTCCACTGAGCGGTTAAGAGCGCCTGCTGTTCTTCCAGAGCTCCAAGGTTCAGTTCCCAGCACCTATGTGGTTCAAAGCTGACTACAACTTCAGTTCCAGGGAGGCTGATGGTCTCTTCCGGCCTCTGTCAGCACCCAGCACACTTATGTAGACCTGTATGCAAATGCACATGCACATAAATCTGTCTTAAGGGGGACTTGGAGATCAGGGAGACCTTGAACTGTGGAACTGAAGTGGCTCCTTTAATAACCCTCCTTTATAGCTATGCATCATAGTGTGTGCGTGTGTGTGTGTGTGTGTGTGTGTGTGTGTGTGTGTGTGTGTGTACACGTTCATGCGCTCGTTTCTCTGGTGACAGGGTTTCTCACCAAGCAGGCTGGCCAGCCAGTGAGTGGGCTGCAGAAAACAGCCTGCCCCTCCTACCCAGCGCTGGGCTTGCAAGTGTCCACCTGTGCTCTACCTTCCTGTCTGTTGCTTTGATGAAACACTCTGGACAAAAGCAGCTTAAAGGAGGAAGGGGGTTTGCATTAGTCAGAGTTCTCTAGACTCACAGAGCTTACGGAATGAATCTACATCAAGGAAATTTATTGGAATGACCTACAGTCTGCAGTCCAGTTAACCCAACAACGGCCAGATGTGAATGGGAAGTCCAAGAATCTAGTAGTTGCTCAGGCCCACGTGGCTGGGTGCTTCGGCTGGTCTTCGGTATAAGCTGGAATCCTGAAGAAGTAGGGGCCACTGGAGATGCTGCAGGCGAAGAATGAGCTCTTCTTCTAGTGTCCTTATGTAGGCCTCCATCAGAAGGTGTAGCCCAGATTAAAGATGTATCTCAATCCAGATTAAGAGCACATGTCATTCCCACCTCAAGATATGAATCAAAAGCTGTGCCTTCCAGCCCCAAGATCCAGATCAAAGGTGTGCTGTCTTCGTGCCTCAAGATCTGGGTCACAGGTGTGCCCTCCATTTGTGCACTGTCGTTCATTCCAAATACAGTCGACTTGACCATCAAGAATAACCATCACGGTTGGCAATCGAGAAGAGCCATCCCAGGATGCATGTGGCTTTTAACTTCAGGTCGCAGCCCATATTTCGGAGATTTACATCAACAGATGCTTCAGATCTCATCATCCCATACCCATAGTCAACAGCAGGAAGGGATGAATGCCCATGCTGCCTGCTGGTGGCTGCGTATGCTTCACTCTACGGTTCAGGGTCCCAGGAAACAATCCAGCCTATATTGAAGGTGGTTGAGCCAAGACAATCCCCCACAGACATGCCTACAGGCTAACCTGAGCTAGATAATTTCACAGTAGTAAAGGTGTTCTTCCCAGGTTACTCTTGGTTATCGTGTTGACAGTTGAAATCACCAGGTCACCACTCTTTTTTATTTTTTAAACTCTTCTCTCGTATATTATATCCCGACTTCAGTTTCCCCACACAAGTTTCCCTCTCCCTTCCTCCCACAACTTCCCCTCTCCCCCAGTTCCTCCACTCCCTTCCCCTTCTCATCTCCCCTCACAAAAGAGCAGGCCTCCCACTGACAGCCACCAAATAACACATAATAAGCCACAGTAAGACCAGGCACATACCATCACATCAAAGCTGGACAAGGGAGCCCAGTACAGGGGGAAGGGTCCCACAAGCGGACAAAGCAGTCAGATACAGGAACTCTCCCCGTCTCTCCCAGCCCTCACACTGTCGGGATTTCCACAACACCAAGCTGCTCTTTTTATTTGGTCTTTGAAGATCAAACTCTCTTGTGCTTGCGAGTCTCCTCTTCCTTCTGTCAGCGGCAGTGATTCCCAGAGCTCTGGGCACTTTAAATAGCTTTGGCTGGCATTGTCTTACTTGACTGTGAGAATGAGCCAGTGGGGTTAGAAAGACTGGTACAATTATCCGTATTTGAGTGGCTAAGACACATCAGTGGGATTGTTGTGCGCCCTGCTCTGAGCTCAGCCCTCCCGTCAGACTCTGGTCTCATTTCTTCCCATTTTCCACATTTCCCAAGATGTGGGAATCTATGTCATTCACGTGCCTTATTTGCATTTAGGACCAAAGTCACCCAAGTGAGCCCTGATGTTAAACAGGATATCCAAGTCCCAGATGTTTGGCATCCTGTTGATTTTTTGTTGTTGTTGTTTTTCCACTAATATGTGTTAAAAATAAGGCTGTAGTTCCTAGTTTTTTCTACTGCGTGCACCTCTGTCTCATGGGTGGTCCCCACTGCTGCAACGTCCCTCTGAGGCCGAGGCAACCTGACAGCATTGTTTTTCAAGCTGTTGGCCGCTATCCACTGCAAGAAAATAAATCATACCCCATCTCCACCTAGCACTCTCATACACATGCACATAAAACAAAACCCAGTATCACAAGATAATGCTTAACCAGGGTTGTGACACCTGCTATTTTCTATTCTGGTTTTTTAATGTCTGTTGTGATCCACTAAATTGATTTTATGACCCAGCAATAAGTTGCTACTGTGGAAGGAAAAAAATGCTCCTTTGCAGAATGGTCTGGCCTTTTTATTTTGTTTGCACTTACAAGGAGAAGAGACAGCGAGAATGTGGCTGGAGAGAGGCTTCGGGCTCATCCCACTGTAACTAACTGAGGGAGAAGTGGGCTAAGCAGATGCGGGCCCCTGGCGGCTTATTTTACCCTTTTCCCTACTTCTGTAGTTATGTTGCTCCCACTGGCCTTTCCCCTTCCCTCCCCCTCTCTTTTTCCCGTTCTTCCAAGCAGATCTCTCGGACCACGCCACCCCCTGTCTACTGTTCCTCCCCCCATCTCCCTACCCCTTTTCACTTTCCTGGTTTCTGCAGTAGCTCCACACCATATAATCACATCTGGAGATTGGGAGCCGGGAGCCTTGGATGAGAGAGGGCATGCTTCGTTTATCGTTCAGGGCCGGGTCACCTAACAAGACAGAACCAATTCTAGTCCCCTCCATTTACCTGCAGAGTTCATAATTTCATTTTTCTTTACAGCCGAATAGTACTCCACAGCCTGTCTGTGCCGCGTCCTCACGAACTAATTAGTCGGAGGACATTTCGGTTGTTTCCGGTCCTTAGCTATAGTGAATGGAGCAGCCGTATACATAGCTGACCACGTATCTGTGGACTAGGATGTCTAGGACTTTGGATATTTGCCAAGGAGTGACAGACCTGGGTCATAAGGCAGATTTATCGTTTAGCTTTTTGAGAATTCTCCACACTGACAACCTTAGTAGCTGTCCCAGTTGCGATCCCTGCCACAGGGGGATGACAGTTCCCCTCTCCCACATCCCCTCCAGCATGTGTTGTTAACTGTTTTGTTGACCTTTGCCATTCTGACTGAAGAAAGATGAAATCTCAAAGTTGTTTTGATTTTCACTTCCCTAATTGCTAAGGATAATGAATGTTTTCTTCTAGTTACTTCTCAGCCTTTTTTTTTTTCTTCTTTTGAGAACTCTCTGTCCAAGTCCCCTGCACATGGGCCCTTTGTCTTCCTTTTTCCTTCCTTCCTTTCTTTCTACCTTTCTACCTTTCTACCTTTCTTTCTTTTTTTCCCTCCCTTTTGGTTTTTGAGTTCTTTGTATATTCTCGATATTAATTCTCTGTCAGATACAGAGCTGGAAAAGATTCTTTCCCATTCTGCTACTTCTTCGCTCAGTTGATTGTTTCTTTGGTTGTGATGAAGCTTTTTAACTTTATGACTTATCGACGGTCTATCAGTTGCTGACCTTTGTGGGAACAGGGACTGGGAAGTGAGGGTAAGTGGAAATGGAGCCCACAATGCCCAAGATTAAGACTTGAATGACCAGCGTCAGTGCAGATCTAACTCTCCTGTTTATTACATGAGCTTATATGTAGCTTTTTAGAAAATTGGGGTCTGTTTTATATTCAACGGCCAGTCAGGGTACAATAGGTGTTTAGCATAATCTGACTCACCTGTCCAGAAGCCTGGGGGAGAGGGTCCATTCCCTAGTGGAAATTTCCATGAAGAAGGGGAAGCAGTCACCACCCTGGCCATGGTCTTTTGTGCTGTCTAACTTGTATGCTGGGAGCCATGTCAGACCATACACTGTGTCCAGAGGATCAGAACTCTTCAGGGAGTCACAGGAAGGAGCTTGTAGCCTCACCTCACTCTCTGTCCCATTTCTTTCTCCACCAGGTTTGTCTCTGCATCCCCCACAGACCTTAATTCTTAGACTGAGTGCTATTCAGAAAGCCCTTTCCTACCCAGGGGTCATGTTGGGTACTGTGGATGTTTTCTTCTAGCAGTTTCAGGTTTGATCCATGTGGAGTTAGCTTTTGTGCACAGTGATAGATTCAGGTCTAACTTCATTCTCCTGCATGTGGGCATTCTTTGGCTTTCCCAGCACAGTTTGTTGGTGATGCTTTCTTTTCTCCTATATGTTTTTTTGACATCCCTGTTGAATATTAAGTGGCTGAGGTTACAGGGACTTCCGTTCAGGTCTTTGATTTTGATCATTGCCCTATATGTCTGCTCTTGAGCCTATACCATGCTGTTTTTATTACTATCACTCTGTAATATAGCCTCAGATCTGGAATGGTAATCACTCTAGCATTGTCCTCTTTGTTCAGGGTTGCTTTGGCTGTCTGAGATCTTTTGTGGTTCTGTATGAATTTTAGGATAGCTTTCTCCATGTCTGTGAAGAATGATGTAAAAGGAATTATTATTTTTATATTATTATATTATTATATTATTATATTCTAGCCAACCCATATAAAAGACATAAATCCTGGTATTTTATTTACAAGCTATAAACCTAGATGGGGCAGGTTTGGGAGCTATTCTAACACACATCCCAGCCATATCTCCCTAGTTCCTTGCTGCTCCTCCTGGCCACGTGCTCAGGGTCCATCTCCTCTCACGGTGCCTCCTCTATCCTTTCTCCCTCTGGTCTCTCCTGAGACACCTCACCTTGATCCTCAAGTCCCGCCTTTCTCTACTGCCCAATCACAGGCTCTAACGTTTTAATTAACCAATTAACTTTAAATGGGGGGGGGCAGGGCTCACATAGCATCACTTGATGTGCTTGCGGATCTCCTTCTGGGGGTCAACCAGCTCCAGAGGGCAGTATTAACATTTGAACACACAGCAGCATAAGGCCAACCCCCAACAGAATGAGGTGGGCGTTTTTGACTGGGATTTTTGTTTCATCTGTAAATAGCTTCGGGTAAAATAGCCGTTTTCATGACATTAATTCTACCAATCTGTGAGCAGGGATCGTCTTTCTGTTTTCTACTCTCTTTCTCTCTTTCATCAAAGGCTTAAGGTTTTCACCATACAGCCCCTTCACTTCCTGGGTTAGGTTCATGCCTAAATAGCTTATTTCCTTTGAGGCTATTTTGAGTGGGAGTGTGTCCATGACCTCCTCCGTCTGTCTGCTGTTGTATAGAACTCTTGCAAATTTGCGAAAGCTGACTCCTCACCGGGCCACGTTGCTCACTTTGTCCATCGTTTCTAAAGCATCTTCTGATAGAATTTTCGGGATCTCTGCTGTACTGCGTCATCTGCAAACAGGGATGATCCCACTTCTCTCCCTGTTTGTATCTCTTTTATTTTATTTTCCAGCCTAATTAATTCAGCTAGTGTTTTGAGCACAGTAGCAGAAAGAAATGGGGTCAGAAGGCATCCCTGTCCCATTTCTGGCTTTAGCGGAATGCTTCTACATTTCTTCCACTTAGGATAATGTTGGCTATAGGTCTCACAAATACAGCTTTTACTATGTTGATGTACGCTCAGCTCCTTGTAGCTCTACATTCTTTTATCGTGAAGGCACATTGGATTTCTCCGAAGGCGATTTTTGAATCAAACGATGATGCGACTTTTGTCCTGTGAGTCCATTGACGTGCTTGATTTACTTACTGCCTGGGGTATGTTGAGCCATCCCGCACGCATGTCAGGGATAAAGCCAACTTGGACACAGTGATACTTTTGATTTATGTCCGTAATCCTTTGCAAATGTTTTACTGAGCATGATTGAGTCTATATTCATCCGTTCAGTCAGTTATACCCTGAACTATAGCCTCTCGTGTTTGCTGTGCCTTTAGTTGGTTTGGTATTCAAGTGATGCAGGCTTCGTTGAAGGAGTCTGAGGATGCTCCTTCTGTTTCTATGTTTCTAATGGTTTAAGAAGGATTGGCTGTGGGTCTTTGGAAATCTGGTAGATTTTGCTGCGAATCCATCTGGCCTTGGGCTTTTCTTTTTCCTTTCTTAAAGCTAGAATGTTTTTTTATTAGGTTTTTTTTATTATTATTACTATTTACAACTCCTCATTTGTTACGGGCCTGTTCAGGTTGTTGACTCCTTGATTTAATTTGTGCCATCTGGCTACATCTAGATAATCAGCCATTTCTTTTAGGGTTTCCAATGGAATGGGATACAAGTCTGAATGTCTTTGGTGTCGGATATAATGTTTCTCTGTTTCTGATTCTGTTAATCCTGTCTCCTCCCTTTCTTTCTTTGGTTAGTGGGCCAAGGAACTCTCAGTCTTGTTTACGTTCTCAGACTTGTTATTTTGTATTGCTTCCTTGGTGTCTATATCCCTGATTTCTGCTCTGGTTTTATTGTTGTCAGTTGTGTTTGTACTTAGTTTGCTCCTATTTTCCCAAAAAAATTTTAGTTGCGCCATTAAGCAAATTATTTGTGCTCTGTCTCTGATTTTTAATGTAGACCCTGCAAGCTGTGAATTTGCATCAAAGGGACTGTTTCCAATGTGTCCCAGGGGCTCTGGTTGTGGTTTCCTTTTCCTTTAGTTCCAGGATTTTTTTTTATTTTTTCTTGAATTTCTTCTTTAACCCACTTTTCATTCAGTATTGAGTGGTTTGGCCTCTGTGAATTTGTACATTAACTAGATTTTTCCCGTCAGTTCCATCCATTGTGGTCAGGTAGGATACAAGGAGTGATTTCAATCCTTTTGAATTTGTAAAGGTTCATCATTGTCCCACATGTGGCCTATTTCACTTAGTAGAATGTGTGGAACGCTCTATAGATCACTATTAAGTCCATTTGATATATGGCGTCAATTAATTCTGGTGTTCCCCTGTTTATTTTTTGCCTAGATTACCTGTCTGCTGGAGAAAGTGAGGTATTGAAATCACCTACTGTTAATGGGTTGGTGTTAATCTGTGTCTCCATTCAGTCCTACATGTTTTATGAAACTGGATACTCCAGAGTTCAATGCTTATATATTTAGGATAATAATGTCTTCTTGGTTACCTATTCCCTTGATTAGAATCAAGTGTCTGTCTGTCTATCTATCATCAGTCTCTTCTGATTAGTTTCAGTTTGAAATGTATTTTATCAGAAGTTAGGCTAGCAGTAACTGCTTACTTGCTTTTTGCTCTCATGCCATTGGAGCACTTTGGTCCATCCTTTAACTCTAAAATGGTGGCCACCTTTGAAACTGTTTCTTGTGCTCAACAGATAGATGGGTTTTGTTTCTTGGTCCCTTCAGTCTACCTTGTCATTTGATTAAAGAAGTGAGACCGGTGGTTTTTAAAGTCATTCTTGGCATGTCCCCCACTCTATCCCCGTCATTGCGGGGCACAGGGAATAAGCATTTGCTTTTTCATCTGGACACCCAGAGGCCCATAGCTTTGTTGTCCATCCACAGGAGGACATGTAAGAATATGGTAGAAAGATGGGAGAGAAAGAGAAGCCGAAAAGTTTGAACAGTACGAAGAGCAGTGCAACTGGAGGCTGAGGGTAGAGAAGCGTGGCCTGTGGTGAGTACCCTGACGTACCACCTGAAGCCAGGGGGAAATCCCAGATCATGCTGTTCATGAGGGCCATGTCTGGGTCCATAGCCATACAGTAGCAGGGGTCTATGTTGATGTCCATGGCTCATATTATCATTAAAGATCATGCAGATGTCCCTGGACTGGGCTGTCACCTAGGACCATGTTGATATCCAGAGGCTATACAGAGCTGGCCCCATCCCTCACTGGCTGCAGCACTCTGGAGAACAGGCCCTGCACCTCACCTGGACAGCTCAATAAAGCTGGCCCTCGTGGCAGGGATTCAGGTGAACTGGCTCTAAGGGCATGAGTTTGAGAAAGTTGGTCTTGCTGCTTGCCTTCCATGAAGTGGCATGAGCGCAGGGAAGAGGCCTTCCCCCACTCCTTGCAACCTGAGGCAGTTGAAAGAGTTGGCTCTGGGGTGATGAGAATCTAAGAGCTGGCCTGACTGTCCATTGGCTGCAGCACTCAGGAGGGCAGGCTCTGCACTTTGCCTGGGCAGCACAGTAGAGCTGACCCTGATGATGAAGACACGGGAGAGTCAACCCCGAGGGAGTGAGAACAGAAGAGCTGGCCCGAACCCCTTGCAGGCTGCAGCACTTGGGAAAGTGGGTCCAGCACCTCATTGGGCAACACAGTGGAGGTAGCGCTGGTGGCACGGGTGCAGGTGAGCCACCCCACCCACTCATGGTGATGCAGATTCGGGAAAACTGGTGCGATGACCAACTCAGCTACCGCCCAGGCTCAATCCCGGGATTAGAGTTGGCCTACCACAGGTCTAACTCATCTGTGAACTGCTGGTGCATGTGAAATGGCTGGTCCTGCAGGTCCAAAACCTCGGGATCTCCAACACAGGGCAACAACAGGGTATCTGAAAGGAAGCCTGGTGAAGATCCAGTGTTGATAGTTTACCAAAAGCCAGAGGCCTCAAACCAGATCAATGACTCACTGCAACAAACATTTGCAAGTGAAGAAGTGTGGACGAAAAGGACACACTCTGATACTGTAGTTCCCATGATGAGATTTTTTTTAATGCTTTGTTTTGTTTTGGGGGTTTTGTTGGTTGTTTTGTTTATTTGTTTGTTTGTTTGTTTGTTGGGTGAAGTTTGCAAGGGCAGAGAGCAGATATAAAGGTATAGGACTATGAGCGGATTGGGTGCATGATGTAAAACTCAAGAAGAATCAATAAGAAGTTTTGGTAAGTTGGTCTTGAAATGCGCTAAGTGCACATTTTATCCTCTTGTTAATTTTTGGTGTCACTGTTTGTGTTCTCGGTGGTATTTTGTATATTAATAACTATGGCTTCATAATTTCTCCACAGCCTCCCTGATATGTTCATTCCTTTCTTCAGCCCAAAATACTGCATCCTATAATTCCTTTAGGTTTGGTTTGTTGGATAAGAATAGCTTAAGGCTATTTCTGTGGTGGAAAGTTTTTTTTCCTCCTTCAATCATAGCAGGTAGTTTTGTTGGGTATATTATTCTAGGCTGGCCATCATGGTCTTTAGCACTTGGAATGCACTGTTCCAGGCTTTCTAAGTTTCCACTGAGAAATCAGCTGTTGTCTGCTGGATTTCCCTTTATACATGACTCGCGTTTTGTCTCTTGAAGCATTCGGTCTGCGTTTTTGTTTGTTTGTTATTATGTATATGCATAGTAGTTTAAATATGTTGTGCTATGGCTACTTTATCTTCTGTTCTTGGCTACCTGGTGTTCTGGGTGCTCTTGAATCTTTATGGATGTCTTTCCTTAGTCTGGAGGACTTTCCTTTGACATTGTTGACGAGCTGGTCTGACTATTGGCTCGGGATTCTTCTCTCTTGTTTATGCCTGTCATGTGAAGTTTGGTTTGTTTTCATGGTGTCTCACATCTCCTATGTCTTCCTTTCCTCTGGTTGGTTTGATTTCGTTTTCTTTGCTTATTTGGTCTAGATCCTCTACTTTATCTCCTGGTATTGATATTCTGCCTTCTGCTTGATCCATTCCACACGGGAGCTTTCCTTTGCATTTTCTGGTTGGGATATTGGGATTTTCAATGCCATCTTCATTTCAGCTTGAATTCTCTTCAGTGTGTCTGTCTCCTTATTGAATTCCATTGTAAATCATGGGTTGTCTTTGTTATTTCCACTAGCCTTGTGTATGTAGGTTGGTTTATTGTTGTTGTTGCTGTTGTTGTTGTATTTTGGTATCACTTGGGCATTTATTTCCCTTAAGTTCTTTCTCCTTAGCTTTATTAAGCTGTTTTGGGAAGTGAAAGGGGTAATCTTTAATTTTTATATATTATATATTATGTTATTATATATTAATTTTATGTTACTTATAGAGTATTTGTATTTATATGTGTGTGTATTTCACCTTCATTATTGATTTAAATATTTATTTTTACTTTGCATTCATTTGTGTAAATGTGGGCTTCCCACAGCACAGGTATAGAGGTCAGAACATAGCCCTGAGAGTGGCTTTTCCCTTTCCACATTGTCTGAGACAAGACAATGCTATTTTTCTAGAACATGCAGCAATCTGGCCCACAACTTTCTGGACAGGCTTTTGTGTGGGTTCTGGGAATTTAGGTTCTCAAGTATATAGAGCAAGTGTTTTTACCAACTGGGCCATCATTAGAAACTTACACCTCAGTGCCTTAGTTATTTTTCTATTGTTACGACTAAAAGAAAACATTTTGGGGCCCTGGGAGCCCATGACCAACACAGAGGACATCTGGTGACAGGCAGGCAGACATGATACTAGGGCAATAGCTGAAAACTTACAACAGATCTTTTTTTTTTTTTTTTTGGTTCTTTTTTTTCGGAGTTGGGGACCGAACCCAGGGCCTTGCGCTTCCTAGGTAAGCGCTCTACCACTGAGCTAAATCCCCAGCCCCTTACAACAGATCTTTAAGCAGAAGACAGAGCAGAGAAAGTGGGGTGGGGGCAAGGAGAGCTAACTGGGAATGAATGACCTCAAAGCCCACACCTAGTGCCACACCACCTCCAACAAGGACACACCTCCTAATCCTTCCCAAACAGTTCCAGCAACCAGGGACCAAGCATTCAAACATAAGAGCCTACAGAAACCATTCTCATTCAAACCACCACACTTGGATTTAAGCCTCGGCACCCTAAGTGAGATTCTTCTACATGCCGCATGCCATATGCCCACATGGGTTTTCTAGGATTTTCCCATTCCTCTCAGGCCTTATGTAGAAGTTCCAGAATTCGAGTCTATCAAACCAAAATCAGAGCAACAGTTATTACCCTCCCTTGTGAGGTGGACCGTTCTGTAGTGTTTGTTGGAACCATGAGACATCTGTGCCGAATACCACAGGTACACACCTCAAGGAAGATAGAGAGGATTTCCAAGCAAACATTCGTGTTATGTAAATGTTCACATTGGTCTTTTTTTTTAATATTTTATTTATTTATTTATTATATATGAGTACACTGTAGCTGCCTTTAGACACACCAGACAAGGGCATCAGATCTCATCACAGATGGTTGTGAGCCACCATGTGGTTGCTGGGATTTGAACTCAGGACCTCGGGAAGAGCAGTCGGTGCTCTTAACCACTGAGCCATCTCTCCAGCCCCCACATTGGTCTTTTAAGGATTTGTTTCACTTGTTCGGCTGAGATGGGGGTCTCACGTATTATAGGCTGGTCTCAAATTAGCTGAGGATGACTTAAACTTTTTATCCTTATGTTTCTATGCCAAATGCCAGGATTACGAGCATGCACCATCACAACTGGCTTACGAGGTACTGGTGATGGAACCCAGAAGTTTGTGGAAAGAAGACAGTCACTCTATCAACTGAGATATATCCCTAGTCCTCTACTCAAGTTTTTAAAATTGGTATTGTCTTAGGGTTTTATTGCTGTGAACAGACACCATAACCAAGGCATCTTTTATAAGGACAAGGTTTAACTGGGACTGGCTTAACGTTTCAAAGGTTCAGTCCATTATCATTATAGCGGGAAGCATGGTAGCATCCAGGCAGGCACGGTGCAGGAGGAGCTGAGAGTTCTACATCTTGTTCTGAAGGGAACCAAGAGAAGCCTGGTAGCCAGGTAGCCAGGAGGAGGGTCTCAAATCCCACCCTCACAGTGACACGCTCCCTCCAACAAGGCCACGCCTCCTTATAGTGCCACTCCCTGAGCAAAGCATATTCAAACCACCACAGATACATGCTATCGGTTTTTTTTTAATTTGTGAGTAATGAACACATATTTAACCTACCGAGTAAAATCTAGAGACAGGTCTAATAAACACTCAGAATAGTGATTGCAGCACATGAACAATGTTTCAAGGCATATGGAAAATCACTGGATGATAGAAATCGCTGGTTTCCACCTCCAGCGGGGGAGAATTCAGATTCCTAGGGCATCCGTGGGAATTTCCTGCCGTCAGTGTCTCCTTTTCGGACTCATCTTTCCAGATTCTGTGAGTCATGGACTAAACCCAAGCCTGTGGTGTTCCTTGCATCTCCCAAACCTGTCAGCCTCACTCTAAGCTCAGCCCAGGGGAGGCATCCTCTGGCCTTCATCCACAGTGTGTCACCATGTTCTCAGCAGGGGACTGCCCCCATCTCTATGGCCTCTGAGATTTGGTGTGTGCTGCCCCAACAAGTTCCACTGGGACAAAAAGAAAGGGAATTTCTGTGGCTGTGTCAAGGGACTAGGGTCCCTGTGGTGAAGTTCAAGATTTTGGTGAGAATTGGGCACAGCAGAACACACCTATAGTCCAACCACTAAGGGCACTGATTCAGGAGGGTTGCCATGAGTTCCAGACCAACATGGATATAGGCTGAGATTCTGCCTCAGGGACGGGGCTGAGGAGACCGTTTGGTAAGTGAAATGCTTGCCATGCAAGCATGAGGACTGGCATCCTTGTGAATGATGGATGGTTCGATGTCTCCTGTAGTTGTAGCATAGAGAAGGCAGAGACAGGAGGATTCTCGGGCTTGGTGAACAGCCAGTCTAGCTGTTCAAGGAGATCCTGTAGGAAAACATCTGAAGTCAACCTCTGCCTCCCCCATACTTACGTGCACACACATATGCACACACACTAAAACATACATACAATACACATGAAATATTTCAGTGGGAGAGTTTAAACACAAGACATTAAATTTCTAACACGACACTAAATTTCCAGCAACATAAGTACACTCAACTGTAAAAGAGAGAAAGAATAGAAATTAGTATACATAGTCTCTGGAAATTACTTGAAGATTGGAGCCTTTGGGGACTCCATGTACCATTTGGGTGTGGATAAGAAGACTCCTGTGCTTGCGTGTCTTTTCTCTTTTTTCCCCTATCAAGAGGCAAAATCGTGAGTTGGCCACAGAGCCAATCTTTCATCTGATGTTTCAAGACTTTTTCCTTCTGTTTTCAGATGGCATGGGTGTGCATGCATGTGAAAGCATGTTTTGCATGTGTGAGGGAACACGTGTATGTTGGTGCGGGTGCTCATGTGTGCGGCTGACTCTGTAGGCCAGAGTTTGGTATTGAGAATCATCCTCTGCCCATAGCTCTTCCTCATTATTCACGGAGGCAGGGACACTAACAGCGCTCGCCAATATGGCTCGTCTTGATAACCTGCATGACTAGGGGGATTCCTGGTCCCTGCCTTCTTTCCAGAGCTGGAATCACAGGTGGATCACTTTGCTCACCCAGTGTTCACATGAATTCTGGGAATTCCGCCCCTCATACTTGGCTGACAAATACTTTTATTTGCTGATCTATCTCCCCAGCCCAGGGCTCTCCTACTTCAATCCTTTGACAAGTCTGGGTCTAATCAAGCCTGGGACTGAGGCTTCTGGGAAAACTGGATAGGTTAAGGGCACCAGAGGCTGAGGAATGTACAGAGAAGTCGGGATGCCTCAAGAAGTTAAGCGAACAGTGACCTGGGGTGTAGAAGGGATGAGGAAGGCTGACCGTGAAGGAGTATCCCCACTGGCCTCTTACCATTTCCCATCCTGCTCAGGTGACCGACGGCCAAGAAATTGCCCACTCTGATTTAAACACTCCCTCCCGCTCTCCTCCCAAATCAAACTTGCCCAAGGCGTTTAGACAAGATGACAAGATGCACCCTGCACTCTGAAATGTTGCTGGGGAGAGTTACCGTAGCAACAGCAGAAGTTCTTCAAAATTGTGAGCCAAGATGTGAGCATGGAGAGTCAGGCAGCCCTCCCCACCTGAGAGACTGCGGGAACCCGCCACACTAAGCCTGACCAGACCAATGAGGGCAGCAGAAGAGACAGTCAGGGCAGGAGCCTCGTCAATACGCACCACAACAGCAACAGCCTGCAGTTTACTCCGGCAAGAGGCACACCCTTCCTGGATGGGCTTGGTCAATCAGTGTCCCACCCAGATTTTGGAGAGGTGACTCCCATCTCATTAGTGCCTAAGTAGAAACAACAAGGACAAGACTTCTAAGACCAACACACATGCAGCCTGTTCCTGGAACAGTGTGTCAACCCCAGCCATTATGTGTCCCTCTGTGGACAGTTTTGGAGGGAGGGTTAGGATTACAGAGAGCATACGAGGGTTCGACCACTTCCTCCCTACTGTGGAGGGAGTCAGCTTATAATCTTTTGGACTGGTTCGTGTTCTTTCTTAGAAAAATGTGGGGTGCGAACTGATCCTTTAGGGAGGAACTGTGAGGCCTGGTGGAAGGGGCCATTGCTGTGTGGCTGTCCTGGGGAAGCTCCAGAACATCTCTGTGCATTGTCATCAACTCTCACCTCATAGGTTTGCGAGCTCATTGTTGCAACAGGAAGAGACAGACTATGTGCCAATGTATGGAAATAAGTTCCCAAGCGTCAAAGGGCAAAGATGGGGACACACTGAGATTTAATGGGGACATCATCCATTTAGTCTTTATACAGACTGAGGTCATAAAAGGCATTTAACCACTTCTCCAGTCCTCTTCTATGAAACAGGGGCAGTAAATAGGACCAACTTAGCTCAGCGTGACAGGGATTAAATACAATGCCATAAATGCTAGGCATTAGAAGGGTGCTTGGCCCTGTCAATGACGCTACTATTAAGTCTGTACTATTGTACACTATACAACTCCATAAGATACCATCCCATAGACATATTCGTATGATATGAATAGTGCCCCAGAGTTACACAGTGTGGCCCATAGGACCTTACACGGTAGCCCTGAAATGTCAATCTCCACGATGTGAGGTTACCCTGACAATGACCGTGAATGCCTGTGAGGCCCCTCTTAACACAGTAGGCTCTATGATTCATGGCTACACAGCTACTGTCATTGCCCATACCAGTAGAGCTATCTGGCAGTTTAACGGCATTCTTTTGTGCAAACGACTCCTTCTTGTTGGGCTGCCTTGCACAAAGAAGAAACTCGATTAAAAGCCACTGAGGGATTTTAAGTAATTGAAATGGAGTTGGAGATCATGTCAAGGTTATACGCAAACCCATCGGTGTGGGTGGGGCTTCTGTTCCGAGGACATCCCTCTTTGGAGCATAAGAGTACCAAAGACTCTGTCCACCCTGAACTTTGACCACAGAAACACTGACAACCCTTGTGTCAGTTTGGTCTGGATGAACCACCGGAGCCTCTCCCCTCATTACTGCTCAAACCTGCTACAATTAACTAGCTAGCTGCATCTCTTACATGAGTTAATCTTTAAATTGGTCTCCTCCTAATGAAATTCTCAGGAAGCCCCTCAGGCTCTTTGATGAGATATGAGAGGCCCCCTTAGTCTCATCAGCCACAATTTTTAGAAATAATTAGTTTAAACAACATCATGGCCAAAGGAATCCACTGAGGACGAAGCCGGAGCGGAACCCCTCTCTCGGAATTCATCCTCCAGTGCTGTCTGACACGGTCCGTGTTGGAAACAGAGAGAGAGTAGTCTCCATCCTTCTTAGCTTTGCCTTCTTCATAATCGTCCTTTCCGAACAGAGCATCATTCCTCATCACATGGTAATGGTATGTTGTTCCTCCCAAAGACCGTTCATGCCAGCATGCTTGAACTCTTCCCTCCCGTGGCGAGTTTGAAGTCCACCTCAGCGAACAGACATGATTCTACAAGACTCAGAGGGAATGAGGGCCCAGAAAGAACGTGGGACAAACAAATAAAATAAACAACAGCATTAGAGATAGGTGCGTAGGGGACCTTTGGGTACAATTTTTTTTTTTTATTATTATTTTACCAATGTGAAGACAAGACAGAGGCCATGGTGGGAAACACCACTTGCCCAAGGCAAGTTAATTGGTCTTCTCTATTGGGTAGGGATCAGCCCCAGAGGAAGAGGAAAGTCCTCTGGGCCATTAAGAGGGAGCAGAGTGTCCCCCACCACCACAGTCATGAAGAGTCCCTGCCATGCAGGAGGCTTCCTGGTGCTGCTGAAAACGGTCAGAACAGAAGCATAGTCCCCCACATCTCGGGCTCTCAGTGTCACACCCAGGGCAAGGAAAGACATCTTGAGAGAGCCGGGCAAGTGACATTCATCTGCTCCCACCTATCACTTGGAGGTGTGAAAAGACAGACCAAAGGGGAGAAGCAGCTAAGAACTCCCACACAGGCTCACTTCACTGAAAAACAGAACCACGCACAGGGGCGACCAGCCCAGGCAGAAAGAGCGTGGGAAAGTCAACAGCAAGCTGCAGCAGCAGAAGGAATCAGCCCCGGGCTCCCGTGGCCCAGCCAGTCAGGTAGACTGACACCCAAAGGGACCATAGTGTCAGGCAGACTTTAAAGTCACTTACAGCCATGCTTTCTTTGACGGATGTGGATGGCAAGGCCAAGGGAGGGGAAGGATGCTTCTGTTTTTGCTCCTGGATGCTAATATTGGTAGTCTACTTGACAAGGTCCGTAGTCAACTCAGAGACAGACTTCTGGGCACGTGGATGGGGCAGTTTGTAGCTTAAGTTAATTAAGGAGGGAAGACCTAGACTACATGTGGGTATTGCCACCTCATGGGCTGGTGTCCGGGGTGACTGGGAATACAATGTGACTAGCTGTCTCAACTGCCACCACCACGCCTTCCAACCAGGATGGACGTGATCCTTGAACTGTGCGCCAAAATAACCCTTCCTTCCTTCTCTCCTTCCTCCTCTCCTTCCTTCTCTCCTTCCTTCTTTCTCTCCTTCCTTCTCTCCTTCCTTCTCTCCTTCCTTCCTTTCTTTTCTTCCTTCCTTATTTCCTTCCTTATCTCCAACCTTCCTTTCTTAATTTTTCCTTCCTTATTTCTACCCTTCCTTCCTTTTCTTCCTCCCTCCCTTCCTTCCTTCCTTTTCTTCCTTCCTTCCTCATTTTTCCTTCCTTATTTCCTTCCTTAAGTTACTTCTGCTGTGTATTAACATGGACGCAAGAACAAAAGCTAGCATGCTTCACCTGCAAATAGGGTTACTATCAGACCCCACCACACCCCAAGAGAGGACACCCCTGCCACCCACCCACCTCTACTGACAGGAAAGTGTCAGGGAAGTGGATTTCCCTGCCTGTGATCACAGCACTGGGACAGTTGAAGTGGGAGAAACAAAAGTACTAGGTCACTGAGTTTGAGGCCAGCCAGTCTGGACTACATGATATCTTGTTTAATTAATTAATTAATTTAATTAATTAAAAAGAACAGGCTATAAAAATGGCTGTCAGAAATGTCACAGGTCAATTTTACATAGTGTAATCAAGTTTAAAATGCTAATTTTATCTAAATTACTTAAATTCAAAATATTGTCAATGAAGATGTTTGTTTCTCTCAAAAAAGAAAATTCTCTGAAAGGCAGAGTACCCAAGGTTTGCCCTCCTCAGACACATGGCCAACCCTAGGGAAGGAACATCCTCTTGGTGACGGGTGCACTCTTTCCTAAGACTGGATCGATTTTCAGTATTGTGTTCTTTGTGCTTTTACTTCCCAGATACCTGAAAGACCACCTCAGAATAGTCACAGAGTTCCTTTAATGTGTGGCTCCTGCTGGCATCTACCACTTCTTCTGGGACACCTTCATCTTCTTTTGGTCACAACTGTTCCACTAACTCATCCTCACTAAAGCCCCCCTTCTGTACATCCAGAATCCTCTAGGGTGTGGCCATGTCTCTGTTCCTACCTCCAGCTCTCTCTTCTACAATCCCACCAACCTCTACTCTGAGGTGCCCCTCCCTCAGAACTCCCTTTGCTGGCAAATTCCCCACTCAGATTATCCATTTCCATAAAACACCAGGTGGGTTTGTCACAAGAAGACACACAGCCACGCGGCTGCTGTGTGTGAACTGAGTTGCAGTCACAGAGACAGGCCACCCACAGACTGTGGAAAGAGCCTGTGACTGGCAAGCACCCCTGGGGAGTTAAGAACTAGAAACAGCCTGTGCTCCAAGCCAGACTCACAGTCCACACATCATGGAGACCCAAACCTAACTACACAGCCGTGGAGAAAAGGTTTGACTAAACTATGATCAAATATGCGCATGTATGGGAATGTTGATGAGGCCAGGGCTGCCTGCGTTTTATTCTACCCAAAGCAGATCTAAATTGATTGTCTTTTATGGTTCTCAGGTTTGCTTTATTTTTAAAATATGTGTATGTGCATGTGAGTGACGGTTCCCAGAGAGACCAGAAGAGGACTGGAGCTGGAGTTACAGGCAGTTCTGAGCTGCCTGACTGAGACACGGTTCTCCGTGAGAACAATGTGTGCTCGCAACTGCTGAGTCATCGCTCCAGTGCTCGGGGTTGGTTTGAAGGCTTTTCCATTGGATGTAGTTGCTAATCATGCTGAACACATATTTGATCTTCCAATTCTGCTTTTCATTCATTACCATGATGTCTGTGGGTCCCCTGAACAGGCCAGAAGCAATCTGAAGGCAGAGCAAAGCTCTCACACCTGCTCTGAAACTCCCAAGGATGGGGGTCTCATCCCCTGTCTTTTCTGAGATCACCTGAGAACCCAAAAGAGGTACCGAACTCAGTGCTGCTAAAAGGATGGGTGCGAGTGGCCGCAAATGGTTATTTTTGTGTTTACATTATTTTTAGTAGTGTGTTGCTGTGTAGATGTGTGCCCATGACTGTATGTGCCCCAGAGGCCAGAAGAGGGCGCCAGATCTCCTGGACCTGGAATTGCTCTGAAAGAGCAGCAAGGACTACTAATTGCTAAACCATCTCGCCAGCTCTCAAAAATAATTCCGATCATTTGCTCTGTGTGGTGTGTGTGAGTGTATGTGTGTGTGTGTGTGTGTGTGTGTGTGTGTGTGTGTGTGTGTGTGTGTGTGTGTACAGGGACCACCTAAAAGATCGTCCTGAACAGAAGTTCCCCTCCGGTCCTCAGTGGTGTCTTGCATTGCATAGGCAAGCCCCAGAGCTGTAGCTGAATGCTTCTCCTGCCCCCACCGTGTAGCCAGCATTCGTTGCCCTTTAGAGTTGAATTCATTTTAATGGCATCCAATTTTCTCAAGTGCTGGGGAGACAGACAGGCTACAAAGGAAGTGTTATTGCCACCTCTCTTTCCTCCTGGATTCCCAGAGGAACATTAAAAAGTCATTTGATCCGACACTCGGCCCCTGGCCCCAGGAGAGAGAACTGGGGAGGTACCAGGCCTGGAGCTGGCTGTTAAAAGTACAAACTGCCCATTTTGTCTTCTTAGTGAATTATGGGACAAAAGGCCCAGCTCCCTCCTTGGAACCTCTATGGATATGTGTGTGGGGCAGAGGGAGGGGAGATGTGAGCCTGAATTTACACAGATACATGGTTATAGACAGAGACAATCCCAAATAACAAGGATTGAGGTGTATGTTGTGCGTTTGTGTGTGTGCACACACATGTGCATGCATATGTGTGTATGTGTTTATCTATTGTCACATGCATATGTGTGTATGTGTTTATCTATTGTCTCTCATGTGTATGTATATGTGTGCTTATGTATATATGTATCATGTTTATGTGTGTATATACTATTTGTGTTTGTATACACGTGTATCTTTGTCTGTGGCTGTGGTGTTGGGGATGTGTGTTATGAGTGGCTGTGGTGCATTCTCACCTGAAGTCAAACCTACCTGCCACTGGTTAGGCTCGCCTGCTTCAGGAAACATACTCAGGCGGGGGCCTGTGGGCTCCAACTCTTTCCTGCCATCCCTAGGCCTGGCAGAGCTGCCTCCCTGGCCCAGGCAGTGCCATTGTGTGTCTCTCCTCTTTCCTCTGAGCAGACTACCTCAGCAGTGGGTGGCAGCAGTTTCACACTTCCTGACTGTGTGTACTCAGTCCAATCTCAGACCTGGTCCTGTAAGCTGGGATCCAGCTTTGTGGACCTTCAAAAAAAGGGAAAATACCATGCCTTCCTCAATCAAGTGTGACTGCACACTAGGGTGTGTTTGTGTGTGTCTGTGTGTGTCTGTGTGTGTATCTGTCTGTGTGTCTGTGTCTGTGTGCCTGTGTGTGTCTGTATGTGTGTGTCTATGTGTGTGTGTCTGTGTGTGTGTCTGTGTGTCTGTGTGTGTCTGTATTTGTGTATCTATGTGTGTGTGTCTGTATGTGTCTGTGTGTGTCTATGTGTGTGTCTGTGTGTCTGTATTTGTGTGTCTATGTGTGTGTGTGTCTGTGTGTCTGTGTGTGTCTGTATTTGTGTGTCTATGTGTGTGTGTCTGTATGTGTCTGTGTGTGTCTATGTGTGTGTGTCTGTGTGTGTCTGTGTGTCTGTGTGTGTCTGTATTTGTGTGTCTATGTGTATGTGTGTCTGTCTGTGTATGTGTCTGTCTGTGTGTGTGTCTCTATGTGTGTCTGTATGTGTGTCTGTCTGTGTGTCTGTGTGTCTGTGTGTGTGTCTCTGTGTGTGTCTGTGTGTGTGTCTGTGTCTATGTGTCTGTGTGTCTGTGTCTGTGTCTGTGTCTGTGTGTCTGTGTCTGTGTGTGTGTCTGTGTGTGTGTCTGTGTGTGTCTGTGTGTGTGCCTGTGTGTGTGTCTGTGTGTGTCTGTGTGTGTGTGTCTGTGTGTGTGTCTGTGTGTGTGTCTGTGTGTGTCTGTGTGTGTGCCTGTGTGTGTCTGGGTCTGTGTCAGTGTCTGTGTGTGTGTCTATGTGTGTGTGTCTGTGTGTGTGTCTGTGTCTGTGTGTCTATGTGTGTGTGTCTGTGTGTGTGTGTGTCTGTGTGTGTGTGTCTGTGTGTGTGTCCATGACTGCTGCCAATGCCTGGTTTAAAGTCCCAGTCCCCAAGCCAGTAGTCGTGATCATATTTAACACAGGAATGTTTTTCTGTGACAATGCCCTTCCTAGATGATGCCAGATCACATTGAGTTAGCTAAGTCACATGGAAACCTCCAGGTGACTGAAGAAGGAGCAGGGCCATGCAGTCAAGAGAGTCACAGAGCTGTCCCGAGCAAATGACATAAGTTCACAGGCACCTGGCAATCCCAGAGGAAAGCCCATGTTTGTGCACATGAGTGAGTACCAGGCACTGGGTTGAATGGGATGGGCACAGGGAAAAGGAATCTAGTGTCTCCATCACTGTCTCTTCAGATAATTCTTCAAGAAACAAAAGAACCATCCAAGGTGTGTCTCTACCTCACTTCTACTTTGTATAACATTTTATTGGTTCTTTATGAATTTCACACCATGTACCCCAACTCCACCCACACCCCTCATACTCACCCTCCACCCTTTCAACCTCCCCAGAACAGAAAAAGAAAACTCACTGAGGAAGCTATGGTCTGTCAGCCTGTCCCACAGTGTACCTTTGTCTACATGTCTTTGCTTGCAAATGTTCATTGCAATGACTCCTTGGTCTGGTTCGAGGCCTCCAGCTTCTGCTACACTACCAATACTGGATTCTCACTGGGACTCCTCTCGAATATCCTGTTGTTGTCCTGTGTCATGGAGATCCTGTGGGTTTGGATCTGTAGGACTGACTCCTTCATGCACTCCAGCAGTTCATTAGTGGGGTAGATGTTGAAATGGGCCCATTCAAAGCCCTGGATCTGGACCTGAGAGTTATCTGAGCTCTTACCAGCAACTTCCCTGACCCTACCCCATCCCTGCAACCGGGGCCAGCTCTGACCTGCTGCCAGACCAGGTGAAGAGCCTGCTCTCCCAAGTGCTGAAGCTGGTGAGGGACAGCGCCAACTCTCCCGTTCTCATGATTCCAGGGCCAGCTCTTCCAAGACAAACAGGTGAGGGGTGAAGCCATTTCTGCACAGACCTCAGCTATCAACATGTCCCCACCTGACCAGGGACATCCACCTGGCCTTTGGTGGTAAGAAACCCCTGCTGCTGCAAAGTCAAGGGCACAGACATGGCCTCTGGTGGCAGTACAGGCCAGGACCCCGTGATGATTTCAGGTGGCATCCCCGGCTACTCCCATCTGGCTGTTCCTCACTACCTTGGAGTCTCCAGTTCTGCCTTTCTTCATTGGGCCCACATCCTTCTGTTTCTCTTTCTCTTCCATTTCTCCACTACTTACTTGCTCCTCTTAATGGCGTCCAGGGTCTCTGAGTGTCTGGGTCATTTCAGGAGTGGTCTCGGGAGTGCTATGCCCTGCTTGTGTGTTATAGAGCTGGGCAGGGGTCATCTTAGGCATGGTCTTGTTCCTGGCTGTCGTCTCGGGCTTCAGTCTGGTATGTTAGGCTGCTAACCAATCAGACATTCATAGGTCAGAACACTGAGGGTAGACATAGCCTCTCTCTTCTCTGTCACCTACTGACACATGTGACACACAGAAGCCACACCTGTAATGCCTCTAGGGTCAGTTCTCCCTACTTCTCATCCAGTTAGTGACCTCCTCTGTAATGCGTTCACAGGATTGGAGAAAGGGAGATGTCGTCGTGCGTATTCAATTGTTGAGGCCAGAAGTCAGTCTTGAGTGTCAATCTTCTGACCCATTTTGGTTTTTTGAGACAAGATCTTTCACCAGGATCTGGGCTCATTCATAAAAACGTACTGCCTAGGAATGCAAAGGTGAAAGGTGACAGAGGAATTCAAGCAGAAAAGGACTTCCATGGCAGAGGGAGGAGGGAACCCAGAGTTTCCTTCCACCAAACACCCAACCCTAAAGACAGCAGTTGGGATGCGTTAGCTCCTCCTAGTGAACTAAGCATGCTCGCTTTAATGAGATCCATTAAGACCTATTTCATTAGAGAGTCACATTTGTAGGTACCCGGGGTAAGAACTTCACAACCGCTATGGGGAAACACAATTTAACTCCCAACGCAGTGTGTTAATTAGTTAGGAGCGTAAGAATCTTGTCTCCAAATAACACCTTGGCCCCTGAAGTCATTCACTATGAGGGGAAAAGAAAAACCACTCTGGGAAGCAACGTTGGCTGAGGTGACAAGATGAATCCGGAGTTCTTTAAGATAGTTAACGTGTGTCACTTTGAGACATATGGATTGACAGTTGAGGAAGAAGACAAAGTGAGTGTGAGAAAAAAACAAGAGTTGAGTAATGGAGCCCCGCATGCGTGCCTCGGGGCAGAGTCCTGGCTGGCAGCCACTGCTCCTCTACCCTGGGCAGCTGTTCTCTCCACTGGCCCCTCCAGAGCCACTCGCCTGCCTTGGGTTCCACATTTGTGTTAGCTGCCAGTGTCCACACAATCCTCCTTTCCCTCTCCCTTTATCCCCTCTGTCTCTCTTTCTGTGTGTATGTCTCTCTGTCTGTCTCTGTCTCTCTTTCTGTGTGTATGTCTGTCTGTCTGCTTCTGTCTCTCTGTGTGTATGTCTCTCTGTCTCTGTCTCACTCTGTCTCTGTCTTTCTGTGTGTATGTCTCTCTGACTCTGTCTCTCTCTGTCTCTATCTCTGTCTGTCTCTTTCTCTTTCTGTGTGTATGTCTCTCTGTCTCTGCTTCTGTCTCTCTGTCTCTCTGTGTGTATGTCTCTCTGTCTCTGTCTGTCTGTCTCTCTCTTTCTCTGTCTCTCTGGGAAGCTGTTTCCCAAAGAATATTCACCTTTCATATTTTTATCATTCCTCTCTGTCTGCCTCAGTTTACCCTTTAAAGGTAACACGTGAATTGAGAAGGGAATGGCCTTGTGGGCAATCCATCATGACCTCATGAGTCCCCCGTATGTGTCCTCAGGAAGATGACCTTCTGAGGAACCTTTGAAAGGTGGAGTCTCATTGGAGAAAGTGAGCTGTTGGGGCTGGCCCTTCAGGTTTTAGGTACAGCCCCCTTGCCTGCTCCACCTCCAACTCCCGACTGTTGCTGTGGTGCGAGCAGCTGCCTCCTGCCCTGGCTAGCATGCCTTTCACCGTGATGGGTTGTACTCTCACCAACCATAATCAAAATAAACCCTTCCTCTCTTGGGTAGATTCTTACCAAGTATTGGGTCACAGCTGTGAGAATGGTAACTAGTACACTGTAAAAGTGTGCTATTAGTTACAATTCTGTAGCGGGTACTGCTCTCCTGAAGCTCACATTGATGGGCAGGGAAATGCACAGCAAGTGAGGAGAGAATAGATCTAAGGGGGCGGGGTATAGTGAAGCGGTATGCAAATGAGGACAGGGTGAGCCGCAGAGAATGACTGGATATTGGCCAGAGGAGGTTTTCTCGGGGGAGGGGATGCATGAGCTGAGGAGTGAGTCACAGAAAGAAGCCAGATACCCGGGAATCTGAGGGAAAGATGCTAGAGCAAGTGCAAGGCCCATGTGGCAGGAACTGGAAGAAGCTTTACACACTCGGGGAGCAGAATGGAGTTTGTATGGGCTGCGGGACAGCAGGGGATGTTGGGGGAGGAGGTGTAGAATGAGGTTTAGTTCTGGTAGACTGCGGTAATAACCGTGGATTTTACTTTACGATCAATGAGAAGCTAGTTGTATGAGTTGATTTCCATTTTATATCCAAGGTCACAAAACTATCGGATGAGAAGTGAAATATCACACGGTGATGTCACCGCAGAGCCCTGTTCTCAACTGTGCACCCAGCTGGCTTCACGTAGGATTAGAAAGCTGGAGCCCCATCTCCTTTGTTCACAGAGCTTCCAGGACAGTGGTTCTCAGCCCGAAGCAATCCTATCCCCCCAGGTTACACTTGGCAAAGTCTGAAGCTGTTTTTGATTAGAACCGTTTTTTTGAGCAGAGTACCCTACTGCCAATCAGTAGGGAGAAAGCAGGAGCTTTGTTGACTAGCCCATAGTGAACAGGAAAATCACACAGCAACGAACTGTCTGCTCTGAGGAATCCTTATTAGAGCTGCAAATACGGGGAGCAACCTTGTAACTTATCTATACAGACAAGGACTCTGTCTAACTTCCTCAACGTGCGTCCTCAGCTTGGGAGAGCTTCTTCAAACAGGTGTTACCCTCGGCAAGCATCACAGGCGCCCCTGAGACACAGCCTCCCATCCAGTTTACCACAAAGCCAGGCAGATTTCAGCATCATGGGTGGCCCAGGAAGTTGGTTAGAAGTATGGAGACTATGGGTTTACTTAGGCTCGCCCCTTTTAGAGACCGTGGCTGTGCTTCCTGGCACCTGAGTGCCAGGCAGCAGATGAAATATGTCAAGCCATCCCTGGAAGAAGATGATGGAGGTTGCCTGGATCCAGTCAAGACTAGATGTTGCCGCTGCCCCTTAAACACCATCTTATGACATTTGCACATGTGCAGACAGTGTCTACGATAACTGAACAATCGTGGGGACGAGGGGCTTTTCAATGACTGTGGATTCGCAGATGAGTTCACACGCCCTCCTGATAGACACAAGATCAGACCGCACATCACAGTGTCTACTGAGTGACAACTCCCCTCTCACAAAATATTGACTGGTTTAGGGGGCTGACATATGCACATGTGCTTTCTCTTTTGAACCCTGTAGCTGACTATCTATCACTGGAACTTTACAAATGGCCCATCGCACGCACTAAAATGAATTGGGCGCTCGCCGTGTGCCACACACTCTCAGTACATCCGTACATCATCATCTTGAGCCATCCCGTCTTCATCTGGGTTCCTTCGAAAGCAAACCTCAAAGCAAACGCTCAGGAGGTGTAGCTAACTGCGTTGGGAGGTGACTGAAGCCAGGAGGCAGAGAAAGAAAAGTCTATTAAGTTACACTGGTTCACCGCTTACGAAACTTGGGACTCCAGTTCCTTGAAGCTTCTGGAAGACCCTACACTGAGCACTGCTCAGGTTTGTCTGTCCAGGGAGAGGAAGCTTTGACCCTCCTTGATGTGCTCCCAGGATACGCACTCTGGCATGGATAATCTTCACTATTAGAATGTAGGAGACAAACCTGTGGGTAGCTCTGAGGGCACTAAGCAGGGCAGACCTGCCTGGAACGTGGGTGGTTCCCTCTCTCAGGCTGAGGTTCCAGACAGTATAAATGGGAAGAAGGAAGAAGCCAGACAAAGTCATACATTCCCCTTTCTCTGCTTTCTCATCAGCCAAGATGTGACGTGCTGACACTGACATGCCTTCCCCTCGGGCAGACTGTGTCACTTCAAACTGTGAGACAAAGGTCTTCCTCCTTTACAGCGCCTCTTGCCAGGTGTTCAGTGCAAGCGACAGGTGACTAACACAAACTCTCAGGCATTTCCTTCCTTCCTGCAGAGGCTCACAGCAGAGGAGGCTCACAGCAGAGGAGGCTCACCACAGAGGAGGCTCACCACAGAGGAGGCTGGCAGCAGAGGAGGCTCACAGCAAAAGAGGCTCACCACAGAGGAGGCTCACAGCAGAGGAGGCTCACCACAGAGGAGGCTCACAGCAGAGGAGGCTCACCACAGAGGAGGCTCACAGCAGAGGAGGCTGGCAGCAGAGGAGGCTCACTGCAGAGGAGGCTCACAGCAGAGGAGGCTCACCGCAGAGGAGGCTCACAGCAGAGGAGGCTCACAGCAGAGGAGGCTCACTGCAGAGGAGGCTCACAGCAGAGGAGGCTCACTGCAGAGGAGGCTCACTGCAGAGGAGGCTCACCACAGAGGAGGCTCACAGCAGAGGAGGCTCACAGCAGAGGAGGCTCACTGCAGAGGAGGCTCACCACAGAGGAGGCTCACAGCAGAGGAGGCTCACCGCAGAGGAGGCTCACCACAGAGGAGGCTCACAGCAGAGGAGGCTCACCGCAGAGGAGGCTCACCGCAGAGGAGGCTCACAGCAGAGGAGGCTCACAGCAGAGGAGGCTCACAGCAGAGGTGGCTCGCAGCAGAGGTGGCTCGCAGCAGAGGAGGCTCACTGCAGAGGAGGCTCGCAGCAGAGGAGGCTCACCACAGAGGAGGCTCACCACAGAGGAGGCTCACAGCAGCACAGCTCTGCAGTCAAGGAGTTGGAGGCTCCCAGTGCGATGGGCCTGGTTCCTCCTGGACTGGGAGGAAGACTCTACCCAAGCCTCTCTCCTGGCTTTTACGAGTTTCTGGATATCTCTGGCACCCTTTGGCTTGTAGATCTAATCTGGCCTAATCTTCACATGACATTCCTTTCCCTGTGTGTTTGTCTCTTTGTCCAAATGTCCCCTTTTATAATACTTTTATTTTTTTACTTATCTATTTATTTTGGTTTTCAATACAGGGTTCCTCTGTATAATAGCCTGGAACTCACTACGTAGACCAGGTTGGCCTCAAACTCACAGATCTGCTTGCCTCTGCCTCCCGAGTGCTTGGATTAAAAGCATCTACCAGCAGCAGCCAACTAATGTCTTTATTTTTACTTTTATGTGTATGTCTGAGGCGAGTGGGACGTGTACATGTGAGTGCAGGTGTCAGCAGAGGCCGCAAGAGGGCGTCACATGCTCTGGAGCTGGTTTACAGGCAGTTGGGAGTCAGCTGTCATGGATGCTAGGGAAACAAACTCAGGTCTTCTGCAAGAGCAGCGTGAACCCTTAACTGCTAAGCCATCTCTACAGCCCTGAATGTTCCTCTTTATAAAATCACTGTATGGGCTAGGGTTAGGCCTTGTCTTAACTAATGATGTCCACAGTTCCAGGGATAAGGGGGTTCCCCGAGAACTTTGACCCATCATGCCCACGAGGAGATCAGCTGTCCCTCTCGGTGCCTTTCTCAGTGCTGTTTACATCGTTTGAGCTTGTCTGCTGCATCCTGAAATAGAGCCCATGAGCACGTGCACCGCCAACTGCTTTGGGTGGCTCTTACCCTCCAGTGACAATGTGACTGAATGATAGATCCAGAGGGCAGAGAGGGCTGTAAGGGATAGATGGAGACCTAGAAAAGCCACCAAGCAGCGGATGTGTGTCCTGTGGGTCCATCTCACTGAGTCCTTAATCACTGAGCTGCAATCATCAAACGCCATAAAGAAAGTATGGCAGGAATAAAGAGCTGCCAGGACTCCTTCCAAAGTCACAAACACACGCAACGAACAGTCGGGGTTTATAAAGAACAAATTATGCCAGCCACACTTGATTGTGCCTTTGAGGGAACTAAGAAATTAAGGAACGTGAAGGATGGGGGGAGATGCTATACATCTTGATTTTAATACAGCAATTGATATATTGTCTCATGGAATTGTCCCTGCAAAATTAATTCAAATTGGCTTGGTGAGGAAAACTATCCCTGGGGTTGGAAACCAGTAGAAGAGGAACAAATAATGATTAAAAGAGACCGCCCAGACCCATGGCCCTTGGGAGAGACCAGAGAAGGAACAAGGACAGGGTAGGGGGAGGGACAGGAGAGAAGGTGGGGGAGGGGATAGGCGAGAGGGTGGGGGGACAGGAGACAGGGTGAGGGAGGGAACAGGAGAGAGGGTGGAGAGGGGACAGGAGAGAGGGCAGGAGGAAGGCAGGAGAGAGGCAGACCTGGGCTCAGCTGTCAGTCAGAAATGTGCAGAAGTGTGGAAACAGGCCTGAGAAGCAGCTGTGCAGGACACATAGTGGGTGTCATGTGAGTGTCACGTGGGTGTCCTGGGTGTCGCGTGGGTGTCACGTGGGTGTCATGGGCCTCATGCTTGTGAGTGACCTCAGCAGGAAGGGTTCTGTCCACCTCCATGCTTGGGCTTCTCAAATGTGTGACACTTGAAAAGGTGGCACTCTCTCCAGACTCACAAAGCCACAGCAGGCTCAGGAGATGGAAGTTGGCAGGGGCCTTCATGAAAGGGTTCTCTCTATCTGAAAATAAGAGGACTCTGAGGACTCTGACACCCAGAGGGCAAAGACAGCCCTGGCAACTCACTGGAAATGCAGATCCGTGGGCTTGGCATTCAGAGGTCCTGATGTTCACAGAGAATGTAGAGAAGGCCCAGCAGACACACTAGTAACAGGCTGACCAGAGGCCACTCCATTCTGGGGACTCCCTGGGAAACCTTGCCCCATGGAGTCACCCCCAACCCCTTCTTACACATTTCCCCATCTTCAGATAGTAATTGTGCTGTCTCAAGGCACCGTGCTACACGGGTGGCTATAGCTGTGTAAGTGGTGGTGGCTGTTCTGTCCTCACACACCTGTCTCCCTGCCCTGTCCCAGCAGCTCCTGTGGGCAGGCGCTTTCCCTGCATTCCAGATGCAGACAGCTTCTGCTCATCCTCCCCTGGATACCGGAAGAAGTTCCACTTACCAGCTGTCCCTCTGGCTTCTCGCCTGCAGGGCCTCCCATCCAACAAGACTCTCTAACTCCTTGTTCTGCACCAGCAGCCTCATGGGAACCGCAGCCCGGTGAGAGCCTTCAGTTACTTCAAGGCACCTCATATGCTTGTCAGAATTAACAGGACAGGTCTGTTTGCTATGCTGATTCCTCCCGCCTCCTGCTTTAAACCCTTAAAGAAATATGATGAAATAACTGGGGGAGACTGCACAGATCCTGTCCCAACCCCCACATGGAGTGAGTAGTCATTCCTTCAGGGGATGGGGGTAGACCTAGAAAGGGATTGCTGATCAAGGCTTAGCCATGCAACTGAAGCCACGCCTCCCATGCTCCCCACACAAGCAGAATCCGGTCACTTTGCACTAACAAGATCCACCCTTTTTGCAGAGACAAGATCTGTTCCCTGCACATACACAATTCACTCTCCTCAGACAACCAAGGTAGGCTAGGCCATTCGAGGCAGTGAAAGCTGACGCACATCCTCTCCATCAGACCTCTAGACATGATGGAGACAGCTACCTCATAAAGCATTTATTCAGCAACTGTGTTCAGAGTGCCCGCCATGCAGCAGCCGCTAAGTGCTGGAATTGAATTTATCTTCTGTATTAAAGCTCGGGAAAGATTGGAAGACCCCAACAGTGCAGCCTCCAGGTAAGCTTTTTATGCTTGAGCAGAATAAAAAGCACACTCTTTACCGTATTGCTAGTTATCATTCGTGGTCCTTTACCTGGGAGGAAAAAAAATAAGATCTCAGCCCTAGAGGACAAGGGGTCTGCAGCTTTGAGGTGATAAGCCTGCGGGGGCCAGTTGCCTCTTTGTCCTGAAGCCCTGGAATTCTTATTGTAGGAGACAGGAGTTACTTTTGTCTGTCTGGAGATTGAACCCATAACCTTGAGGATGCTGAGATACATAGTAACCTACCACTGAGCTACATCCTAAACATGCTGTTGCCGTTACTGTTTTAAGACAGACGCTCACTATGTAGCCCAGGACGACCTGGAATTGGCTACTAGCCCAAACTCACTGGAACTCACGATGCCCCTGCCTTGGCCCCTTGAGTGCTAGGATTACAGCTGTGCACCACCAGCCGTTGTTATGAAAGGTCAGCGTGAATCCATCTAGAACCCTTTAGAAACCGTTACCTGTAAAAGGTGTCTGCTCAATGGTCCCTTGCACCTGACCTTCCTCTTGGGAATTCCGCGCAATCACTGTTGTCTGTGAAGCATAAAGTCCAAGCCTTCATGCAGCTGGTTCTAGAGCTGAGAACCGGAGGGCGTGAGGAGCAACCACGTCTTTGATGCCTGGGTGTGTTCTTCAGGAATTGCATGCTCTGTTTGACCGCTCCTCACAAAGCAGCAGCGACCCAGAGGGCAAAGGCAGTTCCCGAAAGGAGTCGGTGACATAATGACCTTACAGAGATGGGCCACCTGCCTCATAGATCATCCTCACGGCACACAATAAAGAAACAAGGAAAATGATGAGAAAGAGGTCCCTCACTCTAGAGTCCAGTTGAAACTTCTCACAAGGTAAGACTCAAGAGTTGCAATGGCTCAGTGGTTAAGAGCACCAGTTGCTCCTCCAGAGGACACCAGGCTGGTCCTCGAGACCCACACTAGATGGCTATCTCCTCCCGTAACTCCAGATCTGGGGTATCTAACACACTATTCTAACCTCTAATAGCACGCACTTATGCTCACATATACACATAATTTTTTTTAAATTCTAACTCGGTAACAGCATTTATTTAAGGCCGCTCTCCCCTCCCAGTTGTAAGCCTGCTGTTGCCTAGGCTCTCACCAGAAACAAGAAAAGGAGAAGTCCTACAACCCTAGTGGCTCCTGGCTTTACCCTATCAGGTTACAATTCCTGCAAAACACTGCCAGAGTTACTCTTGTTTCTTACTGAAAAGGCAAAGAAAGGGGAGGGAGCTTCCTAGGCTCTTTGAGATAGAACACAAGGGTTATCAAAGCTGGTATCAGTCTTCTGCTAAGACCCTTAACTGTGAGCCTCTCTCGAGTCATCCACTCCCACACTCTGGGGTGTGCTATATCCTGTCCCTAAATGCCTTTCTATTTTCACCACCACCCCGCCCCCCAAGACCGTTGCAGACAACGCGCCCAGCTGTGCCGCTGCCCCATGCCCTGCCACTGTTAGCAAGGCTGTACAGGGAAGGAGGGTCACACAAGTAGCAGCCCCCAGACTCTGTTCCTTGACACCCCAGCACACGACCGTAAGTTCCTTCTGCCCTGAGCATCCTCCTGAGCAGCCCTACCATGGTCACTGACACAGGCTTTGCCCTTTTTAGAGCCTAACTGTTGGCGAGGCTAGTCTGGTTTTCTGCAAGACTTCCAACAGCTCCTTCTGCAAACAGCTTACCTCTGAGAAGTTTGCTTTCCCGTGTGTTCATCTTCATGCCAGATGATGACGCGTCTGTGTGTTTGAGATTCGTGTTAAGCAGCAGCAGGGCTTCACCGGCCAATGCTGGTTTTCTTTTTTGAGACAGGAGCTCATGTAGCCCAGGCTAGCTAGCCTCAAGCTACCCACATAACCGAGGACAACCTTGAACTCTTGATCACCCCACCCTTACCTCCTAGTCCAGTGTTTACAGGGACGCCCCACCGCAATTGTTCTTGCAACATTTGGGAGTAAACTCAGAGCTCCGTGCGTAAGAAGCAAAGCCTCTTCCGGCTCGGCCACGTGCCTGGCACAATGTTGGAAAGTTGCTAGAATGGCCATTAGGGTCAAGCTCATCTGAGGCTCTGGGACCCACTCTTGTCCTTCTGGGGACTTAGCCTCCAGCTGTTCAAGGTGAGCCTTAGGAACGGGGCTGTTCTTTGATAAGCACCAACCCACCCAGGTGAGAGGTGGTGAGATCACACAAAGCAAAGACGTAAAATACCTCCTTCCCTGTTAATGAGAGAGGAAGAAAAGCACGGCGAAAAGCACGGCACTGTAATTTTTTTAATCCTTGTCAGGCAGCACTGGAGGCTGTAGGAAGGCATTGAAAAGTCATCCAGGCAATGCCAGCATACCCCACACTCAAGAGACTGGGTGTCGCCGGGCAAGCAGCCTGAGGAAAGGAAGGACATGCTAAAGAGGGAAATTAAAGAAAAACTAGATTGTGGTAAGTGAGAAACGAAATCCCCGTTAGGCTGAGGGGTTCAGCAAGTCACAGCAACTATATGGTTCCAAAGATCCCTGGTCCTGTTGTTGCTGTGGTCACCTGTGCCAGCCCTTGGCCGATGCAAACAGAAGCGATCTACATGAGCCAGCGCTGGACTCCCATCTGGGAGCCAGTGGCAGCTAAATTAGAGTTTATAGCCATGATACGCCATAACCCCAGAGTGAGTGTGGCGGCTTGGCTAGTTTGTCCCCCATAGACTCGTGTGTTTAAATGCTCAGCCATACGGAGTGACACATGTGGCCTTATGGGAGGAGGTGTGTCTTCTTGGAGGAAGCCTGTCACTATGTAGGTGGGCTTTGAGGCCTCTCATGCTAAGGTTCCGCCCAGTGCAGAAGAGAGCCTCCTCCTGGCTGGCTGCCTGCAGAAGACAGTCCCTTTCTACTGCCTGCAGATCAAGGGGTAGAACTCAGTTCCTCCAGCACCATGTCTGATTGCACCCTGCCATGCTTCCTGCCGTGATGATAATGGACTGAACCTCTGAAACTGTAAGCCAGCCTCAATGAAATGTTTGCCTGTATAAGAGTTGTCATGCTGTCCATTCACAGGACAGCGAATCTCAAATACACTCCCACAAAAACCGGTTAGAAACCACAATGTGGCCCCCTCCAGTCTGAGAAACGTTAAACTGTGGGTTGGGTGCTATGCAGACCTGGGTTTGAACCCTAGCTCTGTTACTTCCTTATTAGATGATCTTGAACAAATAAGGTTTCTCTCTACTTCCTCTTCTTCCTCCTCCTCCCCCCTCTCCTCTTCCCCCCCCCTCCTCTTCCACCTCGATCCATCTCTCTGTGAATTTGTGTATGTGCATATGGAGGCCAGAGGTTGATGTCCAGTGTCTTCCTCAACCACCCACCACCTTATTTTTTGAGACAGACTCTCCTACTGAACTTGGAGCTCACTGATTCTGCTAGACTGGAAGACCAGCAGCCCCCAGATACTCTCTGCCTCTCGGACTGCAAGAATGTCAAAGCTCCCCCTGGCTTTTCAAGGTGGGTGCTGGGGTCAGGCCCCAAGACCTCATGCTTATTCGGCAAGTGGTCTAGCCACTGAGCCACTCAACCCACTTCCTCCTCTTTTAATTGACAGGATTAAAGAAATGATGCATCTTAAATGCCTGCCTCTCTGGGAAACTTTCTTCCTTCTGTCTTAATCTGTGAATTCCTAAAGTCCCTGAGGATTTTCCCCACCCCTAGGTTCTAGGCCATGAACCATTCCAGATGACATCACTGTATCTACCTCATGTCAAAATGAAGGCTGTCAGAGAGAGAGAGATAGATAGAGAGAGAGAGAGAGAGAGAGAGAGAGAGAGAGAGAGAGAGACGCACGCCGCACAGGCACCCGTATGTGCGCATGCCCACTGATCCATCAGCCCAGGCTACCAGCCCAGCCCACCCTTCAGTCAGCCTATCCTCTACAAAGCCCCACTCACCCTGCCCACTGAGGCCTGAGGGGAAAGAGGCTACTTGGCAGGGAGAGCTGGAAAAGGCTCCTCTGGCCATCCCCTGCACAGCAGGCTCATTCCTGCTGAATTCTCACCAGGCCTTAGCTCCTTTAAATCTTCGTGGTCCTGCCACCTACCTCACCTTGGAATCTGTGTAATGAGAATATGTGCCGTTGTTGCTTAAACTGGCTCGTCTTTGCGTTTCTGGATTTGCACCGGAAACCCGTAAAGGTCTGTTTAGTGTCTCGTCACCTCAGCAGGGTCAAGTTCATTCACCCATGATGAGTTACGCTGTTTCTTTACGTACTTTTCCTTCACTCCTAAGTGTGAGTTCGTGTTCATGTGTGAACTTGCATATTCTATGCAAACACACATGTGTCTCTCTGTGCAGAGGCCAGAGTTTCACGTCCATGGTCTTCCTTAATCTCTCCTCCTTGAGCCAGGGTCTCTTTCTGCAATGGGAGCTCATGAATTTGGCTAGACTGGCTGGCCAGTCGGCAGGTTCGGGAGAGCCTCCTGATACCACATGTTCACCGCGGCACCAGAGTTTTATTTAGGTGCTAGGGATCCGAACTCAGGTCTCCACTCTTGTACAGCAAGCGCTTTACCAACTGAGCCGTCTCTGGGCCCCCGAGTTAAACTGTATCTTGATTCTTGATTTTTCTCTCCATGCGTTTTCTTGGGCTTCTTCCCACCAGCTTCGATTACATTCCCCTCACTGAGGTTCCACTGTGCTGTGCCCCATCAAGGTCGGCATAAGGTGCCATGGAACAGGGGACAAGCTGTGCCTGCTGCTAACGGGTATGCAACAGGTCAGGGCTTTGAGACAACCTCTCTCTTTCTTCCAGGCTCCATGTGTCCTTGTCACACTTCCTCCATGAAGTGCTGCATCATGGTAGGACCTCCCTCCATCTCTCTAGTGGGTCAGAGCGGGTACCTGTGTGCTGAACACAGTGTCATACTAGTCTACAATGGCTGTACCCAACCACCTGCTTTCATCAGGCACCCTGGGTGCCTCTCATAAACTCGCTCGGTGGAAAACACAAAACTACCTCATAATACCTGGTGCTTGTCTCTTCCTGGTGGGCAAAAAATGTATGTGCCCAGACCCAAAACTGGAGGAAAATCTGGGAGCCACGACCTTTAGAGTTGTGGGGTGTCTTTAGCGTCCATGGAAGAAGCCTTTGTTTTGGTAAATTTTTTTTCCGTAGTTTGAAGATAATGAGGCAGGGTCTTGTGTAGCCTGGGTTAGCTCCAGACCTGGTAAGTAAGCAAGGCTGGCCTTAAGCTCTTGGCCCTTTCCTTCCTCCTCTCACGTGTTGGGATCAGGCATGCACCATCAAACCTAGCTTTCAAATGAGATGTTTACTGGAGCAGGAGCATTGGTTTTCTAAGACAGCATCTCCTATAGCCCAGGCTAGCCTCAAACTTGCCAAGTTACTGAGGACAGCCCCGATCTCCTCCTGCCTCCACTTCCCAGTGTTGGAATTATAGGCTGGCTTCCCCGTGAAACCTTAACAGTTATAGAGTAGGAAACAGGAAGCCAGGGCTGCCCCTGCTGAACTCTCTCCTCTCTCGGAAGCCCAACCCTCCCAGAGTGTACAGACTCTAGCAAGCCTCTCCCAGGAGATGTTTGTGTCTTGTTCTCTCGGATTTCATGTAAAATCCAGCCCCTGTCATGTAAAATCCTCGGGGCATTGTAAACAACATGTAAAAGTTACTGATCTCATTCAACTCTGAGGGTTTATGGAGGAGAAAATCGACACCCAGGAGGTGAGGCCACATGCAAACCCAGGCTCCTGGCTCACTAGCCTTCACTACTCACTCTCACTATCACTCACGGAGAGAGGCAGCCTCATGCAGAGTTCCAGGCAAGACACTCTCCTCTGGATTCTCTCCGCACAGCTCAGGATGCTGTGCGTGAAACAACAGCTGGGTGGAGCGAGTGTGGACGAGAAGCTGCAGGTGTCTGCGTGGATTGGAGACCAGACCTTTGACTCCCTGCACAGACTACCAGGGACAACAGAAACTCCGCTGTCAGTCTAATTGACAGCCTGTCATTATCCACTAGTTCTCTGCGATAACTGGAGGGGACAGAAATGAATGGAGCATAAAGGGGGTCTGGGAGATGGAGAGGTGTTGGGCTAAGCGTGCTGGGTGTGATCCCCTGCTAGTCACCCATTCCCTTTCCACCCCCGGGGTCCCATGTCTCTCAGTCGCCCAGAGGACAGTCAAGCAAACACCTGGACCAATAAATAGCCCTACAGATGCAAAGGCCTGAGGCAACCTGCTTGACAGGAGAAGGAAGGTGGGTTGGGGAGCAGAATGACGGATGCATTTGTTACTTTTGATATCACTCTGACAAAACGCCTGACAGAAGCAGCTTCAGTAGATAAAATGTGTCGTGGTGATGGAGTCATGGTTGAGGGAGCATCAGATGTCTGGTCACAGCACAGTAACAGACGAGAAGCCCGGGGCTCAGTCCAGTGCATATTTCTGCTGGTTAGTTTTATGCCGACTTGACACAAGCTAGAGTCATCTGAAAGAAGGGAGCCTCAACTGAGAAAACACCTCTGTAATATCAGCTGTATATAAGCCTACAGGACATTTTCTTAATTAGTGATGAATGTGGAGTAGGGCAGCCCCTTGGGGACAGTGCCGCCATCCCTGAGCTGCTGGTCCTGGATTCTATTTAAAAAAAAAAAAAAGAGTCAGGCTAAGCAAGCCATGGGGAGCAAGCCAGTAAGCAGCACTCCTCCATGGCCTCTGCGTCAGCTCCCGCCTCCAGATTCCTGCCCTGACTTCCTTCGATGATGGTCTACAATGTGGAAGTGTAAGCCAAATAAACCCTCTCCTGCCCAACTTGCTTTTGTGTTTCGTCCCAGCAAGAGTGACCCTAACTAAGAAAGTTCTCACTACTTTTCTGGTACTGTGACAAAACACCATGGTCAAACTTATATAAGTTCTGGAAACTGGACTCAGGTCCTCATGTTCACAAGGCAAGGGCTTTACCCACTGATCCATCTACAAGCCCACTAAGAGTGCGTATGGTGCCTGACCTCAGCCTTTACCATCTCTCTCCATGAGAAAGTTCCCAAGGCTATGCCAAGCAGATTGAATAATGCCAATTTATTCATATGGCCTAAATTGTTGAAGGGTAACCAGGAGGTGGGTGTCATGGGAGTTCTGTGTACTCACTGATGAGTAAGGATTGAACTCTTTGTGGAGGCAGGTCAGGCGTGTGTGTGTGTGTGTGTGTGTGTGTGTGTGTGTGTGTGTGTGTGTGTACAAGAAACCCCAGGTCCTTCACTACACCCACAGCCCCTGTCTCAGTCATTTCTTGTCGTGGATGCTAAATAAAGCAAGAACCAATGAAAAGACACAACAACCACTCACCACCAGCCCTGAGCCTGCACAATTCCCCTCCTTCCTCCGAAGATGAGCTCTGAGGGGATGGAATCCGGGTGTCACATCAGGGCTAAGAAGAGACTTGTTACCTCCCAGGAAACATATCAAAGTGCTTTCATCCTGCCCCCAGGAAATCTTTGTTGGGGAACAGGAAAGGGAGACAGTATGGGCACCTTCTCAGACGTACAATGACCTTGTGTGGCCTCACCTCCTCCAAGCAGACCTTCTGCCTAGCCAATTAGAGTCCCAGACTGGGTGAGGGACTCCGAAGCAAGCTGCGACTGTGCAGACCTCTCTGTTCCAAAGGACAACCACAATGGTGCACACCTGTAATGTTGGCACTCAGGGAGGGGGTGGGGGGTCAGGCAGGAGGATCACAAGTTCAAAGCTTGCCTGGGCTACATAGAAAAAAAAACTGCCTCAGAAAGACAAGGAGAGCGGCAGCACTGACGTTTGACGGGATCTATTTGTCCTCATGTTCTGGACAGAGTGGACCCAGCTTGCGGTCTCCTGATATCCTCCAAGCAGTGCCAAAGGCCGTGTGTGGAACTGGGATGAGGTTATCTCTGAGTTTCAGACCTCACATCCTCAGTGGCCTCTACTGAGCTTCTCCAGCGTGGGGTTCAGAGCGGGGCCTCATCGGTTGCTTATTTTGAACGTACCCTTTTACTGTAGAGGCCAGAGGAGGATGAAAACCAGAATCTTCTACACCCAGCTCAGCCTTTACCCACACCAAGCCAGCCACTCCCAGTCCTCAGGTCCTAAAGTCCCCTTGAACCCCATCCACCACACCATATTTCTTCTCTGGTGCAGAGACAGCTGTGGCAGTAGGTAGCTGTTTACTTGAGTCAAATAGAGGAGGAATCTACGCAGAATGTAAACTATCAAATTAAATCCCGCTCTTCAAATGCCACCGGATTCGCTCTGGGCCCTGGGAACGCCCCCCTCCTCTTGAGGAGCTAGGTGGCGCCGTCCTCATCTACCATCTATCTGAGCGTGGTCGCTGCTCCAAGTGGAGAGAGAAAACAGGAGAAGGTGTCAGCAGACGGGGGTTAGACTTCATCACCTCAAAGGAGGGCCTTTGGGAGGAGCCCCACACGGTGCTTTTAAAACAGGCTCGAAAAGAGCCTCATTTCCCAGAACCGGGGCATCAGAGAGGAAACAACTGCTTCAGGGCGTCTGGGTGGTTCAGGGTTAAATAATGTCCTTCAACACACTTAGAGGGTCGATTTGGAAGAAGGGCAGACCATTTCTCAGCACTGTAAACACGGAGTGAGTGAAGTGTATCTTTAAGCACACAGTCGGCAAACCATTCAGCAAGAAGGAACCCAGAGCACAGGTCACGAGCCCTTGCTACTCCACAGACGGCCCTCGCCTGGGAGAGCCTGGGACGGCTTTCGGATCCTCCTCCCTCCCACTCCGCTCCCCGCTGTGGAATGATAGGCAGAGAGTTTGCTTTTTAATGGCTCCGCTCCCTACACAGTAAACAGCTTCTCTGCCTATGCTCGGGTGGGGGATGGGAACACTTGTTGTCTTCAGTGCCGCCCCAAACACCACAGCCTACAGAGGGTTTGTGGGCCAGATAGGACAAGAGTAAGGTCATCCGTACCTTGGAAGAAGGGTGAAGGTGGGGAGGACCATTCTGGAAGTGCCCTCTAGGAGGCAGCAGAGGAGTATTATGGGGAGGCTCCACCTGGAGCCCTGGGCTGCTCTTGGCCCTGGGATCCTGGGGCTCAGAGCAGAAGGATTGCTGCTGAAGTATTGTCACTGTTTCACAGATAGGGAGGAAGGTGTAAAGTGTCTTGGGCCTGTGTCATGCCACATGACCTGTTGTCTTTCCTTCCCCGGGGCCCATTCATTTTCTTTCAGCTCTGGAAACGGAGTGAGACCCTCAGATTCTACACCCCACCCCATTCCATTCCCGCGATAAGAGTTCTTGTCTGACCCCAAAATACCTTCAACTTCTGCTCGCACGGTTGATAGAAATGGCCTTACTCACACCACAAGGAAGCACAGATCTCAAGTAATTCACCCCAAATATGAGCCTTAAACATGAGCGATCACCGAACACTTGGCCACGGTGTTCTGTGACAGCAATAGAGAAGTAACCAATAGAGAAGTCGTCAAGGACGTTGAGTCCACGGGAGTGAGCACACACGAGCTGGGTTCCCCTGGATCTCCGCCATTCTTTTGACTGTTGTTATTGTTAATCATATGTGCGATTGAACCAAGGCTTTGTGTAAGGGGGATTGACGTCCCTGGTCCTTGGCTTCTTTCTGGGGGACTAGATCAGCAGGCTACTGGACGAGGGTAGGGGTGAAGGGACAGTTCCACTTCTCCCGTGTCTAAGAAGAAAAAGGTGCCAGGAGTCCAGAGTGAAGCCATTCCTGGAGAGTAGAACCCAAGAGTCTGTCAGAGCCACTCACCGCTAACAGAACCTGTTGGGGAAGATGTAGTGGGAGACACAAAAGGACATCTCTTTCTGAACGGAAGAGAGTAGCCCACCTTGGCCTGGACTCTAAGTCAAGAGAGCTGCAAAAATCTCTTCTCTGTGGGCATTGGCTTCAAGTCAGAAAGTGTCTAGAAGGCTTTTCTCACCATGGAGGCCTAAGGGCCTGGTGGTAATTCAGCAGGCCTCACACGAGCTCTACATTGTGGGACTTGGGACCCTGGAGAACACTCACAGGTCCCAGGGGAGGTGATGGGATGTTCAGGGCCTCAGCCAAGGGACGAAACCTTCTTACCTGACCTCTTCATATCTCCATTGTCAATCATGAAATCATGCCCCAATTCGATTTTCACATCAATTGGAAAATCTGTGTTCTGTCTAATGGTTATAGCCAGTGTGTGTTAGTTATGAACCAAGTCTTTCCCAGAGCTGTTTGTTAACTAAATCTCGTCTCCCTTAAGGGATCCTTGGTATGTTTGTCACATCAAAAAGACATGAAGTCTATTTCCAAGAAGCAGGTCGTCGGGTTTTCTTATGGAGTCCAGGAGCCCAGCTCCTCATGACTTGGCTTTATCCTTTCTAGACTTAGGCACATCCTGAGCTGGGATGAACCAGTCTGAGTCAGTCTGTGTCTTGCAACCAGTGAAGACCAATTACAATACCCTAAGGGCAGGACACGGCTACAGAGACTTAACAGACCCAGATAAGGAAAGGGACAGGATGAAGAAGCTCTCCCTGGCAGATGCAGCCACAGGCCAAAAGCACCAAGACCAAAAGCACACGGGGGCCATGGCAAAGACACATGCACTGCTTTTCGTTTGTGGTCCCTCTCTGCGGACTGGAAGGCTTTGCTTGGGGCGAAGGCATGTAATCTCAAACAAGAGGCTGTGAGGGAACTATCTGGGGATCAGCCTGGAGAGGGAAGACTCTTCCCTGAGCCTGAGGAGGGATCACCCTGGGTAAGCAGTTGTCCTCAAAGGCCAAGCTTAAAACCAGGCCTGCTGGTTCCTGTAAGAAAGAGGGAAGTAAAAGGAGCTAGAAGAGGGAGGGGGGTGACGGGGGGTGGGGGAAGGGGGAGGGGAGAGAGAAAACAGTGGGAATGGAAGGAGCAGAGGGAAAGGGAAGACAGACCAATACTTCAAAGGGATAAAGGAGAGTGGGGAGAGGGGATAAACAGAGGAGGAGGAAGGGTGCAAAACAAGTTGGAGAGAGTAGGGGTGGAGACTCGAAGAAGGAAGCAGGAGAGAAAGGGAAAACAGGAGGGGGGAGAAAGAGACAGTTGGTGAAGCAGAATCTCAGCTGCCGAAATCTTGGGTGGAGGAAAAGCCCTCAAAAGGGGGGGCAGGGAGCTTGCTGAGGAGATGGTCCAGTGGTTAGAGCCCTGGACGCTGCTCCTGCAGAAGACTCGGGTTCAATTCCCAGAACCTGTGTGGAGGCTCACAACTGTCTATAACTCCAGTTCCAACGGATCCAACTCTGCCAGCATTAGGCAAACTCACTGTGCACAGACACACGGACAGACAGCTATAGCAACGTGCTTAAACTAATAAATAATTTTTCTTAAATGGGGAGGACAAAGTTGAAAGGACACTGAAGTCATTCCATCCAGTGCAGCCCTATGGACTTTGCACAGAGACGGGAGGAGACTGCACCGAGTCCAGCCCTCCATCTGCCCCGAAGTTTGACCCGTGGACATCAGAAGAATGTTCACGGGAGAGCTGCAGTAACTTGGAGTACTTGAGGTGGCGGAAACTAGCTTCCCGACACACAGAGCCAAACGACACAGGCTCTAAAATAAAATCCCAAGCATCTAAACAAGGCCATATGATCCCGTTGACCGCGACCTGGCTCCCCAGAGCTGCCAACCTGCCCTGAAGCTCCCAGCCTGGCTTCCAGAAAGCCCACACTCTGTGAGTCTGGTCAGCACCCAGTTACCTCCACAAGCCGGGTGGCCTGCTGTGCACACAGCTCTGCTGTTGGGAAAATAGAAAACGTTCCTATTTTCCTGCACAGGACCCGTCCCAGCCACCTCCTGGAAAGGACCAAAGGTCACTGAGGACAAAGTGGCAGCAAGGATATCGACTCCAGGTTCTGGCCACCACCCAGCCTGGGATCATCTGTCCATGACCTGAAGTGGCACCGTGTTGGGGAGTCACAGAACTCATCCACTCTCTGCACTTACCTTCAGCGTTCGGGAGGGGCCCTGAGGGATAGGCTCCGCCCACCCCAGAGGAGACCAGCGAGGGCAGCTGATCTATCTTCTCCTCCTTGAACTCCGAGCTACTGGGGCAGTGCCTGGCACGTGGTGGCTGTTCTGAGTCTGTCTCTTGAAGAAACGAATATGATGGGTGAGCTATTTTCATTCGTTGTTTAGAAAAGGGGTCTCCATCCCACGGGCAGGCACCAGTCCCTGACACTATTGATGATAGATACAGGAGTCCAGCATGGCTGTCCTCTGAGAGGCTCCACCCAGCAGCTGGCTCAAACAGTGGATGGGCTTGGGAACTCTCATGGAAGAAAAAGGGAAGGATTACAGCCCTAGTGGGATAGGAACTCCACAGGAAGACTAGAAGAGACAACTAACCTGGATCCCCTGGGAGTCTCAGAGACTAAACCACCAATCAAAGAACATACGCGGGCTGGTCCTAAGCCTCCCTGCTCATATGTAGCAGATGTGCAGCTTGGTCTCCATGTGGGTCCCAAACAACTGGAGCAGGGGCCGTCCCAAAAGCTGTTGCCTGTACGTGGGATATGTGCTTCTAGCTGGGCTGCCTTGTCTGGCCTCTGTGAGTGAGGATGTGCCTAGACTCACAGAGACTTGAAGTGCCAGGGTGGGGGATACCCAAGAGGAACCTCCACCTGGTCAGAGAGAAGGGGAGGGGGGAGGACTGTGGGAGGGAGGGACTGAGAGGGGGCAGTGAGTGGGATGTAAAGTTAACAATAATAATAATAATGTATTATTATTATTATTATTATTATTATTATTATTATTATTATTATTATTACCAGAAACAGGGTCTCTAGTTGCCTGGGTGAGACTTGAGCTGGCTGAGGCTGAGAATGAGCCTGCATTGCTGATCCTTCGGGGACTGTAGGCTTGTGTGCCTCCACCATTGTGTGCCAGCTTAGGTTGTACTGAGAGTCCAGCCCAGGCCTCAACATGCTGGGCCAGCAATCCAGCCCCAGGACCAAGCACACCTTTCTGTCCTAGCTAGAATTCTCCTGGCCCAGGCTACAGAAATGGATCGGTAGTTAAAAGCACTTACTGTCCTTGCAGAGGCTCTGAGCTCAGTTCCCAGCACCCCAGCTTGGTGGCTCACAGCCACCTGTAACTCCAGCCACAAGGATCTGATGCCCTCTTCTGGCCACTGTGGGCAACTGCACTCATGTGCCCATAACCACACACAGACATACACACGTACACAAAAGTAAAAAGAAAAGTAGGTCTTTTTAAAAATCACACTCTACTGACTCACAGCCCCAAATACTGTTTGTCTACATTAAAATATAGACAATAGGTAGAGGTGATACAGAACAAGTTAAGAAATTTATATTTTGTATTATGTATTTTTTTAATTCCCACGTGCTTTGAAATGTAATAGAGACTTTGTTTACATAGACAGGATAATGCCAGATAAGAAGGTAGCACAAACAACACCATTTAAAACATGCGTAGAATTCGACTGCAGCCTGCTTCGTGTTGGCATCCTCATCTTAAAACTGAGGTTAGGCATACTAGAAAAATAGCAATCAGAAGAGAATCTTTTAGGACAAAATGAAGCACAGCAAACTTCTGAGTCTTGAATCTTAACAGCATCTATTCACTATAGCCTTTATGGGGTGAAAATTAGATTACAGCAGTGACCAAATAATTGTTTACACAAAATATGACCTGGCAATCCAAACAGCAACAACAGAAAAACACAAAACAAAACAAAAAGATAAATAAATAGCATGATTTAGTCACAAATGATTTTCAGTATGACCTTGTCGCCCACATAAACGAGGTTTTTTTTTGTTTGTTTGTTTGTTTGTTTTGGGGTTTTTTTTTTTTTTTTTTGGTTCTTTTTTTCGGAGCTGGAGACCGAACCCAGGGCCTTGAGCTTCCTAGGCAAGCGCTCTACCACTGAGCTAAATCCCCAACCCCGACGAGTTTTAACCTAGTTCAATGTTCTGGCCGTGTCTTCACTAACAAAGTGTTTAACCCCCAAAGCAGTGCTTTAGTTCCCAGCACCAAGGTGGCAGCTGTAACTCCCGCGGGATCTGCTGCCCTCTTCTGGCATCCTCGGGTACTGCATGTGTGGGGTGCACAGACACACACAGCCACATACATGATAAAAAAAAAAGAATTAGGGGCTGGGGATTTAGCTCAGTGGTAGAGCGCTTGCCTAGGAAGCGCAAGGCCCTGGGTTCGGTCCCCAGCTCCGAAAAAAAGAACCAAAAAAAAAAAAAGAATTAATGAAACAATGACAAAGAATTGCATGCGTGTTAGTTCTCTTGCTGCCTGAAGAGACAAAGCCACCCCTCCAACATGGCGCTCCTGACTTACAAAGCACACCCATTGTCCGCTGTCTGTGGATTGTCTTTCTTTTGCTTTAACAAGAGTGAGCCCAAGGGTGTTTGCTAAAGCCTTCCCCATTTTTACAGGCTGTTTCATCCACATTCAGTTTTCTGGTCATTTGTTTTCATAACTCACATTTAGGGAGGTTTTTCTTTCTTACCCAATAATTATTCATTCATTCATTCATTCATTCATTCATTTATTTACTTATTTACTTGGGGTCAGCATATACTTTGTAGTTTCTACAATGTCTCAGGCCTTAGACATAAGGCACAGAGATGGGGTCACCATGCTTTCTGCCCTTCAATTCAGCCTAGAGGAAGCAAATCAGTGAACCAGACAGTAGCATTTCCTTGACATCAGCTCAGCCCCCTCCACACATCTGTGTTTCTGTAGGACTCTCTGAAGCCTTTCACTTAGCATGTACGGAAGCAGCATTTGCTCTTTAAATAAGTACCTTGTGGGAGGAGAGGTGCACACGTGCTGTGGCACACATGCAGGAATCAGAAGGCAACCTTTAAAAGCTGGCTCTGTCCTTCTGCCGACCCGAGGAATGAATTCAGGTTGTAGACTTGGCATGAACTTATACAAGTCGAGCCATCTCGCCAGCCCATCTTTTACCCTTTCTATGCCCAGATTGCAATGGCACCTGTCATGGCACCTGAAACCACTGTAACGAATGGAATCCACCCAGAGCACTCTGGGAGCAAGCTAACCAGCTCCTAGGAAGGGAATGATGGGTAGAGAAGAGCAGTCGTGACAGCTAGAGATGGTTCTAGGGATCATCTTGGGAGGGGAGGGGGATCATTGCACCACAGAGAAGGTAGAGAGTTCACTCCATCCAGCAGCATGGGTTTAGGAAGATGCTATTGTCTGGATGTTTTTACATCCTAAAATGTGTCCCATTGACCAAAGCAACGTAGGGAAATAAAGGACTGATTAGGCTCAGAGTTCCAGGTAATAGTCCACCATTGTGGGGAAACCAAGGCAGGAACACCTCATCCTCAGTCAGGAGCAGACAGAGTATATACAGAATCTCTGCTTCTTGCTCTCAGCTGGCTTTCGCCCATATCCAGTTCAGAATCTCCTGCCTAGGGAATGGTGCCACCAACAGTGAACTGGGTCTTCCCACACCCATCAAGCTAGTTTCTCAGGAACATGTTCATAGGACAGCCTGCTGTAAGAAGTTCCTCATTAAGACTCTCTCCCCAGGTTGAGTCTAACTGGCATTTAAAAGTAACCAAGACAATGTGTTACTGTCATAACTCCCAAAGGGTATCGCTTCTCGGCCTTTTGGCTAAGATCAAGTGTAGTAGGAGGAAAGGCCCAGGGAGACTCCTTCCAAATAGGATTTATATCCTTGCAAGAAAGCCGAAGGGCAACTGCTTCTTCCTTCTGTGGTGTGACAGACAGCCCAAAGGTTCCACTGGGAACCAGAAAGGGAAGTCCAGCTGCCATATCTGTGCAGCGCCTTGATCTCGAGCTTATCAGGCATCCGACCTGTGAGAAAGAAGCTTCTGCTGTTAGGAAACCACCTGGATACAGTATGTGGTGTAGCCGGTCTGAACACACCGAGAGCTTGTTTAATTAGAGAATATCACTGGGGACTGCAGCGGGAAAGATGTCTGGTATAGATCGTGTTACGGGGACAAGAACCGGAGGGAAGACATCTCACAGAGGCTCACATGCCAAGTTGTTCTTAAAATACCAGAAGGAGTTCAGCCACGAGGAAAGGACAGTGAAGGGCTGGACCCATGACTCGGTTGGTGAAATGCTTGCGTTACAAGCACAGGAAACTGACTTCCGTCCACAGAATGCATGTAAAATTAAAGTCAGTCTGCCAGGGGGTGCGTGTTTTGCCAGAGCCATGAACGCGGAGGTGGAACTGCCTGCGTGCCAGCCATCCCAAACTAATCACCAAGTTCAAAAATCAATGGGAAGATTTGTCTCAAAAAATAGGGTGAGTGGTTCATGAGAAATGACAACCAAGGTTGGCCTCTGGCCTCCATATGTGCCCACATACATGTACACATGAGCATGCTTATGTACACAAAGACAGTCAGACAGACAGACAGACAGAGAGATGGGATAGCCCAAAATGAGAAGAGTCCATGCTAATGCAAGAGCAAACATTGAGAAACTGAGTATAGCAAAGCCTGTAGACAGCATGAACAGTTATAAGTCACACACAGCATATGAGCCCCCGGGGTGCCTGCCCAAAATGATCATCATAATCTGATTTGGGAAAAACAGAAAAAGGAAATCTAGAAACAACACAAAGAGAGAATCTTTTACAGTGAAATCTAGCTACAAACAGGAACACTATATAGCACTGAAAAAGAGCGAATCAGAGCTGTGTGCAACAGCATGGAAATTTTTTAACATCAACTGACCAGAAAATAGCAGCGTTCACACAGTATGAGTCTGTTGCTAAATGTTTCAAAGCATGTGAAATAGAATGGATTTGGTGTGACTTTGGCAAAAGAATAAACAGTAAGAAACCTAGTGTGGCTGGAACCTGGAGTAGGGACAGGACACAGAGGTGCAGGCTTGGGTGCAGCCTGATGGCCATCGCAGAGTTTAGAGGTCACTACCTCTCAGTGGGGTGGGGGGACTGTCATAAGGTTTTGAGGACAGGATGAGCTCACTCAGCTAATGCATTTTCAAGTGTATGTGTGCTCCAGGATTATGTTCACATATGGTCTAGCTTCATTCTGTTACTGCGATTAAAGCTAGGAGTGATTGGACTTGTGCTTTCAGGTTATTGTCCATCATTGAAGGAAGTCAGGGCAGAACTCAGCATGAACTTGAAGCAGAAACCAAGGGCATATGCTGCTTTCTTCCTTGCTTACAGGTTCATGCTTAGGCAGCTTTCGTATGCATTTCCAGACCGCCTGCATAGGGAATAGTGCTGCCCACAGTGGGCCGGGCCCTCCGACTTCAGCTAACAATCAGCACACTCTCTCAAAGATATTTAACCCAGTACAGTGTAGCCTCAGCAATTCCTCAGCTGAGGCTTCTCCTGGACTGTGTCAAATTTATGGTTAGAGCTCACTAGGACAACATACTGTGGAATAAATTTATTGCTCGTGTGATTAAAAAGACACAGGAAGATTTTGAAATAGCACGTGCTAACACCTCCAGCCATGAAATATCCTCAGGGTGAAGGTCTCAGTTAATGATGGTGCTATATATTCACACTGCAGACAGCCTTCCTGATTGTTCTGAGATGCATCGGGGGTGACCCCCAGGCTGCTCTTCCAATCTCACCGGTGGCACAGCTGATGAGAGCTTGTCTCAGGAGTAAGAACTGTCAGCTTAGCCTTTTCTTTGTCCCTGACACTTCTAACCACAGGTGCCATCTTCAGTCTGTGACCTTCTATCTGTGGGGTCTTTAAGCCATATGCCCTTTGTTGGAGGTTAGGTCAGTCAACATTCGCTAAGTTCATCTCTGAGACTCAACACAGCACCCATAGGCTGCAACAGCTGTGGCTAGAGTGTGCACCCTACTGTCACTGCTCCATGTGCTTGGGTGGTTCTTGTGGGGGGAGATAGGAAGCCCGTGACGACTGCATTGGTAGAGTCACATAGGTGCTTCCCATTCTAGTTCTTCCGAAAGACTGGTCAACAATGCAGGTTACCTGGGCAGAACATATAATCAACATGTTCTCCAGCATGCCTACAAACATCTCCAGACATTCCACCACCCACAGACACACACAGCGTAACCACCTACACTATCCCACTTTTTTTTTTCAGGAAGTAGCATGAGCTGCTTCCCACCTACACTGGAGGGAAGTGTCTCTCCCTCAGAGAGACCAGGCAACAGGAGGAGGTCCCCATGGGCATCAGGAGCAGGTAGCATGGGCGTCAGAAGATCGTGCACAGAAGCCTGGTCTAAGGTTGACGAGACAGCCACAGGTGGCACAACATTGGCACCAATGTGCTTCTTGGTCCATGGGAGATTAGGTATTAGGCTATTCTGTTAATGGAGAGTCCCCGAAGGGGAAACCTACAGTAACCATAGAGGACCTGCTTCTGAAAAGTGTGGGGAACAGGCCAGGGAAGGGGCAAGGAGAGGGCATGAAAGACACCACAAAGAGGGTGACGTGTTGTTTGATATCATAGGGACAGCCAGTTAACTTGCCATGCTCTGTTAGAGAGATGAGCTGGAATGGCCTTCTGGAACGGCTGGCCCACCAATTTAAAGCTCTATTCAAATTCTAATTTTGCCTTCTCTGGAAAGTCTTCCTTCCCAGGAACCATGGTCCCCAGGGATCTTGTCATGAATTTCCAAAGCAGCTTACAGCAGATACTCAGAGCAGAGTCCAGGGAGGTTTGGTTTGAATGAGAAATGTCCCCCATAGGTTCACATGTTGGGACACTTGGTCCCCAGTTGGTGGCCCTGTTTGGGAAGATTATAAAACCTAGAGGAGTGGAGAGTGTCTGGATACACTGTGACCATCCAACTCCTACCTTCTGGTTGCTGCCAGTCCTTCCCACCACGATTAACAACATTTTCCCTGGAAATGTAAACTGAAATAAACCTTTTCTCCTTTGAGTTGCTTTTCTCAGGGTATTTTATCCCAGCAATAAAGAAGAGGAACTAAGACAATAATTTGATACAAAATTGTTTTGTTTGCATTTACAAAGAAACATTCGATTTATTTTTTTTATTTTGCCTTTAAATTAAGAACAGAACACCTAATTTTGTGATATTGGTGCTATGTAAAGTATATGCCCATTAAAGAACAAGAGAAAAAGGCATTATGAACACAGAGTAAAAGAAAATGAATAGGTGGAAAAGAAGTAGAAGGGAAGGGGAGAGGGAAGAGAAGGGAAAAGCAATTACATAAATAAAGATGGGAAACAAAGTGAGGTTGTTGGTGCATACGTGTTTGGAATAGCTGTGTCCTCTAGTGTACAGATCCTGGTATCATTCTGGAACACTCTTTTTCCTGATAACTTTCCTTGTCCTTGAGTCTACCCTATCTGATACTACTGTAGCCATTTCAATTTTGTTTTTCTTCCAATTGAGATGGAAATTACACAGCGTACCCCTATTGTATCAGTGTAGCTATTTCTAAGCATTTAGTGGGATTAAGATGTTCAGGTTGCTACACAGTGAATCGCTGAACTTTTCCATCTTGAAAACTGCAACTCTCTAAATATGAAATAACATCAGATCCATTCCTCCCTCTGGTGTTAAAGGATGTTCCGTGGCATAGCACACACTCTGTTTACCTTAGAGAATTAGAATTATATATTATTTGCCTTTCAAAGACTGGCTGGTCTCACTTAGCACAGTGCCCTTGATTTTCATCTATACCGTATATATATTCCAGAATTGTCTTCCTATTAAAGGCTGAGTAATATTTTGACATATGTTTGTTCATCTAACCAGTCTTCTAGGTAGTTTCTGTCTCTTGGTTGTTTTGAATAATGCTGTTTTATGAAAGTTTTCAAATACCACTTCAAAACCCTACCTTCAACACTTTTAGATATATCAACAGCACTGAATATATTGGACTATATTTGCTAATACTGCTTTTAGTTTTCTGAGAACCCACTTGATTATTTTCCATAGTGCTTGTAAATTGTATATCATTTTAATTACCTTGATTATTATCTAAACAATGAATCTTGCATTCTCTTAAATTGTTGTGTATCTTTACATTTAAAGTGTGTCTCTTACAAGACAACATATAACTGAAATTTTTATTTTGACTTTATTTTCCAGCCTGACAAACTCTGTCTTTTAATTGGTGAATTTAGACCATTTAGATGTAATGTAATTTAGTGTACTACAACTGACATAATGAAATTGTGCGTGTGTGTGTGTGTGTGTGTGTGTGTGTGTGTGTGTGTGTGTGTGTGTTGATACATGGACACTTGCAACCCCAGTTAGACTCAAACTTGCTATCTAGCTATAGATAGATTAGATAGATAGATAGATAGATAGATAGATAGATAGATAGATAGATAGATAGATAGATAGGTATGGGAAAACTCTGCGAATTAAAGTTGAAGTCCACCATGACTAGATATTCTCTGGGCTTGGCGCAATATGGAAGACTCCCTTTGTTAGCAGGTCTTCTCCTTCTCTGACCTTGTCTGGGGAATCCAAAACCCCTTACCTAAAGTATGTCATGTGGCTTGGTTACAGGATCAATTTCCTTTCTCATGATAAAACCTGTTCATCCAGCACCTAAGATTTCTGAAATGCTTCTCCATGCTAACAAAACATTCCAGGTACCCTAAGCCCCCAGCCAATGACCTTTGTCCATACTGGATAGCCCTACCCTCAGTCTTCCCAAAACCTCATAAGCCTTGAATCACCATAGTTAAAGTTGATCTGCCTACTGACAGCAGGCCCAAGGGTGGTCATTCACTGTACATATCCACAGGACTTCTGAACCCCATTTGATGTCTCTGCTCCCAGTGCTTTCCTGCATTGTTTTGGGGGATGGTGCATGAGAATGGGGAGACCCACAGAGAGATAGGTACTCTTTGTAAGTACAGCTCTTCAACACAGGAGAAGGAGTTAGAGACCTGTGGTTAAGTTTCAAACCCTGGGCAAGCAGCTGAAATGCCCATTTAACATATTGAAGTGTACCTGTGCCCCCAGATTCTCTCAGCACACCTCCATTACCCTGTCACATACCCCACCCCCTACACTAAACTTTCCAGCCCAGGGGCTAGGTTGCCCTTCCCCCAGAAGTTTTTCCCTAGCATAGTCAAGGCATTTTGGTTACCTATTCTCTGTCCTTTGCTCTGACTCTGTCTCTGCCTCCCACTCTCTCTCTGTGTCTCTCTCTGTCTCTCTCTCTGTCTCTCTCTGTCTCTCTCTGTCTCTCTCTGTCTCTCTCTGTCTCTCTCTGTCTCTCTCTGTCTCTCTCTGTCTCTCTCTCTGTGTGTGTCTCTCTCTGTCTCTCTCTGTCTCTCTCTGTCTCTCTCTGTCTCTCTCTGTCTCTGTCTCTCTCTGTCTCTGTCTCTCTCTGTCTCTGTCTCTCTCTGTCTCTGTCTCTCTCTGTCTCTCTCTGTCTCTCTCTCTCTGTCTCTCTCTCTCTGTGTGTCTCTCTCTGTCTCTCTCTGTCTCTCTCTGTCTCTCTCTGTCTCTCTCTCTCTCTCTCTCTCTCTCTCTCTCTCTCTCTCCTGTCTCCCTATCTACATGGTGACTTTCATGACCTGAGACTGGTGAACCCGCCTGAGAGCCATTCCCAGATAAACTTGCCTTTATATTTTAATTCAGCTTGAATAAGCTTATTACATCAGAGAATCCTATTACACGTGGCTTTATTATGTTTCTGAGATCACCAAGTGTCTATACTCAGTGGGACCCGATCCTTAGAGTAGACCAATCTCAGGGGATGTGTTCCCTGGTATATCGTCCTTCAAGTACTTGGGATACAGGCATATATGCCAGGCCTGGCAGTGAGGTTTATCATTTTATTACATTTTTATTCCCCTCTCGTTTGTCTGCCTTCCTTCCTTCCTTCCTTTCTTCCTTCCTTTCTTTCTTTTATTCTGTTCCCAGTTCCTGCCTTCTTTTTGCCTCATTTGAATATTATTTAGTATTACGCTACAATTTACCTTTTATTATTTTTTTTAGGCTACACCCCTAGTATTTTAATGGTTTTTCTGGAAAATAGAATAACCACATTAGTTTTTCACTCTACTTCGAGTTCCTAGTCTTCAACTTCAAGAAAAATGCACAAAGCCAAAATGATGGTTTTCAAATTATATCCAAGCATAAACAGAAGGGGAAGGGCAAAGCATACAGTTTATTTAACATTAACAAGTAGCACGGAGAGGAAATAAAATATGAGTGAGTCTTAACACCCATGTAATATTTCTGAAGGAATATTATATGCCACACAAGAAATCTTGGTGGTGACCAGTGTCAGGCCCAAAGGAACCCCCCCACCCCCACCCCACCCCCCACCTCCCACCCCCCACCCCCCACCCCCACCCCACCCCCCACCCTCTCAAGTCTGTAATGCACACCTTCTCCTAACCGTGCCATATAGCTGTCATTTAGTCATTTTTAGAACTGGCCCAGGAGCAGCAACGGTAGGAGGCAAGAGAAGGGGAGGAGTCAAATCGCACAAGTTTTTTGGGGGGAGGGGGGAGTCCCATTGCACAGTGAGTTTGTTGTGTGTTTATTTTTTTCGCTAAATGGATTACTTTTCCAAGCAATAATTCATATAAAGCTTTGTCACGTCTTATCCAAACTATCCCTTGAAAGGCCAATAGTGATGCAGTTAGAAAGTAGGCATCCTCACCACCTGCCCCAGGGACCTAGTGATGGCAGGACACACACCATTACTAGTTGCCAAGAAGCAACACATTTCCACTATCACCAGAATCTCATATCCTGCCCCTGCGTATGTGCTACATCCCCTTATTAAAGGTCAGTCCCTACTCTCCACACACTCTTCCTCCCTCACTCCACCCAGAGGCAGCCTCTGTATCCCCCTCCCCAATAAACCTCTCCAGTGAGATGTATTCGCATGGTAACTTTGCAGCATCCATCGCTTAGCTCATAACATAACTGGCTCAACAGTTAGCAGAGCTCACTGCTCTTGCAGAGAACCCTATGACCATAATTTGGTTCCCAACACCCACATCTAGCAGCTTCAGTCACCAGTGGACCTGGCATCCTCCTCAGCCTCCACCACATACACATAACTTTTTTTAAAAAGTGAATAAACCTTAAGCATACTTTAGAACTGCTCAAATAAGTAAAAATTCTGAAGCAACTGCTTTTTAGAAGGCTACTGAAACCAACGGGAATTATATATCAGTAGCTAAAGCAACTATTCGGACGAGTGAGATGGGGTTAAATTAAATGCCTCAGAATCTCCCAGAATGCCAAGTATATGCACACACAGGCACACACCATAGACATAGACTAAACTAGAAGAAGGAGGAGGAGGAGGAGGAGGAGGAAGAGGAAGAAGAGGAGGAGGAGGAGAAGGAGGGGGAGGGGGAGGAGGAGGAGGAGAAGGAGGAGGGGGAGGAGGAGGAGGAGAAGGAGGGAGAGGGGGAGGGAAAGGGGGAGGGGGAGAAGGAGGGGGAGGGGAGGGGGAGGCCAATAATGATGTCATAAGATAGATACATAGATACATGATAGATGTATACTTACGACTTGCATACATACATACAAATATACATAAATATATCTAATATAGATACAAAGATAGATACATAGATACATAGGTTGATTGATACTAGATAGACCTGTAAATAGATGATGCCTGTAGGAGACACAACTCTTCCAGGAAGAGGAGATTTAGACCCACATGGCTTTGTCATGTTCAAAAATCACAAAGTGCCTATGAGAAGTGGGAGCAGGCTGAAAGCAAACCAGTTTCTAAAGGATTCCCTTACTGGATCCATTGTCTCACCTAGACAGGCCTGGTGGGTAACATGGGGTAGAAAAAGACTCAGGTCACATCTTCACAGACAAAGAGAGACTCAAGGCCCAGGTAGTCACCAGACCAGGGCCACACCTCCAACCTTGCTTTTAGATGCTGTGTAGTCTAACACAGGCTTCCATGGTTGCAGAATCTATTCTTATAACTGTATGTGGCAAATAACAGGTCCCTTCTCCTCTCAGAACCTCAGTCTAAATGGGAAAAAGAAGCAGAGAGACATCTTTTGTCTGTGCAGGTGACTTTCAGGAGATGGTTTGAATCAAATTGTATTTTTAAAAACACTGCCTGTGCTCAAACACTTCAAATATTTTATTACTGGGTCTACAGTACATAACAAAGTAATTGTGTAATTAAGAGATAATGTCAGTGCCATGGAACAATGTTGACAAGATAATGGCCTCTCAAAACCACGCAAACAGCAGAGCAAGAGAACAGATTTATAGGTAGAAACACAGAAAAGCAAATAGCAGCAGGCCATGAAATTCTTTGTGGTCCACCTTGCTGTGTTTCTCTCTCAAAACCAGGTTTCCACATCGTCTTTCAAGTTCTGACCCACAGCATGTCCCTTGGACATTTGGAAATATCTGCATCAGGACTGAAGGCAGGGTCATCTGAAATAACTAGTCTTCAGGCTCAGATAAACTAAGGCACCCACACCGAAGCCTGGAGGTGCCAAAGTCACCGAGTTCAACCATTCTTCATGGTCATTCCTCATGGTGGTGACCAGAAACGAAAAGGCAAGACAAGGCCAGCCTTAGGGAAAATAGGCCCTGGGTGGCTGTTGAACTGTTGATGCCTGATTCCAGCCAAATTGCTTGACTTAGAACAAGTTTATTCTGAGAGAGGAAGGAGCTGGGGACAGGGAGGAGATGGCCCTGTGATCTTGAAACCTGAGGTCATTCCACACTGAGATGCAGAAGCTGTTGTTCAGAGCAGTGCCAAAGAATCCGGTTTGCCCTGGTGCCCTGGGGCGTCCTAGCAATAGGCCAGTCAGAGGGAAATACAACATGGTCATGAGAGAGGTACTAAGCCATGGGAAGAGAAAGAGGCAAGGCCAGACACTGGGGGAAATGACCTTGCATATCGAGTGCTCTAGGAACAGAAGAACTGGATTCAGCCAACAAGTTCATCTTGGAATAAATCACCAGTTTTCATTTCTGGGCTACACCTCCCTCCCTCTTCAAGTGACCCCAGCCAAGGGTACCGTCTATTAGTAAATACTGGACTGACCCGTGGCTGGCTGCTCCAGGGAGTGTCTCCTGACCCGTCGTACACAACACCCAAGAAAATGCCACATGACTTCACAATGCCAGTGATGAGCTTCAGGGTGTGACAGCCATGAAGAGTGGAAAGGGAAATTGTGGGATCGAGACACTCCTGACCCCACTGACTCTTGACTCAGGTGGATATGCCAGCTAGTGGAATCCCTGTGGAGCACAGAACCCAGGGGAGAAAGGGTGGGGGCTTTGGAGATGTGAGTTCGACCTCCCATACCTCCTTGCCTCTGTGGGACTCCCTCCACTGAGCACCCTGCCTCTCCCATAACATGGCTCAGTCTACGGGGTGACTTTTCCTCTTCCCACTGAGAAGCCTTGATTACTCTGAGCTGTTCATTACTCTGTCACATGGGCGTTTTTCCGTTCAGGTTAAGACTGACTTCCGGGTTAGACATCTTGAGAGGAGAGCCTGTCTTTACGAATTGAGTAGGAGATCACTAGATTGATACTCCATGGAGGGAAGGAGAGACAGAGAAGGATAGAGGGAGCGGGAACAAAGGAAGGAGAGAGAGGAAGAGAGGAAGGCGTGGAAGAAAGAGGGAAGAAAAGGGGTAGGAGAGAAGAAGGAAAATGGGAGAGGAAGGGAGGAACAGGAAGGGAGGGGAGAGAGAAGAAATAAAGGGAAGGAACGAAGGGAAGAAAGGGCAGGAAGAAGAATGGGAGGGAAGGATAATTAAAGGAAGCAGACAGTAGTTTTAAACTCCTCCCTTCCTGTGACGTCATAGAAGCCCCGCCCTGCTTGGTAAATGCTTTTATCCTGCCCACTCAGAAGCCAGAAGAAATACTAAGACTCAAACACCTCCCTTACGGGAGCTAAGACTATCAGTAATAGGAGTGGAAGGATATAATCTCTGCTTAGAAAAAAGAAATCCATCTCCCTCCAGTTACGAACCCAGATGTGCATGCAGCAAGGCACCAGCCAGCAGCCAGCGAGCTCTTCTGAAGCAAGGTGTCTGTCCCTCTCACAGACGAGGAGCACAGAAGAGTTCTGCTTCCAGATGCTTCCAAAGCAGAGTGCTTCCAAAATGGTACTCGGTTCCTCTAACGTAGTTTTTATCAAAACAATAGAATAAATGAAAGAGGCAGGAACCATGCTACCAAGCCCCTGTGGCTGTTCCTAGGTATGTGGTTTTGACAGGTGGCAATCACCAAATAATCCAACGTTCTTACTGGCTTTTCGGTTTCCTATGCATCCGAAAGCACTTTCCATGCTGCTACCCTGCCTCTCTCCCTAATTACCCCTTTAATGGTTGCTTAATATGCCATCAGGTTGATGGGCCATAATTTACTTAAGCATGCACCCTTTTTTTAGTATCTAACTTTCTAAAACATTAAACAGAAGACATACGTAGGCCTCCACGCAATGGTGAGGGCAGCGTCTTGGCACCATAAGCTGTCAGGAAGTGAGCAGGTCTGGGTGAGGGGTGGCTTGGGACTAGAGGCCATGAGAGTGGGCAGGACTGCAGAAGGGACACCTGCTCCAGCCCCAGGGACTGTCCTGTGTAACTGAGTGCCACCTCTGAAGAAGAAGCAGTGTGTAATCATGCTGGAGCACCAATAACAGTAATCATGACAGATACTGATTTTGAGCTGTGCACTAAACACTTTGGAGAACTGGTGTCTTGGGATTCTCTCAGTCGACAAATTAAACACCGCAATTAGTCCACTCTGAAGTTGACAGATAGAGGTCACATAGGTAGGAGGAGGTTCTTTCCCTGGAGAGGCTGCCTCCAGGGTCCTTAGACTTGACTCCCTCTCCTGACAGCTGTGATTCTCATCGTCCGTGGCCCATCATGGAGCCCGCACAGCCTCGTCTTAGAGCGAGGTGTCCAGAGCTCTGCAGGCCTCCTAGCTCACTCTTTTCTTATACTTTATTCTTCGTTATTTATGTGTGTGTGTGTGTGTGTGTGTCTAAATCTATAGGTGTGTTGTTGTAAAATTATAATAAATGGCGTTGGGCGCCATCTGTTGCTGTAAAATTATAAAAAATGAAATGCTGTCCTTTATCCCCATTAGGTCCTGCACCATAGTGCCCCAAGATATCTGGTAGATATCTTAATCTCAGTCAGCAAAGCCTCTTACCCGCTTTGCTCCATCCCATATCACATTGCCGATGGCCTTTCTCTGAGCCTGGCAGCAATCTCTCTACCCATCCAGTCCCCAAGGCAGGCTGCCACCATGCCAGAAATATACATCTCAATTCCGTGGCGGCTTAGTGTCCCAGCCACCATATACTTACTCTCTTAAACTTAATTCGCCACAAGAAAGAACACACAATACAATAACCTCTGATCCAATTGATAAGATATAATTGCCCACCTGAACATACAGAGCCCTGGACACATCCATCCCTTAAGAATATTCATAACAACCTGTAAATACACAGTGGAATCTTCACATCCACCTCCATGTTCTCTCGGCGGCTTCTTCCTCCAGTCTCCTTCCGTTCCAGTCTCCTCCTCTTCCCTCAAACTTTTCTCCTGCCCATCCTTCTGTCTCATCCAATGACAGGCCTCGTTCTGTCTTGTACCTGCCTTCACCTGTATGACATCCTACACATGTGTCTAAGTCTGTGTATGTATCTGTGTGTGCCTATGTGTGTGTGTACCTATGTGTGCCTAAGTCTGTGTGTGCCTATGTGATGTGAGTCTATGTGTGTGTGGGTACATGTGTCCGTGTATGTGTGTGTACACATGTGTGCACATGCCTATGTCTATCCTGTGTATTCGTGTGTGAGAATGTGCACATTTGAGTGTGGTGCTCTAGGAGACAGAAGGAGATATCAGCAGGTCCCCTAGTGGCGGGCTTACAGGGGTCTGTGGGTGCGGGGATTTGAGTCCAGGCTGTCTTCAAGAACAGCAAGTCTATTTAACCTCCGATTCATCTCTCCAATGCACGTGGAAGATCTCTGAGCCCTCCGCTTGCGGGCGTCTTGCAGACGGAGTTGAAGAGCGTACCTTGGTGAGTACCTAACTCCAGTGCTCAGGACGAGGGACATCAGATCTCACTCTGCGCTCTGAACTGGGACTTCCTCAGCTTCATGGCCTCCTCTCATTTATGTCTCTTGAGCCCCAATGGCCCGGTCTGTGAAATGGAGATAAAAAACACGCCTCTCAGGGTGCCGTCAGCACCCCAGATAATAGCACACTGCACATGTAGTGTTCAGTGATGTGGGGCTGCTCCTCTTATCTCAGCACACAGACGAGAGACTAACACTAAAAGGACACGTTCCGTCTGGTTAGAGACAAGCCCTCTTCTACCCAGGACAAGACAGAGGAAAGATGTGAGCGTGAGCTCCAGAGTCATGGCAGCAGATGTTGGTGGTAGTAATTGTGACAGTGCCAATGTGGGCACAGGTTCCCTTGTGACACTTCATCTCCCATCTTCAATATGAGGTAAGACTCTTACTGTTTCCACGTAAAGGATAAGGGATGTGGGGCTGGCCAGGTGGCCCAGCAGGTGAGGGTGCTTGCTGCCAACCCTGGTGACTTGAGTTTGAACCCAAAACCCACATGAGGGAAGGAGAGAATTGACTCCGGCAAGCTGTCCTCTGACCCACACACACATACTGTGGCATGGACACACACACATGTGCATACACACACACACACACACACAGACGCACACAAAGTCAAAGATTTTAATTTTTTACTTTTATTGATTTATTTTTTTAGTAAAATACAGGAGAAACTACAGCTGTCTGTCTTGCCTCTGCAGTCCTTGCTAGAAAGACAACATTAGACTGTACTGCATAACGGGGCCATTAGTCCCATGTTCCATGCTGGACAGAGTCCCTTGGAGAGCCATTTTTTCAGCTCCAAAAGGCTCAGGTGTGCCATATAGAGGAGAGGGCCTGTATTCATCTTATGTGAGGGATATAAACACATATAGCAGTGTGCGATCATATTTGATTATCTGCGACTATGGGCCCGGTTACACCAGTCACATTCAGTACTTAGCAAAGCACCTGGGGACGGGAAGCAATGTTCTCGGGGCCTTTACAGCGAAGTCCTGGTGTCGTTCTTGTCAGCAGGAGTCTGGGCAGTGGAATTTTTCTCTTCATTCTGTGTGGAGTGTCACAGACATTACCAGGGTGGGTGAGGGTGAACACACAACCAGGTCAGCTTAGATACTAATGTATATAAATTTAGGGCCCATCCTTTCACCCAGACTCAAGACTCAAAATATATTTATAAATACCTTTTTCATATAGCTAGGCTTATACTCTGACTAGATCATAACTAAAGATAACCCATTTATTTTAACCTACATTCTGCCGTGTGCCTGGTTACCTGGGCTCCGGTGCCATGCATCCACTGTCTGTCTCCTCACATCTTCTGGACTGATCTCCCACCTGACTCTATCCCAGAATCCTTTCTCCTCCTGGATGCTCCACCTCCCATTTCCTGCCTAAGTTGTAGGCCATGGGCTTGGGAATTGACAGGTGATGTCTCCATACAATGCACAGGATATTCTCTCTACAAACATGCCCTTCTTTACCAGAGAAGCTGCTGGTGTTTGGCTTACAGATGCTTCCTCCGAACATTACGCACTTCGCTGGGTGTTGGACACATGAAGGTAAGCTGAGACATGTCTACCGGGTCAGTCCGGGGGGTTTCCTGACTCGGTTTCCCCTTTGCGCTCCAGGCTCCACACGGACGTCAAGAACACTCCTTCGATTCCCACCCCGTGACCTTCTGTTCCTCTAGCTTGGCTCGCACTCTGCAATGGTGCAGCAGAATGTCTTAGTTCATCACACTTCCCTCTGCATCCCTTTCTGTTCTCCTTGTCCTCACCCAGAAGCCTGTTCAAGGTCATCCACGCTGAGATGATACGAGACGATGATCTTTGAAAGCGGTGAGCAAACCCTTGGCTTAGCAGTCCTTTAGTTTAACAGCGGTAAAACAGAACTTAAGTGCCCATGAGAAGCTCCGGTGTCAAACAGGCTGTTTTAGGGGCGACTGCTGGGAGGAGCCCCCATAGAGCCTCAAATGACAAATGGGTTTGATTTGCATTTGCTTTCTGGGTCAGTACACAGATGGCTTCCTCCTTCTCCACTCTGCCCACTGTATCCTTACTTGGCACGGCGGTGTCCTGTAGCCCAGTGACAGGATGTAGGGGGCAGAAGAGGGTTTGGACACTCAGGAACAACTCTCTGAAAAGCATGACCTCGGGACGAGAATTGCTGGTGCATTTTCAAGGTAGGGCAGCAAATAAAATACGGAGTTGGAAACAGAGAGGTCTCCAGAAAGGGCTGTGGGTTTCTAGGTGTCACCTGAAAACAGAGGTGGCCAGAGGAAGCATCCAGGGTCCAGACTCCTAGAATAATTCTCACCAGGTAGGACTAGGATGAGTTCCCAAACTCTGATATGATGGAAGGGGCGTGCGCATGTATGGGGCAGACTCCATGTTGCGTGCATACATTACAAGCCTACTGTGCAAAGAGCACTGGGAAAGGCCGTAGAGCAGGCAAGGTTACTAGACACTGATGTTGGGCATATTTTGGCAAAAAATTAAAAACAAAAAGATGGTCCTGTTCTTCAAGGTCCTTGTGGATTAGCTGAGTCTTGGAACAGAGGTAGATCCAGCAAAGAGCTGCAAGTGTTGTCTACAGAATGCCTTGTGGGCAACAAGACTCTACAGCACTGGCCAAAACGCCAGAATGGCCAGCATAGGTACTGTCCAAGAAAGAGTTCAGCAACTTCCCAGGTTCTGCAGGTAGGAAAGCAGACCCTAGTGGAGGGGTCCCTCAGCACTTCTAAAGCAAGAGTGAACACAGCTCGGAGGTCATCCCACCCCAGTTTCCCTAGGAAGGAAAGGAAAAGGCCATGGACATGACACCCATCTTCTGTGTTAGAGGAGGAAATCCTGTTGCGGAATTTACAGAGCAATTACCCTGCAAAGCCACAGAAAAACAGATGACCTGACAACCTAGAAATCATGTAATTTATCCAATTAAACATTTTTACACCACTGTAACCATGCAGGTTCACGTATTAGTAACCCGGAAGGTCTCCGTTCTAGACACTTGGAATTTTTCAGCTTTCTGCTCAAATGCATCTGTCTGTCTGTAATTATATCATCATCTGAGGCACGGTTGTGTAGGGTTTCATTTAACTCTGCATTTTTCGTTCTGTGGCCCATATGCCGCCCAGGGCGTGAGCAAGGTGTTTGGAAGCACACTGCCTTCAGTGAAGCCTTCTTTTACTCTTTCATTGTGTTACTCTCACTCTGGAAAGCCCTGTGCAAGTCCTCTTGGCCATGAAGACTTCCTCAGACACAGGACACAGTGGCTTCATGTTGCATACCTCGCCATGGCTGTGTATTACTTCAGCTTTCATCTAGTAGTGTGGTGGTTTGAATATGCTTGACCCCTGGGAAGTGGCACTATCGGAAGGTGTGGCCTTGTTGGAAGAAGTACGTCACTACGTAGGTGGGCTTTGAGGCTAGCGCTCAAGCTCCGCCCTGTGCAGAAGAGAGAGTCTCCCTCTGCCTGCCTTCGGAACAAGATGTCAGTCTATCAGCTCCTTCTCCAGCACCGTGTCTGTCTGGATGCCGCCATGCTTCCCACCGTGGTGATAATCGAGTGAACCCCTGGAACTGTAAGCCAGCCCCAACTAAATGTTGTCCTTTATAAAATTTGCCTTGGTCACGGTGTCTTTTCACAGAAATGGAACCCTAACTAAAACAGGTAGAGAACAAACGGAACTGCTCACAATGGGGTGTGTTTTCTCAGAACAATCAAGACAACACTTCACAAACGCACCTTATACAGACCATCCCCCCACTGAGCTCTCTTCCCAGGAGGTGCTACTGTGTGAGTCTCACAATAAAAATGAATGCCAATGAGCACACACATATACAGGCACCCACACACACGTGCACATACCCACACACAGTTACACACGTGTGTAAGTAAAAATAAAAGCTGAGGAATAAGCATGGCGATATTTTGGGCTTGGTGCATGAGATGGTTCCATGTGCAAAGCCATGAGCTGCCAAAGCTTAGGACCTAGGTTGATCTCCAGGACTCACATGGTGGAAAAAGAGAATCGACTCCTGAAAGTTGTCCTCTGAACTCCATGTATGAGCTATGGTGCCCAAATGTCCCTCTTGTTCCCCCCCACCTTGATACACACACACACACACTAAATAAGTAAGTAAATAAATAAATAAATAAATAAATAAATAAATAAATAAATGTAATAAAAATGTTGACAATATTTTAAGGTACAGTAATACAGAGAAACACATAAAATGTGTCTGGTGCCACTGATCCCCTTGTAACCACTATGCAGTCGCAAGGCAATATCATGCTGTGGGCTGCTGACTGCCCACAACTGCCACCCACGTGGGTATCACTGATCTGACACTTTTCCAATCATTCTTGGCAATGGTTAATACTGACAACTGGATAAGAAAGCAGAGAGGGTGAGCTGAGCACTGTCAGTCATCCCTCTCTGCTTCCTGACTGCAGCACCAATGTCGTCAGCTGCAGCAAACCCCTGCCACCAGGGACTTCACCACCAGGATACGTGCACTCTGGAACTATGCACCAAAGCAAGCCCTTCCCCCCTTAAGTTGCTTTGGCTGGGGAACTTATCAAGCATGGAGACAAATAACTAACGAAGTATCATAGCGAACACATGTGGTCACAGTAACATATACACAACAGGCATCAGGCTGAACATGCGTTAAACCACTTGTCTCTCTCTTTCAACATTATATTATCACTCTGTAGCCCCGCTGATACTCATAAAGCTGCTTCATTTTCTGTTTTTAAATTTTAGTGTGTGTGTGTGTGTGTGTGTGTGTGTGTGCAGTTCTCTCACAGGCCAGAAGAGGGCATCAGACCCCTTGGAGCTGGAGTTACAGGTGGTTGCAAGCTGCCCCAAGTGGATACTAGGAACCAACTCTTTTTTTTTTTTTTTTTTTGGTTCTTTTTTTCGGAGCTGGGGACCGAACCCAGGGCCTTGCGCTTCCTAGGCAAGCGCTCTACCACTGAGCTAAATCCCCAACCTCTAGGAACCAACTCTTGTCCTCCTCTGGAAGAGCATCATGTGCTCTCAAACACTGACTCACCTCTCCAGTTCCTTGTCGTGCTTTTAAAGAATAGTCTGGGGCAGGGGCTGGGGCAGGGGCTAGCACGGGGCTGGTCAGTGGCAGTGAAGCAACTCTGAGGTAGGAAATCAAACCTCCCACCGACCAGGATGGTTTCTGAGACAAAAAATTGAATGCAAGATGTTTGTTGCCTAGGGAAAAGGAGAAGATGCATGTGAAGGGAGTGAGCCAGTCCTGGTTAACACAGTGGGCAGTTGGGGCTCAGTCCCCTGGGAACCTCCGCCAGATAAAACAAGATTCCATTCCTTGAACACTCCCAACCATGAAAACTGAGTGTTCGCCAGGCTCCTTTGGATCTGTGGCGTGGAACTGATCCTGGCAGTGTGGGCTCGGGCTTCTGCTACGAGAGGATGGGAAAGGCCTGGGGCGTGCAGGAAGGAGCTGTCAGAACACATAAGAACAGAGGGTCAATAAAAAAGGATCAGCTGTCAGCAGCAGCTAGCAGTCTTGGGAGTGTCTTGGTTTAAATGAAAGATTAGATGTCACCCTAAGTATCAGCCACCGTCCTTCCCTGCAAAGAAAGAATTTATTGGAGGAGTCTAAGAATAGCCTCTAACCTGGAGGGTGGGGGCAGCAGAAAGGAAAAGAACCACATGAGAAACACTAAGAGACGCAGGTAAAAGCCGGTTGGAGATTAGCCGTTGAGGGAGCAGTAGACTGGGTCTTTATGTTTGTGGGTGCCAAGGCTGGCTGTGGGGTGGGGGTGGGGAGTGTGTCCAGAGAAGGAAGTCTAGACCTGGGTGCCAACTGCAGAGATACAGCAGAGGGCACAGATGGGGGCACCGTGTTTCTGCCTCAGTAGCCTAAGACAAGCGGTAACAGCTATCATGGAGGCTCAAGGCTTTAGTGGAGAAAGGAAGGTCAAGGTCGTGGGCAACAAAGCCCCCACCCGACCACCTGTGTCCTGCAGGCGTGAGAACACCTTGATATGCAGCCAGGTCTGCTATAGGGGAAGCTGCCATGCTCTTCCTTGGAGATGCATAAGGTAATCCCGGCACCTTGCTGGGACTGCTATAAACAGCTTCAGAAAGATCACTCTGACTTCCAGCCTTCAGGAGACATGGCCATGACTCAAAACAGCAAACGACCCGGCATCTTCCTTCCCGTAAACAACTACAGAAGTTTGGGAAGTTTGGCCTGTGGTTAATCTGTCCCTGGGTCCCCGAATTCTTGGGGGAGGCGGGCAGTTGCTGAATACTCCCATTGCGCCTCTGAGGAGAAAAAAATTAATTAGAGGAAAAACAATCACAGGCCACTTGGACCTGGGAGCCCTAATGAGAGATGATTGTAGATGCTGCTGAGTCAGGCCCTGGTGGCCCTGATTGCTGTTCACTCCATCTCTAGGGACCTGCTGTGCTGCTGAGTTTTAACCCTCTTCTCCCCAGCCACCTCTGCCTCTCCGTCCCCACACCTTGAGCTGCAGATTCCTTTCCTGTCTTGTTCCTCTTGCCAGAGTTGCTACAAACGTTGGAAACCTCCTAGCCTGACTTCGAGGTCTTCTTCCTGTCTGGAATAGCTATATTGATTGGCACTGTGTGTTTTCCTCTTTTATTTTCATTTATACAGGCTCAACAACATTCTGTGGTTCCCCGTGGCACACAGAATACAATCCACTCACTGTCCACCGGGTCCTGCTTTTCCACATCCGACTCTTCAACAGGTTACCCAAAACCCTCACATAGTTCTCCCTTCGAGATTTGTTTTCCTCACTCCAAAGATCTTTCCTTTCTTAACAAAACCATTCTCCCTGCTGGAAGCAGAAGAGACAGCAGTCCTGTGTTTGCCCAAAGCCCCAGCGCTTGCTGCATGAAGAGGGATCAGTATATCAGGTAAAGATGTGACCGCTTGTTGAAAGAGCAATGAAGCTGACTGGCGGGTCCTGCCCTGACGAGCCCCTGCATGAGCAGGTGCCCTCGTAGATGAGAGGTGGTTTAGAGAGGTCCTCGGAGGCCACACACAGTTTTTCTGAGGCAGATGTCAGTGTCTTGAGTAGTATTATCGCTCATTTCTCATGGATGCACGGATAGTCCAGAAGGGATGTTTAACAGGAAATGCCGTTTGTTACAGGAAGTGACTGCTGCTTCCTGGTGCGGGGGGAGGGGGATACCCATTAGCAGTGGGCATAAAGCAGCCAGATAGAGTTTTCAGGATGGGATCCCAACTCCACTGTAAATTCTCTGTGGGGATGGATCACTGCCTAACCTTTGGTACCTGCTGCATTTAAGTGTGGGACTGTGAAAGGCAGACTTGTTCCAGGTGAGCTAAGGATCAAAACCCCAGAAATACTGAAGAGACGGTAGGTAGGCGCTTCCCCGGGGAACCAGGCCCCTGTCACTAGTGGCTGTGCTCCTGTAGATTTGTGGCCATCAGTAAGGGCAACACCCCAAATCTCTCCACAGATAGAGGATGTTACTTGCTCAAGACAGATCTCCATTATAATGAGGTACCTAAAGGCCTGGAGGCTTAGCCAATAAACTCTCCATCCCAGACACTCCTCCCTGCAAAAGGTATTTAATCTCAGGCCCACCCAGAGAAGTGGGTACAGTTTTACTCATCAACTTTCTGCCATGACAATAAATGCCTTAAAACCATGGACTGTCTCTTTTCATCCAAATCTCCTGTGGAAAGCCACAGAGAAGGCCTTCTACACGAAGGCCTCTCTGTGCTCCCAACCAAGGCTGACACCAAGTTCAAGTCCAATCTCAAGCCAACTGCTGACAAGCCAAGGGACCAGCCAGAGCTTCCCCCCCCCCCCCCCCCCCCGCCACTCCCTCCTACCCCAGGCTAAATGTATGGGCTCTCATTCTCTTCTTAGATCTTCCGCATGGCTTCTAGCGGTGCCTGGATGTCTGGCAGCCTGAGAACCAGACAGCCCTGACCTTCTTGCAGGCCTGGGGAACCCCAAGCAGGGCTTTGGCTGTCCAGCACTTCAGACTGAGATTCCTCACATCCAGAGAGGTGTCCCACGGCTTCTCTACAGCTCAACACCGGTCCCGGTCAAAACTTTCCACATCCTGCCTTCCCCGAGCAGCCGAATCCTGTGGCCTGTGGCAGAGAGGACTGGGGACACAACTAATCCTACATTTAAGTACTTAGTGCTTAGGATTTCAATTTGTGAATAAGTGACCGCACCCCAGAAACATATCCCAGAAGGGAGCCATGAATGTGCACAAACACCCCTACATCTAAAGCCGTGGGGGAGGGGAGCATTCAATGATACTTCCCGGGGTGGAGGAGGGTGCTCACAAACCCAATCTATTCCATGACAACATCCACCTATTCTTTCTAGAACTCGAGCGGCTCTCAGGAGGATCTCTTAGTCATGTCATGTCCTCGTGCTTCCCGATGAGCCTGGTTAGTTCTCTCAGGATCACAAAATGTGATGGGTGATACTTGGGGGTATAGTCCAGGCATGGCACGCCCCCTTCCCCTGGCAGAACAAGAGCCACCTAGCCTCTGCCCAGAGAGGTCTCATCATTGCGGATCCAAGACCAGGGCTGCATCCAGCAGTCCAAGCATCACGGGGTCTTAAAAGCTCCAGACTGGGGACTGGGAAGACAGCTCAACTGGCAAAGTGATTGCTGCAGACATATGATCTCTAATCTCTGGCATCCTTGAGGAAAGCCAGACACAGTGGCTTGAGTCTGTAATTCCAGTGCTGGCGTGACTGAGACATGGGGACTCCTGGGGCTGCCTGGCCAATCAACTTACACCTGATTGATGAGCTTCAGGTCCCAGAGAGGGGCCCCATCTCAAAAAACAAGGTAAACAGCTCCTGAGGAATGATACCCAAGACTGACTGTGTTCCCCACACGCATGCACTCACATCCTGTCCTAGTTTGCTCTTAAATAGTTGCTGTGATAAACACCAGGACCAAAATCAACTCCAGCAGGAAAGAGCGTATTAATCTTATAGCTTGCAGTCCTTCATAAAGGGAAGTCGGGGCAGGAACTCAAGATAGGAGCCCAGATGTAGAAACTGAAGCAGAATCCATGAAGGAACGTTGTTCACTGGCTTGCTCCCCATGGCTTGCTCAGGTTGCTTTCTTAAACACCCCGGGCCACCTGTTCATGTGTGACAACACACCCACAGTGGACTGGGTCACCCTACATCAATCAAGAAAATGCTCCCACAAATATGGCCACAGGCCTGTCTGGTAGATGTGTTTTCTTGATATTCCTTCTTCCCAGATGATCCTAGCTTAGATTAACAACAACAGAAACCTACCTAGCAGGGCTGGGGATTTAGCTCAGTGGTAGAGCGCTTGCCTAACAAGCGAAAGGCCCTGGGTTCGGTCCCCAGCTCCGGAAAAAAAAAAAAAAAAGAAAGAAACCTACCTAGCAAACATACACTCTCACTTATGCACTTGCACACACATCAATATGTAAACACACACACACAAACACACATACATCAGAACTCGTAGAAGACTGTAGACCATCTCAATCACCCTCCTTGTTATACAAAGAGGAAATCTAGCCCAGAAAGGAGTGACCTTGTGCAGTTGAGAAAGCTGAGAGGGTCCCAAGTTCCCCAGACCCAGTTCTCCCTGGTCTTTACTACTCTTTTCTTGACCTTTTCAACCTCCTTTTGCTCATTATCTAGGTAGGCAGAGGCTCCCATGAGACCTTCACAGCCAGCAGAGTGACGATCCATGGGAGGCAAGAAGGCAGTTCAGTTCAACAGTAGCTGGTGTTGGTTCAAACTTCTGGAGCCTGACTCCGAGTGGTTTATTTTAGGCATGTTTAAGCACAGCACAATTTGGTGAGCATTATTCTGGTAATAATTAACTCTGTACCACATTCGCAACAAAGCATTTATAAATCTCCTTGAGGAACAAAGTAAGTTAAATAAAGATTAGACATGATGACATTGAAACTCTTTGTAAAGGCCATAAAGATGGATTCTATAGATGACTGAGAAAAATAAACTGGCAACAAGGATCTGGTAGAGAATCCAGTGTTGGAAAAGCCTTTAGCCCCACGGATAGCACAAAGGTCACCAGCCTATTAACCGTGTTCACTCCCAGCCTTCTGGATGGATACCAGGTGTTGCATTTCTTCCCTTGAAGGAACAACCACGCATGCTCAACCTTCTGGGTTCTCATAGTGCTTATCTGTGAGCACAAAGACCTCTGTGCCTCCTGCATCCCATCCCCACAACACTGTGAGTCAGGACTGTGTCTTTGAGTGAGTGAGTAGACTCTAAGGTATCATTCCTAATGCTTTTGAAAAAGAATCAACCCCAGGACCAGTAAGAAGCCTTAGTGGGTAAGGACATTTACCACCAAACCTTAAGACCCAAGTTCAATCTTCAGAGCCCACGTGACACATACACCAAAAAAATTGTCTCATAATAATTGTCCCTTGACCCTAATAGTACTTATATACACACACAGAGAGAGAGAGAGAGAGAGAGAGAGAGAGAGAGAGAGAGAGAGAGAGAGGAAGAGAAAGAGAGGGAGAGGGAGAGGGAGGGAAAGGGAGAGAGAGAGAAAAATAAAATGTAGAAGAAATTTAGAGGCATGAGCCCATAGCAAGTTAATGAGCGTGGGTTAGTGTTAAGGACTCTCCTATTCAGTCTTTCTTTTGCTTGGTTGACTTTAGTTTCTGTAGTTTGGTTGACTATAGTTGGAACTATAGTTTCACTGTCTTGATTTTAAGAACACTCTTCCTGGAGGGCCAATAGGAGGAGACTGGAAGCTCCTGTTTCCAGAAAATGCTGAAACAAATGTTTTCCAGACTTCTCCACCCTTGCTGTGGAGGTGGCATTCGAATACAGGGTTGAGGAATGTAGATTTTGCTGAATCCAGGCCTGCCCCTCTCCTCGCCCGTCTCCAGGGATGTGTAGACACTCCTGTGAGGCAAGTTTAGTGCGACCATGACAAAGCACCCCAACCTAGAGTCATCCCTCAACCCTTCTCGGTCTATTAAACAAGGAAAATGGATTTGAAATTGAGCACACTGTTGGGGCAGCCTTGGAAAATCATTTATTAATCAACATTGATTGCAGTTTTCGAAGGTATGAAATGGCCTATAGTATGAAGTTCCCCTATGAAGTGAAGAACCTGGGGCAAGCTGTCCCTGGAGGTAAATCCGTGGCTGAGATCCCAGGGGAGCGCTGATGCCTTACTTCTCCAGGGGCTGCATAGGTGGACTCTTCTCTGCTGGGCCCATCGGGAACCTGGAATACACACACACACACACACACACACACACACACACACAGAGTCACCTCCATTTCATGGTGAGTATGTGGAGGTCAGAAGGCCGCTTGCAGAATTGTTTCTTTCCTTCCACCATATAGGCAATAGAGGGCAGCAGGTGCTTTTATCTGCTGAGCTGTCCCACCAACCCTTTTCCTCCTATCACGAGGGAGTTGGACTAGATTAGCCATTCTCAACTGGGAGCAGATTCTCCCAGCTTCAGGAGTTCCCACAACACGGAGTATAACTGCACATAACGGGTTAAGCCATGGGTGCTGAATAAACTATGATATGTGCATCCCCGGGTTGAGAGAATCCTTCCCCTCAGAACACCAGGAGCAAACTCACTTAGAAGACACTGAGTCACTTAACCTTCCTTAGTCTTCCAGGATCCACACGTCTGTGACTCTGTACTTCTCGCTACTGTCTTTTCATAAGTATTTACATTGAGCATTTTACATTCCAGAGACTGTTCAATGAGCTATAGTCAATGGCCCAAGCCAAATACAGCTCCTACTCTCACAGAGTCTGTGTATTGGGGGAGAAAGATGGAAAAGGACCCCAGACACAATAGAGGTATGAACCTTACCATGAGGTAATGAACGCCATTGGGAAAGGCCACTCTGGTCCCACAGGTCAAAGCCCTCTTACCCATCCTCCATTTCAGACCTTTATATCTGTGAAGGAGAAATGTTCCACGTAAGCTCAGATATTTGAATGTTTGGTCCCATTTGGTAGCACTGTTTCGGGAGGTGGCATGGAATTGTTGGAGAAAGGGCTTCCCTGGGGTAGGCTTTACAAATTTACAATTTGCTCTCTCCTCTTCATGTTTGAAATGTGACCTTTAATTCCAGTCCACTTGCCTGCCTCACATCTCCCTCACTCATGTGAACTCACCCTCTGGAACCAGAGGCCAAAATAAACTCTTCCTTCCACAGGAGCCTTAGTCCTGGTCTTTCACCACAGCATCAGGCAGGAACTGACACACCGTCCATCCCTCTCCAATGTCCTTCAAGCCTGCTTTTCTCTTCATCCCCTGCCTTCCCTCTCTGCCTCCCCTCCCCTCTTCCTTTCTTACACCCAGGGCTGAGTCTAAATGGATGGTGTCTGGAGCTGATGCAATCTGAGGACTCCTTTTAAGGAAGAGAGTACAAGACTGTGAACACGAAGTGAAGTGAGGAGATAAACACCTTAAATAAGAAAAATCACGAAAAATTACAAGTTCTAAGAGGCTGACAAACACCACGAGTCTGTTACAAAACAGAAACAATAACGTGATATTTGTATTCATTACTTCTTGTCACACCTCCTTGAGCTAATTGAGGATTGTGCATGTTTCAGACTGGAAGAATCCCCACACGCTATCTACCTGCATCTATCACGAACCTTGACACTTCCCTCTGCCCTCAGGACTCTGGCGCCGGCTGCCACAAACACTGTTTGTGGACTGGTGTGATGTCTGCCGACATCTCTGTGTTACTTCACAGGGCTCAGGCATGGAGCACAGCAGGAGAAACCCTGGAAGCCATCCTGGCACCAGCAGTGCTCCAGTATGCAAATAGGTCATGAGACGTGACGCTGACACCACAGGCAGAGCGGTATCCTCCCCCACGGTGATGGGCTACCCCTCTTAAATGTGAGCTAAAATAAACCTTCCTTAAGCTGGGTCTATAAAATACTAAGTATTTTGTCCCAGCAGTGGTGTGCGCAGGTGTGGACAGTGAAATGGAGTGCCCACGCCCATGCATACAGTCACATCCCTACCCATGCGCTTGACCAGCTCAAGCGATACTGTGTGGGCGCCTGAAGATCACTCAGTGTGGCACAAAGGGGTGCAGGGAAAGCCACGCTGAGGGATGGGTTAACAGTTTGTAACTGATTGTAGTCGGGATATCATCTGTAGATATTTCAGAAACATCACAGAACCCTAGTGTGGTTTTGGGTGTCCTGGTAAAGCCAAGAACCCTGGAGCCCAAATAAACTCTTCTGTCACCTTCTCAGCAAACTCCCTCAGTCTTCCCCTACCTTCCCTTTCTCTGATGATCCTGGAGAGGGAACCGCCATTAGATGCTTGTGTCTATGTCTGCTGGAGCTGAGAGAACAAAGCACCATAGACAGCTGGCTGCTGGATGTTTGTCTTGCAAACCTAAAGGCTGTGCTCCTGCAGTCATAGCAATGACAGATCTGGTTCATCCCTAAGCTTCTGAAGGAAGGTGTGTCCGGTCCATACCTTGGTGACGGGTTATTTATCTGCTAGTGAAATGAGCCAATTCAAGCCAAATTAGAATATATTAACAGCAGGTTTATTGAGAATCTGCTTCTGGCCCCAAGGACTGAGGCTGTGAAGTCTTCATGGGGAGGCAGACCGGGAGAAAGAGAGATAAAGGACAGCAGGCAGAGAGAGAAGGAGAAGGAGGAGGAGGTGGAGGAGGAGGAGGAAGAGAGGTGGAGGAGGAAGAGGAAGAAGAGGAGGAGGAGGAAGAGTAGGAAGAGGAGGAGGAAGAAGAGGAGGAAGAAGAGGAGGAAGAAGAGGGGGGGGAGGAAGAGGAGGAGGAGGACGGGGAGGAGGGGGAGGAGGAGAGAGAAAGAGGGAGCAAAACATCTCAATTATACAGGAAGGAGCCTCTCAAGAGAAGGGCAGCCCAGTCCCTGGATGGAAAGTATAGGGTTGGAGGGAGGGTATTCGAGGGAGGGACTGAAGGATGCTGGGAGGACCTGGAGGCAGGGTCTGCTTTGATATGTAAATAGTCACCAAACTGTGGCCTTTGCCTCTTTCCTTTAAGTGTGTCTCAACATCCAAATTTTCCTTTTGTCACATGACAACTAGTTATATTGGATGGATTCCCGCCATAGTGGGTGTTGGGTTCCGGGTGGAAGCCGAGAAAACTCACTTCAGAGACAGAAGTTTAAACATGACAGCTTTAATCTCTGTGCATGCAGGGAGGCAGCCAGTTCAGGATCTGAACTGCATCCCGAAGGGAGATTTGTACAACATTTTCAAAGGATAGGAACACAAAGCCAGGGCGAGTGGGGTGGGCTGTTGCATTGACCAATAATATTTTGGCACAAGGGGTTAAACAAGGAAGATGAAGTTGGTGACTGGACTTTCTCCGGGTCACCTGGTTTCAGGGTCCTTGAGTCAGCGTTTATAGCCAGTTCCCCTGCTGGACTCTGACCTAAAATTTAGAATGATAAGGGGAACAAAGGGAGTGCAAGGAGCTCATAGTCAACTGAACCAAGGTACAGACCGGGAGTTCAGAAAGGGACAAAGGACCAGGCAAGCGGCCCAGACCAGCAGCACGTTAGTGACTTGCATGCCTTGGCTTAGATAACAGGATAAAGGCAACTTCCCTCTTTCTATCCTTTACTGGTTAAGAGACAAACATGAAACATCTGAAGAAGCAGGACAGGAGTTGGGTTCCGGTACCTGGCAACATGAATTTTTTGGACCCTGTCAGCAAGGTAGAACTTGTTCCTGAGATGTCTGGCCTCAGGAAACTGTCCGACAGCAGTGGCCCCATTTTAACCTCTGCGGAGACTCCTCCAATAAGGTCACGTTTTAAAGTACTAAGAATTGGGAGCCCAATATATCACTTAGGGGAGGCCACAGATTAGCCTGTAACCATGGAGAAATGCACTTCGGTGGTGGGTCTCTGCAGAAAGCAGGGAGACAGGGAGACTCGGGAGGCTCAGAGGGAGAGGAAACCACTATCGTGTTTACAGTTTGCACTTAGAAAAATTACCTCATTAGCTGTCTGTCTTCATCCACACCCAGCTGCAGCCACTAACTCAATCACGGACGATGTGTTTGGCATTCTTGGACAACGTAAATGGCACAGTTTTGAATCTGTTTTGATTTCTGGGGCTGTCTGGAGTGTCAAAATGATGGAAAGCCAAGACCATCTGGAACCCGAAGACAGACAGAGAATGTGGAACCTCTTCTGACTGTGCAGAGGGGATTGGGAGGAGTGGACCAGAGGACGGGAGCGATGGGACGGACGGGTGAAAAGCTTCCTATTCCAGAGTGCCCATCATGGCTGTCCATGGCCTGTGAAAGCTAAATCCTGGTGACGCCTCGGAATAAACCCAGGGAACTTCTCACCCCAGAAGGTGACCAGATAAACATACACTCAAGAAGTCACCCTGACTTCTGTCTCTACAGTTCCCTCCAGCTTCTCTCTGTGCACAACCCCAGCAGTGACCGTACTCAGGGTCAGCTAGACACAAGAACAGCATTGCTGCCTTTCACAAACTCACTCCCAGATGTCAGAATCCATCTCCTGTTCAGGAATGAAAATCATGGAAAAAAAAAAAACAGAGGTCACCCCTACCCCAGCTCCTCCTCCGTCCTGACCCCATCCGGATGCCTTCTCTGAAGGGGGGATCCCCAGCACCTCAAGACTCAAACCTGAAGCCTATGCTAGACTCCATTGGAAAGCCAGCTACAAGGAAAAGAACCCTTCCCAGGGTCCTCATAAGGCTCAATGCACTGAACCACGAAGCAGCTAAGTGCTACATAAATGTAAGCACTGGTAATATTCCAATCAAAGGGCAGCTGGGCAAGCCTCGAAACTCTAAATGACCATCATTACAGCAAATCTGTGAGAGGACCAGCCATGCCTCCTGCATAGACCTATGGCTCAGGTCGGTTTGTTTCTAGCTGTACGGTGAGACCCATCGGTGAAGCATAAGCTTGCCCGATGAGTAACAACCAGCATTTGAAAAAAAAAAAATTAAAGCAATGAAATGTCAGGACTCAGCACACATCCTGAGCTTGATGAAGCTTCTGTTTCTTCCGCATGCATGCGTGTGGGCGTGGGGACAGAATGCAGATACACATCCCCTTGCTAGAATGTGAGCCTGTTGCTATTAAATACGTGGATCCACCACAAGCCTGTCAATGCAGCTACGCTTGATGGCCAAGGTGTCAAGAGTAAGCTGAGGGACCTGGTGTGATACAGAGAGAGGGACAGACTCCACTCTCAGGAGCATTTTAAGACAAGGCATCTTCACGAGACCTGGGACTCTTCTTTAACCACGCTCCCTTGGTGATCTGCTCCATTTGATCCATTGAGCCCATTCTGGAGTAATTGTATAAGAGGAAGAAGTCCCTTGATAAGACTGTGTTCTAGGAAGGTTTAGTAGTGCAGGAAAGCAGTTGCTTCCTCTTAACCCAGGGACGGGAGCAATCAAGGGGAGACATATGAGTGTCTAGGGGAAGGGATGACATCTTTCTCCTATTTGTTGGAATGGATACGGCACCTGGCTAGCATTTGTACATCATGCTTGGTTGCACATTGCACTTACAGGATCCAGAGCTAGGATAAGGAAAGGTTGACTGCCTTCTCAGGTACAATGTCTATGGAATACAATTGTCCGATTGGGCAGGGGCAGCCCTTCCTGGAGAGAGGACCTGGACCAAGTGACACCTTGATATTACTTTCATTTTGTCTACTTCACGATTTCAGGAGCAACAGAGCCAAGCTTGAGGCTCGAAGACGGGTTATCTCAAACGCATCTGCTTTGGATTAGAATAGCACTTCTTAACGGGATCATGACTCATTAGTGGGTCGTGAACCAATTTAGCAGTTTATATAAACGAGATGAGGGCAAATAGAATGAAGAAGACCGTGGTACATCATGTATAATCAAGATGTTTGCTTACCAAGCACTGCAGAACAAAACTAAACGTACCTAAAACAAGCCGATGACTCCACTGTTTGCCACGGATCATCGAAGATGGCTCATCTCAGTCACGGCAACAGATGGGGTGGCTCACCTGGGGCAGCAGGATTCACTGCCAAGGAACTCATTCATATGGCTGGCAAATTGGTGTTTGCTGGTGGTGAGGAGCTAACGTGTTTCCCCAACTAGCCTTTCCACAGGGCCACACCGGGACTGCCAGAATACATCAGTTTAATCCTCAGAGGGAACATCCCAAGAGTCAACCCTTCTAAGAAGATGAGTTCCATTGTACACACAACTCATTCAATCCACATCCGCACCATGCTGGCCAGCGTCTCCCTGGCCGAACCAGGGTGGCAGAGAGCCACTAAGGACACAAACACAACAGGAAGTGACTCATGGGGGGTCCTCAAAAGTAAGCACTATTTCCTTTCTAAAAAAACGTTTTGGGGATTGGGGATTTAGCTCAGTGGTAGAGCGCTTGCCTAGGAAGCGCAAGGCCCTGGGTTCGGTCCCCAGCTCCGAAAAAAAGAACCAAAAAAAAAAAAAAAAAAAAAAAAAGTTTTGTATGGGTGCGTGTATATGAATGGTAGTTGAAAGTATATTCCTAATAGTGAATCGCAACTCAGAAAATTTAGGACAAGACTAGAAAGCTTTGTGTACGACAAATTGACTTTAATTAACTTTCCTTGATTTCTGCTTTCCTGACACCCAAGCCTACCATATCTGTTATTCTAATAATTTACTGCCTTTTATGTTCTGATTTGTTTTAATCTTTGTCTCGTGTGAGTTCTCCTGAGGGACTACTTCTATTCACACCAGATAAATAGGGCAATGAAAAAAATCAATAAGTCATTCTATTCCAGTCTATATTGGTTGTGGGTCTCCCCACTCTAGTGGGACATTGGCTGAGGGCAGTGGGGAACAGAGACATTGAGGAGGGGTTTCGGAAGCTCTGTGAGGACCTATAGTGAATGACCACATAGGGACCACTTGTTAGAGGGCAGGTCAACTTCACTTAGTGTGACTGAAGGCTTGTAAAGTTTGGGAAGACTGAGGGTAGGGCTATCCAGGATGGGCAAAGGTCATTGACTGGAGGCTTAGGGTAGCTGACATACCTCATTAGCATAGGGAAACATTTCCGAAATCTCAGATGCTGGCTGAATAGGTTTTGTAGGGAAAAAGGAAACTGACCCTAAAAATTAATTGAGGCTACGTGACATTCCTCCTATAGAGGCAAGTGTCAAGACTTAGAATCCCCCAGACAAGGTCAAAGAAGGAGAAAACCTGCTAACAAGCGAGTCTCTCACTTTGCTCCATGCCAGAGGTCTTTGGGTCATGGTGGACTTTGATCTTAATTAGCAGTTTTTCCCTACAGTTGGTGACTAAATGAGTTTATTCACCAATGAGTTATTTACAAGATCATGGGTGAACCATTTATCTTAATTACCAACAAGCCCACCAAGCTTGGGTGACTGCTTCCAAAAGCTTCATCACTGTGGTATCCTGCACAACTTTCAGACAGATACCATTCCAAATAGTCTTCATCATCCTGCTCCAGCAATTATTAATCATTTATATAAACTCATCTAGGAGGACATTTTGAGTCTGGTCAGTTCCTAAAATTTTATTTACTCTTACAAGTTTCATGAGCCTCTGGGTCTTGTAGGTTTCCTGAGCCTCCTGGGGCTTGTAGGTTTCCTGAGTCTCCTGGGTCTTGTACATTTCTCTAGCTTCCCAGGTCCTGTGTGCTGCCTCCTCCTTCTCCTCCCCTTCCCCCCTCCTCTTCCTTTTCTTGCTATTCCTCCTCCTTCTCCTCTTCCTCCTCTTCTTCCTCTTCCTGCTCCTTCTCTTCCTCCTTCCTCCTGGAAGGACTTTCATTCACAGGAAATAGCTATATAATGCTCTTTTATTTGGCTCTCCCTTAATTTCACTCTTCGATCACTGAGCCACATTTTTCATACCTGACCTTTCACATTTAATTGTCTTCATCAAACATCTGCATAATAATCTTAACACCCTTAACATAATCTGGGGTCTCAGGTGCACCATTCTCTGCCCAGCATTACATACAAATGAGCACTGACCAGCAACCAAAGGAAATTTTACACATATTCCAATTTTCCTGCATCACTTAAAGAATATTAATAGGGATCCAAGCTAATATGTACAAATATTCTCTGTGAAATTCCCCCATCTCTCCTTTTGGCCCTCACCAACCCCACCAAACTTTAAACACCCCACCTGAAAGTCATCCGACCCACCAAGCCCAGAAACCCTAAACCCCACCCATGCCTCTTCTGCCCAGCCTCTGCCCAGCTATTGGATGTCAACAACTTTATTTACCAGTCAAATATAACTTGTGACAAGGTCACATAGCTTCATTGGGCCCCCTGTCTCCAGGGCAACCAGGTCTTAGCGGCCTGGCACTTAACATTACAATAGACAACAAAGGAGCAAATGTCAACCCCTCCTACCTTCTCTCCTCTCCTTCCCACTTCTCACCCAGCTTCTTTTCTTTGTTTCCACTCAACTTCTTTCTCTGCCTCCCATTCTGTTTCCAAGATCTTGATCCCACATTATGCAAGATTGAAACTCCAGACTTTGCAAAGTGAACCAAAAGAAGGAGGTTACAAGAGTCTGGAAGAACAAGAGTCTCTTTATCACAGCCATTTACGTCATTGCAAATCCATGCCTATCATGCACAAAAAATATGGTTCCTTAGGAACATCCTGAATGAGGAGTGGAAAGAAATTGGCTTTAGGTCTTTGATACAGAACTCCCATCTATACAATAAGCAATAACACCCTTTACTGAGGGTCATCATGAGGATTATATAAACCACCATATGTAATGTTCCTGCTGCAACTGCAGACAGAGAAAGAGGTTAGTTCCCTCCTGTGGTTCCTCAGGTGTAAATGGGGTGATGATGTATGTCTTGCTCACCTCACAGGGTCTCTCTAGGATTCAAATTAACAAATGCACAGGACAGACCTTTATATGCTGCAAAAACACCCGCTGATCACCCGTGGGGGAAGTGTACCTCAATGAATACAGAAACTTGACCCTAGTTCTATTTGTACACAATACGTTGTTATAACAGCGTTCATAAGTAGCTAATACATTTGTGGGGCAATTATAAGGATGCAAAAATATATCCTTTTCCTTCCCCATATCACCAAAATAACATACATTTTTCAGCAAAGCAAATTCTGCCTCAAATTCACAGTAAAGGATTTTGTTATCTAATCCATATCTAGAGAAATAAGGCAAATGAAGCTTTAGCTCAGTGGTATGTGCCTCTCTCTCTCTCTCTCTCTCTCTCTCTCTCTCTCTCTCTCTCACACACACACACACACACACACACACACAGACAGACAGACAGACACACACACACACACACACACACACACACACACACACACACACAATATCTCAGGTAGCCTAAGCTGGCACGACCTTTCAATTCTATCTTCCAAATGCTAATACTGCAAATGTGTGTCACCATGCATTGCTGGGAATTGAACTCAGTGCCTTGTGTATGCTAGACCAGTGCTCTAAGAGCCAAGCTGTAAACCCATTCAATCATAGCTGTCAAAGAGGGGTTCCTATGCCTCAGAACTATGAAGAGTTACCTACTTCAAAAGGCAGAAGAGCAGAGCACTGTGTTCCTTACTGGTTCATCCTCAACTCAGCCTTCTCAGTCTATACTGAAGCATGAGAAAGTCAAAGGTATAAGGACAACGTGGGGGCTGAGAGAGGAAGAGACATGGTTCTCCTGTGTCTGTTCTAGTTTGATTTATATTACTTTGATAATAACATTCTGACTAAAATCACCTTGTGGGAAAGGGGTCTTTATTGAGCTTACAGTTTCAGGGTAGACACAGTCATGGTAGCAAAGGGTTAAGGCAGAAACTTAAAGCATCATATCCACAGTCAAGAGCAGAGAGAAAGAAACACACCTATGCTCTCTCCTGGCTGGGCCACTCATGCTCAGCAATTTTTTTTTCATGTACACAACCCAGGAGCATCTGCCTAAGGAATGATGCCGCTCACTGTGGGCTGGATCTTCTCACATCAATCAACAAACAAGGTAACCCCCCAAAGACATGCCTACAGGCTCACCTGATCTAGGAAATTCATCAATGTAGGTGCTCTTCCCAGGTGATTCTAGGATTCTAAGTTCTAGTAAGTTAACAGTTTAAAACTAACAAGCCCTGTGCAGAACATGGCCTCCCTGCATTTAGATACCTAGGAACAAGAAAATGAAGAAAGTGATGGTAGTGCAGAATAAAGCATCAACAGGAGATCCTGGTCCTCTGTGAGATAGGGGATGTCTGTCTCCAAATACCACCACCTCATTCTAATCTTCAAGGTAACAGTGGTTGGAGAAGGGATCTTTGGGAAGTCTGAAGTAGGGTAACATTTGAGTGACAAGTGGATGAGGCAAAAAGTCTCTTCTGAGGGAAGAATATTCCAGACTGAAGGCACAGTCAGTGCAAAGCCCCTAAGACAGTGTGTAAAGCGTTTAAAAAAAAAAAAAAAAAGCAGAGACTAAAATGGCAAGAGGAAGTCAGCCAGGAGGAAGTCAACCTGGAGGGAAGGAAGGAAGTCAGCCTGGAGGAAGTCATCCAGGAAGAAGTCAGCATGGAGGAAATCAGTCTGGAGGAAGTCAGCATGAAGGAAATCAGCTCAGAGGAAATCAGCTTGTAGGAAATCAGTCTGGAGGAAGTCAGCATGAAGGAAATCAGCTTGGAGGAAGTCAGCCTGGAGGAAGTCAGCTCGGAGGAAGTCAGCCAGGAGGAAGTCAGCCAGGAGGAAGTACGCTGAGGGAAATCAGCCTGAATGAAGTCAGCCTGGAGGAAGTAAGTCGGCTTGAAGGAAGTCAGTCAGGAGGGTTCTACTAAAAGATGAAGTCAGACAAAAGAGAAGAGGCTGGGAACAGACTTTTGGAGCCCTGCAGCCACAGGAGAAACTTGGCCTTCACTCCTGTTAAGGCTGAGGGAAGGCTCCGAGTGGAAAAGAGATCTGCTCTGACCTAGCATGTGGGTGCTGTGCTGTGGGTAGACAGAAAGTCAGCAAAGAGGCGTTCAGGGTGGTTCAGCTGGGAAAGCCTGAAGGCCTGAGTTTGAACCATGTAAAAAGAAGCACTGGTCTGTACTACTGGTGCTGAGATGAGAGGCTGAGAAGGAGACTGTCCAGGAGAATAGCCCAAGAACATGCAACTCAGCAGAACCAAGAGAGAGTCCACTCCAGAAAGTTACCTTTGCCCTTCACACAAGCACCTGCTCTCTCTCTGCCCGTCTCTCTCTCTCTGTCTCTCTGTCTCTCTGTCCCTCTGTCTCTGTCTCTGTCTCTGTCTCTGTCTCTCTCTCTCACACACACACACACCTCTCTCTCTCTCTTTCTCTCTCTCTCTCACACACACACACACACACACTATAATAATAAATACAAACAAACAAATGAATTTTTAGAAGACAATCGGCAAGGAGATGATGGTGGTTTAGACGGGGAGGCAGCAGGAGGTGGGAGGCACACACCCAGTCTGCTCAGAGCACGGAGGAACCAGCCTGGAACTTTCCTAAGACAGAAGAGTCCAAGAGACATCAGAAAGGCCTCAAAGTTTCTGTGCCACACTATGACGACTACACTAACCACAGTGCCATGCCAGTAACTGCGGCAGGAGAGACTGGGAGAGTAGCTTCCGTGTCAGATACCATTGGCAATCAGGGTAGTGGTAGAGAAGGGGCAGTGGATCTAGGAGTTGGGAACTCAGAGGCCAGATCCAGGTGTTGAACCTGAGAATAGCAGGCTGCTCTCTTTGACTAGATGGTCACAGGGATTTCAGGTGGTCAGACCCACGGATTCTGAATTATGGGAAAGCCCATCACCCAAGAAACACCAGGTTGGTAATGAAAAAGCTCCCTGTGTTCTATAGGACAACACCCTGCCAAAAGACCCCAGGGGGGGCACTAAGGAAGCCTAACATTCGTCTCCCACCTACTGCAAGCAAGTACAAGGCACAGGAAAGTCACCCCTGAGGGCTTCATGGCAGCTGTCTGGGAACAAGCTGAGCAGTGAATGAGATGGGTTTGTTTAAGGTTTGCTCAGAAAGCACATGATTGACTAATATTCTCCAGATCCACTAACCCCAGGGTCCTGAGGACCATGAACAGATTAAGAAGCAAATCACCTGCTGATATTTACAGAACATCAGTATGCACGGGGGCCGCTGGTAGAGGGAGGAATGTTTAAGGGATGTCTCAGTCGGGCTTTGGAGAAGCAGAGCCCCAGACAACGATTAGTCAGCAAGTATGCAGAATGTGGAGCTCAAAAAGAGGCAGCAGGGGTGGGCTGGAGCAGAAAATGAGTGTGGTAACGATTTTTCCACCAGGACTAGTTTAGTTTCTCCAAAGACCTGTCTTAGTGGGTGTAAAAAACATCACCCCTGTAAAGAACACACCCAGGAGTGAGAAAACTAGACTCCTTATCTCCCAGTTCTCATGGATGAGTAGTGAGGATCTTAACTTCCAGGTACCTCCGGCCTGTGGGTAGACCTCTCTCCCGTGACCTCCATCAGAGAGCTGGAGCATTCACAGTACCAAGCTGTTGACCACGTGGCTTCCTGGACCACCTGGACTTGAAAGGAAAATTATACAAATTTAAGGTTTAAAAATATAAAACTAAAAGAGTAAGCCCCAAAAGCCACAAACTCAGGGCTAAGCCCTGCCGCCAGGAGTAGCAGGCCATAAAGATAAAGAAAAGGAATGCAAGAGAACTACTTTGCTTATCATCCGGTGTGAGTAACTGTTCTTTGTTCTGCCCCTGTGATGTTTATTTAAGCCCCTACTTGTGCTTTCCAGCCATTGCGTCCTACAGAGAGCTCTCCAGGAAACTGGCGGCCCAAGCCTAACCAGAGGTGTTTCAAATACAGATGTTTCATCAATTTTGACAAACATTTAAAAATAATCAGGACCTGAAGACCCTACCCTTCTCCTGATTTAGTAGCTCTGTTCCAGGAACCAGGGGGCCATAAAACCTTTTGGCGTCCCCTTATCTCCTGGAGCCATAAAACAATCCTATAACTTGGGTGCCTTCCCCTTTGACACCCCCCATCCCCTGGGCTCACAGCCTCTGCCTTTAAATACTCTTTGTCCCAGCCTCTCGGGCCCACAGCTCTGTCTCCTGAGTGGGATACGTGTCGGCCCGGAGATCTCTGTAATAGGTCTCCGTAATAAACCTCGCCTTTGCTTATTACATCCAAAGTGGTCTCTCTGTGTCTGGGGTCCGCGATTTCCCAAGACTTGAGTAAGGGTCTCTCTGCGTGGGATCTTTCAGACTCCCTGCTTGGGGCCTCCTGTGTTTGCTTCAGATGCCAAGGACCACTTTGTAACAGCAAGTTACAATTCCTAGCATTCCTGTAAACAGAGACATTCAAATGCTAGACTCACCCCGAGGGAAGGAGGTACACACACGTGGTGGTGTTCTCTGCTGGAGGACCAGCATCATGGCAACTTCCAATTAGTGTCAACAGTTTGTGGTGCATTGGGGAGAAGCTGTCATCACCCTGACATCTACCAAGAGTCAATTCCTGGAGTTTGGTGAGTGTTTGAGAAAGTGCCAAAACAGTGATGGCGGTTAGGTTCCGGGGCAGAAGGGTCCTCACACAGATTGACTCATAGAGTTAAAGTCCCTGTGTGGGTTTGGGTGTGAATGTGCGTGCATGTGCATGTGCCCGTGCCCATACACTGGGCGCCTGCACACGATCTCCTGATAATCCGTTCTCATTAACAAGTCCCTTTTCAACTTTATAAGACTCCAAGTTAAAGGGTTGTCATTCATCAGGCATGGATGGACTACCCCCTACACGATGCCCAGTACATTTTCTTTCTTGGCCATACTGAATGGACAGCCCACCCAACCACACCCCTCTCAGCCACACACCCCCCACACCTCCAGCCATACCCCTCCCGGCTTTGATCTGGGAGAGCAATGCCTTATGTAAAAAGCTGGGGGTTTTGAGTGACATCATTTGCCAGTGCTGATTTGCATTTGCATTTTCTTCCTGGAGACGTGTATGCTGAACACTTTGCCCCAGGCTGGTCAACTACTACTGGGGCTGTTTGGGAAGATTCTGAACCCTGGGGGGAGGCAGGACCTAATTGGAGAATGAAGGCCAACAGGTTATCCTTTGAAAGTTATCCCTTCCTTCTTGTCTCTCTCGGCTTCCTACCAGCCTCCTCCACCACACGCTCCTAGTACCATGGAGTTTGTGCAGTGCGCAAAGCCAAGCAACCCTGAAGAGGGCTCTCCACAACCAGGAGCCAACATAAATCTCTCCTCTCCTACAGTGTTTCTTACAGGAACTAGAAGCATAGCTAACAGTCAGGAAGCTGTAGTCGTTGTGGGATCCTCTCATGGAATCCCTGAATCTTGAAAATAACTATGTTCCTAATGAGACACTGCTGAGTTAGTTCCAGTGGCTTCGGGGCTGTCACTCATGAGTCAGAGAACTGGGGATTGGGTCTTTATACCCTATGTTGTCTCTCCAATACAGTTGTCACCTCCACTTCTGTTCAGCCTCCCTTCCCAGCTCAAACAGCCACAGCTCCTCGGTGATCAGGATCAGCAGTCAGGACTGGCCACATCATTTGAATTAAATTTGCAATGATTGGCTTTTGAGCATTTTGCTTTTGTGATTAGGCTGAGGGGTATTCATAGGTCAATTCTGTGATCCTGATTTGACCAAAGTACCCTCCACCAACAAGTCACATGGCCTAAAGATGGCTACTCAGCCTGCCCTAAGCCAGTCTGAATGGGAGATGATAATGGTGAATCTCAGGCAAGCATTCTAGGTTAACTAGAACGAAGACTGACAGGCTTGTAGGTTCCATCAAAAACTTATCCTGTGAGGTTCTGGGGAAAGAGGAAAGATGTGTGTGTGTGTGTGTGTGTGTGTGTGTGTGTGTGTGTGTGTGTAGATAGATATATAGATACATAGATACACACACACACATATATAGAGAGAGATACATAGATATATAAAGAAATACATAGATGCATAAGATAGATACATAGATATATAGATACACACACATATATATACATATGTATAGAGAGATACATAGATATATAAAGAGATACATAGATGCATAAGATAGATACATAGATACATAGATGATAGACAGATACATAGATAGATGTTTATGATGTCAGTTCTGGTGTGGCATGCACACTAACAAACCCAGTGTCAGGGTAGCAAAAACAGTCAGATCCTTGGTCTACCCTACTCAGAGAGTAGGCTAGTGGGAGACCCTTTCATAAAATAAAAACCAAGCAAAAAAAAAAAAATACCAAGACAAGAGACTGGTTGTTGCACATGCACACCTGCACACACAAGTGCACGCACACTCATAGAAGCACATGGACATGCAAACAAACTTGACCTCGAAAGATGGCCCACTGGTTAAGAGTGCTTACAGCTCTCCCCCGGGACCTGAGTTAAGTCCTTAGCACCTGTATGGGGTGTCTCACAGCTGTCTATTACTCTGGCTCCAGGGTATCCCACACCTTCTTAAGCCTTCCATGGCTACATGCATACATGTAGCATATTCTCTCTCTCTCTCTCTCTCTCTCTCTCTCTCTCTCTCTGTCACTCACTGTCTCTCTGTCTGTCTCTCTCACATAACAAATACGTAAAATAATAAAATTGAATATTTAAAACATGCAAGTAAAATATTAAATAAATTATCAAGTAAATATAAAAAGTGTGTGAATGGCTCAGAACAGAAGAAGGTCTGAGTTCAAGGCTCATTCCATCTTTGCGATGCCCACGACCCCTTCGCTTATCCCACCATGTTTCCTCTGTGACGGTGGCTGGTGCCCACTCTCTTGGGTACGCATCTTTCCACCCATGGGGGATGGGTAACGCTGTTCTCATCCCCCGTTTCACAGATAGGCAGAGAGGGGTTCAGAGAACAAACTTTTACTTATTAATTTATTGTGCTATGGTCACAAAACCAGCAAGCGGGAACACCGAGCGCCAAAGTCACCACCACCCACTGACGTGGAAGCTTCTGGTTTCTTTGGAAAGTCAGTTGTGCTGAAGGATGTTTTCCTGAAGCAGACGCCAGCAAAAGGGCGTTTTGCTAAAGCAAACACGCGAAAGGACGCATGACGTTAAGAAGGACCCGACAGACGGTGGATGACAGTGCTGGGTGGTATTGGTACTCCTTGCCATTCCTTACTGGTCATCATTTGTCATGACCTCATGTCAGAAACGCACCAAAGACTTCTGAGAGTGTCCTGGCAGTTGCTTGGAGCTTCATGGACTCGGGCTGATTGGCAGATCGATATCAGCTGATGTGGAGTTCTCCTAAGACATGCTCTCATGGTGAGGCGAGACTGGTGGGAGGATAAGTGATGTTTGGAGGAGGCATGGACAGTGACGACACAGCTAGCATCACGAGGTTTCATTGGCCTTGCATCTTTGCTGATCTTTACTTTGTTAAAAGAGGCACCATAGAGAACTTCTCCTGGCATCGCTACTGGTCCTAGTGGCTCCTGCTGACCCATGCTGTCGATTGGTGAAGACCTGGTTGTTTCTGCTGGGTCCGCCATTTCTACTGACTCGGGCTTGCTGTCCTGACACTACTGAACTGGACCACTGGTATCCCAGCAAAGCAGATTGATTTGTTCCCCCCCCCCCAAAAAAAAACTATTGCTAAACAGGTCCACTTCCTCCGTATGCTAATAACCTCTCTTTTCTACTACTTCTCTTGGATGGTGGACTAGAAGAGAGGTGAAAGCATTTAAGAACACTTTTTTTTTTTGGTTCTTTTTTTCGGAGCTGGGGACCGAACCCAGGGCCTTGCGCTTCCTAGGTAAGCGCTCTACCACTGAGCTAAATCCCCAGCCCCTTAAGAACACTTATTAAAAGTAGGATTTGAAAACTCTGAGCCAACAACCCATCCTTCTGCTGACCTGCCATTCCCCTGCCATGGTGCCGCTGGAGCTGCGGCGGCAGGCCAAGCTCCTGAAGGCTCCATTCTATCTGTGGATCAGCAGGTGCTCCATGGGAACACCAGCCTCTGTTCAAACTGTGGAAAGCAGAACAATGTGTTAGGTGTCTGATGAGAGGGACGTGAAAAAGACCAAGCAGAATGAAAGCCAGCAATGGAGATACAGTGTAGGTACATGGAGTTTTCACAGAGAACCTGCATCAGCTCTGTAGCAACATAAGGGAAAGGCCAGGAAAAAAAATGTATATTTACTAGTGAGACATTAAAAAACCCAAATTGGCCAAGGAGAAGTAGGGACTGAGCAGGCCAATGAGAGCAGAGGAGACTAGAGGATGATTAAAACCCAGAGTTATAAAAGGTACCAGGAACAGATGGTTTCACAGCTGAGCTCTGTGTAACCTTTAAAGAACAAATAACCCTGGTGTTGGTTAAACTCTTCCAAACCACAGGGAAAGGCAGAACATGGCGGCTCACCTGAGGTGACCAGCCACACCTCAGAACCAGAACCTGAAACAGGTCTCTTAGGGAGACTCAACGGTAAACTGGTAGTCCTCATGAAGGCTCACGTGAAGCTTGAGCGTTAAACACTGGCAAATGGGATCTGGCAAAACGCTGGCTGGCTCGAGTGGGTTTTATCCTAGGAGCACACAGGTTTATAATAGAAAGACAATTGATGTAGTTCATTACATCAACACATTCAGTGAAGTAAAAAAATCTGCAACACAAAAAGAGAATGATTTTATTATTTCGAACAAAATTCAGAGTGTCCTCCACAGACAAGCTCCCATGTGGGTTGTCCAATTCCAAGAGGTCAGTCCCGGACAGCTGCAGATATGAGCAACACCAAATGGACTCAGTAGACACTGTGTGTGTGTATGTGTGTGTGTGTGTGTGTGTGTGTGTGTGTGTGTGTGTACACGTGCACATAGTATAATAATTATAGAAAGGGGGCTCATAATAATTATAGAAACATGGCTCAGTGGGAGGAGCACTGCCTGCCCTTACAAAGGACCCCAGTTCTGCTCCCAGCACCCACATGGCAGCTCACAACCATGGTGTCTGATTCCAAGGGATCTGTCACCACCTCTTTTGACCTCCTCAAGCATCAGTGCAAACATGCAGGCTAACGCCTATGCACAGAAAGCAAGAATAAAGAAGTCTTTAAAACAATAATTATTAAAGAAGAGAAAGTCATAAGTTTGGGAGGAGGACATAGGAAAAGGTAGAGGGGGTGAATAGGGGCATGAAGTTATTTAAAAAATGATTTTTTTAAGTATAGAGTGTGAAGCCAGCTTCTAAACTCTAGGGACTATAGCCATGACTGAAATAGACAATCTTCCCCCAAATGTTAACACTCCCTCCTAGGACGGTTAGCATGCATATGACTCAAGAGGTTGGGTCCAGTGATTTGCCTCGGTGGATAAAGGTGCCTTCCACCAGCCCGGAGGTGATGGGACACACCTTTAATCCTAGCTTTCAGAAAGCAGAGGCGCGTGAGTTCAAGGCCAGCCTGATCTACAGAGCAGGTTCCAGAACAGTCCAGGCTACACAGGAAAAACCCGGTCTCAAACAAACAAACAAACAAACAAACAAAAAAACAGAAAGTAAAAAACAAACAAACAACAACAAAAGGTGCCTCTGACCAAGCCTGAAGACCTGAGTTCAATTCCCCAGGACTTACACTGTGCAAGGGAAACAACTTTCGAAAATTGTTGTCTGACATCCACATAGATACGACTAAAATAAAATAGTATGGATTAAAAAAAGAAAAGACTCAGGAAGCTCACAAGACGTAGAAGGCTCAAGAAGGGCTCGAAACTTATGAAGTTCACAAGCCCCCTCCCCAGATTATAACATCGGGAAGTACTTATTAGAGGAGAGAAGATTTTTTTAGTGTAGGAACTATGTAGTGTAGGTTAAGTGAGGAACTATGGGGTTGCACCCTATATTGGACTGGATCGTTGGTTGATGTAGCTTCCTTTAAGTCACCCAACTCATAGCATCACTAAACGTACAGGCTTACCAAGCTAGATTTGGATGGAATCGTGTCTTTGGTCTAATGTCAGTGGATAGATATTTGTTCACGTCTCCCTAGGGGAAGAGAAAGGAGGGAATCGTAGAAAATGAAGGCTGGATTCTAATAAGAGAGAAAGGCCATAGACCAGATGCAGAAGGGAGCTACCTGTCATTTTAGTTGCGTAAGATAAGGGGAAGCAAGCCGAGCTTGCTTTGAGTTGGCAGAGTTGGCAGAACTTTCCCCCAATGAGTAAAGATTACAAGGGACCAATCACTACGTCAGTAGGCGGGACTTCCGGGTCGAGAAGAGGAAGGGGGAAGTCAGGGAAAGGGTCGGCCCTTCTGGACAGCAGAGAGCATAGAGGACAGAATGTAGAGGCTGTCCACTACTCGATGATTTTTAACATAGATTATTTTACAAAAATTAGGATGCTAAGTTCTGCGCCCCGCGACTGTGTTATCTGTTGATTCTAAACCAAGATCGTGTGTTTTCCTTCACACGACTCAGCTGGGTTCCAGAGAAAGGTACGGCGGCAGAGCTTGGTGTGGAAGGGTGCATCCCAGCCGCCCACAAGAATTTGGAAGCACGGGGGCACGCGTGGCAACAACCAGCTATGGGAACTTAGTAAACTGGGAGAAAAGAGCAATTTCAGAGCTCTGAATCAGAGAGTCTGCCAGGCTGAGAACGGCTTAGCCTGTCTGCCAGTGCCTAGCCAGTGATAGCATGGGAGCCTTTTTTTATATTTCACACTACAGGGGAGGATGTCTTAGTTAGGGTTTTACTGCTGTGAACAGACACCATGACCAAGACAACTCTTATAAGAATGACATTTATTGGGGCTGGGGATTTAGCTCAGTGGTAGAGCGTTTACCTAGGAAGCGCAAGGCCCTGGGTTCGGTCCCCAGCTCCGAAAAAAAAGAACCAAAAAAAAAAAAAAAAAAGAATGACATTTATTGGGGCAGGCTTACAGGTTCCAAAGTTCAATCCATCATCATCAAGGGAGGAGCATAGCGGTGACCAGGCAGACGTGGGGCTGGAGAAGCTGAGAGTTCTACCTTTTGTTCCAAAGGCAGCTAGGATAAGGGTCTTAAAGCCCACAGTAGCACACTTCTCCAACAGGGATACACCCACTCTTACAAGGCCACACCCCTTAATAATGCTACTCCCTGGACCAAGCATATTCAAACCACCACAGGTGGGAAGTTAGAATGTAGAGGAAGTGTTCAGGGAATGTGTCACTGGAAAGAAAGAAGTGAAGCAAGTGAGCGGGATTGTCACATATGACAGTCTCACCAAACCCCTATGGGACAGTAGGGTCAACACCCAAAGAGGTTGCCAGTAGGAGGTACTGCTTCTCTGGCTCCAGACCCTGCCACACCCCAGTTATCTCTCCACCCTAGGCAGGCAACATATGACAAGCCAGCTGGATGACCTTCTATCAACATTGCTAAGCTCCTCTGTAAGTCCAAGATCCAGCAGAACCTCCAATCCCACAACTGACACTGGAGGGCGATACACAGTGAAAAAAAAGTTTCTCTTCTAGGGCAACCCCACACCTGAAAGCACACAGCTGAACTGGCTGCTACCACAATGATTACATTCCTTGCTTCCTTTGTTTCTGTAACAAAATGCCTGACAAGAAGAAACTTATGAAAGGAGAGGTTAGGTTCAACTCCCGGTTCAAGGGGATACAGTCCACCAGGGAAGGGAGGGCTTGGCAGCAGGAGCACCAGGCAGCTGTCACGGCGCATCTGCACCAGGAAGCAGAGGAAGATGGATACTGGTACTCAGCTCACCTTCTCTTTGATTGATCCAGGACCCTGGTCCATGGAACAGTGATGCCTACACTTATGACGTATACCCTAGCCCAATTTCTTTCTTTTTTTTTTTTTTTTGGTTCTTTTTTTCAGTGACTCAGCTGTTTAAGTCATTCATCCTTCTAGAAGAGGCTCCAATATGTTCACTGTCTCCCCAAGAGGCAGATGGACCATGGGGTGCTGGCTGGGATGAATAGACTTTGTTCAGGTCTCCCTGAGAGAAAGAGTAGAACACCATCACGGCACATTCTAGAGGAGATCCATCATCTCCAGCTGGTTGCCACATCAGTAGTAAGACCACGATGCCCAGGGTCTGTCTCCTTGCTCCACAGTCTGAGGACAGCCTTCAAAAAGAATCCTCGGCTCCAGGGTGCAGCAGTAGCGAGCTGGAAAAACTGCAAGAAGTTCTTCAAGCTTGCTGAGCCTGAGGATTTGCTCTATAAAAGTGAAACGTTAACATCCAGCCGAGGTCATTAAGAGGATTGGACAGAGATAATAGTCCAGGCAGGACCACCGGTCAGAGCCACTTCTCACAGCTCAGCCCCAGATTTGCTGAAGGTCCTTGAGGACTGGCCTTAAATGATTCTCCACCCAACTGTACCCACACTGCACACCTCCCCCTCAGCCTCCGTCAGCACGTTTCAATCCCTGTGCACACATTAATAAAACCCAATGTCCAGAGAGCACTAGAAACACCCTTCCAGTCAAAGTGAGTTTTGGAGGACTGGGGACCCTGCGTGAAGCACTTGCTCTGTAGGTGTGAGGACAAGTTCAGCTCCCAGAACCTCTGTAAATGCAGGGTGGGTCTGAAGCCCCACCTGTAATCCCAGACCTTGAGCTGCAGAGACAGGGGAATCCCCGAGAGCAAGGTGGCTAGCCTAATTGTGAACCCAGTAAGAGGTCCTGCCTCAGTAAAATAGGTGGGCAGTGATTGAGGAAGGGACCTCATGTCAACTTTGAGACTTCTGGCTCACATACACGTGAACCAACACATATGTGAACATGCAAGCACATGTGCACATACACCACATACATGTGCAAAAAAATTAAGTGTGGTTTGGCGACTTGCTAAACAGGCAGAGTATGGATCACAGGGGACCGTCTGTGGGTGGGAATGGGGAGTGTGTTTTGTCCGGTTTAAGTTACTGCAGAATGACCAGGGGTGGCTCACAGAGAGATTGGTCTCCACCGGGGCATGTGGGGAAGTGGGGCTACTTTCCCAGGCAGGTAGTTTAATCATCTTTATCAAGGAGGCAGGAGGGATGAAGCAGAGCCCAAATCATCATTGTTAAGGAACCAAACATCTCCTGTGCTAGCTGGAGTAAGGGACACTCATTGTATAGCTCACACAGCCCCATGCATCTCATGTGCCATTGTGGACCCGAAGAACACATGTCTAATGTTGGTATCATATGAAATCATGTTCTACAGGAACCACTGGGCACTAGGAAGCAGGCCAGCTGCCTGGATCACCCTGTTGTTAACTTGGTTTTGTTTCATTTCTCTCCACATGGATCAGTAGCACCAACAGCTGGGATACATAACAGTGGGCACCAACAGCTGGAACATGTGACAGTAGCACCAACAGCTGGAACATGTAATAGTAGTATCAGCAGCTGGAACATGTAACAGTGAGCACCAACAGCTGGAACATGTAACAGTGGGCACCAACAGCTGGAACATGTAATAGTAGTATCAGCAGCTGGAACATGTAACAGTGAGCACCAACACCTGGAACATGTAACAGTGAGCACTAACAGCTGGAACATGTAACAGTGAGCACTAACAGCTGGAACATGTAACAGTAGCACCAACAGCTGGAACATGTAACAATGAGCACCAAAAGCTAGAACATGTAACAGTGAGCACTAACAGCTGGAACATGTGACAGTAGCGCCAACACCTGGAACATGTAACAGTGAGCACTAACAGCTGGAACATGTAACAGTAGCACCAACAGCTGGAAACCTCTGGAGCCAGAGTCACTATGATATGATACCTAGTCTCTCTATGTTTTTTTTTTTAATTGTTTTATTTTTGTGGCCATTTTATTCAGCCTTGAGCTGACCTTGAACCTGTTTGTGTAGCTGAGAATAACCGTGAACATCTCTCTCTGCCTACATTCACCCTCCAAGATTGAGGATTATGCTTTCTGTGGTGTCAGGGATCCCTCCATCTAGTGCACCCCAGGCAAGCACTCCACCAATTGCACACCCAGCCATGTTTGCCTTGCCTGAACATCCATTCCCAGCCATATCCAGATGTTACCTACATTACTTCCCAAGGATAGTTCCAGAAGCCTTCTCCGCAGTATCCAGTGAGGAAATGGGGCCTGGCTGAGATGTGCTGGGTCCAGGTCACTCAGTATCTATACCTTCAGGCCATCAGCCATGATGCCTGACTCACTTAAAGATGGCTTCACTTTACCCATTCAAGGAAGCCAGCCTGAGAGAAACTAGGGGGAAAGTTTGACCACATAGTCTGGAGAAGTGAATCTGCCACCAGAGGCCACGTGATCTGGGGCAGATTGTTCCTCTTCTTCATGGCCTGACTTGCACACAAAAGAGACAGGCTATGTAGATAACGCAGAGACAACCTCTTTCACAAAGTTACAAAGCATTAGTTACTTCGCCTGTCTTTAGCAGGCAACTTTGACTGACCCCTGACTTACAGTGTTTACTGCCTGTGGGTTAGAACAGTTCTTTTACCTCTTGTTTTGTCACCGTGGATGAGTCCCTTTTCTGAGCCTCAGTTTCCTCATCTGCAGAACGGGTCTGATGGTGAAAAGAAAATTATACGAATTCTAGGTTTATAAATATAAAAATTAAAAAAAATAAACCCCAAAAGGCCACAGACCCAGGGCTAAGCCCTACAGCCAAGACTAGCAGGCCATAAAGATAAAGGAGCACAGGAAACACTGTTCAGGCAGGACTGACAAGCCATAAAGAAAAAGAATGCAAGATCCAGCTCAGGCTATCGAGGACTGAGCCATAAACCATCCACAGACATCCCCCCAGCTTACTCAGAGTCATACTTTAACCAGATGTCCTCCAGACCCTGATAAGCCCCTACTTGTGCTTTTCAGCCATTGTGTCCTACAGAGAGCATTCCAAGAAACCGGACAGCCCAAGCCTAACCAGAGGTGTTTCAAATACAAATGCTCCATCAATTTTGACAAACTTTTAAAAATAATGAGGACCTGAAGACCCTACCCTTCTCCTGATTTAGTAGCTCTGTTCCAGGAACCTGGGGGCCATAAAACCTTCTGGCGTCCCCTTATCTCCTGGAGCCATAAAACAATCTTGTAACTTGTGGTACATTCCCCTTTGACATCCCCCATCCCCTGGTGCTCACAGCCTCTGCCTTTAAATACTCTTTTTCCCAGCCTCTCGGGGCCGACACCTCTGTCTCCTGCGCGGGATACGTGTCGGCCCGGAGATCTCTGTAATAGGTCTCCGTAATAAACCTCGCCTTTGCTTATTACATCCAAAATGGTCTCTCTGTGTCTGGGGTCCGCGATTTCCCAAGACTTGAGTAAGGGTCTCTCTGCGTGGGATCTTTCATATTTATGGGGGCTCGTCCGGGATCTGCGCGACTACCCCAGACTCCGAAGACCCCTTGGAGGTGAGTTGGATGTTTGTCTGAGTGTTTCTGTGTGAGCGGCGCCGCAATTGTCAGTCTGTGTCTGTCTCTGTTTTGGTTCCGCCGTGTGTGTATATATGTGTGTCTTAGTACTGGTCAGTGTTAAGAGGGCAGATGGGTATTCCTGCCCTGTGTTAAGAGGGCAGATGGGTGTTCCTGCCTTGTGCTAAGAGGGTGGATGTGTATTCCTGCCCTGTGCTAGGAGGGTGGATGTGTATTCCTGCCCTGTAGGAGAGTGGATGTGTATCCCCACTCAGTGCAGCTGCCTTTGTGGTCCGTGAGGACCCCCTGGCTGCGGAAGGGGGGACGCCCCGGGCCCGCAAGGCTGCAGCCCCTGGAAGACGTTCCACGGGCGGAGAACAGTCGGGAGAGCCCGGCTATGGACAGTCAGGAGGACCTGACTCTGGTTTTCTGGAACAAAGGAGATGGAATGCTCCTTTTACCTAGGCGGGAGGGGATGAAGAATCCCACTCCATCAGAGGTCGAGTTCGGCTGCCTATTTAAATATAGGCACGGACAAGTGTGCTTAGTCGTTAGGACAAGAGGACACTCTGGAATCCTGTTGGGAGGTGGAATCAGATGGTCCATCTCATCCCAAAAGCAGCTAAGGTTAAGCTGCAGTTTGGGCCACGTACTGAAGGTACCAGGCATCTGTGAAAGTTGGTTATAAGATGCTTTGTCTTGATATTGTTTGTCTGGCTTGTTTTCTGTGGTATTGTCGAGTGTCTTTTTGGCTTTTGTTTCGTTTTTGAATTTTGGACTGACGACTGTGTTTGAATTTGGACTGACGACTGTGTTTAAAATCTTGGACTGATGACTGTGTTTGAAATCATGAAACTGTTTGCTTTGTTCGTCAAAGAGTTTTACTTGGTCCTCTTGGTGCTTAAGTTAAGAGTTAAAAATAATTTGCTTGAGAAAAATTGTTTTCTGCCAGGGAGTTTTGTCTTTCTCTCTTAAGCCTCCTGCCCAAGGAGAGCGGCCCCTCCCTTTACTCCCCTTGATCAGCCTAGCTGCTGTTAACAGTTGTGTAAACAGACATTAACAAAAACCTTGAGGACAAAACCTCTCGTAAAAAAAAAAGTTCCCCAGATTAGGCCTCCGGTATAAAACAAATAAAGTGAGTAAGAAACTTAATTTTATAGACCACGCTCTAGTGGCGGTGTGTTGGTTGATAGCCAACGTTAAGTTTTTAAAACATAGTGTTTTATCTGTGCTTGTGCTCCCAACACACAGTAGGGGGGAGCGAAACTAGCTGTGGAGCTGCTGCAGCGAGCATGGAGACTTCTCAAGTCTCACCCAATTTTTCTGGCTCTTCAGGAGCTGTTTAAAAGGAAAAGGCTTAAGGTAAAAAGAAACACTATAGAAAGATTTCTTAGTGAATTACTACACCTTGGTTCGCGATCTCTGGGAATCTCACGGTGGACAGCTGAGATAAGCTAAAAAAAGATTTAAATTTTGCTTGGGAACAAAGAATCTTAAAGGTGGAGTTTCAGCCGGTATGGCACTTAGTGCGTAGCTGCCTAAAAGATCAGAAATGCTGTCAATAGGCTATAAAAAAAGGGACAGGCTGTGTTAAAAATGCTACATAAAGAATAATCTAAAAAGGCTGAGAGTGAGGTGAGAGAGGACTCTAAGAAAAACAAGAACAAGAAAGGAATTTCTGCTTTTAGTGACCAGACCTTCAACTCTTGCTCACAGAAAGAGGGTGCTCATTAGGAGAAGTTCTTTAAGGAGCCTGCCTTATCTGCTGGCCCTATTCCAAGAGAGGAGTCAGTCTCCGGCATTAAATTACTTTTCTCACTGGTCATCATTAGCATGGAGAATGCCTTTGATCCTATCCCCACAGCAGCCAGTTCCTGCCCCTGTGGTAGAAATGTCCCAGGTTGGGGGACAGAGAAGCCCCTAAAATAGTTTCAAAGAATCTACAACAAACTGTAAAGAACTTTGTTTTGTTTTGCCAGTTTGAATTTAGAATTCAGGCTTTGGCTGTGGCCGAGGTCAGGATTAATGTTTTCGTTTCCATGGGCCCTTAGCCCACTGAGACAGTTTGGTAAAGGACTACTACTACAGTCCTGATATTCAGAGACATGGAGAGAGCTATAGTTTTTTTTATTAAAGGTTGGTACTATAGTATTAACAATCTCTTTATTAGATATAAGAGACAAGAAGCCCCAGGTGAACTGGTTACAATTCTTTTGTCAGCTGCTTAGTATCTAACACCCAGGTTCTACCGTCTCTCCATCCTTTTGTTATTAGTTCTTACTAGAAGCCTAGTGTCCTTCAGAGGCTGGGTTTATTGAGAGACAGAGCCACTGAGCTGGCACTAAAAAAAGGTACTCCTTAAGGGAAAATCTAAGTCCAGAGAGACAGCCGGTAACAGATAGGCTGCCCCTCTGCTCACTTTTCTGTTTCACAGACACAAGGTGTTTTTGTCCCAAGAAAGCCTCCTGGCTTAGCTGTGTGACTAAATGCTATTTGCCCTCTTCAGTGGACCTCTATTCTCAAGATTCCCTTGTTTTCTCACCATCCCATTTGAGATGCTTGTTAGTAACTGTTACAGGTCTTCTTTACCACCGAGGAAAGACGGAATCCTACTAGAGGCCAGAAAAAGTGTTCCAGAGATGGATGGAAGGCCCTCACTTCTGCCTGCTCTTTTCAGACGCCTAAAGGTAGGGAGTGCCAGGTCTGCCGCCAGGCTCCAAGGGTGGGTCTCTGAGGGGCTAAAAAATGCCCCACCAATCTGGCTAAGATAAAGAAAGGATATGAAGAAAAAGTTACAAAAATTTAAAGGGTTAAGTTAAGTTGCTGAGAGTTAGTACAAGTTACAGAGAAAGAGGTAAAAAGAACAGAAAGCTAAAAAAAAAAAGAGACAAAAAGAAGAGGAAGTTAGAGAGATAAAGAGAAATAAAAGACGAGAGAGGAACATATACTGGCCACAGTAGTTAGGGAACCTAGGAAGATAGTACCTGACAACAGAAGAGAATTCCTGACTAAAGATCAGTGTGCCTAATACGAAGAAAAAGGATATTGGGTCAGGGACTGCCCCAGAAAGAACAAGAGGGGACACTGGAGAGCCTCTTGGTGCTGGCTATACACAGAGATAGAAGGGAAGCCCGCCCAGTTGTTTTGTGGATACAGGGACCCAATGCTCTGTGCTCCTATGCCCCCCTGTGGGCCAATATCCAAAGACCTTGAGTACAAGGAGCTACTGACAACGAACAATACTTATGGACTGCCCGAAGAACAGTGGACCTTGGCGTGGGCCGGGTAACCCACTAGTTCATAGTCATCCCTGACTGCCCCCATCCCTTGCTCATGAGAAAATTGCTCTCCAAATTGGCTTGCGTGGGCTGAAATGGCTGGATGAGGCCATGTGTATACATATCTATAGACTGTATATGTGGAGCTTAAGACCTGTCTCAGTACACCAGTAACTGATGCTGGGAGTTGAATGGCTTAGTGCTTTTCTGCCTGAAACACACCGTTCCTGCCAGCCGGGCACTAACAATTATCACCCAATCCAGGACTTAAACTGTGATAGAGTGGCTGATAGAGTGTCCAAAGATGGGACCACTGGTCAGCAGCCATGGACTAGATTCTCCACCGGTTGGGGACAATCTGGTCACCTTGCTGCCCAATCCGGACCTGGAGCCACCACAGCACGAGTGTCAAACACTGACAGAAGCACATGGGTGGAGGAAAGACCTGTGCGACTGGCTGATTGACCCCTGCTGAAAGCCGAGGACCTTGTCCACAGACGGGAACAGTTCTCTTCATGAATAAAGGTCAGAGATAAGTGGGTGCTGCCATGGTGGACAACACAATGTCATCTGGGATGGCTGAACCTCTACCCCCCCAGCACATCAGCGCCACAGATGTCTTTGCCATCTCTTAGATGCCCTGATGAAGCCAACAACTGTGAGTACTATTCATTGCTCAGGATATCAGGAGGGAAGTGATTCAGTGACATGAGACAATAACAAAACAGATAAAGTGGCTATACAGGAGCCTATCCTGGTTACAGGCCTACAAGAAACAGCCACTGAGAACTAAGATCGGACTAAGGGATGGCCTCACTTAGAATGTACAACAGAAGAAAAGGCCCAAGTTGTTTAAAAGATAAAAAGACAATGACACACTTGGGGAGAAAGCTGTACCCCCCCCCCCCCAGAGAACAAACAAAAGACTCACTTTGCCAAATTAAGAAATAGACTCATTTAAGAGATAAGAAGTTTGTCCAAATAGTTAAAATATATATAATAGACTTTAAGATTTTAGCCAAGAGAGACAGTAAAAAGTATAAGATATGTCAATAAGTGAATGCTTAACAAACAAACAGGACAAAGAGACCTAGAGAGTTTAACGAAAAGTCGAAGTGAACTTCACTGAGATAAAACCAGAAAAATATGATCACAAGTATCTCCTAGTGCTTGTAGATACCTTTTCAGGAATAGATAGAAGCTTTCCTCACCAAACGAGAGACGGCCTCTACAATCATCAAGAAGATACTGGAAAAAATCTTCCCCAGGTCTGGAATGCCCAAGGTAATCTGGTCTGACAGCGGCCCTACTTTCGTTGCCAAGGTAAGCCAGGGTGTGGCCAAGTATTTAGAGGTCAATTGGAAATTACATTGTATTTACAGACCTCAAAGTTCAGGACAGGCAGAGTAAATAAATAGAACTCTAAAAGAGACCCTAAACAAATTGACCATGGAGACTGGCACAGACTGGGTGACACTCCTTTCCTCTTGCTCTCTTCAGAGCAAGAAATATCCCTTCCAAATTCAGCCTTACCCCCTTTGAGATCTTATATGGGGCCTCAGCTCCCCTGACTGTATTAGATGATGTTACTGAACCAACATGTCATAGTAATAATGATTTGTGTGCCAGGCTAAAAGACCTACAGGTGATACAGAAAGAAATCTGCTCACAGCTGACAGCAGCCTATGCCCCGGAGACCCCTGAGACATCCCATCAGTTCCAGGTCGGAAGCAGCTACACTGAGCCCAGACACTCGAGCCTCGCTGGAAAGGACCGTACCTGGTGCTGCTGACCACCCTGACAGCCGTCAATTCTCAGCCCTCACCAGCCATGTACTTACTAGCTGTTAGGGCTGAGAGCTGGGACCTAGAGGGAAATTCAGTCATGTTTGTCCTGGGTTCCATCGAGATAGGTGTGGGGATAGGCTTGATTTCTATTACAAATGATGTAACATTACATATGTTAGTACTCCTAACACTTCTTGGGATTGTGCCTCAGGGATCACAACCTATATAAGTTTAGAAGTTCTGAAAGACAGTCATGACCTTGGTGTATAGGTTCAGATAGTGTCCAGATTAGAATCCTGATGCTAAAGACTTTTTAGCTGACCTCCAAAAATACCTAACCTCCCTCTCAGAGGTAGTCCTTCAAAATAAAAAAAAATTAACCTGATATTCCTTAAAGAAGGAGCCTGTGTGCTACACTGAAAAAATGTTGCTTCTATACAGACCATTCAGGAGTAATTAAAGACTCCATAAATAAACTTAAAAAAAAGGTTAGACAAAGACAGACAGAAAAACACACAAGAGATGGTTCGAGAGCTAGTTTAGTAGATCTCCCTGGATGACTACCCTACACTCTGCTACAGCTGGGCCATTATTAATAATTTTCTTGGTTTTAGTTTTTGGCTCCTGCGTGACAAACAGGTTAATTGCTTTTGTTAAAAATTGAGTGGGTGCTGTGCGGTTGATGGTTGTGAGACAACAGTACCAGTCAGTTAAGACAACTGGTGAGACCAAATAAGACTTGATATCAAAATTCTAAGATTAGAATTATTTAATAGGAGAAGACGGGAATGAAAAGAAAATTATACGAATTCTAGGTTTATAAATATAAAAATTAAAAAAAATAAACCCCAAAAGGCCACAGACCCAGGGCTAAGCCCTACAGCCAAGACTAGCAGGCCATAAAGATAAAGGAGCACAGGAAACACTGTTCAGGCAGGACTGACAAGCCATAAAGAAAAAGAATGCAAGATCCAGCTCAGGCTATCGAGGACTGAGCCATAAACCATCCACAGACATCCCCCCAGCTTACTCAGAGTCATACTTTAACCAGATGTCCTCCAGACCCTGATAAGCCCCTACTTGTGCTTTTCAGCCATTGTGTCCTACAGAGAGCATTCCAAGAAACCGGACAGCCCAAGCCTAACCAGAGGTGTTTCAAATACAAATGCTCCATCAATTTTGACAAACTTTTAAAAATAATGAGGACCTGAAGACCCTACCCTTCTCCTGATTTAGTAGCTCTGTTCCAGGAACCTGGGGGCCATAAAACCTTCTGGCGTCCCCTTATCTCCTGGAGCCATAAAACAATCTTGTAACTTGTGGTACATTCCCCTTTGACATCCCCCATCCCCTGGTGCTCACAGCCTCTGCCTTTAAATACTCTTTTTCCCAGCCTCTCGGGGCCGACACCTCTGTCTCCTGCGCGGGATACGTGTCGGCCCGGAGATCTCTGTAATAGGTCTCCGTAATAAACCTCGCCTTTGCTTATTACATCCAAAATGGTCTCTCTGTGTCTGGGGTCCGCGATTTCCCAAGACTTGAGTAAGGGTCTCTCTGCGTGGGATCTTTCAATGGGAGAACCGAGTAAGCTCCTGTTCGCACAAGACAGAGGTCTGCAAAGAGTGTGATGACTAATTTTCATTGCCATAAATTCACTATGGAAACATATCTCTAAGAGTGTTTACAAGGACATTTCCAAAAAGGTTAGGCTGAAGGAAGAAGACCCACCCCAAAGGTGAGAGAGATGGACACACTGTGGCAGCCGCCTCACACTCCTGAGGCTCCACCACACGCTCTGTGATGGACCGCACTTTTGAAGAGTAAGCCCAAATCAGCCTTCTCTCTTGAGTTACTTCAGCCGGGCATTTTTTCCCCAGCAAGGAGAAAAGCAGCTGACAGGGTCACTCTAGCTGCGAATCAGCCGGGCTTTTTTCCCCAGCAAGGAGAAAAGCAGCTGACAGGGTCACTCTAGCTGCGAAGGGGAGTATGAAAATGTTGACCACTCCCCTCATGTCTTTGGCGACAGGCAGAGCTACGGACTCAAAACTCCACAAGAGTGGAGGCCAGGTGTGTGCAGTCCTGGTTCCCACTCAGTCTGAAGCAGGGTAGCTGCGGCGAAAAGGCTGTGAGGCTCCCAGGTACCGCTATTGAGTGTTGGGGCAGGAGCGTCAGCCCTCGTGGTACACGCTGGTCCTCCTATAGGGAGCACGCAGCCCGGTTCCTGTCCAATCCCACACTCTGGCCCCTCCCCTCCCCTCCGCCAATCCCCGGGTGCCCTGATGCTCATTTCTGTTCAGTGGCTTGTGGAACAGGCCCGCTGTGTTTGTGAGTTTTCAGAGTTTGTAAGTACCCACAGTCATGCAGAACTCTCTCTCCAGCACAGATATTTGTCAAAAATGACGCTCCAGTCAGCCATGCCACCGGAGACAGTGACAGATGTGCTCTCTGGCTCTGCTGTCCAGGCTGCTGAGGATAGATGAGGCTGCTGGCCCCCGCTGAGCTGGTTTGTGCAGGCAGAGGAAGCAGAGACCAGGCTCGAGACAAATTACAGTCAGGTCACTTGCTGTGGCCTCCTCCGGGCTAGGCCTGTCCCACACCAGCCCCACCCAGTACCTGAAACTGGTCCAGACCAGTTGTGCCCTTTGGGGGTGTGTTTGGGATGTGAGTGCGACAGCTAACGTGCCTTTGGGTTATTTCCAGTAACAATACATAACGTTTGAGCCTTTAATCCTCAGTATCCTGAGATGGGGTCTCTGAAGCTAAACAGCTCCTCCACCATCACAATGCTACAAGCAGACACCAGCTCCAAGACAGGAAAGGAGATAAGGCTGTCCCCGGTGTGGCAGCATTCCAGTCCCCAACGGCGGCTCTCCCTTCCTTCTTTCTCCAAACCAGCACTACATTGCTTTCCCCAAACTGTCTGAACCCAGTAAGTCCAGCCCAGAGGTCATTAACCTGTCCTTTCCGTATCCCGGAAAACAGCTCCTAGTCCCCCGAGATCGCGTAGATGTTTTTATAACTAGCGAAGGAAATGGACCTCATAAAGCCAAGACGTCACAGAGGCTCCCTGAGAATGCCCCTGACACAGATTGTCTGCTTCTCTCCCCACTCAAAAGAGGATGACAGGGAAGGTGTTTGTCTGAGGTCTTGCAGAAGTACCTCCCTTTCTTTGAATCTTTCTTTCTTCATCCATAAATGGAACAGCAATTGGACCCACAAACACAAAGGCCTGCCCTGCCGAGATGGCTCAGTTAGTAAAGCATTTGCTGAGCAAGCATAAAAGACCTCAGTTCGGGTCCCTAGCACCACACAAAAAAATCTGAATGTTCCCCACATCTGTGACACATGGAACTGGTGGAAGTAGGGACACTGTAATTTGTTACTTTTTTTGTTTTTTGTGGGTTTTTTTTTTTTTTTTTTGGTTCTTTTTTCCGGAGCTGGGGACCGAACCCAGGGCCTTGCGCTTCCTAGGCAAGCGCTCTACCACTGAGCTAAATCCCCAACCCCAATTTGTTACTTTTAAGAGTCATGATGTAAATATCTGTTTTCCTGTGGTCTTTGGGAGTCAAGACCCACAAAGAACCAGTGCTCTAGGGGATCTGACACCCTCTTCTGGCCTTCAGGGGTAACTGCACACACATATATATGTACACTTTAAATCTTTAAAAAAATAATAATAATAAAGGTGGAGAAAAAATTGAGGAAAACACCCAGTGTCAACCTCTGATCTCTACATTTGCACATAAACATGTGAATGTTTATGTTTGCACCAGCACGCGCGCGCGCGCGCGCACGCACGCACACACACACACACACACACACACACACACACACACACACACACACCAGCATCTGGCAGAGCAGGTGCCTGATTGAAACCACACACTGTAATTCTCTTGTTCTCAGTTTTCCAAATGGGAAGATGGGAGGGTGACGGGTCCTGCTGTGTAGGAACTTTCAGCCCAAGCCTTCTGCGTCTCAGCGGTTCCATATCCTCTTCTCTGCCCACTCCGGGGTCCGCGCACCCCCCTTCCCTTCAGTGAGCCTGGCAACTGTTTCACTCATGAGTGGGTGGGGCAGAAGGGGCCGCAGAACAGCAGGCATCGCCTCGCTTAATCACAGCAGCCAAGTGTTCCACACCAGAGACGCTGAGCTCCCGGGACCTGGCCCTTGCTACACCTACCTGACCCACCTCACTCCTTCCCCAAGAGCTCAGCTGTGGAGAGAGCAGCGGAGCAAGCGAGAGAGCGAGCGTTTGCAAAGACTGGCCATTCCAGTCTCCTGAGTCACGCTGGGACACCCACGCTGGGAAGGAATCTCTCTCACTGTTCAGGCTCTGTAAACACTTGAAAAGTCATTTTCTTTTTCGATCTGTGGGCAGGATGCCACCAAGCTCAGAAGCATCATTAAAAAGAGACCTTGACAGAATTTTTTCTTCCAGCATTTTCAGAGGCTGGAATGGACTTGGGTGTTGGCTTATGGTTCTCTGTCTCTCTCTGTCTCTCTGTCTCTCTGTCTCTGTCTCTGTCTCTCTGTCTCTCTGTGTCTCTCTCTCTGTCTCTCTCTCTCTCTCTCTCTCTCTCTCTCTCTCTCTCTCTCATGCGCGCGCGCGCTTTTTGGATAAACACATAAACCAGCCCCATCTATATTCATTAGACAGTGCGCCTTGTTCAGTACAAAATTACCCCTGTTTTGCATGATTCTCCCCTTGTGATTAATATAAATGACTTAAGTTAATTATGTTTCTGCTCATGGAAAAATGTATTTGTCAAAGAGCTAAAGCATCAATAAGGAATGCGTACTGTCATTCCAAGGAGGGCTGGATTGCAAATGGGTAACGGGGAGCCTGGGAAGGGAGTCGCCCGTCTGGGGGTGTCACCCTGATGGAGTAGGCGCGCTTCGTATTTACTAACAGCGACAAAAGCATTTTTCTTAGTTAAACACCGGTATGCCCTGATGAGATAGATTGATGTCATCATTATTAACCATAATGATACCTCAGACATCGAGAAAACAGTTTTTCTTTGAGATCCCAAGCTGAGTTACGTGGATCTAACTTCATCCAGGCCTCTCACAGGAAACGGATATTGTGTGCCTCGGTAACCTAACCTCCAACTGCCCTGGGGGGTGAACAGTTTGCAGCAGCAAGAAGCCAGCGCAGGTGGTTGGAGTACAAGAGAAGAGACTTTGATAAGACTGAGGCCCAGAGAGGGCAAAGGGCTTGCCTGGCAGCACCCAGCATCTGTGATGGCTTATGCAGATTGTCAACCCGACAGTACTTAGAATTGCTGAGGGATGAACCTCCAGGCGTGGATGTGAGGAATTTGTCTTGGTTAGGTTAACAGGGGTGGGAAGACACTCTCCATGTCGTCTGCATCATCCTAGGGACAGGGTCTAGACTGTAGGAAAGGTAGGACAGGAGCTGTGTGGCAGCATTCCTGCCTGGGTGGAGTGTGGCCAGCTGCCTCGTACCCCTGCCACTGTGTCTTCACTGCCTCGAGGAACTCGTTTTGTCACAGCAGCAGGACAGTAACTAAGACTACAGAGCTGGGTGGGGATCATGGGGCACTGGACCCCACACCCCGTATTTCCTTCTTCTAGTCTCTGCTTCTTCTTTACCACCAAGGAGCTAAAGCTTCCTTCTTCCCCTTAGGCAGGTGGCCCATGGCACTGGCAGAAGTGGGTGGTCCCTCAGAACTATGAGGACGTCTCTGGGTCCCCGACTTTCTCCAGAGAATGTGGAGTGACCACTCTGTCCCACTCACTTTGGATTTTCCCATAATCCAATACTGAGATGAGATGGGGTGTTGGTGGTCCCCATGAAAGGGGATCCCAGAACAGACGATTGGGAGGGGCCAATGATCTGAGGAGGGAGGACAGTCAGTGCAAGGGGCATTTGTGAGAGCTGCTACACTACAACCCAGGGCTCACCCCTGCTTTCTCTGTGTCACTGCATCTCTGTGTCTTGAGTTGAAATCGCTCGTTAACTAGCACATCCCCGAGCCCTTCAGGTTCCACTCCTGCAACCCCGCACCTAATCTGAACAAACTCCCAATGACCCAGAAATATCTATGAGCCACAAATCTGAGCTCACTGCTGCCATGTACCCGGGAGCTCAGTCACTGTCAGCACTGGGCTCACATGAACTTGAACACCAGGAGGACCAGGAAGGATGAGAAGCACCTCCTGTGACATCACCCTGGTCCAGATGCTCCAAATCCTACGACCACTCCCTCCTGCTCATGGACACTCTCATTCTGCCCTGATGGTCAGAATACATTTACCTGGCTTTCCTTTCCCATGGCCACTTTATTTTATTTATCTTCTTAAATAGCATGTCTAGCTCTCTAAATATACTGTAAGCCATTTAAGGACAAACCTTAAACCACCACCATTAAGTCAGTCAATTATTTAATGAGCAACTGCTATATATACGCAGGTCCCAGTTGAGCTAGAGATAGAGAAGTCCTCAAGCGTGCTGCAGCTCAGTGGTGGAAACAGGAATGAAGATCACAACTTTAAGCAGCACTTAAAGATTATATATATATATATATATATATATATATATATATGGCAATGGAAACAATACAGTAGAAACTTTTTTCTAAGAACTTCAAGCAAAATTCGAGATAAAAGGAGTCATGGCTGGGAACACTTCAATGTCCCCAACACCTATCCTCTTAGAAAGCAAATTATGGCAATGTTGTGGAGTAAATGTTTCTATACTTTTTTTTTTAAAGAGCCATGCAATAACCAGTCAACAAGAACATCAGCACATGGGCTCTGGAGAAGGAGGAGGCTTGGAGACACTCAGCAGAGTGAAGGGAGATGGTGGGAGAGAAGGTGAGAGACAGCCACGTTTGCATACTGCAGAAAGGAGACCGGGATGTATATGTGTAAGTTCATATGTAAATATGTATGCATGTATAGGTGGATAAGAAGATGGAAGGATAGATTAAATAGATAGATGGACGAATGGATAGACAAATGATTATAATACATAGATATGACACATGGATGATGGAAGGATGAATGGATACGTACATTCATACCTACATAGATTCCTAGATACATGTATAGATACATAGAAACATAGGTATATAGATACATAAATAAATGTATAGATACATAGAAGCATCACTACAAAGATACACAGACAGACAGATGATTATAATATATGGATGGATAGGATGCAAGGATGGATGGAAGAATGGATAGGTGGAAGACTGGATGGATGGATGGATGGATGGATGGATGGATGGATGGATGAATGGATGGTTAGAAGGATGGATGGATGGGATAATGGACGGATGGACGGATGGATGGCTTGCTTGACAATGAACGGCTATAATGCATGGATAGAGGGTAGACTGGATGATTATAATGTATCATGGACAGGTAAGAATACACACTGACAGACAAAGATAAGAAAATTAAGCCTCTGTAGGGAGAGGGAATACAGAGTTACTCATATTCAAAGCCAGGCTTTGAAGAAATGGCAAATACTGAACAAAAATCATCCCCTGAGTAACTGTTGGGTAAGGAAGCTTCTGAAATGTGGATGACCGTCTCTGAGCTTCAGAGGATCCTATAAGGCAGAGCGCCCCAATCTCTCCTCAGTTCTCCCCTCATGGTGAGAATCCAATAACATTTAAACCATTAAATCCAAGAAACATGCAATGGTTTCACGGGAGCATTAATTAAACTTTGGAGGCTGGAAGCTATTGAATCATCTCCTCCACTCGGTATTAGCATGTTTACTCATCAGGACTCCATTTTTAATACCAGTCTAATTAAAGCGTGTCACCACAGTCCATCAGTGACGACTACGGAGGAGGAGATGCACGTGGGCACGAGGATTATTCAGTCAGCAGCTCTACACTGAATGTATTCTGTGTGCTGGGCGGGCGAGTCACGGGGGCTTCGAGAGAAGAATGCAGGGGTGCCAGGAAGGTCACGGGGGTGGGGTGAGGTGGGAGCGAGGCTACAAGAGGAGAGTGCACAAGAAGGGCCTCGGAGAGCAAGCACAGCTTCCACGGTCCATCTTCGCTACCGATCAGAATGGATTCAGAATCATCTAGGTGTGTCTGCGTAGGTGTTTCCAGAAATATTTGACTAAAAAGGAAAAAAAAAAATCAATCTCGACTCTGAGTTATAGGCTGGGGTGCCAACTGCAGAAAAGAGAATAAGTTAAGCACCAGCATCCCCCAAACCCTACCTCACCCCACCCCCAGCCCTGCCCTCGACTTTCTGTCGATGGTCACAATGTAACCAGTCACCTCATCTTCCTGACCGCAAGCCTTCCCACCATAATGGACTAGACCCTCAAAAACACACTTGTCCCTCCCTAAGATGCTCTTCTCAAGTACACGCTGTTCTCACCGCACTGAGAAAAAGAACAACCGACCATGAATTCACACCAATAACCCAGCGACAGCCACACACTTCATTGCCATTCTCCGACCAACCGGATTCCTAGTAACCTTCCCATTCCATTTAACCAGGCCGATCACAAGGAAATTTCCAGGAAATGTGTTTAATATTTGTAATCAAACTACGCAAACCGGAAGCCGCAAGGATGGCTGGGTTCCTTAACCGAACTCAGCAGTTTACCTCTGCAATCGCCAGCGCTCCTGCAGCAAAGTGGGAGATAGGAACCCCCAAAACCTCACAGGCAGGCTACCTGGAAGGAACAGCCACAAACAGTAAAAACATCCTGTCTCAAATAAGGTAGAAGGCAGAGCTGGGGAGGTGACTCAGCTGCTGAGAGCCCTGGCTGCTCTTGCAGACGACTTGGGAGCTCATTTAACTCTATTCCTGCGGGATCTGGCACCCTCTTCTGGCCCTCTCGGGTACTGCAGGCACATGGTGAACAAACATACACAAAAGCACACATGTACACATAAAAACATTTTTTTTAACAATAAAACAAGACGGGAGATGAGAACTGATACCTGAGGCTGTCCTCTGACCTCCACACATGCACCTGCACTCTCTCTCTCTCTCTCTCTCTCTCTCTCTCACACACACACACACACACACACACACACACACACGTAAGCATGAGCACACATGTATGCACATACATCTGAACCGAATCAACCTTAAAAGGAGATGTTATTTCTATCCAGGAACTTTCTAGATTCCAGCTGCACCCCTCACTCCTCTGTGACCCTCTAAGCCTCCAGACCATAAGAACAGGCTTGAACGGTATGGGAAACACCAGTGTCCCTCTATGAAGATTTGCTTGAGTAAGATTCACTGGGTTTGAGGCACTGGTCCTTGAATTTCAGTAGGACTTACCTGGATGTACAAAGACTGCGGTGCCCAGTAATAGTATAGGAGCTCTGTCATGAGGAGGGGGCAGGAAAATAGTACCAGAATTTAGAAGAAGGTGGACCATGTTCATGGCGTGTTGGAAGGAAGACGTTTAAACTGGGCTCGAAAAAATTCACTAACCTTTTCCAGCCAATAGGAGAGAAGGGAGAGAGCCCTTCAAGGAGAGGCCTCCCTGCTCAGGCTGGCACTTTATAATGGGGCGATGCAACAGCCATATTGAGACCGTGAGGTACCATGAGCTCAGGTAGGGCAGAAGGATAAAAGAAAGCAGAATTCTGGCTGAACTGGAGGAGCTGGAATGGCTTCTCAGGCTCTGTTGTTGTTCTTTTTCCTTTCTCTTTCTTTCTTTTCCTTTTTTTTTTTTTAATCCTTGCTCAAATTTCTGTTACTTGCATCTGGAAACACAACACACACATACACACACACATACACACAGACACAGACACACAGACACAGACACACAGACACACACAGACACATGGACACAGATACACACACACAGACATACGCACATGCACGCACACACAGGCATACACACATGCACACACACAGACACAGACACACAGACACACACACAGACAAACAGACACAGACACACACACAGACACACACACAGACACATGGACACAGACACACACACACACACTCACACACACACAGACATACGCACATGCACGCACACAGACACACACAGACACACACAGACACACACAGACACAGACACACAGACACAGACACACAGACACACACAGACACATGGACACAGATACACACACACACAGACATACGCACATGCACGCACACAGACATACACACAGACACACAGACACAGATACATCACACACATACACACACACACAGGCATACGCACATGCACACACACAGACACAGACACACACACAGACAAACAGACACACACAGACACATGGACACAGACACACACACACATACACACACACACAGGCATACGCACATGCACACACACAGACACACAGACACACACACAGACAAACAGACACAGACACACACACACACAGACACACACACACACACACACACACACACACACACACACACCTGCCTCTTCCTTCCCTGAGTTCCGTCATCATCTCCCAAGCACTCCCACCTAGAACATTTCTTCCCCACACAGTAGGTGCTCAACCTACATGTGTTGAATAAGGGGCGAAAAGGGCCAGAGAGACTCATTAATGCCTGTAAAGGCAATGACACCTCTGTAACTGGATTTTACTAAATCGTATAAGTTATTAATATGACCTCGCCAGCCACCCTCCCCCACCAATTATGGAGGCAGAGTCCTATGAATTTACTCAATCAGCTTAACACAATTACCAGGGGATTATCCCTAATCTATTTTCTATATGCTAGACTGCAGGCTTCCCAGCTGTGCTCCCCAGGTACTTGCTGTCTGAGTCTTGCCTGGGTTATCTCTGCTCTGTCCATCTGTCCTCACGGGGCATTTCACTCGGCACATGCCCCTGGTCCATCTCATCTAATGGAGACCTCCTGTTCTCTCTGTCCCCTCCCTCCTTCTCCTCTCTCCATTCTTTCCCTCCGGGTCCCTACCTACGACCTCCAGCCTGGTAACCAAAACTCCGCCTACCTCTATTCTCCCCAGTAATTGGCTATAACCACCTTTACTTAACCAATAGCTTTAAACTGGGAAGCAAAGTTTACATAGCATCACTTGGTCTACCTGAGGATCTGCATTTTAATCTATAACAGCACTAGACCAACTCCCAACACACCTTGGTAGCTGGAGGTAAAGTACTCCCTCTGTAAGTGTAAGGACCTAAGTTCAGTACCAGGCACCCATGTGTATGGTGCAAGAAGACAGAAGGATGGGCACCCCAAGCCAGTGTTGGTGGGGTAGAGAGAGGCAGATTTCTGGGGCTTGCTGCTCAGACAGCCTAGCACGGCAGCAAGCTCCAAGTTCAGTGAAAGACCCCATCTCAAAGCCTAACACGGAGATCAATAGAGGGAAATGCCCCATCCTGACCTCTAGCCTGCCTGTGGGCATGTGCAGAAGAGTACACACACACACACACACACACACACACACACACACACACACACCACACCACGCACAAAGAAAAACAAAATGTTTTTTAAGCCTTGGCTTTACAAATAATTTTTCTTCATTAAGCCAAATAACTCCAGCAGTGGCCTAAAAACAAACATTTAAAACAGGCGCAGGCAAAATTAAAACTCTGCACTGAGAGGAGGGAAAATGTGTTTAACGGGAAAGCACCTGCAGGAGACATTAACATTTCCAAATTAAGGGCACTCTGCGTTTTCACTACATTAGCACAGAGCACAGCCATTTAGACATCAGAAGTGCACCTCGAGCTTTTCAGAATGTGTTTGTTTTAAGTAAATGAGGTGTGTGTGTGTGTGTGTGTGTGTGCCCGTGTGTGCTCACACGTGTGGGTGGGGGGAGGCGCGCGCACGTGCACACACACACACACATTCACACAGAGTCACACTCACAGTCACACGTGCATGCACGTACACTCGCAGTGCTGGGCTCCCACACAATTGTCTGCCCCTGGTAGTGATTCATTTGCAGCCATGAATCTTTTCCTGGGGCAGGAAGCCTGCAAACAGAGTATGAGTGTATCTTCTGTCTTTCCTTTACCACACTTGGCTCTGGTGCGCTCTCTCTCTCTCCTCTCTCTCTCTCTCTCTCTCTCTCTCTCTCTCTCTCTCTCTCAGCTGCCCTGCTGACTAGAACTTCCAACTGCCTTTTCACTTTCACTCCCCCTTACTTCCAGCCTGCTTCTAGCATTTTCTACCAACTGTGTCCTGTCTTCCCCTGAACTGCACCCAGCGGCCAGTAGGAACAATCCGTCCATCCCTTTGGTCTGTGCCCCTTCCTGCTCACCCTTCCCTGCTTGCCTGGGATTCTCCTGACTCACAGGAGCAGAAAGCATTGATCCTGTTCCAGTGGGCACCTGGGTGTCCAGCCTGGCACTGTGCCCAGTGGAATCAGGACATTCCACACATCACGTGTGAGGATCCTGGTTCTCTTCCTTTGTGTCTGCCTTGTCAAACCTCTCCCTTCAGGCCTCAGATTTTAAGTAATGTGTGTATTTCTTAGAGGGGAGAAAAGTTCAGTCTCTCTCTCTCTCTCTCTCTCTCTCTCTCTCTCTCTCTCTCTCTCTTTCTCTCTCTCTCTCTCTCTCTCTGTGTGTGTGTGTGTGTGTGTGTGTGTGTGTGTGTCTGTCTGTCTACCAAGAAAAATCTCTGTCCTAGCCTCCTTATTTTCTTTCTTCTTTGGGTTTGATTTTTCAAAACAGGATCTCAGGCAGCCCAGGCTGGTCTCAAAGTCGCCGTGTAGTCAAAGATGGTATCGATGTCCTGTCCCTCCCTCCTCCATCTCTTATGTGTAAATTGCTGCCTAGAAGTGAGTCTTCCACTAGCAGCCTTCGGATGAAGATGTAGAACTCTCAGCTCCTCTTGCACCATGCCTGCCTAGATGCTGCCATGTTCTCACCTTGATGATAATGGACTGAACCTCTGAACCTGTAAGCCAGCCCCAACTAAATGTTGTCCTTTATAAGAGTTGCCTTGGTCATGGTATCCGCTCACAGCAGTAAAACCCTAAGACACTCGATATGTAACTCCATGAAGCTGAGGCTAGCCTTAAACATCACCCTCCTTCCTTCCCCTCCAGTGCTGGGATTCAGTGTAGTGCTCCTGTGCCACCGGCTAGGAGCTTCCTAAGGTCTGATCCACAGGCTCAGACACATAGCCATGGTATCTTTCCTGTGATAGGCACTTGAACACATCTGAACAGATGTGTTCTAAATTAAGCCTCTTTTCCACATGACCTCATACAATTCTTACAATCCCCCTGCCCCCACCCCAGGAAGTCAGTTATACCACTACTCCTGTTAACTTGAGGAGAAAATGTGGCTTAGGGAAAATTCCCTTGTCAGAGGAGCAAGTGCCCCTTGCAGAGAGAGCCAAGATTGCGGACAGGTCTATCAGACATAAGCAACCCCGTGGACCGGCTCTCCCACCTCCTGAACACAGCAGACAAGGGGCTCTGTTTAAGCAGGAGGTTCCTGAGGTTCACTGCTGCCTGGGTTTGAGTCTCAGCATCGATGTTCTGAAAGCGATCTGTGGTTTCAAGGCAAGTGCCTCAGTTTCTCCAAATGTTGATTCCCTCACAAGGCCCTTCTGCCTCCACAACAGAAATTGTCACCCTTGTGAATCTTTCGTTCGTGAGAAGAAAAGCAGCTGGGCAAACACAGGGTGGGGCTGGGGACTCCCTCAGCAGCTGCTCTCGTTCTCCTCCAGCTGCCTCATCTGGACTTCACCTCCGCATCTTCTGCTGGATTCGAACTCTGAAGGCTGCAGGCTGAACAGGGTCACACAGGACTTCTGTTTGACTCACAGAATGGAGCCACGGAAGCCTTTCTTATTTGCTCTGTAAATATTAAGAGGCCTTGTCTGAGAGTCCGGACCTTTACCATCTCTTAAAAAACGGGAGCCCCGGGGTTGGGGATTTAGCTCAGTGGTAGAGCGCTTGCCTAGCAAGCGCAAGGCCCTGGGTTCGGTCCCCAGCTCCGAAAAATAGAAAAAAAAAAAAAAAAAAAACAAAAAAACAAAACGGGAGCCCCTGCTTTGGCGTCAAAGATCTGCACGTCTGCTAGCATTGGTTGCCCAAGGTTGCAAAGTCTCTCTCCCGGCTGCTGCTGTTCTCACCCAGGCTGGCAATCAGACATCACTTCTTCTGGTGCCAGTCGCTCTGTATTCCCAACACCACAGTGGATACATTTTTTTTTCCACGAGGGTGTCTGGTCAGGACTGAGAGAGACTTGGCCACCAGAGGAGAGTGATGGAAGATCATATGGGTGGGTCTTGGTGTGAGGGAGAGAGGACCGTAGGGGTGCCACATGTTGGCGTGTATGTATTCCAAAACAAATTTAGTCAAGCGCACCCCGGCTCCTTCTACTATGTTGCCTCAGTGACCCTTGGAGGAGTTCTGCTTACTGGCTTGTTCCTCCTGGCTTGCTCAGTCTGCTTTTTTTATAGCACCTAGAGACTACCAGCCCGGGAGTGGGAATAGGGGGTACCGCCCACAAGGAGCTGACCACTCCCACCTCAATCATCAGTGGAGAAAATGCACTACAGCCTTGCTCGCAAGTCAATCTGGTGGGGGCATTTTCTCAACTGAGGTTCCCTCTTCCAAAATGTCTTTACCATGCGTCGAGTTGACTTAAAAAACGAGCCAGCACAGTACCTCACCCAATCTGTATGGATTTACTAAGAAGGTATCCCAGTTCCGTCACAGATACTCACTGTGGGATCCGCATACGTACCGTTACTCCAGGTAATGGAGATCCTGCCCTCTGGAAGGGGCTCGTGAGATCCTGTTTTTCGCTGAGGCTTTCTAGGCAATGCACGGTGACTAGCAGGGTTCATGGGGCCTCCTCACGCCCCTCTGGGGAGCTGCCGGCCATTAATGGTTGCTGGAAAAGGACGAGACATTTTCTTCAGTGGTATAGCCACGGATGAGGTGCCTGTGCTCCTGCACACTGTCTGTCCCCCATCTTGTAAATGACCCCAGTGAAAAATTCACTGGATCAACCGCAAAAGGGGCGAAGGGGAGGAAAGAGAAAGAAAACTAAAATGGGGGAAGGGAGGGCAGAGGGAAAAGAAGAAGAAAAGATGAAGAGGGACAGGAGGAGGTAGTGGGAAGAGGGACGGGAATGGGGAGCAAGGAGGAGGGAAAGGAAGAGAAATGATCTTGCTCTTTATAAGCTGTGAGGGGACATCAGAGAGCTACCGTTCACACACCATTTACATGAAGCAGTCACTGTGTAGGTCACTAATGTAGTCCTCCCAGGAGCACTGCCGTCCTACTCATTCATAGAAAAGAAACTGAGGCTCCAGTGCGTATGGAGCTTGTCATACATGTGAAAGTCAGCTACCTGATTCTTAGCAGCATATTCCTGAGAGAGGGTGCTTTTGTGATTCCTTCCCCCAACACACACACACACACACACACACACACACACACAAACACACATCATACTCACACATACCACACACTGCATGCACACATATGCACACACACCACACTCACACATACTTGCATGCACATACATACCACTCATATGCATGCATATACCACATTCACCCATACATGCATGCACACACACCATAGTCACACACACGTGCATGCACACATACCACTCACACACATGCCTGCACACACTCACCACTCACACATACATGCATGCACACACATACTGCTCACGCATGCACACACATGTACACATATACCATGCTCACACACATACATGCACACACACATACACATATAGAAACAACACATACCAAACACACCACACTCACACATACATGCATGCACACACACCATAGTGACACATACCTGCATGCACATACACCATACTCACATATATGCATGTACACACATGCATACACATACCACACTCACACGTGCATGCACACACACATACATATACCACACACACCACACTCACACATACATGCATGCACATACCACACATACTTATACACACTCACATGTGCACACACGTGTGCTCTGAGGAAGCCGGGGCTGAGCCTGCAAGGTGCTCTAGTCCCAGGACAATGCCCTTCTCCAGTAGGACGCCTTCCTCATCAAAGCTGCAGAAGTCAATACAGTCGATATGGTTGTGATGAACTGGTGGCCTTGCTCCCTGGCTCCCCTGAGGACAAAGGATCATGAGGAATGTGGACTGTTTCAGCTCCATCAGGCCCTTCGCTCCCATGGGGAACCCTCCTTGCTTGCCCCTGTCAGAATCATTTGAGAGGTCTCCAGGCCTTTATTGGATAGCCTTTGTCACAGTGTCAGCAAGGACTCCGTGGAGCTAAGATTTAAGGGCCAGGAGATGTTCAACTGCTACTAAGTTTCAGCCATGGCTGTCCTGCCTTCCAGAGAAGTTTTTGGGAAAGAGGGATCTAGAGACTAGGCCATTTCACTCTATGTGTGTGGAAATTGAGGCTCAGAGAAAGTGGGGTGGCCCAGCATGACTCACCATCATGGTCTCTGCCTCCTCACCAGCTGCATCCTCTGCATCTGCATCCTCTGCATCTGCATCTGCATCTGCATCTGCATCTGCATCTGCATCATCTGCCTGAGAGAGAGAAGTAGATCATGGCAGCACTACAACACCCAACGTTGTCCTCTGACCTCCCTTTCAAGCACATACATGGGCACATGCACAGCACACACATACAAATGGCTGAGGGATCCGTCTATCCCACTCAACTGCAAAAGGCTTTAAATGAGGGAACACCGTGCCTGGCACACAGCAAGTGCTTGAAAAGGATTGGCATTTTTAACCAACATGGATGTAGTGAGGATAATGGATCGTTGAACATTGCAGCCAGGGTGAAGGAGAGAGGTGTGAGGCAGGACGGGGCCTTTGCTGTACTGGGAACCAGTCTGCCCACCAGAGGTGTACCACAGAATGAATGGTAGGCTCTGCGCTTCCTGAAGCCAGCAAGTAATGCCGGCTGTCTGCCTGGTTTCTAGCACCGTGCCAAACACAGCTGGCATACTCTATTCCCAGGACCTCCGGCAACTCCTGCCTCTAGTACCCTGGGCTCTCCAGGTTGGGAATTCTGCATCAGTATGTCACGAGTGGAGACGATGCCATGTGGTGTCTCAGCGGCTGCTCAGTTGAGGTCTCCTGACTCGGGCTGCTGGGTCTCAGCCCTGGGTCTCAGCCCTGGGTCTCAGCTCTGGGCTTAGCTCTGGTCTCAGCCCTGGGTCTCAGTCCTGGGCTCAGCTCTGGGCTTGGGCTCATCTCTGGTGCTCGGCTCTGGGTCTCAGCTCTGGGGCTCGGCTCTGGGCTTAGCTCTGGTCTCGGACTCAGCTCTGGGTCTCAGCCCTGGGCTCAGCTCTGGGCTTGGGCTCAGCTCTGGTGCTCGGCTCTGGGTCTCAGCTCTGGGCTCATCTCTGGGGCTCGGTTCTGGGCTCGTCTCTGGGGCTCGGCTCTGGGCTCGGCTCTGGGGTTCAGCTCTGGAATCAAAGGTCAAGGCTCTGGGTCTCGGCTCTGGGCTCATCTCTGGGGCTCAACTCCGGCTCGGCTCTCGGCTCAGCTCTGGGTCTCATCTCTGGGTCTCGGCTCTGGGGCTCATCTCTGGGTCTTAGTTCTGGAGTCTTTGACTCCGTTTTTCCCTCTCATCCCCTGCCTCTGACTTCCTGAGCCCATGTTCCTTGTATACAGCATCTCTAAGGTGACAAACCACTCCAGACAGGGTAATAGATGATCGGGGTTGTCAGTGATCAATGGAGAAAGGGGACAGAGAGACTGTTAAAGGGTGACATGAACAATGGTCCTGAGAACGAGGTGGACATCTGTGTACAGCTAGGAGTACATTTTTTCAGTGTAGGTATTTGTATGTGTGTTTGTGTGAGTGTATGCCCTGTGGGTATTTGTTCTCCCGGAGGACTTCATATCCTGTAGAAGTGTAGTTACAGACAACTATGAGCTGCCTGGTGTGGGTTCTAGGAACTGCACTCAAGTCCCCTGGAACAGCAGTAAGCAGCTTGTGGACCATCTCTCCATACCTGACATTACATTTTTAAAGCATTAAACTGTATGATTTAGATATTGAATTGTATGGTTAGTCATATATAAATAAAGGAGTTTTTTAAAACCATTTTTTAACTATAGAGATTTGTTTATTTTATGTGCATTGGTGTTCTGCCTGCATTACGTCTTGCGTGAGGGTGCCAGATCCCCTAGAACTGGAGTTACAGATGGGTATGAGCTGCCGTGTGGGTGCTGGGAATTGAACTCTGGATCTCAGGGGGCGGAAAAAAAGCTGGTACTCTTAACCACTGAACTCTCTCTCCAGCCCTAAAGGATATGGGGGTTGGGGGTTGTTTGTTTTTAAGTTGACCACAACCAGATCTACTCTGTGCAAGCTGCCTCCCGAGGAGGTCCTAAGAAGTTAGGACAGGCAGAATGTCAGGATGCTACACTGATTTCTACCCATCAAATGTATGGGGCGGGAATGTGAATTGGATCCAAATTTCCAGGTAGGCAAAAAGAGGAAGATAGGATGGGTAAGCAGGTTCAGGAAGCACAGCGTTTGATAGATTCTCTGGGACAAATATGACAATGGCGTTGTCACCTCTGTATTAGCATCCAAGGAAGATATTCCAACACCACCTTTATATTTATCTCTGATGATCTCCAAAACAACACTGTTCAGCCCTGGAGCAGCCACCAGTACAGAGCGAGTAACACTCAGGAAAATGGGCACTTACTATGCCCACCCTAGGACAAGATATGGGAGGAAAGCCTGGGAAACATTTGAATTCAAGCCCACTGCTAGGAAAGAAGCCCCTACCATCTGAAACAGTCTCTCTTTATCCCCAGGATGAGGCTAAAATTCTCTAAGTGTGGGGTCTCCCCATGTCTGGGAACCACAGTGGCTTATGGCAGTGCATGTACCTTGAAGGGCCTAAGTCTATTAGGAAGATTATTTTGATTTGAAACCTATCTAGCCAGAGCATCCTGCCTCTACCTTCATTCTAATCCTACTTAATCCCTGGGAACCACGGGGATTTGTTCATTCAGAGAGTATCACCTCACATACCTGTAACCACAAGTGCACCTCTTCCTACCACGTGGCATCCCCCAGACCCTAGGAGGGCTGCCGTGGAGAGAGGAAAGACAAGCCACTTACACGTACTGTAAGTTGATTGGGCTAATTGTTCTTCTAAAAAAAAAGAGAGCTGAAATCCCTTCTGGAGATTTCATGGTAGGGGTAGACAGTGTGGATGCCTCGAGGAGCATCCAGAATTGGGGGACACCATACCCCTACAAAACTGTGAAAATCAATCAGCAGAACTGGAAATACCTAGACTCTAGGACAAAGAACACAAAAGCAAGTCAGCAGGGAGAAATACAACTGTGTAATAACAGAGAAGTGTTGTCTCACAGACAACCAGAAACGTACAGTGGGCTGCAGAGGTGGCTCTGGGAGTAGAGTGCTCAGGGAGCACATGTGAGGATGGGAGGACAGAGATGACTCAGGGGTTAGAGTGCTCAGGGAGCTCATGTGAGGATGGGAGGACGGAGATGACTCAGGGGTTAGAGTGCTCAGGGAGCACATGTGAGGACGGGAGGATGGAGATGGCTCAGGGAGTGAAGTGCTCAGGGAGCACATGTGAGGATGGGAGGACGGAGATGGCTCAGGGAGTGAAGTGCTCAGGGAGCACATGAGAAGATGGGAGGATGGAGATGACTCAGGGGTAGAGTGCTCAGGGAGCACATGTGAGGATGGGAGGACGGAGATGGCTCAGGGAGTGCAGTGCTCAGGGAGCACATGAGAAGATGGGAGGACGGAGATGGCTCAGGGAGTGAAGTGCTCTGGGAGCACATGTGAGGACGGGAGGATGGAGATGGCTCAGGGGTTAGAGTGCTTAGGGAGCTCATGTGAGGATGGGAGGACGGAGATGGCTCAGGGAGTGCAGTGCTCTGGGAGCACATGTGAGGACGGGAGGATCACTCTTGAGAATACACTTGGATAAGTCAGCTTACCACAAAGACATCTGCACACACAAGGTCTACTAATCCCAATGACCCAGGGACCAAGGTAGGTGCCCCTCCATGGTGGAAAGAATATTTAGCATATATTCATATATTCACATATACACATAGGGATTTATTTTCATCCATAAAGAAGAATAAAATAATATCAACTGCAAGAAAGTGGTTGGACCTGCAGATCAGTGTATTAAGAGAAATAAGCCAGGCTAGAAACACATGTTTCATGTGTTTCCTCTCATGTGTACAATCTAGTTTTAAAACCCAAAGACATGAAAAACTGGGGGTGTACCTCAGTGAAAGAATGCCTGCCTGGCATGCCTGAATCCCTGGGGTCCAACCCTCAGCACCACCAAAAAGCAGAGAGAAGGAAGGAGGTGAGGAGGGAGAGGAGACAGAAGAAGAGAAAGAGGAAGGGGAGGAGGAAGAAGAGGGAGAGGAAGAGGAAGGAGAGGAGGAGGGTAAGGAAGAGAGAGAAGAGGGAGAGGAGGAGGGAGAAGAGGGAAAGGAGGAGGAGGGAAAGGAAGGGAGAGGAGGAGGAGGAAGAGGAAGGAGAGGAGGAGAAAGAAGATTGGAAAGAGGAAGGAGGAGAAAGAAGATTGGAAAGAGGAAGGAGAGGAGGAGGAGGGAAAGGAAAGAGAGGAGGAGGCAGAGGAGGGAGAGAAGGGAGAGGAGGAGAAAGGATATTGGGAAGGGGAAGGGTATCAAATGAAGAGGAAAGGGAATAAGAGCAAGTAAGGGAGGGTATGTCAACATGATCAAAAATGTATATGCATGCGTGTATAAATGTATATATATATGCATATATACACAGACATATATATTCTTGAAAATTTATGTGATTGTATAATATACATCATATATAGGAAATATATAATATATTCTTGAAATATCATTTTTTACAAACCAGAATTTTATGGTTAATATATGGTAGGGAAGCATTTAGAAGACGGCATGGAGTAGTGATGGTATAGCTGGCTTGGTCTGTATAATCACACTGCAATGTTCCTTCACTGACAAACTCAGAAAATGATATGTATCTCAGATTGTGTCCCCATCATGTGGCCCTGTATGACTATAGAAGAATGGCATGGGCAATTCCCAATACAAGATAGCGTTGAAAAAATCGGCAGGAGAAGAAGGGTCCCGAAAGCTCAGACACAGCCCTCATTCCCACTCTTAGGAGTCCCACAGCGGGGTTGGGGATTTAGCTCAGTGGTAGAGCGCTAGCCTAGCAAACACAAGGCCCTGGGTTCGGTCCCCAGCTCCGGAAAAAAAAAAAAAAAAAAAAAAGGAGTCCCACAGGAACACCAAGCTACACAACCATAACACACCTGCAGAGGACCAGATGATACCGGCTCCCTGATGGTCGCTTCAGTCTCTGTGAGGCCCGGTGAGCCCTGGGTAGTTGATTCTGTGGACCGCATTCACCTGTTGTTCTCGACCCCTCTGGCTCCTACAATCCTCCCTGCCCCTCGTCTGAGGGATTCCCCGAGCTCTGCCTGATGCATGGCTGTGGGTGTCTGCATCGGCTCCCATCAGCTGCTGGAGCCTTTCTGACGATGACTGTGCTCGTTATTGGATAGGAGAGTGAACAGACACGTATTTTGCTTCTTTTAAAATGTCTACTATTTTAGGTTAGAGAACTTTCATCCATGTGCACTATGACCCTTTGCACTCCTCTGCCCCGCACACTTCCTTCTTGATTCTCTTTTGAAAATCTTGATTTTAATTTTTTATGTTTATGGGTGTTCTGCTTGCATGAACATCTGTGCACTAGGTTTGTGTCATCACCATGGAGACAGAAAAGGGTGGCAGTTCTCCTAGAACTGAAGTTCTAGACCGTGGTCAGCTGCCGTATGTCAGCGCTAGGAATCAAACCCAGGTCCTCTGCAAGAACAACCAGTGCTGTCTCTCCAGCTACGCCTTAATTTTTTTCCTTTATCTACATCAATACCCAAACTTCCTTAAACGATCATTGTCTTGGTTAGTGTTTTACTGCTGTGAACAGACACCATGACCAAGGCAACTCTTATAAGGACAGCATTTAATCGGGGCTGGCTTACAGGTTCAGAGGTTCAGTCCATTAACATCAAGGCAGGAGCATGGCAGTGTCCAGGCAGACATGGTTGAGGAGGAGCTGAGAGTTCTACATCTTCATCTGCATGCCTCTAGGAGAAGATTGGCTTCCAGGCAGCTAGGTAGAGGGTCTTAAAGCCCATGCTCACATGACACACCTACTCCAACAAGGCCACACCCACTCCAACAAGGCCACACCCACTCCAACAAGGCCACACCCACTCTAACAAGGCCACACACACACTCCAACAAGGCCACACACACTCCAACAAGACTACACACACACTCCAACAAGGCCACACACACTCCAACAAGGCCACACCCACTCCAACAAGGCCACACCTACTCCAACAAGACCACATCCAACAAGGCCACACCTATTCCAACCAGGCCACACCTACTCCAACAAGGCCACACCTACAAATACTGCCACTCCCAGGGCCGAGCATATTCAAACCATCACAATCATGTATCATTCTCTCTCCGTCTCCCTCTCCCTCTCCCTCTCTCTTTCTCTCCACCCCCCACACACACACCCCACAAACAGTTATACTATGCCAAAAAAAAAAAAAAAACAGTGGAAAGTTTTCAGTCACCTCGGAACCTTCTGCGACCATCTGGGTCCTCTGCGATCTCCTTAGTGGAGGAAAGAAGACAACTGGACCTAAACAGTTTCCTGAAATTGCCTCAGAAATACAACAAGAAAATCGCAGGTGATGAGCTTGGAAAATTGTAAAGCCCTGTACAAATGTTAGCTGTTTTCAACATTACAGCTCGAAATTAACTCCAGCCATCCCAGAGAAGAGAAGCAGAATCTATAACACTTGGGCTTTGACACGGGAAGTCAGAAAAACACAAGCACGAGCTAAGAATAGAAAGCCGGAGTCTGGAAGAGTCCTGGAGGGATATTCGATAGCTCACTCAGCAAGCCTTGGGAAATGCTTAACAAGAAACCAAAGATAGGGGGGAATCTTACACGGTAGCCAGGTGTTAACAGTGCTGCCTGCCTAACAAGGCTCTGTCTCCAATTTGTTTTAAAAGGAAAGTCTCTCCAGGCATGATGGCTTACATCTGTAATCCTAGCACAAGACAAGATGATCAAGGGTGGGCGGGGGTGTCCCGGTGAGAGACCAAGCCAGCTCAGTCAACAGCATCTTGAGGAAGGGAGTGAGGATTAAAGAAAGAAAAGATAATTAGACGACACTATAACATGACCCTGGCAAGTGCTAAAGCAGGTTTAATTTTTCCAAGTCTGCTTTTATATCATTCTAGGTACATGCAAAGAATAGGGTTCGTTCTGAGGCATAAACGAAGTAGTCAAGGAACAAACCAGGCATAAGCAAAGTCCCTGTGGTCACTGTGTCTAGGGACTTATCAAACTGATTAAGATAAGAGGAACATACCTCAGCTACATCTTCTCTCGAGCTTACTTCCTTGTACTAGCACAATGTCAAATATTTTTGCCAATTTCCTAGAAGCAGACCCAAGAGCTCTCCACAGCTGGATAAAGTGCTTGCTACCCAAGCATGAGAACTTGGATTCAATCCCTAGGACCCAGGTACAAATGATGGGTGTGGTGGTGACTGCTTCTAACCTCCGTGCTGGGGAAGGTGGAGACAGATGCCTGGTGCTTGTCAGCCAGCGACCTCGGTAAAACCAGGAAGGCCAGGAAGAGACTTTTATCTCCAAAAGTCATGGTGGGAGTGGCTGGAGAGAGAATTCATTGGATGAGACACTCGGTTCAGATCGCCATGCAAAAACCAAGCACTAGGGAGTAGAAGCACAGGACAAGGACACACATGGCATAAGGTCACTGCCGAGCGATTCTTTCCACTTGGACTCTAACTACGGCTTTCAGTGGCTACCTTGTGCCTAGAAAAAAAATGAGCAAGCATTTTTATTCCACATTCTAGCTGAAGTCTGGATGAATGGAACGAACTCAGTCAAGATCAACAGCACAGAAAGGTCAAGATGGTAGCCAAGATTAGACAGATAGACAGACAGACAGATGACAGAGAGAGAGAGAGAGAGGAGAGAGAGAGAGAGAGAGAGAGAGAGAGAGAGAGAGAGAGAGAGAGGCAGACAGAGGAGAAGCTGCAGCTGCAGTGGGACTCAAACAGCTCTCTCCAGCAGTGTGCATCAGAAATTGAGAAGAGCCTGGTTAGCGACAGCAGCAGGATGCATGTGAAGCCGGTCTCCTAGCCACTTGCTCCTCACGCACTCTCTGTGCATATGAGGCAAACAACAGCTCCCAAAAGATACAGCTAACAGTAGTGATCTGAGCCCGTTTCTCCTCTACGGGAGCCCACCACCCCAGACGCACTGCTCTGGTCTGATTGGGACTGATCTGAGAAGTCACTTGGTGATTCCTAAGCACCCAAAATACATCGTGGTTCAGGAGGCCAGGAGGACCAAATCAAGATGCCTGATGCTTCAGTCTGGCATTTTAAGAAAGGTTTGCCTGAGGAAAGTTTCCTCTGCTTCCTGATTGGGGATACAGCATGAACAGCCACCTCCATTTCCTACCCTCATGCCTTTCCTGCCATGATGGGCTGTAACCTCAAATCATGGGCCACAATAACCATTTTTCTCCCTGGTGTGTGTGTGTGTGTGTGTGTGTGTGTGTGTGTGTGTGTGTGTGTGAAGTGTATGTACATGCTAGTTTTTTAGTGCACCTGTATGCACAGATGTGTGTGTGTGTGTGTGTGTGTGTGTGTGTGTGTGTGTGTGTGTGCACGCGTATGTGTGTGCATGTAAAGGTCAGACGTTGAGGTTAGGTGTTTTTTCTGGATTGCACCTCCACTTTGTCTTTTGGGACAGGGTCTCTCACTGAATCAGGGGCTCATCAATTCAAGCAGACTGACTGGGTAATGAGCTCTAGGAATCCTGTTGCACACACATACACATACACATACACATGTATATACATATACAGACAGACAGACAGACAGACAGACAGACAGACAGAGAACCCAACTCTCCAGTTACGTTGTGAGCCCTCTCATGGCCAGCCTTTTATGTAGGTGCTATAATAGCAAACTCAGGTCTTACACATGCTTACACAGCAGGCACCTCACTGACCGAGCCAGCTCCCCAGCTGCTAAACCTTTCCTTCTCCATTTAGTCATGTTGCTATTGTCTGGTACATTGTCATAGCAACATGAAACCACTAACACACCTGGATAGCACAGCAGTCCTTCACCTCCATGTGATCCCAGGTCGCACTCAGAGAATGGGGCTTGCTAGATAAAATACAGGACCACTGGCTACACCAGGATTTCAAGGTAAATCATTTTAAAACGTATGTGAGTCCGGTCACTAGGCACACTTATGTCTGGGGCATACTTAGACTTCAAAATTATTGGCATGTACTTTCATTTCAAATTGACCGGTGTCCACTACTTAGACCTCAGTGCTGTTGAGCTTTTCTCTGGAACACAAGTGTAACAGGCCACCCATTGTTGCTGAGTCACAGGGAACAGTGAATCAAGTCGCCATCAGTAGAAGTGAGGACAAGCATGCAGGCTGCTTGTCTGGCCTGAGGCAGCAATGACAACAGAGAAAAATGCTGGCCAAAACAGAGAGAGGGGAAACCTATGTATTTGTTAATGTTTTCTTTTGTGAGAGAGACAGAGGCAGTATACAGGGGAAGGGCAGATGGCAACTTTTGGGATCTTTTCACCAAAGGTGGAGTCTCTTTTGCATCTGTCTCTGTACTTTCCTTTGGTCTGTGAACTTCTAGCCAGTTCTGTCTCTGTCTTTTATCTCTAGCCATAGGGGTTCCGGGAATACAGACGCTGCTATAGCCTCTGGCTCTTTCCAGGGACTTCAGGGATGGAGCTTGGGTCATGAATTGGGGATGTCAGGCTTGGACAACATCAAGTGTTCACACCTACTGAGCCATCTGCCCAGCTCAGAGAAGGAGAAATCTGAAGTCAAGAGTCCTGACTGCACCTGAGCAGAGGTCTCTATGAACTCCTCAGGCAGTTACGGGTGGCATCGTGGAACTATATCTCCAACCCCAGCTCCCACCACCGACGCCATCTTCTTTGGGGTTTGCCCAGATGCATCTCTGAATTTTTGTTAGCCCCTATCAAAAAAAAATCATCCTCCAGTCTCCAAGCTCAACCTTTTCATGCCCCTACCCCTTAGATTAGACATGCCAAGACTCTCAATCCCTGGGGAGGCAAGGTCCTTTCAGAGGACAGATGGTCACCCACCACCAACCCTTACGAGGAAGAGAAGAAAGACTGTGGGGGAGAGTTGAGGCTGAATACAGTCAGGGGAGAAACTATGAGAACTTGGAAAGGGAAGGGAACTCCACCCTGATGTCTGGTTGACATCTCAGTCTCGGCTGAGAGCCAAGAATCCCATCATAATAACCAAATCTGCTTAGTGGATTCCCTGAAACAATACTTTTATAGAGATCTTTTGAGGAACAACATTGATAGGTATAGATCAGCTTAAGGCCTCTGAGTTTATGACCTTCAAGCATGACTTCTCCCCTTTCCAGCACAAACATGCACTCTCTGAGCCTCCCTCAAGAATATAAATGCTGTTAACAGTCAAAGCATGCACTGTCATAAGGACTCTCTCTATTCTGTAGCCTATGATTTTACCTATCGACCTGACTCCCCTGTGGTGCACCTCAGAAATCATCTTAGGGTTGGGGAGATCTCCTTAGAATCCTGACATGATGCCACTACAGAAGCCACCAAAATCATACCTGTGGCTAAGACACATGAACACAATTTTCAGGAAGCTGCACCCATGTGTTCAGTGTGCACTGGTCTTTTCTGAGCATCTATGTCTCCTTTAATGCTATTTCTCTTAACGAACTCCAAGGCTACTTCAAAACACACCACACGTGTGTGCACACACATACACAAAAGACAGTATATCATGTTTCTCCGATTATGTAAAGTATCTATTCCAGGCCATCAAATCTATAGAGGCTGAAAAGTTAGTGGTCCCCTACATAGGACTGGTTGGGGAGACTGGTGTTTAATAAATATGAGGATTGAGATTTTCTTGGGAATAGTAAGGACTCTCTAAAGTTGTTTGTGGTGACAAAGGCAAACATTATGGACCTACTTTAAAAAAAAATAGGTCAGGGGCTGGAGAGACAGCTCAATGGTTAGGACCATTTACTGCTTGCAAAGGACCCAGGTTCAGTTCCCAATACTCACAGGAGCTCACAGCCACCTAAAACTCCAGTTGTAATGGATCTAATGCCCTCTTCTGGTTTCCATGGGTCCTGCGCACATGCGGTACACATACATACAAGAAGGCAAAAATACTCATGTACAGAACAAAGATACATTGAAAAAGACAGTATATTAGATGTGTGTGTGTGTGTGTGTGTGTGTGTGTGTGTGTGTGTCTGCGCGTGCGTTTAGAGGCCAGAAAACAACTCTGTCATTCCCCAGGCTCTGTCCATCTTTTTTTTTTTTTTTAAGAGTTTTTTTTCAGCCAGGAGCTCAACAATAAGACTGGCTGGTTGATCAGTAAGCTGCAGACCCTGACCTGCTTCTGACCCCCAGCTTTGGGATTAAAAGTGCATGCCTTCACACCTGGGGTCATTTGTTTGTGGTTGATTGGTTGTTAGGTAAGTGATTGCATTTATAAGGCCAGCACTTACGAAACCGAGCTATCTTTCCACCCAATTGTAGGTTTGTAAACGATGAGTTGATATTGTCATTATATCTGTTAAAAGTGGGGGAGAGGGCGAATGATTCAAAACAGACCTCGGTTCTGTAGGATCACAAGCAGAATCAAAACGCAATCTACCATGGGGTTGGAGAGATGGCTCAGAAGTTAAGAGCACTGAGAGCTCTTCCAGAGGTCCTGAGTTCAATTCCCCACAACCACATGGTGGCTCACAACCATCTGTCATGGGATCTGATGCCCTCTTGTGTGTCTGAAGACACCTACAGTGAAATCATATATGTTAAAGAAATCTTCAAAACAAAAATCCACCAAAGAAGGGGGCAAAGCTTACATTGCTATGTTATAGTTCTTATGTGAGCGGAAGGTTCTGGAATCAAACCCAGAGCCTTGTGCACACTGGGCAAGCACCTCTGCCTTAAATCTACTCCCAGTTACGCCTTAAATTTTATAAGGCTCCCTCAAAGTAGCTGGAGAGAATGTCTAGAAGCAGATCCAGACCCTTTTCCAACTTCTTTGCTCCGTGACTTTCCTTTCTGGTGCGAACTCTGTAGCTTATACATGGGTAATTTCTTGGGTTTCGGTTTTGGTAAGTGGCTGGCTGGTTGGGTCGCTGTTTGGGTTGGTTGGTTGGCTAGTTGAGTTGGTTGGTTGGTTAGTTGGTTGGTTGGTTGGTTGGTTGGTTGGTTGGTTAATTGGTTGGATGGGTGGGTGGCTGACTGACTGGTTGGGTAAGTGGCTGGCTGACTGGTTGATTGGCTGGTTGGGTTGATTGGTTGGCTAGTTGGTTGGTTGGCTAACTGGTTGGATGGGTGAGTGGCTGGATGGCTGATTGGTTGGCTGGTTGGCTGGCTGACTGTTTGACTGGTTGGGTTGGTTGACTGGCTAGTTGAGTTGGTTGGTTGGTTGGTTGGTTAGTTGGTTGGGTGGGTGGGTGGGTGACTGCTGGCTGGCTGGTTGGTTGGTTGGTTGGCCGGCTGGTCAGTCAGTTAGATCATTGGTTGGTTGGGTTGGGTTGGGTTGACTTTTGAGACAGGGTCTTACTGAAGACATCCTCGTTGCCTGGGGAAGTACAGACATGGGTCCTGGAATAGCCAACCATGCCCCATCAGCCCTTCTCTTCCTTGAGTTTCATCCTTCTCTTGAGATGTTTCAATATCTTAAGACCTCAGGGCCCTCGGCTGTACTCCTCTGACCCCTGCACTCTGACCCCGTACCATCTGATTGTTGAGGCTGTGACCCTCCTAACAATGAGAAATAAAAAATGAGGAGACTCATATTCCTGAATAACACCAGACACAGCGGCACGCCAGCACTAGCTAGGGTGTGCTTTGAGAAGGCCAGCCTTGGTCTCAGCCTCCCTTTCTTCCCAACCAAGTACCTGCATCTCTACCACACCCATCACCAGCCCCAGTCCACACCTGGTCCAGGACAGCCACTGAGCCTTGGTTGTCCAGCTCACAAGGAAGCTCCCACAGCCCACTCTGTTCAACTCTGACACCAGCCTTTGGAATCCATGCTACCCTTCTTTCTTCACAAATGCATCACGGAGCGCTTAAAGCTTGTCCCAGATCTCAGAGCTTCTCGGCAACAGAACCTGGACTCAAACACCAAGCAGTCACAGAATCCTCAAGTTTAAACAAAAAGCTATGCCGTGGACCTGGCAGTGGGATTCAGTTGTTAGAACACTTGCCTGCCTTGCAGTAAGTCCTGGGTACGATCCACAGTACTGTATAAACCAGATAGGGAAGCACATTCCTGTGATCCTAGCACTTGGGAGGTGGGGCTAGCCTCAGCTACATCCAGCCTGGGATTCATGGATTCATTAGAGTCTGAAGAGAGAGAGAGAGAGAGAGAGAGAGAGAGAGAGAGGAAGGAAGAAGGAGGAGGAAGAGAAGAGGGAGGAGGGAGGAAGAAAACCAACAATAGATGGTGTGTGGGGGGGGTGTACATGTGTGTGCACACACATGTATTGGGTTAAAGGCTAATGGAGGAGTAGAAAATGAATGAAAGTAACCGAAAGACAAGAAAGGGAGGAAGGAGGAGAAGAGTGGAGGTGGAAGGAAGTAGCAGAACCAGGATCACTTCTGTGATGGGAGGCAGCTCCATACAGGTCAGAGAGCAGCCTAACTTGAGTTCTCAAGCAATGGGAGAGTCAGCCAGAAAGTACATTAATTCAGAGACAGCTGAGCTTATAAGAAACCTAGAGCCTCTCATCCACTGACACAAGGTGAGTGCTGTGAAAGGGGGCTGCTCTCACACACAGCCTGTCTGGTCTGGGTGCCAGAGCCTTGCAGGATGATCTTAATGCTTCCTGTCGGTAAGCTATGACTGCCTAGCACTTCCTGTCCTCCTGGGCCCACCTGTCAAGCTAAGAGGATGTTCCTGTCAGCCAGACGGGCTCCTTTGGAAAACTAACAAATTGCTACTCCTTGGGGGTCCCTTTTCTCTAGCTGGTGTCCAGACCACCCCCTCTGGTTAATACATTTGTTTCCCAGATGAGGCACACCTGCATTGATTGGATTTCACAATTGATTAGGGCTCGCCACTAGAGACACTCACCTCCATTATGCATGAGGGCTTTGGATCAGTTCTTCTCTCTGAGAACAGCGAAGCTCTGGAAGGAAAATACTTTACACAGACCCACTTACACGTGTCCTCAGGCCCATCACTCTGTGGAGATTTCAAGTTCTTCAGACACTCAAGGGCCAGTTCGTACAATGGGGAGGACACTGGGCATGATGAGCAAATGTTGATTCCCTTCAAGGCAATGAGCCAAACTGTTGAAACAAATTACGGGTTGGGGACACGGCTTGGCGGCTGAAAGTACTCACCAAAAACACCTGAAGGTCTGAGTTTGGATCCCCAGCACCCACAGAAAAGCCAGGTACAGTGACGGGTATTGTAACCCCAGCAAAGAAAAATGGAGTCTACACCCTCAGGGCTAGCTGGCTGTCCTACTGAATGGTCAAACTCCTAACTCAGTGACAATCTCCAAAAAGATGGGGGACTGGAGATGGTTCAGTAGTTGAAAGCACTTGAGGGTTTCCTAAAGGACCAAACTGTGGCTCCCAGCATCTATAGTAGTTGACTCGAAGCCACTTATAACTAGAGCTCAGAGGGCTCCAACTCCCTTGGAGTGGCCACTTCAGAATGCAAACACAAACCTGTCAGTATAACCCCCTTCCCGAGTTCCCGCTAGACCACTTTCTCCCACAAAAGTTCTAAGACCTTGCCCCATGCTGTCAGTAGGTAAGACAGGGCAGCCTCGAATTCAGCATGAGATTCATTCGAAGGAAGGCTATAGTGTTTAATGCTAATTGTCAGAGCAACCAGAGTTTGAATCTCGGGTGTCCTAATGAGGGTGTTCCAGAAGGGGTTCATGGAAGGAGTAATACCCATCCTGACTGTGGGCAGACCATCAGGACGGCTGGAGACTGAGAAAGTGGGCTGAGCACTGCTCATCTCTCTGCTTCCTGACTATAACCGCCTCACACCCCTGCCATCCCAGCCTTCCCACCGAGATGGACTGAGCCCCCTAAAACTCTGGACTTTGTGCTCTGTCATGAATGTTCGTCACGGCCATGACAGCTTACGCAGAGATCACAGGAGATGATAGTCAGCCTCAGAGACCAGGCACTGGGCCCTTTCAGTCTCCCTGTGCTCCCCTCCCCCATTCTATCCTGTCTCTGACAGAGTAAGGCAGTCCAGTTCACTGCCTGGTCTCCATTTCCTGTATACAGAGCACCTGCCTTAGAGATGCTGTGACCCTGAGTTAATGCAAAAGCAACACATAAATATTTATTAAGCTCCACCGGTGGGCGCTGAGGGAGGCAGATGAGCAGACTGACATGGCGCCTGTTGTCAGGACACCCACAGTCCTGGAGTCTGACGATGCTTCATCCCGTACAGTAGCTACTGGTTGAAGCCACCCACAGACACTTAAAGAGTCGAGAGCCTGAAGGGTGCTGGGAAACCAGTCACTGCAAAGTCACAGAGGATTTCAGAGACGAGGTTTTAAAAACTAACAGCATCTCATTAAAAAATATTCGGATTAACTGCTAACATGATACATTTAGGGGCCTATCAGTTGGATTTAGTAAGATATACTATTTAAGTTTGGTCTGCTTTTTATGTTTTTTAAGGTTATACCTGTGAGACTCAAGAGATAGCTCAGCGAGTAAAAGCACTTGCTGCCAAGCCTGGTGACCAGAAGTCAGTCTCCAGATGCGACAGTGGAAGTAGGCAGCTGACTCCTGAACGTTGTCCCAGGACTGCCACATGTGAGTGTGTGCATACACACGCGAGCATGTGCGCACACACACACACACAAGCACACACAAGCACACATACATATACACACTGTCATAAGTGCCCGTGCACAAACACACACACATACATACACATGCACACACATAAGCACACACACTAATATAATAAACGGAATACATGTATGTGGCTTACATCCGTGGCACTTATAACATTTGAAGAGCCCTAGTGCAGAGGCAGAGGACAAGATAATATCAGAAACTACCATTTACTACCATTTATTTAAGGCTCGGGAGTACCTGACCCTCTGTAACATGTTCTCTACTTGGGCCATTTCCATGGTGCGTCTTTATAATAAACGCACGGGGACTGGGGAAATGGCTTAGTTAGTAAAGTGCTTGCCATATTATCATCATGAACTGAGTGCCAACCCCAGAACTCATGTAAAAAAAAACAAAAACTGCTTATAATCCCCATGCTGGGGAGGTCAGGGTAGAAGAGGCTCACTGTCTGGCCAGCCCAGTGCTCAGTGAGTCAGTGAGTTCCAGGCAAAGTGAGAGATCTTGTGTCAAAAAATGAGGTGGACAGCACCCAGGGATAGCTTTCACACACATCTACTGTGATGGTTTGGATAACAGTGGCCCCACAGGTTCATTTATCTGAATGCCTGGCCATCAGGAGGTGGCACTAGTTGAGAGGGATTAAGAGGTGTGGCCTTATAGGAGTGGGTGTGGTCTTGTTTGAGGAAGTATGTCACTGGGGGCAGGCTTTAAAATTTTAAAAGCCCAAGTCTCTTCCTGCTGCCTGTGGATCCGGTGTAGAACTCTGAGCTCCTTCTCCAGCACCATGTCTGCCGGCACGCTCCATGTTCTGCCACGATGACCATGGACTGAACCTCTGAACCTGTAAACCGGCCCCAATTAAATGCTTTCCTTTATAAAAATTGCTGTGGTCATGGTGTCTTTTCAAAGCAATAGGACACTGAGTGAGAAACCTGCTTACACATGCACACATAAATAATATAAACACGTAAGTAAAAGCGTTGTTAGCCTCTTTTGCAGAGAAAGTGGAGGCTGAGTAGCCCTGGGGAATCATGTAAGTAGTTGATGCTGAGAAGCTGCAAGGCTTCAAAGTCATTAGAAAGCAGCAGCCACAGTGGCTTGACTCTGAGGTGGCCATCACAATGGAGGAGTGTGTCAGGTGAGTCACCCAGAAGACATGGAGAAACTATGTGATGTGCCAAGGACACCCTGCAGGTGAGATACTACACCAAAAGAGCCCAGAATAAAGGTATCCAGGAAGCCAGCCCACAGAAAATGGCCGCCCAGCATCCGATTTGATGCCTCAGGAGCCTGACAAGGAGCTGTACATTCAGGAGCAGCTCAAGTTTGGAGTGACTGAAGCTTTAAAAAGGGGGTGGGGGAAAATAAGGCCAGGAGGTGGGGGAGAAAGTTGCAGGGACAAGGACAGACAGGAGTCCACAGACCTTGTGAGACAGAAGGTGCAGCTCTAGCTGTATGGGTTCACCAGGAGAACTTTCCATAAATACCCACCCCTCAACCCAGAGCAAAAATTCCGTCCCAAAACTGGAGGTGCAGGGAGGAATGGCTTCCCAAGAAAATGACTCTAATTTGAAGTAAGGTCAAGAGCCTCACTATTGCACTGGGAGCTTGTGAGAAAGAATTTAAGAAACACAATCGAGAGACCAGGTTTTGTCTTAGGAAGATGATCCGAGGGTTGCTTAGAAAATGTCTTGCTGAAAGTGGACGAACACTGGGTGTAGTGGCTCAGAGTTGTAATTCTATCACTTACTTGAGAGGAAAGACAGAAGGATCAGGAGTTCAAAGCCAGCCTCAGCTACATAGCAAGATGAGGCTAGCCTGAGCTACATGAGATGAGAGGGGGGAGGGAGAGGGGAATGGGGAGAGGGAGGGAGAGGGGACAGGGGAGGGAGAGGGAGAGGGGAAAAAGAGGATGAAAACCCCCAGGTCAGGAATGGTACAGCTATGTGTTGCCATCCAGTTAAACTTACCCAGAAAGACAATAGCTAGAGTTCAGGCCTTTCCAGCCACCCCCTATTAACTACGTGTCCACAGCCTCTGTCCCACTCAACCACGTGCCAGGAAGGCATGCACCAGGGGTTTGAGACTCTTAGTCACATCGTATCTGCATTCCGGAAGCAGAAAAGAGATAGGAAATGAAGGTAGAGGTAAAACCTCAAGGCCCGCCCCATCGCATTGGGCCGCTGTCTCCTGCAAAGTGAGGTCTCTTAAAGTCCCATGGTCTCCAGAACAGGCCCTCAGCCTACAGGGGGCGCTCCATCGGAATCACCGCTATACCTCTGCCTCTGCCCTCGGCTGGACCTCAGATGCTGTTTCCTCACCCACCCTCCTGGGGACTTGTACTCCACCCTGGGCCCAGGCAGAAGGGCAAAGGGTGTGACTTTGGTTTCTCTCAGCAGAGCTCTCCCAGCCTGACTGGCCCTCGGCCTCCATTCAATATTCCAGAGCTGCAGCCTTCTCTAAGGTTCACGGGTTCCCTGAGATCTGTTGGAATCCGCAGGCTTGTCTGGTCCCTACTGCTAGACAAAATGAAAGCTCACAAACATGGAGACTGCGGGGTTGTCTATCTCCTTTCAGACCCAGGCACTGGTAACTGGAGTGATGTTTTGAAAGCCCAGGTGACTGTCCTGCTGTGTACCCACCACACTGATCTCATGGAGGACCAGCCTTTCATGTCCTTGGGATTGATGTCCTTTGTGGAGCCAGCTAAAGGCCAAACAAGCATCACGCAACTCTAGAATGAGTATTTGTTGGGACTGGAGGTGTGTTAAATCCCATGCACCTCTGAAAGACTGGGCTAAGAATGGACTTCAGATGGGTGGAAACCTTTGCCGGAGAGCGGCCAGGTAGAGCCGGTGCTGAGCTGACCCCGTGGGCTGTACAAATATCATTTCTAGTGCACTCTGGAGAGCAAAAAGGATGGAAATCCACGCTCTGGGGGTGTCCAGCTAAAACCTCAAGAGTTTCATCTTGTAAAGGATATTTTTTATACCATCGGGGTTTTAATCTTGCAAAGACAATCGCACTGTGAAGCGCTGAGATAACGGAGTCGCTAAGTGACACGGGAGAAGAGAGATGAACAGCGGAGAGGAGGATGGGTGTGTGGGAAACCGAAGTAGACAGCTGTGACGAGCTGAAGCGAGGCAGGAGTGGGTGACAAGGGGACAGAGTGGAGGCAGGTCTAGTCTGCACCGTGGCAGGAAAAGGAGTGGCTTTAGAAGCCAGTAGATGGTGTGGTGTTTGACTGACGGGTAAGTCGATGGGTGACTGAGTTGACTGACTGTCGACGCGGCTGATAGAATCACCTAGAACACAAGCCTGCAGCCATGTCTATGAGGGAGTTTTAAGGTTGGGTTCCTTGAGCTGGGAACATACATACACCTTGGCGATAGCTCACACAGGCAGGGTCCTAACAGAGCAAAAAGGAGGAAGTGAGCTGGACACCGATCCTCCCCTCTGTTTCCTGACAACAGATGGGGCGTGGCTATTGGCTTCATGCTCTCGCCTCCACATCTCTGCCACGGCTGTCCCCTCACACGGGGGGGGGGGGGTCATAACAGATCTCCCTTCCCTAAGCTGTTTCCTCACAACAGTGGGGGTGGGTTAGCAGAGAGTGTGGGGACAATGGGGATGAGGGAACAGGTTAGCTGAGAATGAGGAGGTGCTGCGGATCAGGGAGTCAGCTCCTCCCCCAGAGCCCCAGTTGGCTGGCCTGATGCTTCCAACTTCCGGTTTCTTCCGGCATCTGAACTGATAGCAAAGCTGGCCCAGCAGCTCATGGGCAAACCAGCAGCCTGGTGGCTCTAGGTGAGGCTACACTGTGACTAACCCAGCTCTGGAAAGCCCAGTGTTAGGAAGAGTCAATGATCCACATCCTTACTCTGCTTTTTTGTTTTGGTTTGTTTTTTTGGTTTTTTGGTTTTTTGGGGTTTTTTTTGTTATTGTTGTTGTTGTTTTTTTAATCTCTTTCTTCTCCAGGACTAAATATGACAGCAGCTATTCACAGTACCTACATTCTGGAACCGACCCGGTGCCCCACAACAAAGGAACAGACAAAGAAACTGGTTCATAAACACAATGGGTTTTCTTTCGGCTATCAGGGAAAACAAAGTTCTGTCCTCAGGAGGAAAACGCATGCCTCAGATGTCATCATGTCAAGTGAATCACGCCAGTCTCAGAAAGAGAAATATTACAGTCTGTCAGTCATGGGTCCTAGACTGTCCATAGACACATAAAATCATAAAATCATGTGTGTGCATGTAACATAAAAATGGATTTGGAAATATGCTCAACACATGTATGTGCCCACGAGTGTCTGTGTGTCTGTGTGTCTGTCTGTCTCTGTGTCTGTCTGTGTGACTGTGCCTGTGTGTCTGTGTCTCTGTGTATGACTGTGTGTGTTTGAAAGTTTAAATACAATAATCCAATTCCTTAAAAAGTGACTACAGTATTTTCCCACCTTTTATTACCACACTGGGCTGGATCTCTCCCTCTCTCCTCTTTTTCTCTTCCTCTACATCTCTGTCATTTCCCCCCTCTTTCCTCATCTTTCTCCCCCTCCTTCTGTCACCCCTCCCCCCTCCCCCATCCTTTCCTTCCTCTTCCCTCTCCTCTTTCCTTGCTCCCAGGGCCTTAATGAACCACACAGTGACTCATCTCACCAACTCTCTTTGTTCCCGGTACCACTGGCCTCCTCTGCCTCCCCATCTCCATCTCTCAGGGGTTCGGTGTCTTTTCCAATTTACTGTGAAATTAGACTCCGTCTCCTTTGCCCTCCCCCTCCCGTGGCCTCCCTTGTCATCTATTATACATGCACAAGAACCATTTCTGAATATGGCTGGTGTAAAACACATCAGAACCCAAACCAGAAAGCAAGTTCACCTCTCTTCAACCTGCTCCTCATTCTGATATCCTGGGCTAAGGGCCCAAGGAAAGCTACAAGCAGAGATCCAGCCACCAAGCGTCTAGGCACAGGTGACGACTTCCCAGGTTTCACATGATGGGAAATTTCCAGATGGCTTCTTACGGATGATCTTTCTGGCCAAGGAAGGAAAGCCCTCCTGACAGCAGACGTCCAGGTGGCATTCCATGTGTAACTGTGTAATACACGAGTTCTATGGTCTGGCATAAATAAGTGGTTTGGTGACCTGGAGCCTGCTTGTCCCTGGCCATCACTGGCATACTCCTGGACCATGCCTAAGACCTTTAACCCCTCCAAACCTCGATTTTCTTGTCTATAAAACCACAGAACTAGACCACGGCCCTTGAGCTTCTGGTGTGAAAATTCTGAGACCTTTATCTGTCCAGCAATTTGTCTGAATCAGTGGTTCCTGTGGCAAATAGTCCACTCACACATCGTAACCGGTTATGAGCTGCCTTCTCTGCTGTTCATCCTCATCAGAAGGAGCTTCTGAGTGTCCTGGGAGCGCCTCACTGCCCAGAGAAAGAATTTAGGGTTCCAAGCGGACAAGTAGCTAACATAAGGTCACATTGTGAGGAAGAGCAGAACAGTGCCACCCTAGACATAACGTGTGCAGAGACCAAAGGACCACTTTCCAGAGTATGTGAGCTCCTCCTACCCTGTAGGTTCTAGGGACACAGCTCTGATGGCCAGGCTTGGCAGGAAGTGCCTTTAACCCTCTGAGCTGTCGATGTGCTTACAAGTAATGCTGGGTACTCACCAAGGTGAGGGCATCCATGTTCTGTCTGGCTCTGAGAATCCAAGCCTCTGTAGCAGAAATGCAGGGGCCCTGAGCTACCTATCCTGGACAAGCCAAATGTACACACCACTGACTACTGTCCCAACAGAGTCCATCTGAGAGCCAGCCCGGCCCACTGCCAGACTGAAGGGGAAAAAGCCTGTATTGGAATCTGAGTCCTCCACTGAGGAGATGGCCAAGTTAGTAATGTGCTTGTCTATACCCTGGATTTATCTGTCTGTCTTCCCTCCTAAACTGTGAGCCCTCTGAGGCTCTGTTATGATCCGTGTATCTCTCAAGCAAACACCTCACATACAGTGGACAGGTACTCACTGTATGTGGACCACATTGGCAGCTGCTAGCCTTGAGAAGTAGCACATCGGGGGACCTCTCTTAGGCTGAGGCATGGGGTACATCTCAGAGGACAGGAAGTGCCTGGCACTCCTGGGTCAGGAACAATGGACCAGCTGGGAACAGGAGACAACCTGGACCGCACCAGTCTCCACGTATATATTTTGTGCCTGCTGCCTTTGTGAGTATTCCTGTCCTGGCGCTCTAGATAAATGTCTTATCCAAATATTCATTTAAAAATCACTGGCTCTGGGACAGATTCTGTCCTTCAGTGAGTTCTTCGATAAACTTAAACTTTGCAACTCCGAGGTCTGGTTCAGCAGCGAGCTGGAAAAGTTCCTGGTTGCTAAGAGACCAGGGACCAAATTACCAGCTCACAAAAGACCCTGCTAAGGCCAGTAAAAACAACAAAACAGAGCCAGGTAGAGAATGGGCCTGTTCAGACATCAAAGTCAGGTTGATACACTAGGAAGTACATACTGTCTAATTGGGAATGACAATTAAAAATATTCGTCATGCGCTGAATCGCCAAGATGCACCGTGGGGAGCTAAGCTCTGAGGTCTTTGTCTGCTTGAATGAAACAGCAGGGGAGCCTTTTCCAGTCCTGAAATTCTGGATCTAAGAATCAGAAAGAAAAACAAACTGTCCCCGTTGATAAGGAGGCAAAATACAGGGAAATAAACTGCCTCCCTTTCAGTTTTCTATTCCAGATTGGAAATGGGGTGCCTGTAGCTATGACCCAGAAAAAGCCTGTAAGCAAAAGCTCTCTTCTGGCAAGGTCTGCTCACTGCTGGTCTGAGGCCCCCAAAATCATGACATACAGTGCTGACCCCACAGAAGTCACCAACAGACATGGTGAGCTCAGCTCTGCTTGTGAATCCAGCGTGAGAGTCGCCAGCACCAGGAACAGGGAGGAACAGAGAGAGAAGGCTGGGGCATGGGGCAGTCTCTTTCCTGGCTGATGACTTAGTGGTAGGGTGTGTGAGCATTCTCTTTAGTAGTGAAGACAGGGGCTAGCATGCAGCTTAGCCAGTAGGGTGCTTGCTTCATGTGCAGGAAACCTGAGGCTCCAGCACTGTATAAACCAGGCCTGGTGGGCCACAAGCTGCCATCCCAGCACTGGGGAAGTACAGGTAAGAGAGTCAGGAATCCAGGGTCATCCTTTATCCTGGGCTACAGAGAGAGATCAGGGCCACCCTGGGAGACATGAGATCCTGCCTCAACACACACACACACACACACACACACACACACAGATACACAGAGAGAGACAGAGAAACACACACAGAGAGAAAGACAGATAGACAGACACACACAGAAAGACTCATACAGAGACCTACAGACACACACACATGCAGACACTTACAAAGAAACACAGAAAGACATGCACAGAGAAACAGAGACACATAGAGACATACAGAGAGAGACACACACAAAGACAGAGACACACAGAAACACATACAGAGAAAGACACACAGAAACACAGAAACAGACACACAGAGACACAGAGAGAGACACACAAAGACACACAAACACACAGGCAGACAGACAGAAATACAGAGAAACAGAAAGACACACACAGAGAAACAGGCACACAGAGACACATACAGAGAAAGACACACAGAGAGACAGATGACACACACAAACACTGACACACACAAAGACACACAGACAAACACACGTAGACTGACAGACACACACAGAGAGACACAGAAAGAGACACACAGAGCGATAGAGAGAGAGAGACACACAGAGACACAGATAGATGCTCACACAGAGTCAGAGAGCTAAAGAAGAGGGTAGGAGGAAGGAAACAGCTCCCCAGACAGTCATCATCTGAGCTCACTGCTTAGGTGCGTTACCAAACTTGGGGTCACACTCTGTAAACCAAGAAGTCAAGCCCAGGCACTAGTCCCTAATAAGCCAATTAAAATGGAAAGCAGATCAAGGAAATATATTCAATGAGAACTCATCGAGAAAAAGACAAGAGATCTAGTGACCCCCAAGTCCATTTTGGGGGTCATCAAGTGAGATTACATTCTAAACAGAGAGCTGGGATTCTGCACACATGAGCAGGTCAAGCTGTGACCCCGCCCACCACTGACTCATCGTTATCTGGATGTCCTGGCTGTTTTTATGTCAACTTGACACAAGCTGGAATCATCGGAGAAGAGGGAGCCTCAATGAAAAAATGCCTCATAAGCAAGCCAGTAGGGCATGACTTGATCATGACTAATGAGGGAGGGCCCAGCCCATTGTGGGTGGGGCCAACCCTGGGCTGGTGGTCCTGGGTTCAACCCATGGCCCCTGCAGCAGTTCCTGCCTCCAGGTTCCTGTCCTGACTTCCCTCAGTGATGGCCTGTGATCTGGAAGTGTAAACCGAATAAACCCTTTCCTCCCCAGCTCAATTTGATCATGGTGTTCATTACAGCAATGGTAACCTCGACTAACTAGGACACTGGACTCCTATCGCTTCCTGTCCAATGCTCTGACAAGCTGTAAACCTCTTCCCTTTTCTTCTCCAAGCATGAGATTTCTGGGGAAATTCCCATTTCTTGAGGGTTCATTGTTTCAATAGTTTGACAGTCAAACTGGGGGGCACAGGTGACTCCTTAGAACATCTTCAGTTCTGTTGGACCCCTTTGTCACAGACATACAAATAATAGAGCCTGTCCGCCCCCAAGTGATCAATGCCCTCCTTTGGTTTTTTGTTTGTTTGGGGGTTGGCGATGTGTGCTGGTGTTTTGCTTCATTTTGTTTTATTGGTTTTGTTTTGTTTTGTTTTGTTTTGTTTTGTTTTAAGACAGGGTTTCTCTGTGTAGCCCTGGCTGTCCCGAAACTCACTTTAAACCAGGCTGGCCTAGAATTCACATCTGTCTGCATCTTGCCTCCCAAGTACTGGGACTAAAGGCATGTACCACCATGTTTGGCTAGAAGATAGAAATGTTAAGTGACATGGAGGAGTCCCTATCTTGAGGACCAGAGAAGGAATGAAATTGAGACAAAAAGGTGGGTAGGGGTGTGGGACAAGGAGGTGGCAAGTGGGAAAAATGAAGCCAGGTAACAGGTATTCGTCAGGTTAGGACTGATGTGGCTGACAGCTGTGTGGCAGGAGTTTCTGCTAAGCAGCGCTTGCGGGGCAGCACAGGGGTTTCCAAGCATGATAGACCCAACAAGCGTGAAATCATCTTTAGGGAGAAAAGTACAGTTTGCTCATGTGCACATGCATCACACACACACACACACACACACACACACACACACACACACACACACACACACACTGCAGCTCCCCTTCAGGCCCTTCCTGACAATCTGGCTTGTCAGACTTCCAACCAGCATACAATGGCTCTATTTTAGACAGAACGAAGGATCAGCCTCTCAAGAAAGGCTGTACCGTCGTCCCAGTTCTCAGAGGCTCTATATCTGCTAGGGAAACAGCCACAGCCACAGCCAGGAGCCTTGCTTGGACCTACTAAATGCGAGCAGAAGCCACACACACTTCCTAGTGTACACTGTAAGGGTCCCCAGTCACCTCTGCAGCTTCCATTTCTCCTGCTGTCACAGGGAGCAGAAATGGCCTAGGTGGTGCTTTGTCTGGCTACAGCTAGTCCCCAGAGATGTGTTGTCTAGGCAAGAAGGAAAGTTTTATTGTCAGGCTGATAACTGAAGTGGGCTGGGCCGTGGAGGTCACGTATTACTAAATCAACAATGCTGGCCTGTCTTTCTGATAAACACCTCCCATGGGACTAAGGCACAGTCTCAGGAGATAAGCACCCTCAGGCCGCCTTCCTCTGGGGATCTGAGTCCCCTAGCTACCTCTTACCCAGTGTGACTGGCAGTAAGAGAGGGTATTGCACCCTGATAGAGGCAATCCTGAGGGGAGACCCATGCTGTCCCCTGGATAGCTCACCAGTTACCTTCCATGAGGTCCTGTTTTAGTTTGAATGTGAAATGTCCCCACATGGGTTCATGTGGCCTGATATACTTGGTCCTCAGTGGTGGCTCTGTTTTATAAACTAGAGGTTATAGAGCCTGCCTGGATGCTCCCATGCTCCTGCCTTGATGGTAATGGACTGAACTGCTGAACCTGTAAGCCAGCCCCAATTAAACGTTGTCCTTATAAAAGTTGCCTTGGTCATGGTGTTTGGTTTCACAGCAGTAAAATCCAAAGACACAAGACAGCCGCCTTTACGACCTGCTTCCTCTCATTCTGCCAACATTTCCTAGAAACACTTCCTCACAGTTTTACCCAAGCCCTTGGGGTCTGCTGCTGAGGAAACCAACCTAAGACAGACAAATATGGCTGCTCAAGACCCACAGCATAAACTGTGGAGAGAGCAATGAGGAGACCCAACCCTCCCCTGTCACAAAGAGCCAGTCTCTCCTGAGTTTGACCCTTCCAACCCCACCTGGCTATTAAATGAGGATTTAACAGCCAAGCTTTTTGCCTTGGCCCTGACCCCATCCAGGAGCAGAGCCAAGACTCAAAACCTACTTCGCTAAAGGCGTCATATTTTTCCGTACGCCTGTAGGTGAGAACACCCTGGCCGAGAATTCTGTCCTTTCCAGAATTCACACCTCTCTGCATTTTGAACGTCAAGAGCTCACCAGCCCACCCTTTTTGTCTTTGTGCAGAATCTCCCATCCCCATAATTCATAAAAGACCAACAGTGACTCTGAAATCACCTCAAGTCCCTCCAAGGCTGCAGACATAATTCACCGGGCTCCGAGTCCCAAGTTCCTTGCTGCGTGCTGCCGCTGGCTCTACAGACACCTCTCCTGACCTTAATTCGTTCTCCTCTTAGCGAAGCTTACTCTCTTCTTTCCAGTCGGAAAACCTTTCCTCGCTGGAGGGGAAAGAGCACACTAGTAATTAGGCTTCACCACATTCAATACCTTTGGTCGACATCCAATAACTTCTCTAAATAATGCCGTATCTAAGATTTTTGTTAGGATTTACTTATTTTTATTTTACACGCGTGAGCGTTTGCTGAATGGATGTCTGTGCACCATGTGCATGCAGTACCAGCAGAGGCATCAGATCTCCTAGAACTGGAGTTACAGACGGTTGGGGGCCATCACATTAGTCCCGGGAACCGAACTCAAGTCCTCTATAAAAGCAACGAGCACTCTTAATTGCTGATCTGTCTCTGCAGCCCTACCTATACTAAACCTTTGCTTGCCCAACAGAGATAGACAGCATTCCTTGAGCTCATCCCCTCTAGCTCACATGAGGCAGTTTGCTACCCTGCAGATTGTCCACGGCTTAATCAGCCCTCACCCATCATCTAGGGGACCCAAGAACCTTTCGCCCATGTCTTAATGTCCATGGCCACTTTCAAATCATAAACCAGTTGCTTTGATATCTGTGTGTCCTCTCCTGCTGACGACAACTGCTCCTTAGGTTCGGTTCCTCTCTTCCTAAGAAGACAAAGAGCTCTGAGTCCTGACCTTTGCCCTACTTTTTTGCTGTGTTTTATTTTATTTTGTTTTGTTTTGTTTTGAGGTTTCTCTGTATACCCTGGCTGTCCTGGAACTTGCTCTACAGACCAGGATGCCCTCGGAATCAGAGATCTGCCTACCTCTGCCTCCCAAGTGCTGGGATTAAGGTCATGCACCACCGCAACCAGAAATTTCCCTTGCTTTTTTTTTTTTCTTCCCTTAAGGACTGCTGTGATGGTTAATCTCAGTGTTGGGATCTGGAATCAACTGAGAGGCATTTTTAGGGAGGCCGAACTGAGAGGGAAAGACACACTTCCAGAGTGGGCAGAACTAGATTTAAGGAGGTCCAAGGGAGAAGCAGGGAAGCTTTGCCTGCCTACCTTCACTCCTTGCTGGTCAATGTATCTACTATGCTGTTGCTGCAGCTTCTAATGTGAGCTGGACACCAACAACTCACCAGGAGTCCTCCAGCCTTCAGCCCAGACTGGGACTCACACCCTGCCCTGTGAGCTGAACAACTATCAGATTCTCAGACTATCCAGCGTGCAGATGGACACTGTTGGACTACCCAACCCGTAAACACATAAGTCAGTCTAACAAATCCCCTTTGTAACGTATCCATTCTATTCCTCTAAAGAATATCCACTGTATTCCTCTAAAGAACTCTGACTAGCAAGACTAGCAATCCATCCTGCTGAGGAGAAGACCCTACTGCCCCTTCTTCAGAAACACTGTATCCTACAAAGCCCTTGATTGCAGTCCCTGGGGTCACCTGAATTTTCAGGCTTTGCATGCTGGGAGCCCCTCCAGTACCCTGGCATGTAGCTCCGATTCTGCCTCCAATCCTCACTATTTTTTCCTTCCGTTTTCATGCTTCGCCTTTTTAATCTAGCCACGAGAGAGATTCACCTAGTTCTTCAGTTAAATTACACCTTTCCCTCTCCACTGGCTCGGTGCTTTTTAAAGCAACAATAGCAGAGAAAGTAAATGAGAATCTAATGAAAACAGTTACCTGCAGGGCATGGGTGGGGGTGGAGTAAAGAGCTGGAAGCAGGACCGTGATTCCCCTGTGTGTGCTTTTTCATATACATACTCTTTCTTCAAGCATTCGAATGTTTTTTCTTTTCATACTCATGGAAAGGTTTTCAAAAAAGGAAAACCCAAAGTTGAATTTTTAACAGGCATGAACGAGTCTAACTCTAAATCAAACCATATAGAAAACTGTCATAAAATTCAAACCGTCTGGACAGTTTCTAACCACCCACCTTTCAGCAGATACATTCTTTTAAAAAAAGCAAAGAAACCTGGGTTTGGTCCCCAGCTCCGAAAAAAAGAACCAAGAAAAAAAAAAAAAAAGCAAAGAAACAATGTGTTCACCTGACTCTGGGGGCTTAGTGACGGTAGCATGGGTGCCCTTGTCTGTCTGAAAGCACTCACATGTGTTGCAGAATACAGAGTGCCAGTAAACCTGTTAACCCCATGACCAATGAGGAAGCCATGTCAGTGGCAGCACCAGAAGGGGAGGCAGGATGCTTTGAGCATCAGTGAGCATCTAAAGTTTGTCTTTGTGTGTTTGAGTTCATGAGCACATGCAGGGTAGTGTTGTTCAGGAACATGTATGTGCAATGCATATGTGTGCACATGTGTGTGGAAGCCAGAGGTTGCCATCAGACCTCTTCCTTGACTGTTCTGGATACTGTATTTGTAAGACGGGATGTCCTCACTGAATCTGGAGTGCTCCAGGTCACCCAGACTGGCTGGCCAGAAATTGCACTGTCTCTCCTCGCCAATATAGGTGCGCACCACAGAATCTGGAGCTCTTACGGAGTACTGGGAACTGAATTTCAGGTTCTCTTGTTTACCAGCAAGTACTTTGATGTCTGGGCCATCACTTTAGCCATAAATTCAAGGTTTGTTTTTAAAGATGGGACCTTTTACCTCCACCTGCAGTGTTTTATAAAAAAAAAAAAAAAGGAGACAAGGATAGGTTTGGTAGAGCTCAGTATGGTGCAGTAGGAGGGGGGCCTCTGCAGGCCCATGCTGAGGCATCCCTTCCCCCTGAGGTACCAGCCATAGAATGGTTTTAGTATAGAATGGAGTTTATTTGGGGCATGGGAAGGGAAGTTAAAAGAGAGTAGAGACAAAGAAAGTAGAGGGGGGTCATGGAAAGAAAGGAGGGCAGGGGGAGGAGGAGAGAGGGAGAAAGGAGTCAGACAGAGAAGAGAGTTGGAGGGAATAAGAGACTTAGAGAGTCAGGAGGGTGTAAACAAACCTATCTATAGTAAGCCAGACCTACCTGGTTACTGCCAGAAAACTACTGGGTGGAACCCAGAAGGAATGCTAACATTCCTCTGTTTTGGTTTGATTTTAAAAAGGAAAAACTAGAGAGAGGTGATGGTGAAGCAGGAATAGGTCATGACCTTCACCTACTTTCTGCTAACTTTGGGGGTGACATGTCTCTGGGAAACCTAAGAAAATGGGCATGGGGATGTTGGTCTAGTCTTAGGAGAGCTGGCTGTTGCCTTGCTGTCCATGGTCTGTGGAAACATCTGTCGGTAGAAGGAGCAGGTCCAGGGGCAGCATCTGTGTCTGTGGAAGTAGATTAAAGCATCTGTAGGTTGCTTCTCTGGAGCTGTCCTGGATATAGATTTTGAGTAAATGCCTGGACTTGACAAGATGCGTGCACACACACACACACACACACACACACACACACACACACACATATTATAGGTAGAGGATAAAGTTAAGTATGTTTGGAAGAAAAAAAATTCCCTTAGGTATACATTTGAAACCCTTAGGTCTTGATGGTTGGGGTGAGAGGAGTCCCAATCCCAGGGCACAGAAGAGGAGTGCCATCCTCTGGGACAGGTAGCAAGTGGGAACGTAGGTTATTGATTGACAGATGTACTTATCTGAATAGAGTCTGTGTGGTCCATGAGAGGTAGATCAGAGTGGGTTTCCCCAAGCTCCTAAGTTCGTAAAAGAAATAAGTTTGTTAACAATATGAACAGTCTTTAAGATGAGCTTACGGAAGACAAAAACCTTTTGCAGAGCAGAAGAAAGAAGGGCTTTTCTTCTGTCTATGAGACCAAGTGCATATACATTTAGCATAATGAGAAACATGTTTAAGTTTACATTTAAAAGACAATTAAAGGAAACTCAAGACTTTGAGCATGTGACTATGATAGCTGATCGTATAGTTTAGCCTGAGAAGCACCTTAAGTCTATAGTTAAAAGACAAGCAAAGGAAACTTAAAATTTGAACTTGTGGTTGTTAAAGTTGAATTGCACAGTGGGATGTTTTATTAGGGTTAGGATAATCTATAAGAACTCTACTGATTCATGTTAGGTCAATGGCGTGATAGTGGGAGGAAATATGAAGCATTAGTCACCGGGACTGAGTTTAGGTAAGGAAGTGACAGCAGGTTACATCTGTGAGAGCTCACATCTGAACTTGTGAATCCTTCATCATGAAGCCTATGAACAAGGCAAACCTGTCTCTGATAAGAGATCTGGTAGTCTTAACTAGTCAACAAATTGACTCGTGAGTTAGTATGGCGGTGGATTACCTTGGGGTAAGGAGCTAGGTCTGTTTTCTAGCTGTCAAGCTGCAGTTAGCTTAGCTATCAATGTAGACAGAAATCTGGGAAGAATAAATAATAATCCAGGAGTCACATATTGATGACAGAGGCTTGTCTATAGTCCACTACCCAGACAGTTCCCAGGTCCCGGTGGTCTCCATCTTAACTGGGGCAGTCAGTCTGGCTGTCAGGACAGAAGACAAGAAGCCTTTTCCTGTAAAGGAACATGGGCAAAATGATTCGCCTTGTCATAGACAATACAAGACATTTAACTGTCTGGGAATCCTCCGTCCACAGTGTAGGCCAAGCCCTGGCAGCAGGCAAAGCAATGGTGGTGTTTCTCAATTGTTAGCATACCACAGTCTAGGTAGAATCTTGTCATGGTGCTCATATCTTCTCAGAGACCTTGATCAGTAAACTGTTAGGCTTTGGGAATCTCTGTCCATCATAACAAGCTTAAATATTTAACATCATATTTAGCAGATTTCTGACAAGATTGAGAGCCAGTATCTATTAATCACATCTGAGTTAGACAACCTCTGTTTGTTTAACTATTTGTTCTGGATGTATCTAGCAAATCAAGAGAGCACCTGGTAATTTACCAGTGGTAGCAAAAACAAGGCCAGACATATCCTTAAGTCAGTAGTCTTTAACTTTTTTACTGTTGCAAATCTTAATTGGAAAGTGTCTTGAAAGGCTTAAGTCAGGCTGTACTCCTAAAAGGCAGCAAAGTGAGGACTGCCCATAACAAAGATGGGGGATGGTCTTGGGACTGCCCTCAGTTAAGATGGCGCTGAAATGGCAGTTCTGCCCGAGGGGAGTCACATGTTTGTATCTTAGGACAGAATGGCACAAGTGGCTAAGTATCTTAGAATGGAATGGCAGAAGCATGACAGAGACAAACATAAAGATGAATCTAAGCAGCACAGTGTGAGGGGTGCACCATAGCTTGGCAGCAGACGGTGGCAGTGCCCATGGAAGCATAGGCAGCGAGTACTAGGCAGAGAGCAAGAGCGAGGGGCAGGGCAGAAAGTGCACAGTGGCAGCAGAATCAAAGGGGGTGAGGAACCCGGAGTGGCAAGGGAATCAGTGGGAGGGGAAAAGCCTATGGATCACTGACAAGAAAGTTGTAGACGTTTTCCTTTTAAAGTGCCAGTGAGTGGGCATTTAGAGTTACTGGTTTGTAGATAATGGGGCCAAATGTAGCCTCTGAATTAGACAGGGAGGCGTGAAAGTGAAGACATTTCCTTCAGGGTGAGAGTAGACACTAGAGGCTCGACTGTCCAGGCATCCGAGGAAAAATGCAGTAGCTAGAAACAGCAGCTGGACCAGATCATCACATCATCATGGGATAAAATGTGGCTGAGCTCAGGCCGGCTCTAGGTGAGAAAAAGGAAGCAACTCAGAGGAGAGAGAAAGTTCTCACCCAAAGGAAAACATCTTAGAACGAAGGGTCAGCAAGAAGGCCAATCACGAAGATTGTGAGTGACTCCATCCTCAAGGATTCTAGGGTGGCTGCGAGCTCAACGGCAACCAGGGGACATTTACACTGACTAGTTGGGGAGGGAGTTTACGGGTTCACCAGTGTTTGGATGGATGTATTGAGCAATCTGATGTCTGGAAAGTCCACGAGGCAGGGGAGATGTGAACCTTCAAGTGTCTACTCCAAGTCTCACAGCACCAATGTTGTGTCTTCTAAAAAAGGAGACAAAGATGTGTTTGGTAGAGTGCGGGATGGTGTGGTGGGAGGGGATGCCTCTGAGGGCCCACAATGAGGCATCCCTTCCCCCTGAGGTAACAGCCATACACAGGCTTAGTATAGAATCAAGTTTATTTGGGGCATGGGAAGGGGAGTTGAGAAGGGAGGAGAGATAGAGAAAGGCGCACACACACACACACACACACACACACACACACACAGAGAGAGAGAGAGAGAGAGAGCATAAAGAGAGAGATGGAGGGGGATGGGGAGAGAGAGGGAGAAAGGAATCAGAGAGAGAAGAGAGTCAGAGAGAATAAGAGAGTTAGAGAGCTAGGAGGGGGCAAGCAGCCCCTTTGATAGTAAGCCAGGCCTACCTGGCTATTGCCAAGTAACTACTGGGCAGAGCCCAGAAAGAACGCTAACACCAGCCATTAATAAAACTAACGAATAGCAGTACCTCAAAGCCAGATGTGGTGGCGCAGGCTATACCTCACAACCGTAGGAGGCTAAGTCAGGAGGACAAGGCAAGAAGGGAGGAAGGAAGGATGAAGAGTGACAGGGAGGAAGAGAGGGAGGAAGGAAAAGAGGGAGGAAGAAGAAAGCAAGAGAAGAGGGGAAGGAAGAAGAAAGGAGAAAGTAGAGGGAGGCAAGGAGGGAGGGAAGGGGGAGGGAGAAGGGAGGAAGGGAGCGAGGGGAAGGCAGGAAGGCAAACAGCAGTACTCCACAGTAACAAGCACAACAGGATCTTGGCTTTTTTATACCATTCTCTGTGACAGGAGTTAGGGCTTCTCCGAGGTGTGTCCTATCCATCCATCCACAGAGCAGAGAAAGTTCAATCCTGGAACATCAAGTGGTCTTGAAAGCCCAGACAGTGCTCAAACACTAGTGGAGACCTGGCAGGGGGCCCAGGGCCAACCTGAGAGGCCAGGCCCAGACTGGGAGCACTAACTCTTTGCTAAGACCCTGAATCATACAGACTCCTTGAGCCCATGAGGACATGCAGAAGGTGGGCTGTCCTCTTTACAAGAGAACAGCTGCTCTGGGGGGCGGGGGAGAGAAGAAATGATGGAATTGGAAATTAGCGTTTTACAGGCATTTCCCCACAAGGGTCAGCAGTGAATCCGTTACCACCTGGTGTAAAATGGATCTGGCACTCACGTAGTCTGACGTTCCCACCCACCCTCAGGTTCCTTATTAACGAGAGAGGGGCAAACGTTTGACGGATGGCTACGGCGGACACCAATTAACCAGATGCTCACACAGCCTCTGATAGCCGAACCACCTGACACAATAAAGCATGAGAGTACTGCCTGTGAGGTGTGCTCACCAAAGCACTTCATCTCCGCCACCATCAAGAAACGGACTCAGAGATCTGGGTTGGAAAGTCCTGCAAGAGACCAGTGGCCCAGAGGGGGCTGATTTCCCAAAGAACTGTCAGTGTCCACGAAGTCCAGATCATTTTAGGTTCAAGGTTAAGAAAGTGGCACTGAAATGTATGATCCTTGGCTGAGAGTAGCCACAATGGGGACATTTAAATTTGAATAAGATTGAATGTGAACCGGTATCGGCCTGTATATCTCGAGAGCAACGCAGTGACTGTGTGAGAGAATCGTTTAGAAAACGCACACTGGCATGTTCTATGGCAGGCATTAATACGTCTCCAGCTTACACTCAAATGATTCAGATTTGTTTTGTGTTTTGAAACAATTTCTCGCAGCCCAGGCTAGCCTCAAAGTTGCTTTGCAATCAAGAATGGTATTGGCTCCTAAAGCTCCCGCATCTACCTCCCAAGTGTAAGAATTACAGATGTCAATCACTTCCTGTGGCCCTGGGGATCCAACCAGAGCTCCGTTCATGCTAGATGAGGACTCTACCAATGAACTACAGCCCCAGACCATAGTGAAAAAAATTTAAATGAGTGACAGAAGCCAGGAGTCACACCCGAGGCAGAGTCCTGAATTTGCTACGTAGCCCAAGCTAGCCTGAGTTAACAGTTTTTCTGAAAATGAGAGAAATGGAGACAAGATGGACACAAGCAGGCTAAAATATTAGTCACTACTCACATCCTACCCTTCTGTGCCTCGGTTTCTTCTTCTGAAACATGAAGGTCATTGTGTATACTATAGGGACATATTGTATGTATACTGTAGGGATATATTATATGCATATTGTAGAATGTATTGCATGTATACCATAGGATGTGCTGTATGTATACTGTGGGATGTATTGTATGTATACTGTAGCATGTATTGTATGTATACTGTAGGATGTGTTGTATGTATACTATAGGATGTATTATATGTATACTGTAGAGACATATTGTATGTATACTGTAGGATGAATTGTATGTATAGTGTAGCAACATGCTGTATATATACTGTAGAGATGTATTATATGCATATTGTAGGATGTGTTGTATGTATACTGTAGGATATGTTGTATGTATACTGTAGCATGTATTGTATGTAGACTGTAGGACTATTGAACTAGAACAAAGCTAATTTCATTAGGCCTGGTAGCACAAATCTGTAATCCCAGTACTCAGGAGGCATAGGCAGGCCTGTGAGCTCGAGGTCATCCTGATCTACATAGTGAGTTCTAGGCCACCAGGGCTACATCCTGAGAGCCTGTCGGGGGGGGGGGGGGGAGAGAGAGAGAGAGAGTTAGTTGTGTGTAGGAGCAGTCCTTTAGACACAAAACCCCTTATGAAGCCACTGTTGTTTGTCAACTTTCATTTCCTGCCTCCTCTGAGAAACCAAGATGAAAGACATAAGAGGTGGAAAAGTTGGGGCTGAAATCCACTGTGCTGCTGGAGGAGGAAAGAGGGAGATGCTGAGGCAGCCTCCTGGGAGTGGGCAAGGAGTTAGCATTCCTTCCAGGCTCCTCCCCACAGTTACCTGGCAAAAGCCAAGTAATGCCTGGCTTACTATAAAAGGGGCTGCTTGGCCACTCATCACTCTCTTACTCTCTGCTCTTTCTCTCCCTGCCCCTTCTCCGTCTCTCCCCATTCCCCTCCTCCTCCTCCTCCTCCTCCACTTCCTCCTCCTCCTCTTCCTCCTTCTTCTTCTTCTTTGTCTTCTTCTTCTTCCTCCTCCTCTTTCTCTTCCTCCTCCTCCTCCTTCCTCTCTCTCTCTCTCTCTCTCTCTCTCTCTCTCTCTCTCTCTCTCTCTCTCTCTCTCCTTGTCTGCCTTTCTCTGTCTTTACTCCCTTCTCAACTCCCCTTCCCATACTCTAAATCAACTCTATTCCATACTATATCTGCCCTATGGCTGGTACCTCAGGGGGAGCAAGGCACCCCCTTCCACCTCTACCAAAACATATCCTGCTCTCATTTCTTCTTTCATAAAACACAACAAAAAGAGTCTCGTGTGTGGAAGTGGTCAAAGACAGGGGAGGAAGGAGTCAGGAAGCTCCCTCTCTGCTCTCTTATGGACTGTGCTCTGTTGTCATGATTCAGAGTGTGGAATCAGACACAAGGCTCAGACCCCAACAGCACCCATTGCTAGTGTTATATCCTTGGGAAACCCCCTCAACTTCCCTATTTCTATGAGGTTGGTGAGGTAACTGTCTCGAGAATCACCTTCAGGCTTCGAGGAGGTACCGATCCTCATACAATGCTTAACCTGATTCCCAGCACTGAAGAAATCTGTGTAAATGTTTAATACTATCATGAATATTTCAGGGATGCCCGCTGCTGCCTCCTCCACCAGCTTGTCTCAGAGTCTGCCCAGAATCCTGGGGTTCATCGGTGCTCTGGGTGTGAGTCCTGATAGACAGATTCATACCATTTGTTTGAAGAAAACACCTCCCCTACTTCTAGACAAACATCTGGAGAGTTTCCTCAGAGAGAAAAGACTAGAGAACATAAAACCCTGGCAGGCTAACTCCTCCTCTGGACGAGAAGACTATGTCCCAAGGATAAATTTTACCTTTTCTGAGCTCTATAGCTGTCTTGAGTTGGAATCATATGGGCGAACTTGGGAGCCATGTAAATTAGCACAAATTCCACAGAGAGCAAAGTATAAGTAACTTCCAAAACTTTACACCTCCCTCAAACCTGGCTTCTAGGCTATTCACACACCTATGCTTGTGTGAATGCAAAATGCTGCCCGTACAGCATCAGCCTCCACAGAATTCATCCATTACAGTGAAGAACAGCACACAACCTAAATGTCTACTCGCTAAGCCCACAGTCTAAGACTGATCCTCGGGACCTGTTTTAGCCAATGTTCTGCTGCTGTGAAGAGACACCATGACCAAGGAAAGAAAGGTCCATAAAGGAAAAGATTTCGTTGGGGCTGCCTTACAGTTTCAGAAGTGTAGTCTGTTATCAACATAGCAGGAAGCACGATATCAGGCAGGCTGACATAGTGCAGGGAGGAAGAGAGCTGAGACTTCTACATCTGGGGTGGGAAGAGAGATGCTGGGCCTGGCTTGGGTTTCTGAAACCTCGAAGCCCACCCCCAGTGACGTACCTGCTCCAACAAGGCCACACTTACTAATTCCTTCAAATGGTGCTGCTCCCTAGTGACCAACTCTTCAAATCTCTGAGCCTATGATAACCATTCTTATTCAGACCACCCAGGACCCATGCAACAGGAAAAGAGAATCAGCTCCTGCAAATTGACCTCTGGCATTCATACATGTCTTTTGACACACGAGCCGCGCGCGCTGACTATCACACACACACACACACACACACACACACACACACACACACACACACACAGAGTGTTTTTTTTTTTTTAATGTTTTTAAAACTCTGGGCTAGTATGTGCTAAGTGGTAGTCCAGGGTCAATTCCCAGCACTGTAGCAGAGGGGAAATCTATGAGCATTATGAAAAGTTCTGTTTTCTATTGCTGTGATAAATGCCACGACCAAAGCCATTTGGAGGAGGAAAGGGCTTATTTTCCTCAGAGTCCGCTGTTGGGGAAGGGTACGGCAGACCTGGAGGCCTCCTTCAGCAGGAGCTGACGCTGAGGCCATGCAGGAGCGCTGTTGGCTAGCTGGTTTGCTTGCCTGCTCACCATCTTCCTTACAAAGCCAAGACTCTCCTGACTGAGGACCGTACTGCTCTGGGGCTTGGGCCTCCTAAGTCAGTTCACCAGAAAACTCCATCTGATGGACATCTGATGAGACCAATTCTTAAACTGGGACTCCCTCTTCCCAGGTGTGTCAAGTTGACCAGAACAGACCAGTGCACAAATCCATTACCAAGCGAGACGCTGGTGTATACAGACAAAGAAGGGGAAATCGAGGGAGACCCGTGTGGACCATTCCCACATCTCTTTAGTATGTGTAAAGTAACTCAGAAAGAAAGCTCCAGAAACTCTAGTGTCTCTTAGGAAGAGGACAAAAGACAGGATTATCCCTGGCTCCCCTCCTATGCGCCCTAAATCTTTAATGATGGCCATTATGTGAATTTAAGAGTACTAGCACTGGAGTCAGACTTGGTTCAAAGTCTAAGTGGCCGGGTCCCATCACCTCCAAACATCCATTTAATCACTCTAAGTGTCTTCCTATGAATGGCAATGGAACCTTGTAAGCAGGCCGCTGGGAAGCACTTTAAAGTATTTGAAAAACAAAACAAGTAGCCCGGTAGTCACCAAAAAGTTTACCTTTGCATAAACGCAAGCTGAGTCTGAATTTGTTTCTCTCTCCCTCTACTGAGATTACTAGAGGCAAGGATGGGCTCTGGTGGTGGGCAGAACAGAAAACAAAAACAACAACAAAAGTAACAACAACAACAACACCCCCATAAGGATTAATTGTCCTCTATCCACAGGGGACAATGGCCCCTCAGTACTTACACACTGTGGAGTCCAACCTATTCATTGTCCAAGTCCCCATCCCAAGATGCGGGATCCTTAGCAAGGATCCTGTGACCTGAACAAAGCAGAAACTTAGGGTGTCCTTTTATACGTGGGGACCATGCCAGGGAGGTGTGCATGGGTATAAAGAAGCCCATCAACCAACCGTGAGTCTCCAAGAAGAGAAGAGGGAAGAAAACCTGAGTCCTGTCTCTTCACCGTATCAGCGGCACCTGCACCGTGACCACACCTTCCAGGGCGCCGAGATCATCAGAGCTACTCTGCTGCCCTCGGCTCAGTAGCCAGGATGTGGAAGGAACTCTTCCACAGGAGTCAGAGTCACATGAACACAAGGCCAAGCGTCTACACTCAGGAAGCAGAGAGGGCTGCAGCTTGTTCTCTTCCGTCTATTCAGTCTGGGACTCCTTCATGGAATGGTTCCACTCTCAGAGCCCGTCTTCCCTCTTCCCTTAAACCTTTCTGGAAACACCCTCCACAGACACACCCAGGGGCCTGTTTCCAGGGTGATTCTAAATACAGTCAAGTTGACTGGTTTGGGACCCCTGACAAGGGACTGAGGTGTATATTTTACACATCAAAGCAGACCTGGTCTCCAGGTTCTCCCAATATCCCTCAGTTCCTACCTGGCAGACCCTGCCTGCCCCACAACCTTGAACTTGGGCTATCCTTCCCCCAGAAGCTCCTCCCTATATAGTCTAAACATTTTGTTTGCTTGCGCTTGCGCTCTCTCTCTCTCTCTCTCTCTCTCTCTCTCTCTCTCTCTCTCCCCTCTCTTACTTCTCTCTCTCTCTCTCTCTCTCTCTCTCTCTCTCTTACTTTTCTCTCCTCTCTCTCTCTCTCTCTCTCCTCCCCTCTCTTACTTCTCTCTTCTCTCTCCTCTCTCTCTCTCTCTTACTTTTCTCTCTTCTCTCTCTCTCTCTCTCTCTCTCTCTCTCTCTCTCTCTCTTTCTCTCTCTCTCTCTCTGCAGCACACACACTTTCCCTCTATCTCTTCCCCCTTCTTCCTTCTCTCCCCATGGTGACTCTCGGACTTCCTTCCTTGGGGCCAGCAAACTCAACACCCCCCCCCCCAAGAGTTTACCAATAAACCTGCCTTTAATATAACCTAACCTGGCTTGAATTGGCTCATTTCACTGGTGGAGAAATAACCTATCACTGACAAGGAAGATGGTCACACTCACAAGTTGCCCTCATAGGAAAATAGTGGCTTGCACGGAGTAGTTCTGTTCCCTGGGCCCGCATTGTAGGCACAGTATCCTTCTTCCATTGGCAATTTCACCGGCTGTAATTTCAAAATCAGGAGGCAAAGGTCCAAGAGGGGGAAGGATACAAGACTGGACACAGGGCAGAGGAGAGATTTGGCAAAGGTCCCTGGAATGACGGGGGAGGAGGGAGTGATGATACACCTGCCACATGGTTGAGACAGATGTGTCCCAGAGGCAGGGACCTGGGATGTAAGCCAGGCCAATGTCCTAGTTGGGGGGGGGGGTGAAACAGCAGACATGCTCCATGCATCACCTACAGGCTCTGTTACTCCCTCCACTCCCTTCTTTCTTATGAGCCTTAATTGTTTCAAAGACTGAGTCAACAACTCTTCTTCATAAAGGTAAAAGACCTGGACCCCAGGAGTCTGGTAAGAGTGGGTAAGCTTGCTCTATGGAGGATGAGCTCCACAGTCCTCCTGGAACTACCTTATTGCCTCCGTGTTTTTTTATGTGTGTAGGTTGTACGAGCATGTGTGCATGCCAGTACCCACAGAGACCAGAAGGAGGCCTCAGATCCCTTGGAGTTAGAGTTAGAGGACCCAATGTGGGCCCTGGGGTCACGACTTTCTGGTCCTCTGATAGGTCAGTAAGCACTCGTAACCACTGACCCATCTCTCCAACCCCATCACTCCCAATCTTCTTCCAGGAAAGGCTCAGAAGGAGAAAGCCATTCGAGTCCACATTACGATGACTCCCATGAAGAAGTCAACCTGGTCGCCATGTTTTTCCAGTCCACATCAGACTTGGCCTGTCTTTATTTACTGTTAGGAAGCAAACTACTTTCTGTGGTATACAAATCTGTACATGTGAGAAAACATCATAGACTTATACATGAAGGTACACCCTAAGAAAATGAGTGTAAATCCCTGCGTGTGGGTAACCGATTCCCAGACTCCTGCAGACTCAGTCACACAGATGTTCTCAACCTCTGTATAAAATTGGGCAATAGTAATACATATCCACATCCCCCTATATATTTGAAACCATCACCAGATGACTTATAACGCCTAATGTAAATACTTCTCACATGTATCGTTTAGGAAATGATGGTGGAGTGGTCATGACCATCCACACCATTTGAACACTTCGTCACCATCATTTTCTCCCTTTCTAAAACTAGCACGGGTGGTCTAGAGAGATGGCTGGACAGTTAGGAACCCATATTGCCCTTTGCAGTGGACATGAGTTAGATTCCCAGCACCCAAGTCAACAGTCACACCTGCCTGGAACCCCAGCCTCCGGGGATCTGACGGCCTCCTCTGGCCTCCACAGACACTGCTGTGCCATATCTGTAACCCCAGGCAGACACTCAGATGTACACATTATTTTTAAGATAACATAAACCTTTGAATGAGCTTGTGCTAATAACACAAAATATAATGGTAAAACAACGAGCTTCGTTGGGGTGGCTATCCATGTGTGCAGATAAGCACCTCATTTCTGTTCACCCCTGTTACCCCTCTCCCCTCCCTCCATGTCTCTCTCTCTCTCTGTCTTCTACTTTAACACCATCTTGTTTTCCAGCTGTGATCTTTTTTTCAAACAAATATTTTCTTTTTATTTGGGTTTTTTTTTCTTTTAGTTCTGTGTCTTTGTATAGCTTTGTGCATTTAAGCGTGATATCCAGAGAGGCCCAGCTAGCGTTACAAGGTAGTCATCACAAGCTTCCAATATGGATGCTGGGAACTGAACCCAAGCCCTCTGCAAGACCAGAATGTGCTCCTAACAGTTGCACCATCTCTCCAGTCCTCAATAGTTTCCGTTCATGGCTGTCTGGCTCCTTGGACATAGAACCTGAGAGACAAAGGAAAAGCTGCTCTTGAGAGGCTGGGGGTCTGAGGACGTGGGTCTGGTTAAGTGTCTTGTACCCATGTTCCCTCTATGGTTTTGATAATGCACTCGTCAGTCAGATGCCACCCTTGGGGTGAATGGCAAGTCCAGAGGAGCCCTCTGTTCTGTTTTGGCAACTTCTTGAAGTCTGTAATTTTTTTCAAAATAAGAAGCTGGCAAAACGATGTGTATAGAAACAGCCTATTGAAATGACAGGGCTAGAGAGAACCAGTGGAAGCCCCCCTGTAGTTCCTGGTGAGGCTAATAGTGGTTCCATCTACACAGGGCATTAGCCGAGGGCCCTGCTTACAATGGCTCATTACCATTACGGCTTTTAAACCTCAGAATGGTGTGAAAGCAAGCTGTGCTGGGTGGAAACCATGTTTCAAATGTTGGTCTTTCCCAGGCTGGCACTATCCAATTTCACCTCTGTCTCCTTGCCAGGCAGTAGCTGCTCCAGGTCAGCTAGGTGATTGTAGAGAAAACAATCTATTTGGACCGCACTGCTCACATCTGAGGAACATTGTGCCTTGCGTTCTCACATATCATCACGTAAAAAACACTTGAGTGTGTCCAACGTCAGGGCAGCAAGCCAGGAATAGCCATTCGTGAGAGATAGGACTTGCACAATTGACACTCTCAACTCTCTTAAAGAAGCAAGCTGGTGATGGATTATCCGTGTGACTAAATCTACTCTCTTCACACAGAAAAGAACTACACCGACTGATGTTATAAAGAAAAAGAAAAGAAAAGAAAACAAAACAAAACAAAAACAACAGCAAAAAAAAAAAAAAAAAAAAACCTTGGGGGGAAGAACTGAAGGACCCGAAGAGGATAGGGACTCCACAGGAAAACAGAGTCAACTAACCTAGGCTCTTGGGGGCTCCCTGAGACCGAACCACCAACCAAAGGGCAGGCGTGGGCTGAACCTACCACCCCCCGACACATGTAGCAGATATGCAGTCTGATTTTCATGCGGGTCCCCCAAAAATTGGAGCAGGGGCTGTCCCTGACTCTGTTGTCTGCCTGTGGATCCTGTTCCCCTAACTGGGCTGCCTCGTCTGACTTCAGTGGAAAAGGATGTATCTAGTCCTGCAGTGACTTGATGTTTCCAGGGTGGGTTGGTGATGGGGGCTCCCCCTGCTCAGAGGAAAAGGGAAGGGGATTAGGGAGAGGAGCTGTATGAGGGTGACACTAGGGGAAGGAGGGTGCAGCGATTGGGACGTAAGGTGAATATATTAATTAATTAATGAAAATAAATAAATAAATAAGAACCACCAAAAGAAGGCAACTTGAGATACCTTTCTAAATGTCATATTTACATCATCAAGTACATTTCTCTTATAGAAAATTAATAAGGAGCATATGCGTTTGCTTAATAAATGGTATTGTTTTAAATGAGAGAGAAAGAGAGACAGCAGGTGGTGGTAGTACATGCCTTTAATTCCAGTTCTCTGAAAACGGAGACAGAGGCAGGAGGATTTCTGAGTTCCAGACCAGCCAGGTCTATAAAATGACAAGTGTCAGGACAGCCAGGTCTACAGAGAAACCCTGTCACAAAACAAAACAAAACAAAACACAATTCAGGAACAACTGACAATCCAGACTAAGGCAAGAAACCTTTTTCCTGTGTTAAAAAAGCATTCACGTGCTCCTGGGTACACATGCACAGATGTTTGGAGCGAGTCACAGGGGCTCCAGGATCTCAATGTCATCGTCATTTTCAGAACACAGAGGCTGAAGGTGCGGAAGCCCTTAAGTAGGAGCTGACTAGGATAACCGTGGGAGAGAAGTTTTCGCCAAAACAAATATTTAATATTGATGAAATGAGCTTCTCCTGGAAGCGCCTGCCCCGGCATGTATTAGCCTCATCAGGAGTTCATGGCAAAGCCTGGCTGGAAGGCACTCAAGGACAGTGTGATGCTGCCTAGAGTGGGGATGGTGCGGGGATCAAATCAAAGCGTCTTCTAAGCTACCACCCAAAGAACCTCCCAGCATACAAGAATGTGAACATGCACATGGCTACCCTTGCCAAGGCTGGGGAGCCTGGACAGCACTGGTATTGTTTAAAGGCGTGGGTTTTAACTGATTAACCCGTCAATAGATTAGACAAACAACATACTGTTCAAGAATGCTCTGAACACTGCCTGACGTGACGGGAAGGACATGTAACAGCCTTGGAAAGATCTTGACTTTTTTTCATGTATATGTATGTAGTGCACGTGCATACACGTTCTTGTGGTGTGGGCTGTTTCACGTGCATACGTGCATGTGTGTGCTCATTTGTGCTTACTGGGCTAGATGTCAGGACTCTTCAGTTACTTCTCCCCCTTATTCCACCCCCCCCAACCCCAGAGCTGAGTACTGAACCCAGGGCCTCAAGCGCTCTACCACTGAGCTAAATCCCCAACCTCTCTGCCTTATTTCTTAAGACAGGGTCTTCCCCTGAACCTGGAGCTCACCAAGTGGCTGCACCACGTGGTCTTAGGGATCTGCTAGTCTCTGCCTCTCTAATTCAGGCGTTGTCACCCAGCTCTTTCCGGGGAGGAGCTAACTGTTGTTGCTGTTTGGTTGGTTGGTTGGTTGGGTTTTTTGTTTGTTGAGACGGGGTCTACAATGTCTTAGCCTGGCTAAGTAGGTAAACCTTGTGGATGACCTTGAACTTCTGATCCTCCTGCCTCCACCTCCCAAGTGCAGGGCATAGAGGCATAAACCACCACACCCAGTTAGGAGGTGCTGGAGATTAAATCCAGGACTTTATGCTATCTAAGCACTCTACCTCCCTGGCCTGAGTCGTTATCTTCTAAAGGCGGTCTGGGAAATGGTTCCAGCCTGAGAAGAAACCTGAACAGTGTAGCAGTAGGGCTCTGGGCAAGAGTTTGAAGATACATTGTCTCATCCTTGGGCTTTCTCTGCTGATGAAGAAATACTATGCCGTGGGAGCAGCCCCCCACCCCAAGTGGAAAAGGAACAGGATGCCTAGCTACTCCTGACTCAGCAGTCTTTCACAGCCTCAATTTTATGAGTAGCCCATGTTTCCACTTCATCTACCAACTCAGGGGCTTACCCTTTGAGCTACCACGCAGGTCACAGCAGTTGCCGCTTTTATCTGCTCTTACAGAACTTTATCTACCCTCCTCAAGTCACTTCCACACCATAATGCCTAGAAGTCTCTGGATGTATCCCTCTCACGAGCCACTAGCATTACTCACCCCACCCAGTCCACAGGTTCCCTCTGTCCTCGGGCACTCTGAAAGGTTTCCGAGTCAATCACGGAGCTCAGGATCCAAGAACTACCTCTTGATATGGGCGAACCCTTTGGAATTCTGTGTGGAAGGGTGAATGCCCAATCAAGCGCCGGAACTCCCTGCCTGAGCACCAAAGGAAGGCTGTACAGAGAGCCCATGTCATTCGCCACCTCAGACTTAGAGATGAGTACCAGCTTTGGAAAGGCAAACAGTCATCGATGGAGCTAACATTTGCTGAGCAATCGGCCCATGTTCAGCCTCGTGAGTAAACTTGTCTAATCTGGATACACAGGGAGTCTGCCGCAACCGCAATATCCAGTGCTAGCCCAGCAGCTTCCGGGGAAGAGCTCTTAGTTGTCAGACAACTCTGCTCAGGCAGAATGGGGAACTCTGGTTATTTCCATGTGGTTTTTCTCCCATTCCCTAATATGGGATCGTCTTTGGCACTCAGAAGCCAGGTGTATTTGCTTTTGACAAAACACTGGCATAGGTAACTTAAAAGAGGAGGGCTTATTTGGCTCATGATTTCAGTCTATGGTCCTCAGCAGTGCTGATCGTGAGCCTTTGGGGAGGCAGAACACTGTGCAGTAAGAGCCTGGGGGATCCTGCAGGACCCTCCGACAGAGGCCGGTTGCCTAGTGGGGAACAAGCAGGGAGCCAGAATTGATGGTGGGATGTATTCGATACTGTGATGGCTCATCTTGGTTGTCAACGTGACACAGCTAGGAAAAGGGACCCTCTCACTAGAAGAAATGCCTCTGTCAAACTGGCCTGTGGGCATGTCTGTGGGGAAGTTTCTTGATATGGAAGGACCCAGAGCTCTGTGGAAAGGACATCTCTGTGGAAGGTGGGCCTGGGCTATACAAGTTGAGGGTAAGCCTTGGAGCCTGTCCAGTTCCTGCTTCAGTTTCTGATCGAGTTCCTGCCCTGACTTACACTAAACTAAAGTGCAAGCCCAATAAACCTCTTCTTACCCGCAAGGTGCTCTTTGGTTACAGCCTCAGAAAACAAACCAAAGCTGTAGCTTGCCTTATAGCTGTGACAAAATACCTGGGGAAAGAAAGGAACCAAGGAAGGACAGGATACTTCTAGGCACAGGTCACATTGTAGTCACATGGGGGAGGTGTGGCAGGGAGAGTGCCAAGCAGCTGGTCACATTGTATCAGTCAGGGAACAGAAAGTTCAGCTTCTTCTTTTTACTCCATCTGGGACCCCAGCCCACAGACTGAAAGTGGATCTTTCCCTCTCAGTGAACCAAATCTAGAAACTACCCCCATAGACAGGCTCAGAGGTGACACAAGATCCCATTAAGTTGATAAATGACCATCACAAGTGGCAAGGACAAGACACGGCCTAAGAGGACTTAGGAATTCAACCCTCCTCCAGGTGGACCCCACCCTACCTCTAAAGTTTCTAGAACCTCCCAAAATAGCACCACCAACTGGCGACCAAGTCTTCAACAGTGAACATTTCATATTGGAACCATGACCCTGGGCCATGCTCTATGCTTCTCTGCAGCCAGGGGAAAGAAGAGAGGCAACTGGAGGAGCCATCAGGACTATTGTAAGCACTGGGTATGGAAGGATCCTCTATTCCTCCCTTCTCCATCTATTCTCCCTCCATCTCCCTCCATCCTCCCTCCATCTTCCCTTCACCCTTCACTCTCACACACCCCTAACTGCACTGAGACAAGGGAGATGGATAAAGTAGGCCAATGTGATTTTTTTGACAGGGTCTCATGTAGCCCAGGCTGGCCTCAAATTCTCTGTGCACCATGAATTTCACCTGCTTCCACCTTCTAATTGCTGGGATGGCAGGTGTGGTGGTTTGAATATGCTTGGCCCATAGGGAGTGGTACTGTTAGGAGGTGTGGCTTTGCAGGAGGAAGTGTGTCACTATACGGGTGGGCTTTGGAGGTCTCCTCCTATGCGCTTCCCATTATGGAAGAGCACTTCCTCCTAACTGCCCGAGGTTGCCAGTCTTCTCTCGGCTGCCTTTGGATCAAAATGTAGAACTTTAGACTCCTCCAGCCTCACATCTGCCTGGATGCTTCCTGCCATGATGATAATGGACTAACACTCTAAAATTGTAACCCAGTCCCAATTAAATGTCCTTTATAAGAGTTGCCTTGATCATGTTGTCTCTTCACAGCCATGGAAACCCTAAGACAACAGGCATGTGCCACACTCCTGTTTTGTGAGGTGCTAAGGACAGACTGAAGGACCTCCTACATGTTGGTCAAGCGTTCTATCAACAGAGATATACCCTTAGTTATGCCTCTCTACTTGAGACAGGTCTCCTTCAATGGTCTAGGCTGCCCTTCAACGCCAAATCCTGCTGCTGGGCTTGGATGGTGGGTGAGGACCACCATGTCCTCCCCCCCGTGTGTTTATTTTACACTGAGAGAAAGACATGCATCCTGGTGTGCAGCTATCCCTCTACGACCCTCCCTTCCAGGTGCACCTTAAGATGCTCTTCATGGCTGAGTCCTTGCCCTGGGTAATAGCTATCTGATCCGATCGATGAACTTCTGCCAAGGCAGTAGAGCTGAACCTCTTTTAGATAAAATATAAGTGTTGTGTGTTTTAACAGAGAGATAATGGGGATGTGAGATTTAGCACAGATATTTGATTCTGACCAGGGTCGGGGCTAAAGCAGACTTGTTCTAGCGGCATGCTGGTCCACACTCCAGGAAAGGGAAGACTGGATTTCAACTACGATGTTCACTTGTGGAAATCACTAACCACTGATTCTCAGAGCTGGAAAGGTGGCTCAGTGGGGGATGTGCTTGGGGTGCAAGCATGAGGACTGAGTCAGCATCTATGCAAAAGCAAGGTGCAATGCTGTATGCTTATGACACCAGTACCAGGGTCAGGGGTGGGGAACTGGAGACAGGTAGATCCCAGGGGCTTCCTGGACAACCTGAACAATGAGCCTCTCTCTCTCTCTCAGTGAGCCTATGAATCAAAAACTAAGGTGGAGATAAAAAGAGGAGATCACCCCACACCGACCTCTGACCTTCATATCTGTGTGTACATGTGCATGCACTCTCCCCCACACCACACCACACCATATCACACACACCCCACATATACATAACATATCAGCTTGAAAATCATTGTGACCCTCAGCCTTCAGCTTCCTGAAGGAAAGAGCTCCAAGCTAGGATGTGTACATGGCAAACCGTGAGGGGCTGTCACGTGTTTGAGCTGGTTTTGTTCTGAGAAGATCTGAGCTTTGGATAAGGAGGTTTCTAGTGGTGGGCTGGTGGGCTGCAAGGAATGTGCCCAGATTACGAGTGTGTGTATGTAGGTGTGTGTTTGCGTGTGCAGCCATTGATTGCCCACTGATTTCCGATCAAGCTAACGAGCTCCCGCTAAAAGCGTTCCTGGATATCTAAAGCAAATCAGATACTCCTGCGAAGCCCGTAACAGTCACATGGCTGCATTCCCCGGGTATTGGCTAGTACACAGCACCTAAGGAATAAGGGGAAGGGGCACAAGTACCAGAGCACAAGGAACTGTGGAGAAGTGGGTTAGAGGAAGGAGAACTGGTTGCTCTCTGGTTTCCAAGTCCCAGAGAGTGTGTTCACTGGTAAGGACAACCAACACATTGCGCAAATTACTGAAATATAATCTACCATAGGAGCCTGCTTGCCACGGAGCCACAGTTGCTCTTTCTTTTGAGTGCTTACGAGGTGCCAGGTGCCTTGGGGTGTCACATACACACTCCCATTTAACTCCTGCCTCCCTTAAGACGACACTGCTATGGTGCTGGCAAGAGTGCAGATTCTGATCCTACAGATAGAAATGCAGCCCGATGGCAGGCCATGGCAGCACATGCCTTGAATCTCAGCACTCCGGAGGCAGAGACACACTCTGTGGTCTAGGTTCTAGATCAGTCTAGTCTACGGAGAGAGTTCCAGGACAGCCAGTGCTACACAGAAAAACCCTGTCTGTAAACAAACAAATGAGGGAGGCAAACAAATGAGGGAGGGCAGAGAGGAGGGGAGGGGGGAGAGAAGGAGAGGGACAGGGACAGGGACAGGGAGAGGGAGGCTGAGCAACCCACCTAAGACCACACAGCTGGGAAGAAGACTCAGGATAAAATCCCATGCCAGTCTGATTCTTGACCCTACATCCAACAACCACAAATACTGCCACAGGCCTGAGTCTCCTCATTTATGAAATGGGGATATCACAGCCTGCTCAGCTTGCCTTATAGGGCTCTTTGGAGAAAGGGTGGCCAAGATACAGCCTGGGACTGGGGAGATAGGTCAGGTTGTAAGGTGCTTGCCTTGCAAGTGTAAGAGTAGAGTCGAACCCTCGGGACCCATGCTTTAAAGAAAACAAGTGTGATATTAACCGCTTGTTGTTCCACCAGTCCTGGAGAGGTGGAAACAGGAAAGAGGTAGATCCCTGGTGCTTTCTGGTCAGCCAGAATAGACTGCTTCACAAGTGAGGCTGTCTCTAAAAACAGATAGATAGATAGATAGATAGATAGATAGATAGATAGATAGATAGATAGATAGATAGATAGATAGATAGATAGATAGATAGAAAAATAGATAGATAGATAGATAGATAGATAGATAGATAGAAAAATATAAGGGTCTTTTTATTAATTAATAAATTAAGGCCTGAGAAATAACCCTTGAGATGTCCCACACCTGTGTGCAAATCCATACATCCATGCATGTGCAAAGACACACATTTACACACAGATAAAACGTAACCAACTTTTCATTATTCGTTCATTTTACTTTATGTGCACGAATGCTTTTTCTATTTATACATCTTTGGGTCACGTGTATATTTGGTGACCTTGGAAGTCAGAAAAGAGCATCAGATTCCCTGGAGCTGGAGGTACAGGTGACTCTGAGGCACCACATAGGTTCTGGGGACTGAACCTGGGTCCTCTGGGAGAGCAGCCAATGCTCATAATGCAAGATCATCTCCTTGGCCCTGAAATGTTAAAGCTTCTGCAAAATAATTAAGCACCACTGCTCCCACGTTCCTCCAGGTGAGGCTTAAGAAAATCTTCCCTCAAGATACTTAACAACAGCGTGTTGTGTTTGCAAACCTCTGGAGGTAGTGGATTCCGTGTTCTCGGCACAAGAAATCAGCTCATGGCGTAAGGCACGTGCTAATTACCTCTACTTAGACACTTTACAATGTATACACATTTCAACACAAGCGACTCAAAAAAGAAACAAATAAAGTTAGCCTCCTCCACTTGCAAACAACATGAGAAAAGGGATGCTTTGATTCGCCTGGCAGAGAGCAGTTCCAAGCCAGAGAGCTCACGGGTTGTTTTTTTTTTTGTTTGTTTGTTTTTTTGTTTTTGTTGTTTTTTTTGTTGTTTTTTTTTTTACCCCAGCAGAACATCTAGGAATGAATGATGTCATTATCACACGGCCAGGACTCTCAAGAAGTCCATGGAGAGAAACCAAGACGAGGGACCCCCAACTGGTATCAAACGGCATGGAAGTGGACATCCGAGTCTCCGAAAAAAACTTCAGCCAACAGCAGCCTCCTGAAAGCCCGTAGGCAAAATTACCCCAATCCTGACCTTAATACAGATGGTGAGAGATGCTAGGGTTGGTCACTAGCTTGGAGAGCAATTTGCTAATTCCCAGTAGAGAAGTGCTGTTGGGAGCTATAGGAACGGGACCTAGGATTGGGGAGTAGGGAGTAACAACAGAGTCACGTGATGAATCCCGGGACTCGGACTCCAGAGACCAGCATCAGGGTCCAGATCTGAGTTTATTGGGCAGTGCATAAGCTTATAGACCGGGTTCCAGCCAAGCCCAAGCCCAAGCCCAAGGCCAAGCCCCTAAATCCTCGGCCAATCATATCTCGCCACATTGTCACCATGCCCCAGGACAGCCCTGCCTGATGAGATATGCAGAAAGAGAGTGGGAGTGGGGGTGGGGGGGTGGAGAGCATGATCACCTGTTAGGGCTTCTCTGAAGATGGGGAAGCAGCCACAGGCCTGGGCTCGGTTTCTTTTTGCTGTCTCACGGGTGTTCCGGGAGCCATCTTAGATCTAATGCTGTGTACTGCAGATCAGGGCTCTCTGGGAGTCACAGGAGACTGTGGCGCCTTGCTCTCCATCCCGCTTTTCCCTTCACAAGGTTGACCTCCACACGCTCGCACTGAGGGCCACTTTGGCTTCAGAGACTCCATCTTGTACATAGTTTCCATTTTATACTAGGCTAAACTCTAAGGAACAACTGAATTCCCAGGACCGGCTTCTGACCCCAGGTGTCCCATATAAACCTAGACCACAATAGACCTCATGCCCTATGGTTAGCACCCAGCCGGGACTGAAACCCAGCAGCTGCTAAAGGGGCTCTTATTGGCTGGCCTCCATCCAGGCCAAGTTATTAAGAAAGTCATCTGAGGTCTTTGACACTTAGCAACTCACTTAAGATGCCAGATGTGAAAAACAGCTAGAAACATGTAACATGTGCCTGTACCGGCCTGGTGGCCCCTATCTAATTACCCACCTAACCTGTGTTTTTTTTTTTTTTTTCCTTTAAAAGACTCCTCTGTCCTGCCCCCACCCCCTACTGACCCGGTTTAGATTCCAAACCCAGCCCTGTCCCTGATATATTAGTTTCTGAATAAAGATATTTTTTGCTAGCTCGAACTTGGTTTTCACAGTGGATTATTTCCCAGATTCTTGAACCCTAACAGTGTGATGGTTGGTATGAAAAATCTATTTCACAGACTCCCGGGGTAGATGGGCCTCTAGGCAGACCTGTGGCCGGTTATCCTGGCCATGGTGATCGAGGTAAGGGAGTCGGAAAATGTGCCCACTGTGGTCAGATCCTAAACTGTAGAGGTAGAGAGAGGAAACCGGGCAGCTCTCCCTCTCTCCCTCTCTCCCTCTCTTCCTCTCTTCCTCTCTCCCTCCCTTCCTTCTCCCTCCCTTCTCCCTCTTCCTCTCTCTCGAAGCTTCCTGGCTGTGGATGCCCCATGACCAGCTGCTTCAAGCTCCTGTGGTGCGTCTGCCCCACCGTGGGAGCCAATACCTTGGTCTGCGTGCTAAAATCAAACCTTTCTGCCTTATGTCCAGTACTACATCACAGCACTAGGAAAAGACAACGGCAGAGGCAGAGCTTAGGCAATCCGATGGCTTCGTTCCAATCCACAGAAGCTAATTCCAGAAGAGTGTAAGCAAAGGGAGAATGTTCTGGAAGTATATCAGGATTTGTTAAACACTGGGGTCCAGGCTTAGGAACCCCAGTAGCCTGACAGACCCCCCCTCCCGCCCCACTGCTGCCCAGACTCTAGGTAAGCCAGATAAGCCCACCTCCATGTTATATTTTTAGTTTTAATTTTAACTGTGTCTGTGTGTGGATCTGTGTGAGCATGTACACTTATGAGCACAGTGCCTGTAGAAAGCAGATGAGGGCTTCAGAGTCCCCCAAGACTGGAGATTCAGCTGGTGGTGAGCCACCTAATTGTGGGTGCTGGGACCCAAACTTAGGTCCTCTGCAAGAGTACTGTGCACTCATCACCGATGAGTCATCTCTGCTGCCCCTTTTCCATTGTTCTTAAGAGCTATCAACCATGCCATCAATCAGTGTGGCTTAGGCCTTCCAGACAGTTGTAATGTAATGTCACAAGCAAGGTAGTTTCAACAGCAAACACGTAACATCTGGGGTCCTAGTCAAGTTGACAATCAATATTAAGATCTTGCAACTTAAGGGAGATAGGATTTCTACTTTGACTCCTGGTCTGAGAGGACTTCCTTCCATTTCTTCTGGGTTCATACGGGGAGTCACAACGGGGTCATGTAGTGAAGCAGTGTGGCTCATTTCATGAAGGACAGGAGGCAGAGACAGAGAGAGACACAGGGACCAGGACAAGGCATATTTGTCCAGGGATGCCTCAATGACCTACTTCCTCCAAATAGCTCCAACTCCTAATTTCCACAGGACCCAATTACGTCATCAAACTGCGAACCCATCTAGGGAGTTCACTGATGAGTTTAGTGCCCTCATGATTTAATCGGTTCCCAGAAGCCCCAGCTCTGAACTCTGCTTTGCAGGGAAGCCATTCTTCCGCACAGGATCCACTGGCAGAACAATTCACATCCGAACTGTACCAGATGGTCTCTTCAGCCAGAGCGATCATAGCCTGGCTTTGGGGAAACCCAAACACAGCAGACAATGAGACCAATGTGACCCACTCCTGCGAATTCCTGGACAGCCAATACCACCTTCTCCCTGGCACATTTTGACTTAAAAGATCATAAGATCATTTTGACTTAAAAGATCTTAAGATCAGATCTCACCATGTAGACCAGGCTGGCCTCAAACTCACGAAGTCCGACTATCTCTACCTCCTGATGGCTAATAAATGTGTGCACCACCGCACCTAGCTGTATGCTTATGTGTACGCAAGATTTTCCAGCCTGAGAAGGTCATGTCCTGGATCGCCGTCCACTCCATCTCTACTCTGTTGCACTCAGGAACTTTTCACAATCCCGTCTTCCCCCCTCCAGCATTTCCCAGCCATTATTCTTCACTCCCTGATGGGATCATTCCTGGTATGTTTAGAAACCGAATCTGCTCTCACCCTGAAGGCTGATGCCCAATATGAAGCATACTCCTGTCCTTGGGCTAATATCTCTATAACGCAATGGCTTTAACCAGCTAAGATTGATGCTAACATTTTTTCTTTTGGCCAGAAGCTGTAACATCTCTGCTAATAGCAAACTAGTATAGACAAGACTAAAAGCAGCGTGAGAAAGATCATCTACAGACAAGAAAATAAATGAAAGTCCTTCATGATGATTCGAAGTACAAAGTAAGATTACACACACACACACACACACACACACACACGCACACACACACACACACACACACGGCTTTTAAAAGAATGAATAAATGTACTGGAGAGAGGGCTCAGTGGTTAAGAGCATCATATGCTCTTCCAGAGGACCTAGATTCTCCATCAAGAATGATATTGGTGCCCAAAACCATCTATAACTCCACATCCAGGGAATCTGGTACCCTCTTCTAGCCTCCTTGGGCATAGATGCACATAGTATAAATACATACATGCAGGCAAAATATCCATACACATAAAGCAAGTTAAATTCTTTTAAAGATGGCATATCTTAAAAAAAAAAAAGCCTCTAGCTCTCACACCTGTAATTCCAGCACTCAGGACATGAAGATAAGAGAATTGTTATAGGTTTGAGGCTAGCCTGGGCTACATTGTGAAATATCACATAAAAATTTATTCAAGGCTTTCGTTATTTTCAGTTTTGCTTTTTAATATAGGAAATGATGATTTCGATAATGATGATTTTTCAATGTAAGATTATCATTGTTTTTAAAGTTTTGTTGCATTTGTGTTTTATATGTATGTGGGCGTGTCCGTGTTGAGGATACTTCATGAATACAGCGTCCATAGAGCTAGAAGAGGCCAGCAGATTCCCCTCGAGCTGGAGTTACAGGCAGTTGCGAGCCTCCCATTGTGAGTGCTGAGAACCAAACTTGGATCCCCTGAGAGAGCAGTGAGGGCTGTAACTGCTACTGATCTCCCAGCCAGGACTGCCATATTTTTGTTTTGTGTAGTAGGGATGTGTTGTTATTATTATTTCTCTTAATACTCTCCCATTATATCACAGACCCTTTAACATCTGCAGGAGAGGAAGAGTGTGGTGCAGAATAATGGCTGGGCCTGATCAGGGAACACTTGGCACGTTGACAGGGAGAGAACAATAATTCAATTCAGCATTGCTGCTCAACTCTGTGTCTGTGTGTCTCTGTATGTGAGAAAACCAGAGGACAGCCTTGGATGTCGCCCCTCTGGGCTGTGTTGTGTTGTGTTTGTTTGTTTGTTTGTTTGTTTAGAAACAGGTTCTCTCACTGGACTGGAGCTTGTCAAGCAGCTAGGTAGCAGGCCAGCAAACCCCAGGGATCCTCATGCCCCCACCTCCCCAGCACACACACCTCCCAAGCATGCACCGCTACACCCAACGTTTTAAAATCTGGGTTTTGAGGCTCAAACTTAGGTTTTACAAGCCACACGCTTTACCAAGAGGGCTATTCTTCCAACCTTATGGTACTTTTGCCAGATACTTACTGGTCTTCTCCATTTTATTCCTGAGTAAAATGTGAGAGGCATGCAAAAAGAATAAGTGCCTTTCCCTCTGACTCCTACCATCGCAAAAACTCCAAGAGAACAAGACACTCTTCATCACTGAATTTTTATCACCAGTAACTTGTGCAGGGCTTAGCATAGGATAGATGCTCAAAAAATGTAAGATGGATAGGAGGTTGGAAGGATATGGATAAGCAAATAAATGGAGATGGATGGATGGATGGATGGATGGGTGGATGGATGGATGGATGGATGGATGGATAGTCATGGGTATGTGGATAGACAGATAGATGTATGAATGGGTGGATGGATGCATGGATATGGATGTGTGGGTGGATAGATGGATGGATAGAAGGATGGATGGGTGGATGGATGATGGACATGGGTGTTGGGTGGATAGATGGATGGATGGATAGATGAATGGATGGGTGGATGGATGGAAAGGTGGGTGGGTCATGGATATAGATGAGTGAATGGATACAACAGATGGTTGATATGGATTGATGAATGGAGACAGATGGGTGGATGTTCAAACACAGTACAAAATTTTAATCTGCTGGATCCAAAATCTAGTCAGTCCTATCTAATATATATATATATATATATATATATATATATATATATATATATATATATATATATATATATATATATATATATATATCACACACACATAGCTACTGAGCCTTTTGAGATGTAGCTAGAGCAATCGAGGAATTAAGTCTTCATTTTACCTTGTTTCAGTAAATTTAAATTCTAAGATAAATTCCTAATTCTATTTTTTTTTTTGGTTCTTTTTTTCGGAGCTGGGGACTGAACCCAGGGCCTTGCGCTTCCTAGGTAAGCGCTCTACCACTGAGCTAAATCCCCAGCCCCCTCCTAATTCTATTTTTAAGAACGCGTAGTCTGTTTGTCTTATGAATGCAAGCGTCCTCTTTCGACTATAAATGTAACGAAAGCCAAATAGATATTACGCTCTCAAATGGCCAATTAGCAAACACTGCTTTCTATCACTGTGAAAGAACACCTGAAGTTAGCAACGTGTAAGGCAGGAAGGTTTGGGCTCGGTTTCCAAGGTTCCTCCTCGGCCAATAAGCCCAGTGTCTCTGGCCATGTGGTGGCCTAGAAGACCATGGTGGGGACATGGAGAAAGAAGAGCACCTCAGGGTGGCTGGGAAGCAAAGACAGCGTCAAGGAAGATGTTAGGCTCCATCTCCTAAAGGTTTCATTACCTCTCTCTTAGGGACCAAGCCTTTAACTAAGCATGGGCTCTGCAGAGACATTTCAGATAGAAACGAGAGCAGCACACAGGTCGAATGCGCCATAACTGTAAAGTGCATCCCAGATGCCAGACCCTTCATATAGAAAATAACCTGAAATATGCTGATGGGCCAGCAAGACAGCTTACTTAGTAAGTAGAGGTTCTTGGCTCAAAGCTCTGAGACCTCAGTGCAGTGCCTGGAACTCACGTAAAGGTGGGAGAAGTGAACCAAGCCCACAGAGCTCCTTCTGGGCTCCACGTAGGTGTGCACCCATCACACATAGCAACGACACAGCAATAATAATAGTAAATGAGGACCAGGGAGGTAGCTCAGCACATGAAGAGCTTGCTGCACATGGCTGATGACCTGAATTCAGTGCCTAGAACCCTCAATGGAAGGAGAGAACTGATTCCCAAAAGTTGGCCTCTGAGCCTATACATGCCTGCTCTATGTGTCTCTGTCTCTGTCTCTCTCTCTCTCTCTGTCTCTCTCTCTCTCTCTCACACACACACACACACACACACACACACACACACAAATTAATTCAAAATAGTAAATTTTAAAATCTTTTAAATATGCCGCTAATTTTTGAACAATTGCATGTGGAAATGATAACATCTGGGACATACTAAATTTAACAAAAATATATTATCCGAATCGATGGCCCATGCCTCTTTGTTACATTAAGTTTTTATTCCACTTGTTTGTGGAGCAGGAAGTCACATTTGTACCATAGTGCATGTGTGGAGGTCAGACGTTAACATGCAGGAGTCTGTGTTCTCTCCTCCCACCAGCTGGGTCCTAGGTATTGAACTCAGGCCGTCAGGCTTGGCAGCAAGCACCTCTGAGCCATCTCAGTATTCTTCTTTTTACCTCTTCTGATGTGACTCGTAGAAAACATGAACTCGCATGTGATTCTCACTGTATTTCAATCGGATGGCACAGATCTGGATCTCACTATGTCATCACTGGCGTTCAGAATGCATACTGAGCTAGGCACACTGGTGAGGGTCTAACCCCACATCACCCACGGACTCCCCCTGCCTGCTCCAAGACTCTAACCCCATGGGAGCAAGATTAGACAAGGCCTCTCTGACGTTCATGAGAGCAGTGTCTTGAGTTTGTGTCTCAGGATCAGACAGGTGTCCTATCAGGGAAAGCAGCTGGAAACGAAGTCACAAGTAGCCACCAATGGATCTAGTCAAGGGCAATGCACAGGGGAAAGCAATCTCCATCAGCTGCGTCCCTGTGTGACATCATTGCCCAGTCTGTGGACTTGTGTGCCTTGGTGAACTTCTATTATTGCTTTGTTCCAAGAATAAAAAGGCCCCACCCAAGTCAGCTCCAAAGTGAGGACTAATCGCTAAGTCTTCTGACACTCATTAGGGCACACCCTTTCTTGACTTTAACTGCCGGAAAGATTTACTAATCAGGTGAGAACCGGTCCTCCCTACAGCACCCACACAGCCTGCACCTGCCCCAGGCTGTCCAAGCATCCGTTTTCTAACCCTAGAAACATTCTGAGAAACTGGCCTGGGCAGTCTGTGATTGATTAATCTTGGTTGTCAAGTTGACTGGATCTGGAATCAACTCCAAGGCAATCTTTGGATACACTTATGAGGGATTGGCTTTGATTTTCTTATTTGAAGTGGGAAAGACCCATCACATGGTTGGGCAGGGAGGGGCACCTTCCAGTGGCAGCTCCAATAAAAAGAAAAATCAAAAGGAAAGGCTTTGCCTTTTGCCTGCTTGCCTTTGCTCAGGCTGACAAGTTTATCAACTCTGTTGCTGCTGTAGTGGCTGCAGCTCTTCACTGATTCCCCTTGCCCTTCTTCAGGCTTCCAATGTGGACCAAAGTGGCTCTCCAGGAATCATCTGTACCTTTAGCACACATCGGAACCGCTTAGGAACCCAGCTACATGCACTAAACAACTACCAGGTTCTCAAGTCTCTTCGGTGCCAAGGCAGCCATGTTGAATGTTCAGATCCTATCCTATAAGCCAATCCAATAGTCACTCTTTTAAAGGATGTACATCCTTTAAAGGGGGATAGTTTAACGGATAGTCCTGTTCCCTTAACAAGCCCTAACACAAGCCAGAAAGCATTCTGGGATGGATAACTGGACTCCCACAATCCCCCTCTCTGTAACCCCCGTAGCTTCAGTTTGCAACATAAAATTGATTGTTCCAGAAAGGACTCCAACAATGCCTTTGATTGGCCTGCAGAGCCGAGAAGGAGCTGCAGGAGCTGGAAGGGAGGAAGGTAACCTTCAATGGCCAATTCTGAGCCAGGGCACCCACTTGGACAGGCCAGCAGTGGAGTAGGAAAATAAGGGCTGAGGGGGACAAGTCTGATGTGCAGAACATGGAGGAAGCATCCACCCCAAATCTGAAGGCTTGCCTCAAGAATGAGGAATGAGCTGCCTGAGTGACCGGTCTGTGTTCATCCCAGAAGAGCAAATTGCAAAATGCTCGTTTGTATGATCTTATGATCCAAAGTCACTGGGGGCTGGAGAGACGCCTCAGTGGTTAGGGTCATACACTGCTCTTGTAGAGGACCCAGAGTTCAGTTCCCAGCAGCCAAGTCAGGAGGTTCGTAACCTCCTGAAACTCCAGCTCCAGGGGATCCGACGGCCTCTTCTGCCCTCCATTGACACCTGTGCTCACACCCACACATATCCACACGTTATATAATCGAAAATTAAAAATTCAGACCTTCGTATCAATCTTGGCAAAACAGAATTATGAAGAAAGGCATTTTCACATCTAATAATTAATATTGCTCACCAATCAAAAGTACCAATATTTTAATTAAATACCGAAGCGGATTGTTATTACCTCCAAAGAGATTGTCTACCTTTGGACAAATGAAGAAAACTATCCGTAAGCAGGAGTATTAGTAGCCAGCACTGCTGACTGGATCGGGTCGGGGATGGGGGTCCTTTAACCCCTAGTCTTTAATCCTGACCCTAAGGGGGATCTTGATCTGTGAGGGAAATAGCTCTACTCGTTCACTCCTGGAATAGCCGAGGTTCTCTCAGTAGCCTTCATACATAGCATTAGCTCAGACACTTGCCTGAGGGAGTGACTGGATTTCTCTTCCTAATAGAGAAAGAAACACAAAGATGGGATTCCATAGCTAGATGGAGACAGAGCAACATGAAGACACAAGTAACGGAGAGGCTGACTCTGAGACAGGGCAAGGGCAGGAAAAGGAAGCGGGAGACTTAACACTCTCAGCTGGAGGCGGAGAGGCAGGGGGTGTGCGTCCTGAGGCTTCTCAGCTCCGTGATGAGAGAAACAATGGCTGGGAAGGAAGACAAGGTGGGAGCTGCCCGTGAAGAGATGAAGGGGGAGGAGCAGGGCCTTGAACCCTCTGCTACCCATCCCTCACATCAATGAAGCGAGCTCGTTACAGCATCCCTGTGCACCCACCCTGTGCACCCACCTATTCCCCGAGCCCCCCAAAGATCTTCCCCAATATCCTCTCTAGAGATTTCTCTTTGTTCCAGCCCACCTCAGCGCCCTCCCTTCTCAACAAAGTTACACACCCGTGACATCCCCTAACCACAGGGAGATACTGTCAAGAATGTTGCTCTCAGCTAGCTGGTAGAACATCTCCATTTCGAAGAACCGACTCCAAGGCAAGTTCAAAGAAGCCGACGTTCCTCACAATCCCAGCTTGGTGCTGAGACTCAGTGCTCCATGAATATTTGTGGACTGAGCAGTCTCTGAGGTATGCCTGCAGGGCCACCTGGCCGTCCGCGAGAAAATTAAACAACATCTTGGAAGCTGGCTTAGCTGTGGCCATCTCCCAGACTCCCGCGCCCCCTACTGACCAAGAGCGAACCTGCACGCAGGGCAAAGTTGGCCGGTAGGATACAGAGTTATCCTGATGCAGGGCAGATGATAAGGCTATCTGGCCTCACTGGGGGTTCCAGCTCGATCCACCTGGAACTGCAGAATTGGTCCCCAGCTCAAAGGCATGGCATGACATGGCCTCTTGAAGCACCCTGCACGGCCGCGGAGCCTGCTTAGAATTTCTCATCCAGCTCTAGGCCACAGTTCTCCCAGGTACCTCCGCGCAACCTGGTAGGGCTGTCCCCCGGAGTCCGGTTAAGGTAGTTCTGAATGGCAGAAGCGCAGTCCAGCCGCTCCATGGAGGTCATGAGGTAGTGCAGCTCTTGCAGACTGCCATTCTGTTCCTCAAACAATTCCAGAATGGCCGCGGCGGGGCTACGCTGGCAGGACAAGAACCTGTCTCCAAGGGCCAGGGGTAATGATGAGAGGAGAGCAAGGAGCTCAGGAGACGTATGAGATCCACTCCGCACCTCTGCACCCCACCACTCCCCTCCTTGAGCTCCGCTCCTGCTAGCCTTGCCTACTTCCCATGAAGGGCGGGGGTTTGCAAGCTAAGAGAAGCCAGCCCTCGGCTCCTTTTAGGTCAACCTGAGTGGTATACTAAAGCAAGCTTAAGCAAGCCATGGGAGCAAGGCAGTTAGCAGCATCCCTCCATGTCCTCTGCATCAGGACAACTCCCCACCTCCACCCCACCTCACCCCGTTCTCCCTTGAGTTCCTGCCCTGGTTTGCCTACAAAACGGGCTGTTGCTGCGATAAGCAAATAAACCCTTTCCTTCCCAAGTTGCTTTTGGTCATGGTGCTTCATCACAGCGATAGAAAGCAAACTGAGACAGGTGTTAGCTACACATTTCTCACTCAGGAACCATGAACATTAAAGGAACCAAACAAACAAGCCCATGCTTTAAGTATGCTTATGATTTTGTGTTGGATCCCGTTCATAGTTACTATGACGACCCTCCATTGTTTGGGAACCTTTCAGAGTACCTTTTACTTAGCAGCCAATCTCCAACTCCTGACTGCCTCCTTCATCCACCACCTGGGGATGCTGTGCCTTTCTGACCTGCCCTGTCCTCCCCCCATCCTAAGCCTCCTGTCCCCACCCATCTCTAACCTATTCTGCGCCTACTCTGCACCTCAGCGGCTCCCCCCAACCGGAGCATCCTCTCTGGTGTCCTTTCTTATTCCAGTTCTGCAGCCCTCTGGTTATTTTTTCTTCTTCTTCAACTGTTTCTGTCTCTTTCTCTTCAGTGCTCTGTAATACTGAACGCACACAGGGGGCACCCGGAGTGTTTGTTGTTATTCTCAAGTTCTCAGAGCCCCTTGTTATCGATCATTTGTGCTCCTGGGAGGCGAAAACCTATTTCACTCTTGGATCCAGGCACATAGACAAGCACTTGACAACTGTTTAAATCTCTTCTGCTTCCAAGGTCTGGCTCTAGCTCATCTCTGACTGCTGCATTCACAGCCTGGACTCTAGGACCTAGCACGGAGTGGTTCTTCTACTGATCCCTTTGCGAGCCCCTTGGCAGGAGCTCCAGTTGCACTGCCACCGTGATGGCTAACACCTACTGTGTTAACAAGCAACAGGCGTCCTGCTCCACACTGTACACACATCATCCTATAATCTTCTTTTCTGTGCCTTGAGCTACAGTGTGGCAAGCTAGTACCAGTGACTTGTATGGTTCCTTGTGAAATATTTATTGCACCCCCTACAATGAGACAGACTCATGCCAAAAGAATGGGCTTGAAGCCCTGGGGCGACAGCGAGGTGTTCTAAATTCTGCAGAGGCACCCGGGACCCTTCTCTTCAACTGTGAGGCTCTCACTACTTTGTGTCTTTCACTTTCGAAATTCACAGGACAGACACAGAGGCGTGTGACAATATACAAATGGTGTCCACTCTACACCTATCCAAAGAATGAACTAGGAAGAAGGAACTTGGTCAAGCTCGGACATACAGAGGGCGGTGTTTACATCACTGCACCAAAAAATCCCGGAGACTCTTAGAAAATAACTGGAAACTTAGGATCCATCTGCATCCTTCATCCCTGGACTTGAACAATGTTAAAATAAAACTCTGTAGTAGAGAACTGAGACCCTGAGGGTGTCCTGGGACCAAGTCACCTTCCCCAGACCCTGAGAGAGTCTACCTGTCTTCTGGTCTTTGTCCCGTGACTAAATTCTAAGGCAGTGATGAGGAACTGGAGTCTTTCTCTCCCCAGTTTGGCTAAACTAGACATAGCTTTTTATCAGTTTCTATTTCTCAACTTCTTTGGGAATACGAGGAAAAGAGGTGGCCAGTATACAAACCTGAGTGTCTGGTGACAGTCACTCTGGCCCTTGAAGATGTAGAACTGACAGAAAGAGCTGTCCCAAAGGGACTTTAGAGGGACTCAGTAGCTGTTCACTAACTTTCAAGTCACCCCCTTATTCCTAGCGCAGCTCCCAGGATATCAGGAAGTCCCCCACCCCAGCCTACCTTCGAACTCCACTATAGATGTACTTGTGGCTTACCGGATTTTCATGCCACAGAGCCCCAGGTGGGAGGCCAGTTTGCGCCAGTCATTCCCAGTGACACTGCTGGGCTCCAACAACATCTGCAGCTGCTCAAAGAGCTCTGGGGGCAGCCTGAGGCAGGGAATAGGGGGTTTACAGAAGGAAGGTTCCACGCCCAAGGGCTGCCACACAGTCACGAGGTCCTGAGTTCAATAATCAGCACCCACATAAACAGTCTAGTGTGATGGCACGCACGTGTGACCTAGCCACAGGAGGAGAAGGAGACCCGCAGATTTCTGGGGTTTGCTGGCTATCTAGAGCTCCATGTTTACCTCAACAACACCCACGGTTCACCTCTGGCCTCCATGTGCTTACACACACACACGCACGCACGCACACACGCACATGCACACACACATGCACACACCACACGCACACGTATGTACACACACAGAGATCCAGTCACTCTCCCATCCTCTCTACCTACTGGTGCCGAGACAGGATTGGCGAACATCCCTAGGCAGTAGCCAAAGCCACCTTTACTCACCTGTTGCACAGGGGCGGCTGGGAGACAGGAGGGGGAACCGCCCAGGTCTCCTCCTCTGAGGCCTGGAATCTGAGGATTTCCATGTATTTGGTTTCCAAGCCCTGAATCACCAACAGGGACGGGGACACACTCAGGGAGTCATGAGAAACTCCTTCCCCGAGCCCCCCTCCATTCCTCATGACTCTCTTGCAACCTGTCGCCAGAAGATACAGCCCCCTCCCTACCCAGCACCCTGGATCCTCTGCCTCCCAGACTGCAGAACCCTACAGTCAGACTGAGGTTTGCCCCTGAGAACAATAAAGTTGCATACGGTGCATCCTATGCTGGCAGAACACAGAAGACACAGGCCACCACCCAGTCACAGAGCTTGACCTCCAGCTCTCATCCCCAAATGACAAGGTGTGGCTGGCTGCCTGCCTTCATCTTGCAACATGCTACTTTGGTTTTCCAAACACTCTCAAACCTGACCTGTTCATCTCTTCCCTGAGGCTGCAGGAGGGAGCGAGGGAGAGAGGGAAGGAGGAGAAAATATCTACCCCCCCCAACTTGGTCAAGCCCTCCTTCCTTCCTAGTCTCCCCCCACCCCCCAAAGAGACATGGAGATGGTCACCTTGGAGGAGACCAGGTCTCCCAGATGCCCCCTAGCGGTCCTAAGTTGGAAGAAAGAGTTAATGCGGGATTCGAGGGTTTTTTAACTTTCTGATGCATTCATCCATCCATAGAAAGGGCGCAGGGATGCAGAATAGCTAGGGGGCCAGTCGGTCTAAGTCCTTCAAAGATCTGGCATGGTGGCTCTACGTCCTCTTTCACTGCTTTGTAATTAGGACCCTATGCAGTGTGTACCGGACCCATCCCCCTTCCTAGACCTTCCAAGGCCCTGCCCTTCCTCTATGCCTCTGCACAACTCACATCCTGGAAGGTGTGCATGGTGACAATGATCTCATTGGTTAAAGTCGAGCACTCTTCATTCCCATTGGCTACAAAGAGAAGCAAGATGGGTGAGCAAGAAAAAGACTCAGGGGAGGACTGCAGAGCAGGGTGGCTAGGAGGGGAGAACCAGGATCGAACGGGGCTCCTGGCCTACCTGACTTTCTCCGGAAGCAGAAGGAACGGAAGGGGCACTTTCCATGCCAGATGTGGAGATGGGGAACCAGTTGGCTACTGCTGTCATCCACATTCTCCCAACCTGGGGAAGGACAGGGCAGAGGGCCTTAGAGGGTAAGGCCTGCCCCAAGTCAGAGGTTGAGGGGAGGCATCAGGATGGCTCAAGGCAGAAGGGTCTCAAGCCAATGGGAATCAGTGAGCTTGAGGGGCCGCCTCAAAGTGGTTGTTCTATGGCTTTGCTTTTATTCTACTAGTACTAGAATATATTATACTAGTAGTATACTACTACTACTACACACGCGCGCGCGCACACGCACACGCATGCACACACGCGCGCGCACACACACACACACAGCCCTCAGCCTCCCATCCTCTACCTGACCTCTTGAAACTGCAGAACACCCCCAGAAATGTGCCTGTCCACAATCACAGAGAGGATTCCAGAAACACGGCCAGCAGTTCGAGCTTTAAGAAAAAGGCCCTGGCAGGCAGACAAGCTCAGAACACAATTCCCAATCCAAGGTTCCTCTCACTTCCAGCCTCCCACCTAGCGTCCCTCTGTTCTAGGCTGGCAAGGGCTGAGCAGGAGATAGAGGAAAGAGAGCAAAGCCAGGAGGTCCTCACAAGGCCACTGGTAACCCATTCCAGGAAATAAACCTGGGGTTTCTGGATTTCTTGGAAGGCTAGAGGGGGGCCTCCCTCTTATCCAACTTCCTATCCTTCACCCCCTGGGGCCCACTCCCCTCACCCTCGGAGATGTACTTGAGCTTCAGGCATTGGTCTGCTCGGGCCCCAGTGAAGTCGAAGAGCTGGCAGGGCCCGCGCATGCGTCCTCCATGCGGCTGTTCGTTGGTGATAGCCCACTGCAGGGCGCAGGGAGTATTGTTTAGGAAGTAGACGCGCAGCTGAAGGTGTGTCTGCCCTGGTGCCAGTGGGGAGCAGAACATTGCCAGCTGCAGCCACTTGCGGGCTGTCTGGCCCAGGGGTGGCTCCAGAACACAGGTGTAGAGACTGTGGAGGGAGAGGATGGCAGAGAGCTACACATAGGCACCCAGAAAGATCGGATAGACCCCAAGGTGCCTACCACCAGGCTCCTGTCATCTGAGGGGTCTCTATGTGGGTGAGGAGACCACTCCAAATAGGCATAGAGGGAGGACCAGGTGAAGGACAGAGTGGCTTAGAGGATCAAGAAGTGAGTGGGCCATGAGGACTGCGGTGTTCATACTGACAGGCCCTAGAATCACCTTGGGGACAAATCTCTGGGCATATCAATAAGGGAGTTTGTCACTTGAGTTACAGAAGTGGCAAGACCCACCCTGATGAACAGGATGGGATTCCCGGACTGGGCGGAAAAAACAAACGGAGTAGTGAAAGCCATCTCTTTCTCCAGTGCTTGACTGAAGAGGTCAAGCTGCCTCAAACGCCTGCCGCCGTGGTTAACTGTACCCTTGCGATGGGAACCCAACTAACTACTCCTTTCTTCAATTGCTTATGTCAAGTCCATGTCACGGCAGTAAATGACAGTACTAATACAGTGACCGCCACCTCCTAGGGAGGAGAGCCAGTGTGCATTATCTGGCAGTGGAGATGAAGTCACCACAGGGTCCCCATGACTCGAAGCGGGTACACATGGTTCTCAGGTCAATGGGTGATGAGCAGTATAGGAAACAGGGGATCTAAGAGCCTACGAGATGGAGGACAGACATGGCATGGGCCTGAAGGGGACAAGCTACCCTTAAGAGTTTAGAGACCGTCCTGAAAAAAGACACAGGGTAAACAGAGGCAGCATTAAAAGACAGATGTGGAGATGGGGCAAACTCACTACAGGAGTGCCCAACCTTTTGACACTGAACACAATGACGTCATCCACAAAGTCACATTCAAGAACCACGCAATTGAATTTCAAAAAAAAAAAAAAAATCTAATGTTCTAAGCAAGGTCTACTATTTTGTGTTGGGTCTTGTTTGTAGATATTCAGGCTGCCTGTGGGTTGTGGGTTGGACATGTTTGCGAGACAGAGGGATGAGTTGAACCGCGTGCCTCCATACAGGCACTGAGACAGCAAGGGGTCATGGTCTCAGATGGCATTTTGAGGATAGGACTATCATGAACATTAGAACAGTGGGCTCAGAGAGGGACACGCACAGGGAGTTCAGACAAAGCTAAGAAGGAGGCAGAGAGAAAAGACAGTCAGAGAAACACAGACCGAGAGGACCTGCCAATGGGGACAATCAGAGATGCACAGGAGGAGGACGGGCCAATGGACAGAGCCCCACCTGAAGTGAGAGAGCAGGATACGGCACTCATCCCTGGAGGTATGAGTCCCCGGCTGGCCCAGGGGCCTCCAGTCCTTGGCATCCAGCAAGGAGGTATTGCTGCTGTAGGCACAGACTTGACTCGGCTGCTGGGCGCAGTGCTTGAATGTGAGTATGCAGGGCTTCAGGAAAGAGGCCCCGTGAGGGCCGCAGGCCACCACAGGACTCACTAGTCCCTGTTTGTGAGACAACGACGGGGCATCTGTCAGGTCCCAAACCAGAACCAAGGACACCCTTTCCTGGCGACCCACGGTCACGGCACCTGGAGAGTCAAAGGGTGGAAGTGAGTCTAGCAACTAGAAATGTTCTGCCCCTTGGAGGAGGCCAGTCATAGTGGGTACAGAATCAGAGCCCCGAGCCTGCAGAATGCTGAGAGGCTGAATGGAATGAGGAAGCCCACCATGAACTATCTTGGGGTGCAATTTCAAGGCAGTCATCCGTTTCCTCCCAGGGTCATAGCTACTTGTAATGGGGATCTGTGTGACTACGAACCACAGTTTGCCTTCTTTTGTTTGGAGAATTGTCACAGCAGGCTGGCTTTCAAGCCAAGCATTTTACCTCCACTTGCTGGTAAACTGTCCCCTGCCCAAAGTGGAGATGCCATCTTTGGAATCAAAGAAGCTAAACTATAAATACAGTTTCCCAAATTCCAAAGTTGTCTATGGGTGGAGCTCAGGTAGGGTACCCTAACCTGATGTCTGAAGAAGTCCTTGCCCAGAAGGAGGCTGGGAGTGGTTACCTGGAGGGATGAGCAGGGAGATGCCCGTGTCTTGCAGCATCAGGCATCCGCCGCGGTGATCTACCTCTCGAGCAGAAAACACCAGCAGCTTGTTCATCAGCTGTCGGGTGATGGTCTGGCCCCGGGTAGGCATGTGGAGTTCCTGATAGAATGCAGCTACCTCCGGTAGCGTGGGGGCTTGGCACTGCTTTGGGAGCTCATATTCTGGTAATGGAGTAGATGGGGACACTGGCTCTTCTGGGTCATCCGGCTTCTGGCAGGACCCTGGCGGCCACCGACAACGGTGCCATCGAAGACACTGAACCAGAAGAAGAACACTGGCCACAGGGATCCCCACCAGCAGGAGGAACTGGAAAGGTTGCACAGAACTCTCCTGGGGGCTCATCCGCCTGGTCACTCAATCAGTGCTGCTGGCTCTTCCACACCCCTGCATCAGTCAAGGCCGAGGGCCTGGAGGGAGAGTGGGTAGAGTCAGTGGGACTGGCCTAAGTCTTTTTAATGTGTGGAAGTCAAGGCTACATCACCTGCAGAAATATCCCTCCCCTTTCTCTTCCCTTCCCCCCATTTGTTCACACACACACACACACACACACACACACACACACACACACACCCCTTCCAGAGCTAGGCATGGTGGTACACATCTCTAAATCCAGCTATAATGAGGCAGGAAGATTGGGGTTCAAGGCCAACCTGGGCTATCAACTGAGACACTGTCTCAAAAATAAAGAGCTTCCCACAGTTCTCCGCGACCTAGTTATAGCAAAGTAAATCCCGGGACATAAAGAATTGGTGTCCAGAGTTAGGGGACAGGAGTACAAAGCCTGCCAATCACTTTATCTTTATGCTCGATGTATTGTTTAGTTTACCCCAGTGTCTTCACCCGTCCAAACATCTACTTCTGAGTCAGTAGCAATACACACCTATAATTCTAGAAATCAGTAGGCTGAGGCAGGAGGATCCTGAGTTGGAGGCCAGCCTGAGCTACATAGCATCTCAAAGACACAATCCACCTTTGTCTATGAACCCTCATTTAAAAAAAAATGTGCAAGGGAAAAAAGCAACCTCCAATCTCGTGAGTGTAAAGCACATGTATAAGCTGAGGGAAGAGCTTAAGGGTAGAGGCTTCTGCACACACGAGGCCCTGGGTTTGAGCCTGAGGCATACTGCATGTGTGTGAGCAGGGGTTGAGGGGTGGAGAGAGAGAGAGAGAGAGAGAGAGAGAGAGAGAGAGAGAATTTGTATTTAATCCCACATGCTCAAGTGTTATTTTGGCATGCTGCGGATATGAGCTCTGCAGTCCACACTCGCTCTGTAGGGAACGACTCCTGTCTTTGGAAGAGTCTGGAAAGATACAGCCCCGGCCTGTTCTAGTGATCCCCACTGACAGTCGTGACCACTGGAGAATACGTACGGGAATGAATTCTAGCAATCTCTGTATTCCTTGGATTCTCTTCACCACAGGCATGCCCTTTGTGTAAGCTTTATAATTGTGTGTCTGTGCGTGTAGGACAGCATGCGTGTGAATGTCGGATGTCAGCCTTGAAAATCACTCTTCAGGACCCATCTATCTACCTTAGGCTTTTTTAAAAAGATTTATTTTTATCATTTTTTAATTACATGTAGGAGATCTAGTGCCTAGAGAGGTCAGAGGCATCAGATTCCTCTGAATCGGGGGTCACAGACAGTTGTGAGCTACCTGACATGGGTGCTGGGAAACCAAACTCTGGTCCTCTAGAAGAGCAGCAAATGCTCTCAACTACTGAGCTACCTACCTCTCCAGACCCCACCTTTTTGTTTGTTTGTTTGTTTGTTTGTTTGTTTGGCTGGCTGGCTGGCTGGCTGGCTGGTGAGTTGGCTGGCTGGCTGGTTTGTTTGGGCTTTCACTTACTTACTTACTTCATGTACATGGGTGTTTTGTCTGCATGTATGTCTGCGCACCAGAAGAGGATGTAAGAACACACTGGGAGTACAGACGGTTTTAGACGGTTGGAAGCTACCATTTGGGTGCTAGGAATTGAACTCAGGACCTCTGGAAGAACAAGCAATGTTCTTAACTGATGAACATCTCTCCTGCTCCTGGCTTGGGCTGTTTGTTTGTTTGATTGTTTGTTTGTTTGTTTGTTTGTTTGTTTGTTTTTGGGACAGGTTCTCTCACTAGGACTTCCTGGAGCTCACTGTGGAGGCTTGGACGGATGGCCATAATCCCCAGGAATCCACCTATCTCCCCCTTTCCAGTTCTGAGATCACTAATGCAAGCCACCACACACAGATTTTCCCATGGGTACCAGGGATCCAACTCAGTCCCCATATTTGCACAGGAAGTACACTGCCACTTGGGCCATCACCCCAGTCCTGGGAGAGGGAGACCTGGAGTCCCAGGACTTTGCACATCTTAAGCAGGCTCTCTGATACTCAGCTCTAAGTCCAATCTGATGGTTCCTCCTCGAATTTCTTGAAGGTCGGAGGGGAAAAAAAACAAAAAAACAAAAAAAAACAAAAAAAAAAAAACAAAAAAAAAAACCTCTACCTGGCAATTAATGGGGCTGGAGCGGGGTCATGTGAGAAACACCTGTAGATGATAAAGCACTATGCAGATGTGTGTTTATTCATGCCCCGCCTTGTGCCCGAAAGGTCCGAAGGTAGCTCCCAGTCACTCAGTACAGCATGATCAGCAAAAGTTAAAAGTGGAAATGAAAAAGAGAAAAAGAGGAAGAAGGGGGGAAAGGCACGGCCTGCAGAGATGAATTGAGGTGAGCTAAAAGCACACGTTCACTGAGGGCTCACCTGATAACCTAGCAGTGGTAGTCATTGAAAGTTTGGAACTTTCTGGTAACCTCCAGTATACATGTCAGCTCCCTTGCATCTGTTTCCCCCCTTCTATCTCCTCCTTGAACCCTGCTAATTCCTAAGGCCCCACACTCGGGTGGGACCAGACTTTCCATGCCCTGTGCACTCCGGCCCGTGGCTTTGGCTCGATGCAGCCCTCGAGTGGTTTACAATCTCCCGGCTGTCAATCGGCCTGAGAAGCTCTTCCTTACATGTTGTCACACCAGCTTTCTCACCAGCTGCACATGAGCACCGGGGAGGAGGGGTGGGGGAAGTGGGTTCCAAAAGTGCCAGCAACGTCTTGTTCAGCCCCGGAAGAGCTGTTGAAGGAACGCAATTTCTCCATCTGGCAGCTGGATTCCTGGAGACAAGATGTCTTCCTTCATAGGAGGCTTCTGTCATTTATCGGGTTGTTCGATAACCAGAAAAGCTTCCACTGCCCCCTTCCTCTCCACCAGTCGCCTGACGCTAAGCTTAGACACTTCGTTCCCTCCCGAAGACCTAAAAGACTTCTCTCCCTTCCCAGCCCCTTCCCAACAGGGACAGACACTCCTCTGCATCAGCATCATGGAGAACCTGGGAGGGACCGGTCTCCCCTGCATCCTAACTGTGTACAGGAGATGGGATTTGGCTCATGTGACCTTGAAACGCAACCTAGAGGCCTCAGCCTGCTTCAGCCAGGCCAACTGCAAGGCCACAGGTGAATGAGGCAAGTTGGCAGTAGCCGGAAGCAGGCTTAGTTAAGGAGGCAAGTTCCCCCAATCCTCATATCCTTCAGCACTTTCACCATTAATGATAGTTACGACTACGAAACCTGTAATAGTAACGGCTTGGCTCACATCATCCTCACATGGGCCACTGCTGTTTGTGTCTTCCTTGCACAGATAAGGAAGCTGAGGGGGGTTTGCCTGACGCAGGAATGAGGAAGGATTGTTAAGGAGCAGCATCAGATGTCCAGCTGGGAGTGATGGGTTTAGAGACACACACCCACTTACCCCACTCCTCCTAGGGCTCTTCATTCCCAGAGGGGGGGGGGGTGAGAAAAGAACAGAAGTGAAGAAGAGAAGGATGGTTCTGCTTTGAGATAGCAGCACTTGGGAGGCTAAGACAGGAGGATTAAGAGTTTGAGGACATATAATGAGACTGCATCTCAAAGGAAGTCAGACAAGCAGGAAGGAAGGAAGGAAAAAAGGAGGAAGGAAGAAAGAAAAAGGAAGGGGCTAGAGATGGATCTGTGGTTAGAGCACTGGCTGCTCTTTCAGAGTACATGAGTTTGATTCTGAGCACACACATGGGGGCCCATGACCATACATAACTCCAGTCCTAAATATAATCTGACCTCTTCTTTGTGCGCATTACATAATCATGGTACACACACACACACACACACACACACACACACACACACACACACACAGGCAAAACACTCACGCAAAGTAAATAAAACCAAGAAAGCAGGAAATAGGAGGAGGAGGAGGGGGAGACATGGAGAAGGACAGAAGGAGAAAGAGGGAGAAGAGAAGAAACAGAGGGGAGGGAGGAGAACAGGAGAAGAGGGAGAAGGAGAAGAAGAGGAGGGGGAACTAAAGGGAACCAAATAGAATAAAGGCATCTCTGGGTCCCACGACAAGTGATGACATTTCATGCCAGCCCTTTAAGGTTCCAGTGGCAGGGAGGGGCAGATACAAGAGAATGAAATGGGAGGAACTACTCTGTTACTATAACAACAGCCTTCTCAGGGCCTCTAAAGACCAGAGTCCAAATCCCCTCCACCTCACTGGGTCACGTCCCCTCGCCCGGCTGCCTCACCTGTAAAATTGGTGTGTACCACCCTTACAGCTCCCTGGGCCTCTCAAGGGAGCCTGCTCACTTCTCTGGCCTGAAGCAACCTAACTCTTCCCCAGCCCCAGCCTGGGGTCTAGCGGATCACTCTTCCAGACTTTCTTAGCCCTCACCCCATCCCCCACTCTGATCTCAAGAAGGGAAAGAAGCCAAAGTTTAGTAGGAGGCTAGTCTATAGCGCTACAAACTCACTGGCTTCTCCAGCTCTGCACTGGACTCCTCAGAACCCAATTCTTCCAACTCGACTGTCTCCAGAGTGCAGAGCACTCTGGGTAGCATTTCCCCTAAACAAGGGGCATTAGAATTCCATTGTCACCTGCCTTCAGAACAAAGACCCAGACTCCTGCTGCAAAGATCTGTTCATATTTGCACATACTTAGCCCTCCCCTCCTTCCTGTTTCTCACCGCACCTCCTGATAGAGTGCCGAGTGCTTTTTGAAGACAGTAGTAAGTACGAGCCTGATCTGGGCTTGGCGGGCACAAGCCAGTAATCCTAGCTACCCCGGAGACTGGAGGAGGAGGATCACAAGTTCAAAGCCTGCCTGAACAAACAGATGGAATTCAAGACCATCCCAGGCAATGTTGTAAGAGCCTGTCTTAGAAAGTAAGAACCCTGCGTGGTGGGGCATGCCTTTAATCTCAGCACCTGAGAGGCAGAGGCAGGCAGATCTCTGTGAGTCTGAAGTCAGCCTGGTCTACATAGTGAGTTCCAGGCCAGCCAGGGCTACATAGTAAGATTCTGTCTCAAGCAAACAAACAGAAATGTAAAGTCAAAAGGGGACTGAGGAAGTAGCCCAGTGGTGGAACACTTGTCTCGTACACCCAAATCTCTAAACCCCAAGTCTGTAAACCCCAGTACCAGGACACACACACACACACACACACACACACACACACACTCCAAGACAGAATGAATGAAGCCACACCCGGTTCAAGGCCCCTATTCATGCCCCCACTCCTGACCACAGTGGAGTCCTTCCTTAAGGACTAGCCCTTCCTTAAGACCTCTTTCCTTCTCTCCCTGTGCCACCCCACAAGGTGGTAAACCTGGCTCATCCCTGGCTCTTCCCTGGACCCCATAGTATACCCATTCCCTTGCCCCAGATAGCACTTGCCTTAATGTCGACTGGCTACCCACGGGGCCCGTCCAGAAGCAATAGCTCCCTCTGTAAGAAACAGAGAGGTCTGCCAGACCAGTCTTCAGGCCAGCAGACAAGTAGGTTTGGGCGGGGAATCCAGGTAGGTGTGGTCTACCATTTCCCGGCACAGTCCAGCCTCCTGGTCCTGCTGGTGGGGGATGGGGGCAGGCGGAGAGTGTCTTTGTCCATCGGCCAAGTCCAGGTAAAGATCGGAAGTAGCAGAGGATGCCAGAAGTCAGTACACTTCCAGGGCAGGTCTGGGAGGGGGTAGGAAGAAAGGCAGCTTTGGTGCAGGTCTTGCATCTAGAAACCCTCTTGTCACAGTGCCCTCTGCTGGTGAGCGGCCGTCCCTACCAAAGGCAGTATGGCAGAAGACTAGAGAACGGAACCTTTGCCAGAGTTTGTCAGAAGATTCTTACAGGGTCTGGGCCAGAGATTGCTGCTCAAAGAAACTCCCTGGTGACAGTGTAGCTGGTCCAGGTACTCTGGTCTCTGTAGTCCTTCTGGCATGGGGAGATCACACAGGTATAGAGTGTGGAGAACTCACGTATCTGCTCCCTGCCCCTCAGAATTGGCGGGACACTGCCCTTTGTAGCAGGACACTGCCCCTGGTGGTGGTGGGGAGAAGTTACCCACCTGATGTCTGCTGTCTGAGTATTGTCTGAATCTTCAACACCCGGTCAGCTTTCCATGGGCTCTTGCATTGACTACATATCTTGGCTTTTGAGAGGAGCGCTTCAATAAACATGGGAATGCAGAAAGGAAATCTGGGAAGAGTGGGGAGCTGAGGGGTGGGGAGATACTGATCAATGGATTACAGTTTGTTAGAAAGAATAAGTCCTGGTGCTCTCCGAGACTCCCATGCAACAATGTGTCTATAATTAACAGTGGTGTACCTTACATTTTGAAATAGTTAGAAAACAAGATTTCGACTGTTCTCACAATCCCAACGATAATGTTTGGGGAAATGAATATACTAATTACTTTTATTTGATCATTACAAAGTGGATCGGCATATCAAGACATCTTGCATTATACCCAATGAATATGTAGTTACTCAGCGATCAAAAATAAAAATGCAATTTTAATATATTTTTCATTTTTATGTATGTGTCTGTGTGAGTACATGTCATCTGTACACGGGAGCCCTCAGAGACCAGGAGAGGGCATCAGATCCCCTTGAGCTGGAGTTACAGACAGCCGTAAGGCCCTTGCTGTGGGAACTGAGTTCAGATCCTCTGCAAGAGGCATGAGGGTGCTTGACTATGGATTCATCTCTTCAGCCTCTAAACAAGACTTAAAGGAAGGGGAGGGAGGGAGGGAGAGGGAAGGAGAGAGAGAGAAAGAGAGAAAGAGAGAAAGAGAGAGAAAGAGAGAGAGAGAGAGAGAGAGAGAGAGAGAGAGAGAGAGAGAGAGCTGTAACGATAGCTTAGTCAGGAAAGTGTTTGTGTTATAAGCACAAGGACCTGAATTCAATAGCCAGAATCCACCCATCTCTGCAATCCTAGAACTGGGGAAGCAGAGACAGGCAGGACCCTGGGCACACTGACCAGCCAGCCTAGCCAACTTGAGCTCCAGGCCAGAGAGAGAACCTGTCTCAAAAAATTAAATAAATTAATAATTAACTAACTAAGTAAATAAATAAATAAAATATAGGCTCCTACTGAGGCTCTAGGTTGTCCTCTGGCCTCCACATGTGCATAACTATCCCTCCTACACATGCACATGCATGTACACATGTACATGCACATGTGTGTGCACATACACACACACAAAAGAAAATATAAAGTAGCTTTTTCTCCTTCTTTAGTTAATTATTCTCCAGCCTCTTGTCTCTTTCTGCAACCCCTTCTCCTCCGCTTGCACCCTTGGGAATAGTTGGGAAAGAGAAGGAGATAAATACACACCAGAGAGCTTCTTTGAATGCCACTAGGTATCCATGGAAAGCAGCCAGCCTGGTAAAGGGGACCTGGAGCCTAAGGACAAGCAAGGAAGGGTGCCCAGAATCCTGACAGGGAACAAACAGGGGAGGTGTCTTTCTTTGTTACACAAAGCTGTCTGAGTCACACAGAAACCTGGACTTTGCCAGCAGACAGGGTCATTCTCCCCTGACCCCCTTCATGGTGGCCTGGAGGTAGAACATTGCCAGAAAGCACCGGGCCACTCCTGCCCAGATTCCCTACCCACCTCCACTGCCTGCCACCTTCATCTCTGAAGCACAAAGTGCTTGGCGGCTGGGGAAGCCCTGCCAACTTCCAGTTCCCAGCCAACCGGGAGGCTGTAATCAGGGACCGTGTTCATGGATCATGAACTCATTTCCAAAGCTGGTGCTGGCCTCACTTGGTGACCATCTGCTTCCAGAAAGGCTCTAGGGAAATCTGAGGGTCCCTACCATCCCCAGGGACACAGAGCTGGGACATACAGAAAGCGTAGGTACCAATTGGAATGTGGCTCCAGGCTGGGTTATTTACAGACGGTCCAGATCTCAGCATCAAGGGGGCTCTCAGCAAAGATCAAGAAGCAACTGAGGTGAGGGGGAAGATGAGAAGGAGAAGTTCCATGGTGGAGTGTTTGAAAATAAACATAAACCCTGGGCTCATTTAATCCCTACTATCACACACACACACACACACACACACACACACACACACACACACACACACACACACACACGCACACACACTCTAACAGATCAGGGAGAAGCTTGTGGATAGGAGCGCTCATGCACATAGCAAGAGAGACTCCCCCACAATGTCATCTCCCTTTTTATCAGAGAAGGGCAGGTTGACCAGGAGCTTGGCTCCACCTCTTTCCAGTCTCTCGTTGGCTTGTGCCTTATACACATCCTGAATCATCAGGCCTGGGAGGTGTGTGCCTGAGGTAAGTCAGGAAGGCCTGGGGACAGGAGGATTGATGGATAGCAGGTAAAAAGAGAGTGAGCCCAGTCAGTGAGAGAGACTCCAGCATTGGATTAAAAACCCTGAGGTAGGGAGATGGGAAGGCGGCTAAGTAGACAGTGAGAGGCAGATACGCACCATGATCTGTCAGTCACTCTAGCACACCAAAACAATCGGATTTTTATTTCTGTCAAGTTCCATTGATCTTAAGACAGAGGCTGAAATACCGTAAGCAACTGAGAAGATTGATACTGGCTGGGCCCTTAGCTGGAGGAGAGTCTAAACTTTGGCCTACATGCAAATGGCACACAGAGAAAGCAACATGTAAATGAGATGCAAATGACCATGACTTTTTTTTTTTTTAATCAAAGACCAGACTGTTGTGGCCTTGAAAGTCAGGCCACCAGAAATCTGGGCATCTGTGTTTACAGACCAGACCTGTGGGAATGGAGAGATGTGGAGCACATCCTGGGGCACCAGGAGCAGCCAGTCGAGAGTGAAGCCTTCAGAGAAAGGGATCTACAGTGTACGTCCGTTGGCCACGCCTGAATTGGGCAGACCAACCTCTTGAGTGTGCCAGTCTGGTCTAAAGAGATAAGATTGGGGCTGACGAGTAGGACAATTGGGACTATAACTGTCCCAGCAGTCCCTGGCTCCTACATTCAGAACATGGCTGCCGTGTGACTTCCTGGGGAGATATGGACAAACATCTTTTTGCCCCAGAAAGGACACTGATGAAAACTTAAAGAAACAGTCCCATCTAAGTCCAGCATGGTGAACCAACGAATAAGTTTCCCTTCCCCCTCCTCCCTCCCCCCCTTCCCCCTCCTCCCTCCTCCCTCCTCCCTCCTCCCTCCCCCCTCCCTCCCCCCTCCCCCCTCCCCCCCTCCTCCCTCCCCCTCTTCCCTCCTCCCTCCCCCCTCCTCCTCCCTCCTCCCTCCTCCCTCCCCCCTCCCTCCTCCCTCCTCCCTCCCCCTCTTCCCTCCTCCCTCCCCCCTCCTCCTCCCTCCTCCCTCCTCCCTCCCTCCTCCCTCCTCCCTCCTCCCTCCCCCCTCCTCCTCCCTCCCCCCTCCTCCCTCCCTCCTCCCTCCTCCCTCCTCCCTCCCTCCTCCCTCCCCCCTCCTCCTCCCTCCTCCCTCCTCCCTCCTCCCTCCTCCCTCCCTCCCCCTCCCCCCTCCCCCCTCCCCCCTCCCCCCTCCCCCCTCCCCCCTCCCCCCTCCTCCCTCCTCCCTCCTCCTTGCAGGAAAAGGATGCTTTGATTCAGAGGAAATCTCTACACAACAGTGTTACTTCCACGATGGTCACCGTCAGCTTCAGTGAGACACGGTCTTTGAGACACCAACCGCTTGTAATCTGCCTGGCAGCCCCGTGACGCCTCTGGAGGGAGATAAAGATCAAACCTGGTCCTGACTTCCAGGAGTCAGATGGCCACTGTAGAGAAAGTAATGTGCCCACTCCAGATTAACCTCACTGAAGTGGTCCACGCCCCCCGCCGTGTCTGCTGAGTGGCGTAGGAGGGGAACATAAGGCCCAGAAAGGGGGGCGGGGTACTAGAGACGGTCAGGGGTCAGGACTAGAACTGGGCTCAAGACAGGGGGATCTCCACGACTAGATCTCCAGTGAGGAACTCTGGCTGGGTAATTAATTATAAGGTTTGGAGGCCCAAGAGAAGGACAGAGGAAGGCTTATCCCAGCATGCTCTCTGCCTCCCCAGATCTTGCCCCTCTGTGGAGAATGCAGCTTCAAGGACCTGTCTTTGTGGGTGTGCCCCTCCTGGGGCCCATCCTGATTTGGATGTTCACTCATCAGCTATCCAGTCGGTGTGAGGATGAGAAGAAGTTACCTTGGTGCCCACCCCACAAGGTCATATTGCTCGTGTGGGCGACCATCTACTCTGTCATGGGGTGAGTGTGTGGCTTTGCAGCGGCGGGAGCAAAAGTGTCCTGTATATCCAAGACTCCAACAACTCCTCTCCAAGCCTCCCCACTTCCTGCCTCTTCTCCAGGATACCCAACTCCTCCCACCCACTTCCTTCCACAAGCTCTCCCAGTTTTATCTTACTTTATGTGTACGAGTGTCTGTGTCTGTGTGTCTGTCTCTGCGCATGTTTGTGTGAGTATATGTTACGTGTGAGTGCCTACGGCAGTCAGAAGAAGGCATCGGATCTCACTGGGAACCAAACGTATGTCCTCTAGAAGAACAGGAAGTGAAGAGCAGGAAGGACTTTTTTTAAAAAAAAAAATTATTTATGTATGCGAGTACATTGTAACTATCTTCAGTTACACACCAGAAGAGGGCATCGGACCCCATTACAGATGGCTGTGAGCCACCATGTGGTTGCTGGGAATTGAACTCAGGACCTCTGGAAGAGCAGTCAGTGCTCTTAACTACTGAGCCGTCTCTCCAGCCCCAGCAGGAAGTGTTCTTAACTGCTGAAGCATCTCTCTAGCCTCTCCCTTGGCCCTCAGTGATGCTCACACCCACCTGCCCACAAGCCAGAGGCAGGTCACTCCCTTGACAGAGAAGAGGCCGTAGGCAGAGGACCTTTATTCTACAGAACACCTTCTCTCTGCAGCTACGCCTCCTACCTGGTATGGAAGGACCTCGGAGGGGGCTTCCGGTGGTCCCTAGCCCTGCCCCTCGGCCTCTACTCTTTCCAGCTGGCCCTCAGCTGGACCTTCTTGATGCTGTTCTTGGTAGTTGACAGCCCCGGGCTGGTAAGGCACGCGGTGTTCCATGATGGGAGAAGAATGTGAAACTAGAGGGCTCCTCGCCATATAGTTGATATCAGGAACCAGCAGGCGACACATTCAAAATCCCTACAGTGTGCAGAGTGCCCCAGGGATGGGATCTCTTGGGTCAGAGTACCGTAGGAAGGCAGAGGGTCCTGGCTCGTGAGAAACAATGGCTGCATCCTCCCAACGCTTCTGCCCAGGCCCTCCTGGACCTCTTACTGCTCTATGGACTGGTGGCAAGTATGGTGCTTATCTGGCAACCAATCAACAAGCTGGCTGCTCTGCTCCTGCTGCCCTACCTGGCCTGGCTCACTGTGACCACCGCCATCACCTACCGCCTGTGGAGGGACAGCCTGTGTCCGTCGTACCAGCCTTAGCCACCCAAGAAGAGCAACTGAAGCACCTGGATACAGAAGGAGGGAGGACGGCAAGAAAGCGGAGAAGCTGTGGGGCTAAGTGGTGTGGCCACACTCCTGGATCTTCCTGCTGCCCTATCTCCTTACACTTGAGAGATGTAGAAAACAAGGGGCGCTTTCTGACACACAATAAAACCCTGTTGTTGACCCTGAAGGCCTGACGTGAGGTGAGTGTGGATGCCTGGGATACAGGGTTGCAGAGTGGAAGCTTCTGTAGGAGTGGCGAGTGGACCACCTTCCCTCTCACATGCCTCCCCAAGCCCAGCACAGGGCTTAGCACTCCCCTCAGGAGCAGAACTGGGCCAGTAACATGGCTCAGCAGGTACAGGACTTGCCAGCAAAACAGATAGAAACCCAATTCCTATCACTGGGATCCACAGTGTTAAAGGGAGAAAAAAATTACTTCCAAAAGTTGTCCTTGAACCGCGCGTGAGCACTATGACACGCTCGGGGACACACCATACACTACATGCAGATGTGTGCACACCGTATGTGTCCATGCGTGCATGTGTGTGGTGCACTCCTGTCACTCCAGCAGCATTCGGGAAATGGGAGTAGGAGAACCGGGAGTTCAAGGTCATCCTCGACTATACAGCAAATTAAAAAAAAAAAATCTTGAAATAGCGCATAAAAGCAAAACAGAAAAAGAGAGTAAACAGGGCTGAGGGGCAGCACAATGCCTCAGCAGATAAAGTTCCTGTGATAGCCCAATGATCCCAAGCCCCTTGTGGCACAGGTTGTCCTCTGATAGGGAAGAGCCTCGGAGGGAAGGGCAGTCCAGCGCTTGGGCTGGAAAGTTCAGGGTTGGGGGCAGGGTGTACGGGGAGAACCTGGAGTCCAGGTCTGCTTTGATAGGCTAAGTAGGCACCTCAGCTGCTGGTCCTGGGTTTGAAACTTAACACCATACAGTACACTTTTACATGGTATGTTGATAGATAGTGTAACTCTACTGCCTATTACGTGGGTCATGCTAAGTACTATGAGATGAGCTCTGATTAGCTAACAGCTGGCTTATTTTATTTTCATTAGGCTTTCATCTTCAATTATTTATATCCACGCATTACTGCTACAAGGGAAGGTCTGAAAGGAGGAGGGGAGTACAGGGGGTCGAGAGGAGAAACCAGCTGAGCTTCTTGGACACCTTGGCTCTTGCTTCCTCCTCTGCAGATGGCCTCAGTGGCGGTTCCATTTTGTCTCCTCCCTCCTCTTTTTTTTTTTTTCTACCTCCATTCCAAAGCCTTCATCGAAGGAAGAAGTAGGTGGGGCTGTGCCCTTGATCCCTGTACATGGCGAGCTAAAGGACTCCACATCTTTCAACAAGGGGTCTCCACCTGAGGCATGATGGGAAATGGAGTAGGAGCATAAGGGAGTTGTTTGTGGCACCCTGCCACCCCCGTATTGTGTGTGTGCATGTTTGTGTGTGTTAGATGTATGTTTTTTGCATGTGTGTGGGGTATTATGTGTGTGAGTACATGTAGATTTTATGTGTATACCCATGTTTTCATGCCTCTGGAGGCCTGACTAGAAATGCCCTCAATCACTTATCTACCTTTTTCATTGAAGCAGTGTCCCCCGGTCAAACCCCAGCTTGCCCTGGGGATCCCATCTCTGCCTTCTAAGGCTAGAGTTCAGGTGGGCTCTCAAGCCTAACTGGTATTTGTATGGGTTTCTGGAAGTCCTCACAGTCATGCAGAAAGCACTTTAACCCCTGAGCTATCTTCCTAACCCCTGTTGGCGGTGTTTTGAAACAAGGTCTTACTTATGTAGCCTCAGCTGGCCTTGAACTTGTGTACCTGCTGCTTCCGCCTCTCAAATGCTAGGATTGCATGTATTAACTGCCACACCCAGCACAAGACAGTGTCTAACACTAACCAGACACTCCAGGGAGGAGGCCTGGGCACCAATGCTTGTGGGATACCCACTCTGGAACCTCCCTGGATATGGCGAGGACTGACCATAAGTGTGTGAGCACCAGGACACTGCAGCACTTATGAAATGCATATCCCTGGAGCCCCAATTACAACTCTGTCTTGGTAACTTCGGGGGTGGGCTCCTGACATCCTCGTGTTGACTGGGCTCTGCACCATTTTGGCCCACTGAAGTTCAAGGGTTCTAGGCTGGGGTCACTTCTCAGAGCCTAACTCCTGCAGTCAGTGGTCCTGTGAACCCAATTTGGAATCTAAAGCAAAGTGAAGTCTGTCAGGAAAGAAGCAAAGTCTGCCAAAAGAAAGGCCCCATGTAGCATCAGTATTTGAGAAGGGTACACAGCGGCCCTTTCTAGAACTTACCCACCAACGCTGTGGTCTCTCTTCCTCCATGAAGGGAAGCTCAGGCTGGCAGGGCAGGTCACCTGTCCCCAGCAGAGCAAGCATGCGATCTGCCCACTTTTCTCTCTGCAGAGAGAGCAGAGACCAATGTAGATACTCAAATACCTTTGATGGATAAAATGAAGCAGCAAATGAACACATTGTCACCCTTCGAAAAAGGAAAATCAAAATGCCATTGCCCCTTGCCCCCACCCTTGCTATTGGATGGAGTGGAAAAGGGATTGCATAGTTCTAGAAACTTCTGATTCTGCAACCATGTGGTGAACCACTGTTCTGTGTAGAGCCTTGCTCCCCACAGTGTGGCCAGTGACCTGGCACGTGAGAGTCGGATCACCCTGGAGGCTAGAGACAGTAGACTGCAGAGGCTGGTAGTCAAGTCCTGGAGGCAGACTATCGTGGTGGACCTGTGAAAAGTTCCCCAGACTCGTGCATTGGAGGTGCTGATACGAAAACACCACTCTTGGGGGCTGAAGAGATGGCTCACTTGGTAAACTGTTTGCTGTGCAAGCATGGGGCCAGATCCCTGCCGTCCACAGAAAAGCCACGCAAAGCAGCACTCTGTAACCTCAGTGCTAGGATGCAGAAACAGGGCATGGATGAGCCTGGCTAGCCGGCCACCCTAACAGAAGATTCAGTGAAAGCCCCAAGCTAAAATTAATAATAATAATAATAATAATAATAATAATAATAATAATAATAAAAACAATAATGTAGAAGCTAGGTATGGTGGCTCATGCCTCTGGTTTCAGCACTCTGAATACATCCCAGCATTCAAGAGGCAGAGGCAGGTGGATCTTTATGGGTTCAAGGCCAGCCTGATCTACATAGTGAATTCTAGGACAGCCAGAGCTTCACAGAGAGACCCTGTATCCAAAAAGATGGTAGTGGTGGTGGTGGTGGTGGTGGTGGTGGTGGTGGTGGTGGTGGTGGTGCTGCTGCTGCTGCTGCTGCTGCTGCTGCTGCTGCTGCTGCTGCTGCTGGTGATGGTGGTGGTGGTGGTGATTATGGACTGGAGAATTGGCTCAGCAGCTAAAAATGTTTGTTGCTCTTGCAGAGGGCAAAGGTTCAGTTCCCAGCACCCATATGCTGGCTCGCAACCATCTGTAACTGCAATTCCAAGAAATTTGATGCCCTCTTCTGGTCTCCACTGGAAGCAGGCGCAAAAGCATTGCACACTCATAACATACATGGCGGGTCAAACACGCATATGCATAAAATAAAATAAATAAATCTTTTTAAAAATTAAGTAAGATTGGAGAGTGGCTGAGGAAAATTAGCTTCTGGCCTCCACTCACATATGAACACATAGTACCCAACACACACATCTACACATACATATACACACATACACACACATGCACACACATACACACACATACACATACATACACACGCATACACACGCATACATACACACACATACACACGCATACATACATACACATGCACACACATGCACACACATACATACACACACATGCACATACATACACATAGACATACACACACACATACACACACCTGCACACACATACATGCACACACACATACACACATATACACATACACACACATGCACACACACACACATAAACACACATAAATACACATGCACACACACATACACACACCACAAAACCCCCACACCTCAAAGGGAATAATAGGAGTTTATCCTGGAACCAGATGTGAGTGAGCATGTCCCAGGAATACAGATTCAGCTTGGAAATTCCAGGTTCCAATGTGCTAACATTTTTATGAAGTTTTTACAGTGACAGAACCAAGAAAGTCACAGATCAATCATTTGCAGCTACAGTGGTGAGCCCAGCTGGCATGTGGGTCAGGGCGTGCTGCAGGTCTCTGATGCTCTGATGACACTCTCAACTTCCGGCTTGGTGGAAGCCATTAATTCTTGAATACACTCCTAAAGGGTTTACCTCTGAACCATAAGCACGTTCGGTCAGATGCAGAGGTGGGTGAAGAATGGCTATTAAGGTGGCTAAGGATAGCTCAAAATAACTTGGCTCTGGATCAGCACCATTCCAACTTCCCACCAGCAGAAAGTTATGTAAAGGTTGGAAAATCACTGAAGGAAGACCCCAGACTCAGAGACTGTGCAAAACAAGGAGCATTTATTCTGCAGAAACATCCAGCCTGCGGGGGTCAACCATTCTGCAAAAGGCCCAGACACAGGTATGCAGGCTATCTGATAGGGAACCAGGGAACTGTCTAGAAGGATTAGATGATCTAAAATCTCACTGACGGGTACTAGGGGTTCACATGTGGTCAGTGGTCTGCATTCCTATGTCATGAACATTTACCGGTAGGGTGATATAGGGCTGCCCAGCGCAGATGGCCCATTCTGAGACTTAGGGTCTGTTCCTGGAGTTGGTGCCTTGTGGCTCCCCCCACCCCCGAAATCAGTCCTGGTCCTTAAACGGAGATAAATGGGGTTTCTGTTGTCCTTTCGGTTGGAATACACAGAATCCAATCATGTCACTCATTAACTTGGCCAGCGTGAGGACTTCCCAGCAGCTAGACTTCACAGTTCTCATCTGTAAATCGGGGGACCTCGCAGCTTTGTGGAGAAAGGGTCAGTGGAATAATGGGAGAAAGGGTGTCTGGCACAGAGAAAAGGATCAACCGATATTAGTCATTCTAGCACGGAGCTCAGGGAGCCGCCGTTTAATGAACAGCCAGCCTTGAGAGAGAACCAGGCTGCTCCAAGTTGCAGGCTGTAGTCCCTGAACCTTCTAACAGCCAGGAATCACCCCCTCAGATCAGTGAGCTAGTCCAACTGTGGTCATAGGACCAAAATGACTGGCTTTTGACCTTGTACATTCCTGTGGGTTTGTCTGTTATATCAATGAAACTACTAAAACATGGCTAGGGCAAGTTCAGTAGTGGGAATTTGCCTAAAATTAATGGGTCCAAGAAAACTTTGTTTTGCAACAGCTTTGCTTTGCTTATCTTTCTATTTATACCAGTAACTTTAAAAGCTTTATTTGTTTGTGTGTGTGTGTGTGTGTGTGTGTGTGTGTGTGTGTGTGTGCTTGCATGCGCGCAAGCAGTTGTGAGCCATCTGGTATAGGTGCTGAGAACTGAACTTGAGTCCCCTGTAACAGCAGTGTGCACTCTTAATGACCTGAGCCATCTGTCCAGCCCCATGTCTAACTTTAAAAGAATAATAATAATTGATTTCATTTTAATTTATGTGCATAGGTGTGGGAGTGTCAGATCCTCTGGAACTGGAGTACAGACAGTTGTGAGATGCCATGTGGGTACTAGGATTGAACCCAGGTCCTCTGCAAGAGCAGCCAGTGGTCTTAACCACTGAGCCATCTCTCCAGCCCCATAACTTTTAAAAGCAGTCTTAAATTGGTCCAGGGAAACGGCTCAGGTAAAGAGAGTTGCTGTCAAACTTACTTACCTGAGTTTGATCCCCTGGCCCACACAGTAGAAGGGAATTGACTTCCAGAAATTGTCCTCTGTATGTATACTGTGACCCCATGCCCCTCCCCACACACAAATACATGTACTAAAAATGTAAAAATAAATAGTTTTAAATTTACAAATTTTAGCTATGCCTGAGAAGAACAATATACTGTTTGTTTGTTTGTTTGCTTGCTTGCTTTATGGATTTTTTTTTGAGACAGGGTTTCTCTGTGTCGCCCTTGTCCTGGGATTTGCTCTGTAGGCCAGGCTGACCTCAAGCCCAGAGATCCATCTATCTGCCTTTGCCCACTGAGAGCTGGGGTCAAAGACTTTCCCCTCCCCCGCCCAGCTCATTAGTTCAGTTTTTTAAAAATGTTTTTGTTACATGTTTTTATGTATATGAGATGCCTGCGGAGGTCAGAGAGTAACTTGTGGGAGTGGCTTATCTCCTTTCACCGTGGGGGGTTTGGATATACAACTCAGGTCATTATATTTAACGGTAAGCAACCTTGCCCACTGAGCCCATCTGACCAGACTAAAACAATGATTCTTACCCAAGCTCTGTTCTCATACCATGACCTTGGACCAGTGAGTACCTGGGAAGTACTCGAACCTGGGAAGTACTCGCCGTTGTCATCATCCTTGTCTTCTTCTTCCTCTTCTTCTTCCTCTTCTTCTTCTTCCTCTTCTTCTTCTTTTTCTTCTTCTTCTTCTTCTTCTTCTTCTTCTTCTTCTTCTTCTTCTTCTTCTTCTTCTTCTTCTTCTTCTTCTTCTTCTTCCTCTTCTTCTTCTTCCTTTTCTTCCTCCTCCTCCTCTTTCTTCACCGAGATCATTTTATCATCATCATCATCATCATCATTGTCGTCGTCGTTGTCATCATCATCATCACCACAGACATTACAATATTTGCTAATATAGATATTAAGCTGACCCTCCAAGATGATGCATCATACCTATGAGCTAACTCTGAGTTCCCTCAAGACAAGCAGAAGACACAAACTTGGAGTCTATATGTATAACTTTAAATTTTCAAGCCTTATTTTTAATAATGGTTCTCAAATGCCTTAACCTCCCTTGTAACCCAAAGAAAAGATATGGGTTGAGCATGGGGGAGGAGGGAGTGGACCTGTTAAGAAAGATCCTTTAGAGCAACTCCTGTCCGTGTTGTCTGGAAATCAGCAGTCCAGGTCACAGGTTAGCAGGCAGTGGCAGCTTCATTCACTCGCAAACACCTAATGGATACACCAGCCGTCCAGCTTAGTAGAGTTGCATTAGCGACAGGACCTAGCAGAGACAGACAGGCCTCAGCCTCGGCTCGAGTCAGCAGGAAGGACCAACAGGATCACCAGGAGAAGGTCTCAGCTGTGCCTCTCTCAGGGAAGCGAAGATCAGCAAAGGCATGAGACCCACAAGTGTTGCACAGCTAGCTGTACCAGCAAGTCAAGCTCTGTCTCCTTCACTCTGTGGAGTCCTATTTATACCCTCCAAACATCACGTGTCCTCCATGTGCCTTGTCTCAGCACGTGCGTCCAATCCTTGAAGTGGCAGCGAACTGTAGTACACCATCAGACATTTGCTGGTGCCTTTCTATTTATGGCACTGCAAATGCAGCTCAACGACACAATGCAAGGCAGACCAATACATGCGTGTTGTTAGCAAAGAGTCCTTCATCACGTGTCCTTTCACATGCTTGCTTTAGCAGAACATGCTCTCTCCTGCGTCTGTTTCAATGGCACGTCCTTTCATGTGTTTGCCCCAGCAAAACACCATCCAATTGACTTTCCAAAGAACCCATAAGTTTCTACCTCACAGAGCCTCTAGTTTCAGATTCCTAGCCCACTGTGGAAACTCATTTGGGGTTACTACCTTTTGAGGACTCAGTTACTGGAATTTCCACAAAAACAAATAAACAAAACTACCATATCTCTGGGTCCTTGATGCCTTTTCTAATTTACAGAAAAACAACAGAAAATATACAAAACAGGCCTAGAGAAATGGCTCGGCAGCTAAGAGCACTTGCTGCTCTTGCAGAGAGCTGGAGTTCAGTTCCCAGCATTCATGTGGGGTGGCTGACAGCCACCTGTAATTCTAGGCTATCTGATGCCCGCTTTTGACTCCTACATGCATGAGATACATACATACATGCATACACACACACATGCATATACACAGACTCACATACACACATACATACATACTCACATGCATATACATATACATACACACATACATATACACATACATGCATAAACACATACACATATATATACACATACATAGTACATGGATACACACACATGCATGCATACATACATATATACATATACACACATACATGCATACATACACACATACATACATACATACATATAAAAATCTCTAAGCATATACAAAATGAGAAATGAATGGCGTATAGTTTGGGCCCTTCTCAGTCTGTCTCTGCCTTCTCTGCCGCTGTGTTACAACTGACAGAGAAGTGTTTCAGTTAGCTTTCTCATTGCTGTGACCAAAATACCCACGAGAACTAGGAGAGAGGCGTACTTTAACATCTTCAGAGGCTCCTCCCCATCAGTGGTTGTTCCATTCCCCCGGGCAGAGGATCAAGGGTGGAGCACGTGACAGCAGAACGTCTTTCCTTCACGGCATATGTGGGCTTGAAGCAGAAAGAGAGGAACCACGAATAAGGTATATTCTTCCCAGACCTCCACTCACCTAGTTTCTTCGGCTAGGCCCAGCTTCCTAAAGTTTCCAGAACCCTCCAAACGACACCACCCCGGGTTCAACAGGGAGACTGTGGGGTGCTGTACTCAAACCACAGCACGGTGGTAAGACAAAAGGCCAGGAAGTGTGTGCGTGCATGTCTGACTGTCTGTCTGTCTGTGTCTGTCTGTGTGTGTGTGTCTTTCTGTGTTTCTGCATCTCTCTGTATGCATCTGTTTCTGTGTCTCTCTGTGTCTGTATGTGCCTCTGTGTGTAGCTATCCATCTCTGTCTCTCTCTGTCTCTCTGTCTGTCTCTCTGTGTGTATATGTCTGTCTGTCTCTCTCTGTGTCTGTCTGTCTTTCTGTGTTTCTGTGTCTCTCTGTGTGTCTGTGTGTCTATGTCTTTTGGTGTCTGTGTGTCTATGTGAGTGTCTCTGTGCACCTGTGTATCTCTGTGTCTTTCTCTGTCTCTGTCTCTGTCTCTCTCTCTTTGTGTGTGTGTGTGTGTGTGTGTGTGTGTGTGTGTGTGTGTGTGTGTGTGTTGAGGTAGGATCTCATGTCTCCCAGGGTGGCCCTAATCTCTCTCTGTAGTCCAGGATAAAGGATGACTCTGGATTCCTGACTCTTTTTACCTCCACTTCCCCAGTGCTGGGATGGCAGCTTGTGGCCCACCAGGCCTGGTTTATGCAGTGCTGGGGATGGAGCCTCAGGTTTCCTGCACATGAAGCAAGCACCCTACTGGCTAAGCTGCATGCTAGCCCCTGTCTTCACTACTAAAGAGAATGCTCACACACCCTACCACTAAGTCAGCCAGGAAAGGGGCCGCCCCATGCCCCAGCCTGCTCTCTCTGTTCCTCCCTGTTCCTGGTGCTGGCGACTCTCACGCCTGATTCACAAGCAGAGCTGAGCTCATCATGTCTGTTGGTGACTTCTGTGGGGTCAGCGCTGTATGTCATGATTTTGGGGGCCTCAGACCAGCAGTGAGCAGACCTTCCAGAAGAGAGCTTTGCTTCACAGTCACAAAACATGTGAAGCGGGGCTGGGGATTTAGCTCAGTGGTAGAGCGCTTACCTAGGAAGCGCAAGGCCCTGGGTTTGGTCCCCAGCTCCGAAAAAAAAAAAAAAGAACCAAAAAAAAAAACCCAAAACATGTGAAGGTCTTTCCACCATGTATGTGGTAATCAAACTCATGTCACCAGGCATGGTGGCAAGTGCCTTTATCCACTGAGCTATTTCAATAGCCCCTGGTTTTGTGGGGTTTGTTTTATTTTGTTGTGTTGCTGTTTTGTTCTGAAAATATGGTTTTCTATAGCCCAGACTGCTGCAGACTTGTTATGCAGTCAAGGATGATGTTAACCTTTGACCCATTTGCTTCCACCTCTGCAGTGCTGGGACAACAGGAGTGAAATACCACGTCCAGTTCATGTGGTACTGGACATTGAGGCCGGGCCTTCCTATATGCTTGGCAAGGTCTCTGCTATGTGAGCTTTATCTGCGTGCTCCTGGCAGTAGAGACCAGGTCAAGGGTCTCTTCTCTTACCTATTCCTACAGGGACCAACACTTGGAAAGAAATAGCTTTCTCAAATTGTGTGTGTGTGTGTGTGTGTGTGTGTGTGTGTGTGTGTGTGTGTGTGTGTAAACGCCAGTTCCCTGGAGGCCAAAGGTATTTGCTCCCCCCTGGAACTAGAGTTACAGAGTTATAGTCTGTGGGTGCTGGCAACCAAACTGGGGTCTTCTGAAATAATAGTACGTTCTCTCAACAGAGTCACGTCTTCAGTCCAGGACAACTATTTCTAAAGAACTCTAATTTTGAAAGCACTCCATTGTACCTCCACACACTCAAGTCACCTTTTCACGCACAAAAGCAGGAAAGAGCCATCATGGTTATACTGGAGGCCTTAGGGGTGCCGTCAGAGCCCGATTCAATCACTACCTAGGGCTTAGATCACTGGGTTCTCCACACCATGCAGAAATCGTTGCTCAAAGGAGCCCCCGTCCCTGCAGGGTCCCAAGCCTGCATCCATTCTACAAACCTTTCTCCTCTTATGGGCTAAATTCCCTTCTCAAATGTTGGTTGTTGAGCTCATAGTTTATTCCAGGGAGTCATTGGTTGGCCTTACACGCACCCTTCAAAGAGGAACACAATTAGTCACCCTAATGGACACTCTTCTTAAAAGATCATTTTCCTCAAAGACTCCAGCTAGGTAATGCCAGGCAGCTTGGGTGGTGTCAGGAGTGGTCAGTGGAAAGGAAGCTCATGGTGACCAGGACCAAAGTTCTACACCGCCCCTGTTTGCCCAGGGCAATGTGTCCTTCTTGATAAGGCAACTATTGTGTTTTGTGCAGTAGAAGGCACACCCCTGATGACCCTGTGATTTTGGTCTTTTCTCCAAGCCCAGCCTCAGACTCCAGAAGACCCTTGGCCTTCCACCCCCGTCCCCAGCCTTGGTTCAGAGCCTTGGACACCTCATGTTTATGTCAACAGAGTGGTTACTAGAGAAGGCAGGCTTCTGCCCGCCAGGGGGTGTCTGGTGCCCAGCCCAGCCAGTTGTTTGTGTTCCCCGTCTCGGTAGTGACCGGAGGGGCAGCACGCCTGGGCTGGGTCTCTGGACAACACACTGTTAGGGTCCCAGCTGTCCCTGGACATAAAACACTCACTCTGTCAACACACTCCTGAGGTATCTTCTTTCACAGAGTAAGAATTTAAAGGTTCCCCTAATGGGGCTTCTATTTTCCGCCAGCCCCTCTGCTGGCCTCTCTCCTTATCAGGGAAGGCAACTTTGTATCCCTCCAAGACCCAGTGAACAAGAGATCGTCTGTTCCGGGCCTTGACCCCTCCTGCTCAGCCAGCAGAAAGACCCTGAATGTTTTCTGAAATGACTGTGGGGAATGAAAGGCGGGTGGAGGTTAAGTCTGCACATTTCCCTCAGTGTAACCAACCTCCTTCCAGCTACTACCACCAGCAGAAGGGGATGTGAAGAGAGACCAGGAGTAACCCCACTTTGGTTTCCACCCAAACTATGAGGTATCACTATACCTGTAACCACAACACTTAATGCTGCTCAGCCCCAAATATATTCCAGAGCCAGCTTTCTCAGCAAGAACTCCTTCTGGGCAGTCCCACTCCCCACCCCACCCCCACCCCCCACACTTCCCTTCCCTTCCTCTCCACATCCCATTCCTCAGATGGTCTGGGAGCCTGGCAGCCGCTGTAACTGACTAATAAAGGCTAAGGACATGGCTCTGGAAAAGCCAAGAGTTCTACCTTCCCTCGAGGGAGGGACCATCTTAGGCCAGTCACTCAACCTCCAGGCCTCAGTTTCCTTGTCAGTAAAAACAGGCACCCAAAACAAGACCAGCCAGAAATTATATCCTGGTGAGGAATAAATTAGTTCATTTGCAGGTGTTCAGGGGACTGACAAGCTAGCAGCCAGGGACTATGAATGCCTTCACCAGAGCTACTGAATTCCAGGCATCATGACACAGTGGGAAAAGCCTTGGCTGGGATCACATTTCAGCACCCCACTAAACTCCTTGAGTATGACCTTGAATCACGTACCCTGCTGTGCAGTCTGAGGACTGATAGACCCGTGCCCCAAAAGACTTCAAAGGGGACAGGGTGTGCTGGCCCTAAAGAGGGTATAGGGGCAACTGCATGGGGAGGAGCCAGGTTTCTGGCACCCAATCCCCCCTAGATTAGCTGCCGCATTCTGTGAGAGAAACTGGCCTGATTTGGAAAGGAGAGCCCGGGACCAGTTAGGAATTCAGGTCCCTGGGAGGTGCTATAAATAGCCAGCAATGGCCAAAGGGCCTCCAGAGGTGGAAAAGCTGGTCGGAAAGCTGGAAAGAAACTGTGGAAAAGGAAGCTGCAGTCATCTATTTGGGGACAGGCCCAGGGTGCTCTCCCAGGTGGAAGGGTGTAGTAGAAGCAAGGGCCAGCCTAGGCCACCCCTACACTCTCTCCCAGAGTCCCTCGGAGCTACAGGGAGGGTCAGGAAACTCCTGCCAGCATTCTTCAGTACCACCCTGTGGTCTTTGCCCGCCCACCCTAAGTCAGCATCGCATTCCTTAGAACAATGGCATAGGAGTTTGAGAGGGAAACTGAGGCCCAGAGATGTGAAGTAACTACCTAAGATCCCACCCTGAAGCAGGCTAAGATGGGGCTGATTCAGGCTACTTTCCCTTCCTCATCCAAGGTTTGACTTGAGAACCAAGGTGTAAGAACGGGTCCTTCGGGACAAAGTCTTTCCCTGAGGACTAGTGAGCAGACAGGGTCTGTCTTCCAGAGATCGGAGACCCTTCCTCAGTTGATCCAAGCATAGCACCGTAACTGGAAAGAGGGCGAGGGCCTCGTATTTACAACGCTTTAGAGATGCCAAGTAAGGAGTATGTGGATGCAGCAGGAGAAATGAGGCTGGGCCTGGCTAGGCTCAGAAGCCCTGAACACAACCCCACGCTGGTCTTATACAAATCAATATCCCTCTCTGAGCATTCTGCCCCTTTACTTGCAAAGGGAGCCCAGTAACTCCCATGGTGAGACTGAGTGGGCCGGGCCATGCCTGAGTGCCGGATTAGTGCCCCCAGATGTTATAAAGACAACAGGTCCTGCAGATTCATCTCTGTATTCACTACGGCACCCGGCTCATAGGCGACCTCAGTAAATGTTGATTAAACGAAGCGGCGAAGCAAAAACGCTTTGCGTCCGAGTGCTGCATGCTTGCATCTTGACAAACGAGCGTTGCCGTTTACCGCTGTTGCTGACGTTGCTTTGTGATCACGGGCGCTATTTCCCCCAACTCGAGTTTGAGTCTCCTAAGATTTATATCGTTACCTCTGAAGAGTTAAAATAAAAAACTTCATAAAAACTGCAAAAGAACAGCACATAAGGGGACAGGACAGAGCTGGCCTGAGATGTGCCCGGCCAAGCCTAAAAGCAAGGTCGAGGGATTGTTCCAGGAAGGGGGGGCATCCGGACGGACGGATGACTCCCTGCTCTACAGATAAAGATAAGACGTTCTCCTATATTGAGAACACCCCAGCCCGCACGTACTGCTTGCAGATGAGACCTTGTACCCATTTCCCTTGCTGATAACCACTCGAAACCCCCTGGCTTCTCCTATATAAACCCCTGCCTGAAGAGGCTCAGGGCCGATTCCTCTGTCTCCTGTGTGAGATACGTGTCGGTCTGGGATCTCGTTAATAAACGCTACCTCTTGCTGTTACATCAAGACTGGCTACTCGCGTTTCTTGGGGGCACCCCAACCCGTGACTGGAGCGAGAGTCTCCCCAAGTTTGGGGGTCTTTCACCTCCAGACGTGAACACTATCTGTAATCGATTTAATGAGTAGGAAAAAGCATATAATTTGTTGTCCGACTAGAAAATCTCAGGTAACAAAAGCAACATTTGTGGTAATTCTGACGGGACAGCAGGGAGGCAGTGTGACCGTCCCGGGTACTATAGATGGTCAGAACCCACATTAACAGTGCACCCTGCTGCTCAGAACTCCAGAAATGGGAGCCCCACACACAGCCCTTTGCCCTAGTCCCACTCCAGACCATTTCCCTAGTATACTTTCATCATTTTTTTTTTAAAGACAGAGCCTCCTGTAGGTCAAGCTATCTTTAAACTTGTTACATGGCCAAAAATGACCTTGGACTTCTGGTCCTCCTGCCTCTACCTTCCCAGTGTGGGAATTATTTATCTCTAGTTTATTCCATGCTGGGAATCAAACCCAGGGTTTTGGCATGCTAAGCAAGCACGCTACCAAGTTATGTACAGAGCCTGTCTACCTGCAACCAATATCTTTAGAGTCCTCATCTCAACTAGAAGGTGGTCTTGAGGGTTTCCCTGAGGATTCTAGAGCATTTGTACCACCCCAAATATAGACACCTGGAGAGGGGCATGTCAAGCACTCATCACATGAGCTGTCCAGTTGTCCTACAGTGCCATTCTAGCTCAATTCCTTCTCGGTCTGGCTCGATCGGTCTTCTAATGGTTCCCCCAGTATAGTATAGCATCACGTCACAACGCGTAGATAATATATTATAGCTTGTAGAAGGGCCTCTTAGAGCCCAGGCTGGCCTCATCCTCAGTCCATAGTCAATGCTGGCCTTGAACTCCTGACTTTTCTGCCTCCTCCCAAATGCTGGGATTACTCTCTGCCTCACTACCCTGACCCTGCAAAACCAGAAGTGGGACATATATCCCAACATGTCCATAGCCTGTTTGTCCAGCTGTCCCTGCTGCTTTCTTGAGCACAGCAGGAAATCTCAGGGCCTCTGTCCCCACCCGTAAGAATTCCCCTGCGCACACCTTTCCCTACCTCGACTTCTTCCCCCACCCCCTCCACGTCTGCTGGGAACACTTTCCTTTTAGATAGTCGGATGAATGTTTTCTTTGTCTCCCTCTGACTGTTCCGTTTCTTTCCAAAGTCCATCCCTATTAAAAAGTAATCTTTGGGCTGGAGAGATGGCTCAGTGGTTAAGAGCACACATTGCTCTTGCAGACGACTGGAACCCGGTACCCACAAGGGGCAGCTCATAACTTCTTGTCACTCCACCTCCAAGGTATCTGACGCCCTCTCCTGGCCTCTGCAGGCGCATACACTTATATGCATGTATGCACACTGACTTAAACACAGATCACTAAAAATAGAAAAGTAAGGACAAGGTGTACTGACCCCGGCCTTTAATCCCGGCAGTTGGGAAGCAGAGTTAGAGGCAGATAGATCTCTGTGGGTTCAAGGCCAGCCTGGTGTTTCCAGGACAACCTGGGCATCCTAGAGAGTCTCTCTCAAAAACAAAGAAACAAAGGAAAAGCAAACATCTTCTTAAAATGTAATCTCACCCTTTGTCTTTTTCAGACCCCTCCCTGCCTGTTATCCCCTGCGTTTACCAAAACATCTGATATTATTTTCCTTAGCTGATGTAGCAGCTGACGTCCACAAGCTGCAGGCGAGCAGGGCTTTCCCTTGCTTCTTTCTTTGGTCTGCTCTGTGCCTCGGTGCCTGGAACAGTTCCCAGCAGAGAGCATCTGCTCAGCATACATTTGCCACATAAGCACGGGACTGATGGAGGGGATGAAGGCTGAAAGTTTGCCTCGTGCACCAAACTGGCCTTTTAGCCCACCGATGCCACTTAAGGTCGAATGATCTTAACCCCAACCCTTTTGTGAGTCTCAGAGTCCCCATGTTTACTGTGACAAGAGCACATGTTGCCTTCCAGGGTTACAGTGAGTCTTATACAGACGTCTACGGGTAAACCACCAAACTCACTGACCATTTAGAAACTCTGAAGCTCAGTAAATATGACATTACTACATCTGTACACGTAGTGGTCAGCAGTTGGAGAGACAGTTAAACTTGATCCTCAACCATGAAAAAACGGAGCCTGGATTCCTGCACCAATAGAAAAGGCTGTGTGAGGGGTTGGGGATTTAGCTCAGTGGTAGAGCGCTTGCCTAGGAAGCGCAAGGCCCTGGGTTCGGTCCCCAGCTCCGAAAAAAAGAACCAAAAAAAAAAAAAAAAGAAAGAAAGAAAAGGCTGTGTGGCCTTGAAATCCCTGTAAACTAGGCTCTGAGCAGGGCAGAGGCCTGAGAGTGGCTGGGGCTTTACTACCTTCTAGCCTAACTCAGACCGTGAGGCATTAGATTTGGGAGTTAGCCTGCCTCAAAGAAATAGGCGGAGATTGATAGAGGAAGATACCTGATCGGGTCTTCTGGCCACACAGGCGGGCATAAGGTCATGGAAATGAACAAGTGTGGACCCACCCACCCACCCACCCACCTGGCTCACAACAAGCAAATGAACCTGCAGACCCTGAGTAGCAACAGACATTTTCCTCTCAAATCATTAGTTTCTATTTCAGGCCCCCACAAAGACCTTCTTTTCCTGAACCTGAGTTCCGCCAACAGGAATGGCTGGGGTCTCTACAAGTCCGTCTTACATCACAGGCCTGTTTAAAATCCTGAGAGGCCTTCTCCCCTACAGTTCCATCAAGAGATGGAGAAGAGTTGGCCCAGCCCTCCCCACCTGCCAGCTTCCTGTCTGCCTGCTGATAAATAGGGGAATACACATGGCCAGAGTTTCCATTCCCCCACCCTGTCACCCGTCAGTCATTCAATTAAAAAAAGATGAGTGAGACAGCTCCAGGGGCGGGGCGGGAGGCCCTACTTATAAAACCTGCAGCTGAGTTGTGGGGAGCACCAAACCTGGTCCTCTTTCTGTCATCCCCAGCCAGGCTTAGCTGCTGACAGCTGCTTGGGACTCTGCCTCCAGGCCCTTGGCTGGCTTGGCAACCTCTCCACCTCTCCCAGTCACAGCTCCTCCATGGCTCAGAAGGAAGAAGCCGCTGAGGCCGCGGCACCAGCCTCTCAGAACGGAGACGATTTGGAGAACCTAGAAGACCCTGAGAAGCTGAAGGAGCTGATCGATCTGCCGCCCTTCGAGATCGTCACTGGGTAAGCCTTGTATAGGGGCTGGGTCTCCTTCCTGGGAGAGTATGGGGTCTGAGCAGGCTGTGGAAGGTTAGGACAAGAGTAGTGGAGGCCAAGGTCAGCTATGAGCTCTGTGTCCAGTATGCTAGCAGGAGGCTTCATGGCAGCAAAGGCATCTTGTATGTATGTATGTATGTATGTATGTATGTATGTATGTATGTATGTATTTGAATCAGTGTTTTACCCTGTAACTCTGGCTGGCCTGGATCACACTACATAAACCAGGCTGGCCTTGAACTCACGGAGATTCTCCTCCTGCCTCTGCCTCTTCATTGCTGGGATTAAAAGCACGTACCACCAGGTCCAGCTACTCCTGGCTTTTTGAGGTGACAACTTGGACCTCTTAATCAGAAGGATGTAGGAGGAGTGCCTCGGGCGGGAACGGAAGCCACAGAATGAAACTACACGACATTTTCTTCATGGTGATCTCTGACCATGTGCAAAGGCAGGATAGGACCCCCGCCGAGAGAAGTTTCTGGAAGAGTGGTGGTATGGATGCTGTGGAGAGGGAGGAGCCCTGGTGGCAATCGGGCTTGCTGGGTATTGGGCATCACCTGCCTGTGCATTTAGCCCAAACCCAACAAGTCCGGAGAGAACAGCACATTTAAAGATGGCCCCAGCAAGACAGTCGTCGCCAAGACTGCTTAGGCACAGCCTATAGCAACTGGGCTCAAATTTGTCTACAGGGTCCCCTCTCGTCCAGATTGTGCCATCTCCAGAAATGAACACAAGTAGTCTTCCTCTTTACCTCTCTCTACTCCTAGAGAGGAAGATGCCGCTAAATCCAAGGCAAAGTAGGAAGGGGCTGGGAGGGCAAGTTTCCTCCCTGAACTATGGTTCCCCTTCACAGCAATGCACAAAGGCTGGGTGAGGGCACACCGAGTCTCAGGAGGACAAAGGCATGAAGGAGGAGAAGCAGCCCTGGGGAGTAGTTTGGACTGGCTGTTTCATGTTTGACCTGTATTGCCCCAGGCCTGGCCTCCATTTTCCTATTTCTAACATGAGGAAGCTACCCGACTTGATTCTTAATGTCCCTTCCTGCTCAGATGTTTTCTGACTTCTAAGAGAGCCCAGGGGGAAACGTTGCTTGGTTCCTGAGATGTGAGTAGCCATTGAACTTCTAGTCACTCTTGCTTACCCAGATAAGCTTGCTCTCATCCTAGGATTAAGGCACCAGCTGGGCACAGACTAATATAGACACAGGGGAAGCCTAGGGCGAATAGGCCAGCAGGGCCCTCCATTCCAGTGGCTCGTCTATGGTGGAGGATCCTTTTACTGACACCCCGGCGTCCTGGACCATGCTGTCCTGGGTTACACACATACCTTCCGCTCTATGCAGCTTTTGATCTCTCAGGTACAGGGCAAGGTGGGTCAACAACACAATTAGACTGTTATTTGAATTGAACACACATCGGGGTCCCAGGGCAACGGAGCCCGAAGGTTCTCTAACAACTGACATTTGTCTAAGGCTTCACAACACAAGATGTGGTCAATAGAATTTGGTTATTCACCCTCAGGTAATGATGAGAGAGAGAGAGAGAGAGAGAGAGAGAGAGAGAGAGAGAGAGAGAGAGAGGAAGAAGAGGAGGAGGAGGAGGAAGAAGAGGAGGAGGAGGAAGAGGAAAGAGAAGAGAAGAGAAGAGAAGAGAAGAGAAGAGAAGAGAAGAGAAGAGAAGAGAAGAGAAGAGAAGCAGACTCAGGGAAACTAAACAATATATCTAAGACCAGAGAACCAGGAAGCAGTACTCGGTCTTAGGATTCCTAGCTAAGTGTCTTGCCCACAGGTCTCCCATGGAAATGAGAGTTGGAGGTTTCCTATGACTCAAGGCTCAGAGAAAGGGGCACAGAGGGGTACCATTCTGAGCTCTGAGAGCACTTCTGGATGGAGGTGGAGCTCTGTTTCTTGCACACAGACAGCAGCTGTGGTGATCTGTCTCTCGGGCCTCTCTGGATAAACAGATACTTAAAATAGCCCAGAGGTATGGCTGTGTCTTTGCAGGGCCAGTAAAGATGTCTCTCCTTCTCCTCTTTCCTACAGGGCCCGAGAAGCTGCTCCTTTCCTAGTCTAGACGCCACAGGTCTAAAATGCTCCTTAGACTTGGGCTGAAACTCGTAGAAGAGTAGGGGTCACTTGGCAGGAACAGTCTGGGGTGAGGAGGGTTTGTAGAGGAACAAGGAGAGAGATTTGTCTGTTGTGATTCTGTTTACATGGGGCACTTCGGATGGACAGGCAGACAGACAGAAAAGAGTCCCGAGTACAAGAATAAAGGAAGATAGTGGAAGATTCGGGAAAGGGTCTCAAACTATCCGTGTGGGCTGAAGGCAGATCCTCGCATCTGGAGAGGCGACTCTGCCCACCTCTTCCCTGGACTGTGTTCAGGGATTTCCACCGCTACTCTGAGGTCTCCACAGTGCAGGGTTTACACCAGAAGAAATCAGCAAATAGTAGGCTTGCAAAATGGCTCAGAAAGTAAAGGAGCTTGTCGTGCAAGCCGGCAACCTGAGTTCAACTCCCAGAACCCGCACAAAGGGAGAACATTGTCCTCCGGCCTCCAAACAGGTGGCATGACATGCACACACTGGTATCCACACCACACAGCATGTGCAACAAACATACACACACATGATGGTGTTGATGATGGTGGTGGTGGTGGTGGTGATATAGAAATCGTGTTACAACTTAGGGAAATTTTTTTCCTTCCCACGAAGAGCTGGGTACATTTCTCTCGGTTCCAGAAGTTTCTCTTTTTGTGGTTTGGTCCTTTGAATGATTCAACTTGAGGCTTAGAGAAGATGTCATCCATCAATAGTAGCAGAGACTTATTAAGTGTCTACTATTGTTCCAAGTCCCAGAGGTTGAATTACTCGGTCATTTGCATATAGAACTAAACCTCGGAGGGACAGAACTTTACTCAAGGTTAGCCAGAGTCATAGGGCACAAACCCCAGGACTTTATGACCACAAAGCAACCACTACCCCCAAGCAAATCATAAAGAGGATCTTTATATCCACAAATATTTGCCACCCATGAATTGCTTGCTTCTGTCGGAATAGCTCTCCTACATGAGAGCAAGGGCTCTCACTCATCACTCTATCCCTAGCTCTCAACTGGTACTCAATAAATATTTGCAGGGCCAATGAATGGACCTAATGAATGAGCACTTCCGTGTGTTAGGCTCTCGCAAGCCACTGTGACAGGAGACGAAATGGAGAGAGGGATTCTTACACAGAGAAGAGCAGAATACAGAGAGACGTGCGGTTCTCAGCACAGACAGAATTTCCCAGGCATGCCCTTGCAGCAAGCACTGGGATGCTGAGGGACAACATGATCCCCATCTTTCCATGTCTGCCATGGCTGACCCTGGCTTGACCTAGCACCATCCTTGTAAGTGTGGCATCATGTATGTGTCTGTAGACGGCACAGTTGCTGTCACAGGGGTAGACTGGGGATACATGGCAGAGTGAGTTTTCTTTCCACCACACCGTATTCTTCTACGCTTGCTTATTTTACTGTATGCATGTAAGTGGTTTGCTCACTCACGTCTATGCAGTGAGCCTTCAACACCAGTTGTGTGTGCGTGCAAGCTGTGTGAGCGTGGGAGCATGCATACCATGAGGTACACATGTGGAGGTCAGAGAACTCCCTTGAGGGTCTATCCCCACCTTCACCTCTTTGAGGCAGGGCCTCGTGCCTTTTCCACAGTGTCCATTTGCTGGACCATGAGCTGCCAGGGTGGCTTCTGTTTCTACTTTCTATATTCCCTTAGGAATGCCTGGGTTACAGGCAAGGGCCCTACCACATCTAACTTTTTACTTAGGTTCTGAGAATTCAAAGTTGGGTTCTGACTCTTGCACAGCAAACACTTTAGGCTTTTTTTGAGACAGGCTCTCATTGTGTAGCTCTGGCTGTCCTGGAACTAATTAAGTAGACCGGGCTGCCTTCCAGTTCACTGAGATCCACCCACCTCTGCCCTCCCCACCACCCCCAAGTGCTGGGTTAAAGGCGTCCGCTCTAACACTCACGCCCTATTCATAAGGCCACATTGTCTCACCCTGGTCTCTGGAGCATGCTGGGGAGTGCACTACTAGAACCAGGAAACAGTCCACCGACTGCCACCCTGGCCTTCAGGGAGGTCAACACTGTGGAACGAGAGTCTCCCATAGAGAAGACACAGACTTCCTGTTTGCCTTGGGCAGAGAGCTTCATGCAGCCCTGCGAATCTGGCATCCTCGCCTGTTCTAGAATCGTCCGCTTTGCTCTACCCTCCTCTCCCTGAGCGGCATCCCATAGTGAGTGGGTCTGAGAAAGGTGGTTCCTGAGAGCGCCGGATCTACCTACACAGATGTGAGGGGAACCTGAACATGTCAGTATCGGGTCTTCCCTCCTGAAGGATCTGGACTTTCCACTTCAGGGTTACTTTGTAGCAACTCACCTCTGACCAGCTAGATTCTAGGGATTCCTGTGCTGCTCCCTCTCACTGCATATCTGTGGTTAGGAAACGCAAATGTTTTAAAGTTTACACCTTAGAAAAAACATACTACATATGCCCATATCAGGTCCCCCTCATTCAGCTAGATATTAGGTTCTGATTTTCCCTATTTGTTCCACTCAATGCCCAGTTCCTAAAAGAGAGGACTGGAACCATACCCCAGGTCTACACCCGAATGAGTGACTAAATACAGAGAAACAAGACTTCTGGCCAATTGTCGCTCTAGCCTACCCTCCCAACACACATGTGCACACGTGCACAATTACACAGAAGACAATGCCCACTGCCTCTTTAGCAGGGAAATCCCCTGAGGTCGAGAGCAATGTTTAGCTGCACTATGTTATTAGAAGAAAGGTTTGCAGTGGAGAAACTAGACGCCTCGGCTTCCTCTCTCCCCCTAAGGGGCGAAGAAGTCTTGGTTTATCCTGTGTTTCCCCAGTGGCCTGAGATACTCCTTTTACCCAGCTCCCTGCATCGATGTCAGATCTCAGCCAGCCCTTTCTTGACTGAGGTAGTTCACAGGAAACCCGAAGAACCTCATTTGACCTTTATGCTCCTCACCAGAAAGCCTTAGTGAGGAGTGGAAGGAGCCAAGCAAGCTCAGGCTCTAGCCAAGCCAAAGGAAAGTGTAGGCCGCAGGCCCTCCCTTAAGCAGCTAGAGCAGAGGCCCTGTGAGGGGCAGGACAGGCCCTGGGCTGCTGGCAGAACTGGCTCAGAAATGGATATTTATAGTGAGGTGACCTTTCTTCCTCTCCCATGGGTTTAAGATTTCTGGGTCCTCTCTTCATGCTCAGGGAAGAAGAGGAGGGGGCAAATGTCAGAGTTTATGAGGGAGGGGCTTCAAGCCATACTCAGTTCTCATCCATTGAGCTAGCTTGCTACTGTCGGCTGAGCCAAATTCTTGCTTTTAATGAGGCTACAGTGAGCAAAGTTGGAGCAATGCTTTGGACGTCGGGGGAAGGGAAAGAGCACCAGGAGGGGAAAAAAGCTCAAAGTACCATATGGAGCAACCACTGTGAAAGTCCCAGGCCCGTAAGGTAGACTTAGGACTACCGACACCTCCTTCTCCCAGGACTCTGCACAGGGGAGGCTCCGGGTTGGTCTTGGGAAGGGAGAAAAGGAATCTTGTAAAAATTTTTAAACGTCCAAAAAAAAAAAGTTTGGGCAAATAGATAGATAGATAGATAGATAGATAGATAGATAGATAGATAGATAAATAGATAGATAGATAGATAGAGCTGGAGGGTGGCCTGGTGGGGAAGTGGAACTACCAGGGAGTCTTCTTCCGGTTCAAATGAAGAAAGACATCGGGAGATTTGGTCCTGATGCAATGTGAAGTAAATAATAAACTCTTTCAGCCTGGGATGGAGGGGCTTAGAGAGCTAAATATAGCCCTGAGGGAATCCGGGGGCTAGGTCCTCACCTCAGACAGATCCATCTTCATATTGGGAACTTTACCTTGACAGCAGGGTGAGTGGGAACGGGAGTGGAGAACATTTAGCAAGGGGAAGTTAAATCCCCAGGTGTGTGTGGGGAGGTCCGTGGAGGCGGGGGACTTCCTGTGCTCTAACATTCGGCTGCTTCTCTTTAAGCAGCCAAGGTTTGGGACACTAGGGGCCTCCCCTGCAGCCCTGGAGTATGCTGACCCTCCTGGGGAGAGAGAAGAAGCAAAGAGACAGGCGATGAGTGAGTTAGTGGTGTCCCGGGCCACGCTCTGCAGCAGGTGTCCGCACGTTGATTGCACGTTTATTCTGCAGAACTGGGGACCTTGCTGGCCTGGCAAGCACTCTCAGGGAGCCATGCCCCTGCCTAGCGACCAAGCAAGACCTCTGGCAGGAGTTCCTCCTTTGTTTTACAAATGCTAATAATGTTGTCCCCAAACTGTTTGCACAAGAGGGTCTGCAGGTACCTTCTGGGAACCCGCCCCCAGTTGGTTCTGATTGGTAATAAAGATACCAGCAGCCAATAGGAGTAGAGAAGCAAGGAGAGCGCCCTGGGCTCTGGGCCAAGAATGCAGAGCCCAAAGGGCTATACAAATGGGTCCGGAGTAGCCAAAATGGAACGCAGAAGTTAGTAAGTAGTAATTCAGAATTATCCATGGGAGATAGAGTCTACCAGCATGGAGGCTAGGCAGTCTCCCAGCTATTGCGCTGCATAGGGCGTATTAAAATACAAAGGTTGTGTATGTGTGTCTCTTTCATTTGAGAACATAAAGAATTGAGGCGGGCAGCGACATTGTCACCGGGATTTATTAATTAATAATTAAATCAACACCTTTCCATTCCTGACTTGGAAAAAAAATCTCATTTTCACTCCCCCCCCCCCAACCTATACAGGTCTAAATTGTAGGAAAACACTCACGAAAGAGGAAAATAAGAATAATCTTTGAGGGTCGCAAAGCAGCCTCAGCAGGTAAAAGACGCTGGCTTGGCTGTCAGTCCTCATTACCCAAGCTCCACCCCCACCCCATCCCCACCCCGGGCCTCAACTTCTCTTTGTCCTTTGATTTCCACACACATGACTGGCACGGGTGCCTCCTCCCCGTGGATAAGTAAGTAAATATAATTTTAAAAGAATGTGATCATCAACTCCTATGCCTCTCCGCTCATTAATGGCATGCTGGTCTTTAAAATGCCCAGCTACTCCCACTCCATTTATTGCCTGATATAACTCTCCCCTTAAACCTTCTACTTACCAAGTCCACTGTCCTAAGACATCTAGTGGGCTCTTGAGATCAACCTCAGGCTATACCCAGTCATGCTGCATCAGCCAGGTGGCACCACTGCGATCTTCCCTGGAGGTCACCTACAGCGCACTTTTCTTGAGGAACTGGGAGACATTTTGTATGGCCTCGCGAATCAAGGTGCAACATTCAAGAGCCTCCACACTTTGTCTAAAGCTTGCCCTTGTTGCTGTAACCAAACGCAATGGAAGAACAGTTTCTTTGGGCTCACAGTCTGAGGAGATATAACCCGTTGGAGCCTGGAAGGCATAAGTGAGGTGGTTGGTCGCATGGCATCCACAGCCAGGAAGCTGGAATCAGGGAACGCTGGTGCTTGGCGTTCTCTCTCTCTCTCTCTCTCTCTCTCTCTCTCTCTCTCTCTCTTTCCATCAGTCTGAGACCTGAGCCCATGCCATGGTTCCTAAAATTCAGGGTAGTTCTTCCCTTCTCAGGTAAATGCCCTGGAAACTTCCTCACAGACATGCCTAGAGGTGGTATCCCCGGGTGATTCTAATCTAGTCAGGTTGACGAACCAATCCTCACACTCCGGAGATTCTCTCCTGCCCACTTTTGCAATGTTCTAGCATTCTGGGCTGTTTATTTACATCTCGGCAGTCTAACTAGATTCTAGCCGCTAGATGACAGTCACATGGAGGCCAAGGGCCAAGTCTTTCAAGACTGAAATGACACAAGCTTAATCACCCAGTGGTATACCCTTGCATAGACTCGTCGTACAGGTAATTCTTACAGATAATCATGTGAAACCCCTTTCAAATGAGAAGCAGCCAATAGGAGAACACTGTATTACATGATATAGGCCATTCCATGACCAAAATGCAATCTATGTGAGCTTCGATGAGAAAGGAAGGCATGAGACACTCTGTAAAGTCGTTGTCTTGTTCCATCGAGAGAAATTTCACATCCTACTGCCTCATTGTGGAGTGTGCTGATGGGACAGGGGTGGCACTCACCCACTATCCCAGAACTTGGAAGACTGAGGCAAGATGAGCTGGAGTCCCAGGCCGGTTGGGCTAACTGGACCCTGTTGAGAGAAAGAAATGAGGGAGGGAAACTAGGTCAAATGTGGACACATCGGGGTCACTTCTTAGTGGGGTAATAAGAATACAAACTCAAATCCAGATTATCTCTGTCCCTCCCATTGAGCTCTATGTGAGAGATTTACTTTTGAGCCAAGCATGGTGGCTCATGCCTTTACTCCCAGCACTCAGAGGTAAATGCAGGCAGATCTCTGTGAGTTCCTTGTCTATATAGTTTGTTCCAAGACAGCCAGGGATACGTAAAAAGACCGTATTGTTTTGGAGGGGTGAATATTTTCATATTGATGTGTATGCGTCACTGAATGTGTACAGGTGACTTTGAAAGCCAGAAATGTGTGTCAGAGCTCTTGGAACTAGAGTTACAGGTAGTTGTGAGTTGCTGAACATGGGGGCTGGGAAGTAAACGCAAGTCTTCTAGAAGAGTAGCAAGCCCCCGTAACCTCTGGGATCCACTCAGTGTGTGTAGTCAGTGTTAGCATGGACGCGGCTCATTTTTCAATAAGAATGAAACGGGCCTTGGAGATCTGCCTGCTTTAGGTCCTAGAAACAAAGACTCACCATCCCCTTCTTGTCCCCTTGACCTACAGGGTGCGACTGCCTGTCAACTTCTTTAAGTTTCAGTTCCGGAACGTGGAATACAGTTCCGGGCGGAACAAGACCTTTCTCTGCTATGTGGTCGAAGCACAGAGCAAGGGAGGCCAAGTGCAGGCGACGCAGGGCTACCTGGAGGATGAACACGCTGGTGCCCACGCTGAGGAGGCTTTCTTTAACACCATCCTGCCAGCTTTCGACCCGGCCCTGAAGTATAATGTCACCTGGTATGTGTCCTCCAGCCCCTGTGCAGCCTGCGCCGACCGAATTCTCAAGACCCTCAGCAAGACCAAGAACCTGCGGCTGCTCATCCTGGTGAGCCGGCTCTTCATGTGGGAGGAGCCAGAGGTCCAGGCCGCCCTGAAGAAGCTGAAGGAGGCGGGCTGCAAACTTCGCATCATGAAACCCCAGGACTTCGAGTACCTCTGGCAGAATTTTGTGGAGCAAGAAGAGGGTGAATCCAAGGCCTTTGAGCCCTGGGAGGACATTCAGGAGAACTTCCTATACTATGAGGAGAAGTTGGCAGACATCCTGAAGTAGGCAACAGAGCTCAGCCTTCCGTGAGTTTTCCTGGTGCCCTGGCACCGTCTCTCTATTAACTGTTCACTTGAGCAGAAAGGTTTGAGCTCAGGTAGGAAGAAACGCGAGTCTCATGGGCTGCATTCCTCTGAATGGATTGGTTGTAGAAACATTCAAGAACATTGTTTCTGAATCCCCCTACCTAAATCCAAGTGTTAGGGTTGAAGACATGGTTTCTCCATTAATTGCATTGGCTGCTCTAAAGTTTGGCTCCCAGCACCCATACTGAGTGGCTCACAGCTCCCTGTGACTCCAGTCCCAGGGTACTTAACACTTCTGGATTCCAGACACTAGAATGCACTTGCTCAGATCCACATGCAGACGCACAAAAGTAGAAAATAAGGGCTGGAGAGATGCTTAGTGGTTGTGAACACTGGTTATTCTTGCAAAGGGCTCAGGTTGATTCCTTGCACTCACATGGTGGCTTAGGACCACCGGAACTCCAGAGACTCCAAGACCCTTACTGTTGGATGCTTTCTAGATCCCTAGTTCCAAAGTCACCAACCGCCTCTGTTCTTCTGTAACACAGGGTTTTCAGTCTTGGGTGGCGAATTTCTTTTTTCATCTTTTTTTTTTTTTTTCATTTTTTATTTTTAAAATTATGTGTGGGTGTTTTGCTTGTATGTATTTTTGTGTACCGTGTGCATGCCTTGTATCCAAGGAGGCCAGAGGAGGGCATTAGATCCCCCTGGAACTGGAGTTACAGGCAGTTGTGAGGCACACGGTGTAGGGAATGAAACCCCGGTTGTTGGGAAGAGAAACCAGAGCTCTAAAGCTCTGAGCCATCTCTCTAGCCCTGTATTTATCCTACTTTCCATTTGAACCGGATCTGCCCTCTTGCTTTCAGAGGGCTATTCTTTGAGGGCTCTCGGTGATTGCTATGTGGGTGCATAAAGGCTAGGGCATTCTTCTCAAAGGGAATCACCATGAGAACTAACTCATGGAGAGTCAAACTCCATGAGGTGAGTGTCTAAAGGGTTAAGAGGTGTTTGTAACTAAAACAGCATAGAAGCCGGCTCCTACAGATGTCAAGAGGTGATAGGAGAACTGGAAATAAAGATGAGCTGTTTAGGCAAATAATTAGGACACAATTAAGGCCAATTTGGCCTCTTGCTGAGGGTAAATTAGACTCTCACAGAAACAGGCCAATTATCCTCAGGAAAGAGGGTAAAAGATCCTTCGCTATCTTTTGAATTTGGTCTGATCTAGTTTGCTTCCACAGAACTGCTGTGACTGAACCCCTTTCCAAGGCCAGAGTATTACTGATCAAAATCCCCTGCTGTTGGTGAAGGATCCTCACTGCACTCCTACCCGAGTTTAATTTTGGAACGACTCCCGTATTCATAAAACATGGACGCAGCATGCGTTCATGAAGATCATCCAATTTGTGTTTGACGTTTCTCACTTCCAGTACCCTTAAGAGAAGATGCAGCTTCTCGGACATGTTCTGGAAGGCTGAGGTTCCGGCCCTGTGTGTTGGCAGGTGTTTGCTATTAGGCGTGCCCACGGGGTGCCCAGGCATCCTCAGGCTGAGCATCTTCCTGTCCAAGCGGACACACTCTCAGAATAGTCTCCTTAGCCAAGGGACAGAGCAGAGATGCTTCATGAAGTAACACAGGAGACTGGGTCGTGACAGCAGTAAAGAAAGACTCATGGTGGATCCCTGAAAATGCAGAACTTGCTTAATTTAAAATTCCTCAAAGACTTTTGTTAGTGCAAGCACCACTAGTAGCCAGCATAAGACTCACCAGAACGGTGACTGCTGACTTAATTTTAACCCTGACGTGTTTTCTTTTGCGGTCTTCAAGGGGGAGAGGCATTCGGTGCTGTGTGCCTATAATCCTGGCACTCCAGAGGCAGAGAGGCAGGAGGATTATGGGTTAGAGGCTATCTTGGGTTATGTCAAGTCTCAGGCTAACCCACGCTACGGAATGAGACCTTGTCTCGAAAATAAGAGTCAAAACTAAACAAAAAACCCAAGAGTGTGGGCTGTGGGTAGTTCGACAGTAGAATGCTTACAAAACCCAAAGATTTGCGATAGGGTTGTGAAATGCTTTTCTAGCATGCATACGACTGGATTCAGTTTCTAGCTCTGTCAACGAGAATAAAAATAATCTGAGCATGGCTGTCTATGCCCATGCTCCCAGCACCAAGAGGTGAGTTGAAGAGAATAGAGAGTTTATAGGCCAGCCTGGGCTACATACCCTACCTCAAAAACAAAACCACCTCCCCTACAAAAATTCCACACGTTTAATGAGATTACATTTATTTATGTGTATGTGGAAGGGGCACATGTCAAGGCACACACGGAGGTCAGAGGACAACTTACCAGAGCTGGGGCTGTGTTTCCACTGTGTGAGCCCCGGGAATGGAGCTCAGGTGTCCAGCTTTGCTCCTTAACCGACTGAGCTAACTCTCCAGCCCCTTTGAAGACTTTTACAGCCCACTTCTGCCAGCTACCAAACTAGCAAGTCTTCAGGGATCTTTTTTACTTTAATTAAAATTGTGAATTTCAATGATAATTAAAGTTTTAGATTTGGATCACTGGGGGTTTTGACACTCAGTAAATAATCCGGTACGAGGGAGAAGTACGTGTCTAAGTCAGCTTATTTTAAAATAGAATATTTTGGGCCAGCGGGTCACCTAGTAAAGGTGCTCACCACCAATCCTGAAGACCCGAGTTTCATCTATGGGACCCACATAGTGGAAAGAGAGGACTAATCCCCAAAGTTATTCTTCAACCTCCAAACCTACATGCCGCCCCCTGTACACATAAATAAGTGTAATGTTAAAAAGAATTTAACTCCTTCTTGGGTATACAGATACAACATTTTTTTGTTTTTGTTTTTGTTTTGGAGCTAAGGACTGAACCCAGGGCACAACAATATTCTTGAACCCATCAGCACACTTCCTTTGGCATATCTGTGGGTCTTCTGAGTTCCTGAGGGCAGGTCAAATACAATCCAAAAAAAAAAAAAAAAGCCATGACAGTCTACAAATGCCCCTTAAGAACAGCCAGCCCTACTTAAAGTTCACTAAAAAGCAAGCACTTTAGAAATACAATTTGTCTATCTCTTATTTTTATCTTTTGCTTTAAGAAAGACTGGCTGACTGGCCCATGGGAAGCTGAGGTAGACAGCTGAGTTCAAGGCTAGCCTGGTCTGTGTTGTAAGTTCTGGACCACACAAAGCTACAGCAGAGCATTTGTATTGTGTGTTTAACGTAAGAGAGCAGACTCCAAACAGATCTCTGGGGCTGTGCTAACACCACCACAGCAGTGAAGAGACAACCCCAACACCAGCTCAGCCGGGAAGCACAGGTGGTCCCGGAGAGGACATCCAGGGTCTTTTAGGGAAAGCAAAAGAGGCTTTAGTTATCTCTGAGGGTTGGCTGTCGGGAGTTAGCAAGGCTCTCAGTAACGTGCTGTTTTCCATGAAGGTCTGCCTGCTGCCACTCAGAGCAATGACCAGGATGGCATCCGGGACATGCCTGGCTTCCTGATTCTACTTGGAGTTGGACATCTGATACCTACCATTACCTCCCCTCAGAGAACTCAAAACACATCTCAGGCCATCATTCATTCAGCCATGCCTTCCAACATGGCTCTTGGAAGAAAGGAAAATGAAGACAAGAAAAACGTGTGATGTGGGCAGCAGGTACCTGGGGGTGGAGGGTCTTGTTGCCTCTCCAGGGGTGCTGCCTGAGACAGAGATTCATAGTCAAGGTTTGACTTCAAAATACATCTAGAAAAGTGTTTTGAATTGAGCTGGCTTTTTAAAAGACAAAATAGCAACATCAATAAAGGAAATAGCGTTTTTTGTGGCCTGTTCTTTTAAGAAAGTGGGACATTGGGAAGTTCCCATGGTCAGAGAGCGGATACCTAGGTGCAGGGATTTTGTAGGCTAAGAACCAAGCCATGGCATTAGGAAGATGAAGCCAGGTCTTGACAGTGAAGAACGCTCTCCCAGGCTGACTTCCCACCATGGTCCTGACCTGAGGGCTGGAGAGATGGCAATGGCTTAGGGTGTACAGCTCTTGCTGCAAGCACGAGAACCTGGCTCCAGATCCCCAGAACGCACATGAAGCAGGATGTAGAAGCACGAATCTGAGTACAAGACGAAGGCTCGAGAATCCCTGGAGGTATGTGGGCTGGCCAGCCTGATATACAGTGGCAACCAGGAGACTGACTGACGTAAAGTAAAAGTGTGAGGCAGCAGAGCGTCTGGGTTGACCAGAAGGTGGACTACGCAAGGCCCTCGGTCCATCCCCAGCATTACTGAACACTGAAAAAAAAGAAACAATGCGCTCCTGGGATTGTATGTAAAGGATGGCTTTTCCTGTCCTTTGAGTATGGTGGGGGACACAAGGCTCAGAATTTTATGACATCCACATCCCAGCAGCCAAGCAATAAGCAACTTTCTTCTCCCTAAAGTGGGGGTGAAAAGTAACAGCTGAATGTTCACACCGTGAGACTCCAACAAGCAGCACTTGGAAACGATGACAGGATGGGAGCAGGGGTCACTTCCCAAAGGGTTTGTCTGAGTCCTCGCAGAAGTGAAAGCACACCTCGTGTCTGTCAGGGTGCTTGGGTGTCTGTCAGGCAGACTAACTGGGCTTCTGAGGAGGTGGTGTTCATCCAGTTATCAGGCCGCTCTCCTTTCCTCAGGTTTCATGTTCGATAAGTCACTGGAATTTGACCCAAAGGCACTTAATCACATCCCTGCCAAGGTCCAGAATGTCACCGACAGCCAATCAAGCTCCCTGACAAAAATTAACTATTAACCATAATCCCCTTAAAAGCAAAGGAGCCTAGAGAGCTACTGATGTGACCAAGTGTTCAGATGTTTCCACAGGAGCTGAAGTGGAGGTGGTGGAGGAATATCTAACACGAAAGGCTGCAGAGTCGATCCACGGGAGAAGGAACGGAAAGATTTCCCCGAGTGACTATCATGATCTGCCTGCCCATCACGGCTTTCATCTGCTTCATGGATTCAGGCTTTCCCCTACAATTTTAGACACACAGAAGATTCTAATGAAAGCTTTGGCCTAAGTCAGTAATGGACTCCTCCTCCCACACCACCATGTAGAACTTGTCTGTCCAACCCCCCCACCTCCCAGCCTCAGGCAGCAGGCTGCAGTCTGCTAAGAACATGTCTCACGTACCCAGATCATGTCACCAGCGCTCTCCTGGTGTCCTCACAGCCCCTTCTAACTTACTTGTTATTTTTACACCGGAACAATCGCCCATTCCTGACCAACCAGCATCCACTAGACTAGTCTGTGGGGAGTCTGGCTGTGTTAACGTGCAGTACCACCACTCTGGGGTACGGAGGATTCCTAGCTGCCCCAATAACTCTAATAACAGAACAGTGACTAAAGCCATGGGCTTTATCTTCCCACCACAGACATGGTGCTTGTCCTTGGTTTCAGAAAAGGGACAATAATCACTGTAGTGCTCCTGAGATTCCAGTTCGCTGCGTGTCACAATCTTTAGGGAGGGGAAAACACCACTCGTCTTTGCCCCTGAGTCTTTAGTGTTATTTTGCTGGCCTCCTGATTAAGTCCAGGCATGTCCAGTCACATCAACTATACAGCAGACAGTAAAGAGCCCCCAAGCACTCTAACCCCACCTTGTAACCAGGCGGACACAGTCCTTGTCCATACCTACCTCTTACCTTGTTGCTCTTCCCAGTGAACCCTGGCTTTTCAAAATTAAGTCCCAGGTTTAGCCTGACCCCAAGATCCAGAACACAAACGTTCACGCGTGCAAACCTCAATGAACCCAAGGGAAAAGTTTATTGTTGCACTCTTGACACACTGTGATATCATGACCATAACCCTCTCCTGTGATGATTTCTGATGACTAACACCAATGCACAAACACAAAGATGTCAAAGAATCTTGAAAGTTTACCTTTCCCACAATTTCTCTTCAAAAGAAAGAGAATTAGAATCAACGCTGCCACCCAGTGGCCAGACAAACAAATGCAGTAGTGGCTAAGCAAAGCGGGCCCTAAAACTTAAGCTTCCCTACCTGCTTTCCTGGCTAGTGACAAACCTCACCCTCCTGCTTGGGTACAATGCCCTCCCTATCATCTTGGAGTACAGAAAGCCACAGCTGGCCTGTGACAGAGACGCCCTCACACACACTGTCCTCTGCCCATTCTGAGGTGGTACAGCTGCTTGGGGCTCCAGCTTCGTAGATGGCCTTGGGCTCACCCAACATCTTCACCTGTTCAGAGTGTGTACACGGTAATCTTGATGTCTGTTGACTCAAACACCTCTTCAAGAATTGCAGATACATTTTCCCACTGCAGACGATCCAGACCGCATCCAATCCTGAGAGCAAAAGAAAACACCATCTTTCCTTGTCTTTTGATTAAGATCAAGGGTGAAAACAACAACCCTGGTTATGGTGAAAGCACTCAGGAACCAGCTCCCTTCCCTCTCCCTCTGAGCTCTGACCAAAGCAGTCACCCTGGCTCACACCTATAGGAAGTCATGATGAAGGAGCTCCAAGTCGACTCACTCAGGACAGCTCTTAGGCGGCCCTCATATCTGTTTTCCAATTATTTCTAATTACTTTCTAATAATTATTCAGTCTTTGACTCGAGGCCACTAGCCTAGCTCCCCTCTTTCAAGGAAAAGTAACTTGAGTGGCAGGTAGGTGAGTGTACCTGTGTTTAAAACGCACTTTACATAACAATGTTAGGAGCACACAGAGGGGGAGGATCTTAGAAAACAATCAAAACGGACTGTCCAAAGACCCCGCCGGCTGCAGCCGGAGTGAGCTCTTTCTCTTGTCAACTCTACCACCTGACACTTTCCCTTAATCTGACACTGTACTGATCCTCAGCAGCCTTAGGGACAAAGGGGCTGCTTAAAACTGCCAATTTATATGATAGCGGGACAATAAAGTTCCTGAACAGTGACTTTCAAGTTCCTGTTATATAAGCCATGAGTACACTGAAGGGATGATGGGCTAGAGAGGGGCCTTTGGCTGCTCTTCCAGAGGACCAGGAGTTTAATTCCCAGCACCCACATGGCAGCTCACAGCTGTCTGTAACTCCACTTCCAGCGATCCAACATCCTCACACAGATATACATGCAGGCAAAACACTAATGCACATTAAGAAATAAAAAGACTGAAAACTACTAGAATAATAAAAGGAGAGGGGATATGGACCAGGTCCTCAAGCAAAGGGTCACCGAAGACCATATCATTTAAGTCCTCAGACAGACATCAAGGACACTCTGACTGCTACCCACAGGAACACAAGCTGGCATGTAGCATAAAAGGCAGAGGTCACTGACAACTTTCCTAGCACCAACAATTTGAGGTCAGAAGTAGCCCGAGGGGAAGGCAGTTGCTCTGTCTCCATCCTGAGATTCCACTGCTTTAGGGGTAGAGGCCAGCGCTTCACACACAGAACCACGGGCACTCCCCATGGAGGAGAGGAGGCGGGTGGGCCTCCCATCGTTCACCGGATTCATTCAAGTCAAGCTAGAAGACAGCTATGCTATGGCAGCATGGCCACTTAGTGGGGAGCTCTGACAAACAAGGACCTGTTTACACCTACACTCTAGGCGTGGCCTGGAAGTTAGAGATTAAATTTCACCAATCAATTCAGGATTCCCTTGCCTGGGCATGGAGAGGTCAGTGACGCCATTCTTCAAACAATGGGACTTCATGGCCTCTAAACTCTTCCGTAGATTCTCATACGTTGGCTTGTGTGAAGCCCGTTTCTTTGTAATCTGAACACAAAAGAAAGGATTCGAATTCTCATTAGCTCCACCTCCCAGTACAGCAGTCAACAAAGCAGCAGTGATCAGATTCCTCTACACCCAGAAAATTCTAAGAATAAACACGGCTTTATAGATTAATTCACTTAACTCTTTAAAGCAGGGATGGCAACATCCTCCAGCCAGAGAAAACCCATCAGTGACTGAGAAACACTCTGTGAGTAACAAGGAAAACGTCGGCATAGGAAAGCCAAACCCACTGCCATGCCTAAGATCCCCGGTGAAGGGGCACACTGTGCCAAGCCCTCATACTGCCTGAGCAACCCCCTTCAAAGCCTGTTCATTTAGAAATCATGCTCCTTGGCTTTTTATTTCTCTACAGCAGCAGCAGCAAGAGACAGTTCTTCTAACTGAAAAGCAGTCTTGGCTTTTAAGACCCCACGTGGCAGGTTAGTGTGTCTCCCAAGTGTTTGCTATCCTTAAGTAAAGGCTTGTGGGTTGGCTCTAAATCACTCCCACCCCGCCCCCAACTGTAAGGAAGGGAACCTCTTTTAGGACCAAGATAGGGTAAAAGATAAAGAATCCTATATCCTATATTCCCCAAAGCAGGCAGGAGAGGAACAGAACATTTAGTGGCTCTTAACAGAGAAGACTAAAGGCCCTAAGGGAAATCTCTCTTGAGATATGGTTTCCTCTCACTATGACTAAGAAATAACAGTGGATCGCCCTAGGTCTGCCACTCTTAGACCACAGGCCCATAGAGGACAGCAAAGTTGTCTCGCCATGGAACTGGGGCAGCCTGGTACACCTGCCAGTGATCCAAGCAGCCAGCACCTCTGGAGCGGAGCTAAGTGAAATGGGAGCTGTTTGGCATCCTTTGCTGTCTAGGATGGAGCGTTGCCAATGCCGAGAAGTCATCTACTTGCCAATCTACACGGTATGACGATTTGCCCCATCTTACCAAGTAATATATATATCGCCCATCTCTCTTCAGAACAGCCACTTCTCCAGACTTCTTTTCTAAAAGCAAACAGTTATTTAATAGTAAAAAGGAAAAAGGTCTATTTCCACACTTATGATAAAGCAGTTTTTACAGACCTGACCATATTTACCCCAATTCCTGTGATCTGCTCACTTATGTCTTAAAATTGTCTTAGAATGGACCGCTATTCAAAAGTTGTCAAACATATTTATTCACGAGATCTTGTATATATGTGTGTGGGTGGGGGGTGCACATCCACACATGTACAGGTGGGCACGAGACAAGAGGTCAATATTGAGTGCTTTCTCAACTACTTTCCATCTAATTATTCAAAGTATTTACTTTTATTATTTTTAAATTATGTTCATGTATGCGTATGTGCACAAGTACAGGTGCCTGTGGAAGCCAGAGATATCAGATCCCCTGGGACCAGAGTTACAGGCAATTGTGATACCCCACGTGGATGCAATCAAATTAGGGTCTTCTTCAAAAGCAGTACCTGCTATTAGCCACTGAGCCATCTTTCCAACATCCCCACCCCATCTAATATTTTGTTTTTCTCTCTTTTTCTTCTTCTGTTTTTTTGAGCCAGGCTCTGTCGATGAGACTGGAGCTCCCTGAATCAGCTATACTGGCCAGTGAGCCACAGAGATCCACCTACCTTCATCTTCCCAGGATTGGGAACAAACATATTTGTGCCTAGCTTTACAAAAATAAAAGATGGGTTCTGAGGATGAAACGTCCACCTTCATGCTTGTTCAGTGACTGAATCACGCCCCTATCCCAACAACCACCTTTCAGTGTTGTATTAGACATTATAAGAACACTCCTCCTTTGCACCCCACTCCCTACTTCTTTATGCAGCCCTGGCTGCCCTAGAGCTTGCTCTGTAGACCAGGCTGACCTTGAACTTACAGAGATCTGCCTGCTTCTGCCTCGTGACTACGAGGATCAGAGGTGTATGCAACCACACAGTGCTATGAGAGCCACTGAAGGTCCTAAGTTATTCCATTATCTATTCAGAAACAGTGCCATCATTTCTGTTGTTGTTCTTGTTTGTTTCCCCAAGATAGGATTTCTCTGTGTTAACAGTCCCAGCTGGTCTAGAACGCACTCTGTAAACCAGGCTGGACTTGAACTAACAGAGATCCATCTTCCTCAGTCTCCTAAGTGTTGACATTAAGGGCATGTACCACCGCCATCTGACTAATGTCATCATTTTAAATAACTGTAACCAAAGGCAGTAAGCTTTTGTCCCAGCTTTATACAAAATGGTACAGTGTCTTAGCAGTCTGGAGAACTAGCTCTTCTGCAGAGGGTAGGGCTGAACTATAGTCCGAGATTATTTCAGAAGCTCCAGATGTACTCTAATACAAAGTTCTCATTTAAAGTCACTGGCAGAAAGTGGTGGACGGATCTGTAAAGTGGTTTCCAAACCACACTTCACAGGTCTAAGTACATAGCCCGGGCTGGCCTGGAACTCTTCATGGAGACCAGGCTTGTCTTGAACTCACTGTGATCCATCCCTCTCTATATCTCAATCACTGGGATCGAGGTGTCTTGCAACCATTTCTGGCCCAAATCACACTGTGAAGAATTAAGTTGAGAAGGCCTGCTGTCGTGGCTCATGCCTGTAATGTGCATTTTCAGGAGCCTGAGCCAGCAGGACTGCTAAGAGTTCAAGACAAACTTATGTTTCACGCCAAGTGCCAGGCCAGCCTAGGCTCCACAATGAGACTCTACTTCTAAGGAAGAACAGAGTAATATTTAGGACAGGACCCTGACCGCCAAAGCACATGGAACTTGATAAGGCCTTCAGTTAACCAAAGTTTGAGAGAAGTGAAATACTTTGGAAGGACAACTTTGGGGCAATGAGTTAATCAGTAAAGTGCATACTGCACAAACATGAGAATCTTGGGGTGATTCCTAGCACCCACATAAAACCTAGGTGTCAGGTACACACTGTAGAGCCCAAACTGGAAAAACACATCCAGGATGCCCGGCACTAACCCAATGGGGCTAAATGAACAAACTCTATGTTATTAAGAGATTCAAAAGAAAAAGGTGGAGAGCAAACAAAGACAGATGGTGCCAACCCCAGGCCTCCTTACATGCATGTATCTGCATACTGCAAACTCAGACACAAAAAGGGGGAAGAGACCGGAAACTTTGACAACTCTGATTAGTGTGGTAAAAATCACATCAGATGCCAATCTTGAGGAAGTTAAAAAAAAAAACAAACAAAAAACTCTAGCAGCAGTAGCTGCACAACAGCAACAATAACCCCTTAACAGTTAAAAGCAGTCACCAGAAATCTCTTTGTACATGTACACGGAGTCTAATGGAAGACCACACCAGGCTTCAGCCAGCATGAAACAGGATACGATGCTCTCAGAACTCACGTTGACTTAACAGTTCCTGCACCCCTCCAAATCTCTTCTTGAAGAGAACAGCTATTCCAGCACCCATTCGACAATCCTCACTGATACAATGGGCTAGAGAGTCTGTTTTGGGGCATGCGAAAAGATCTCCTTTCACATAAGTGATCTAAAATGTGCAAAGGAAAAGAAAAAGGTTAAAACCAGAAAACTGTTTCTCCTTTCAGATCTTCAACAGAGCCCCACCCCTACTGCCCCAAACCTGCTTCTCTGACACTCTGAATTAAAAACATCCCTTCCCATCTTAAAGAATTAAGCACTAAATTTTAAAGTATCTGTAAAAGGGAAGTGAGGGATGATTGTTATCTGCCTAGGATTGTATTAGCCTTTCCCCAGTAAATCAGCTTGAGAGAAACAAACAGGGAGGGGCGAGAATCCAATTATTGGTTTAATTAAAAAGTGTTTATGCTTTTGACCTCAATTACTCTGAATTTCACTTCACCGATAAATTTAATAGCTGTTACGCACTCGACTTCCTTCTGGATCTTCATTAATGCGGCTGGCCATGATACTGAGTCGCTATTTCCAGAATTTAAGAGTTTCTTCTGCTAATGAAAAGGAAAAGCAAGTAAAAACGGCGCAGGCAGCCTGAACATCGCGTGTTCAGATCACCCTGACAACCCATTTAGTTTTCCCCACCTCCTTAGCGTATTATCTCTGAATTTGAGTTCACTCAATCTCTAAGAGGCAACACAAAACAGCTTTCCAGGAGCGGAAGAAAAGGCGGTCCCAAGACACACCTCCTTACTTTCAAGCCTTCTCCTAGCAGGGTAGGTTTAGGACAGTCCAGTATTTCCCCAGAGAATATGGCTTAGAATGGGAAAGACTTGACCACAAGCGCATTGAGCGGCAATCAGAGTGAATCGAACTCAGGTGGAGAGAACAGCTTCTCAGGGGACGATCACCAACTGTCTTGGAGGTGCAGGAAGGAAAGTGTGAAATGACTTCTCATTCTCTCCTACTCTAAGGAGGGAAGTCCTGGGATCCGTAGAAAAGTGGGTGCTGGGGTCATTCTTCACCTGCAAAGGAATCGGCCGTCAGCAGGCCCTCCTCCACGCAGGGAAGGGTTCGAGATGAAACCCTCGAAGATGGGAAGCAACAGAAGCGCCCCGACACAGAACAAATCCCGCCAAAGCCTTTGATTGTACGCACTCTAAGATGGCCGCCCCCATCCCTTAACGGGGCGGAAGTGAGCCTCTCTAGCTAGGTAGCCGTGCCCGCTCTCTGTAGTAAAGGCTTCAGAATTTCCGGCGGTAAATTCCGTAGGTTCCCGCTGCCGCTCAGGCATGCGTACCGAAATACCGACCCCTACTAGAGAAGAAGAGCGCTTGCGCATTTGGCCCTAGGGGGTGGGTCCCAGTGGACGCTTAGATATAGGTGGACAGTTTAAAAAAAAAAAAAGGTGGAGGCGTGTTAGCGCCTGCGTAGTATATAACTCAGGGCGGTGTTTAAGAAGACTAGTACGGAGCTTGTGGAAGGCGCCTGCGTACTCCTCTGTCGGAAGGCGGTGTCAAATCCAGGAAGTGGGTGGGGCCTCTGGAACGCCTGCGCAGTGCTCCTCCCAGGGGCGGGGCCAGATTGGCCGGGGTTATGGGGCGTGGTCTCGAAGGCGCTTGCGCGAAGGCGGTTGGAGGGAGGCCCGATTCCCCTTTGTTCAGATTCGCCATTTTGCGAGGCAGCGGCAGTGGCGGCGGCGGCGGCGGCTGGAGCCTCTGATTGGGTTTCGGGGTCCGGTACTGGAGCCAATCAGCGCGGGCAGCGAACCGGGGGAGCGAGGCACGGTGAGTATGAGGAGCCAATATCCAGCGGCCCAGAGCCGGCCCCAGCGCCCCGATTGGCGGGTCTCGCTGACCACTCAGGAGAGGCCCAGGCGTCCGTCGAGCCCGGGAGTCGAGCCGAGGCTGCCGGAGTTGGGTAGCCAGCAGCCCCGGCTTGGAGTTTGTGGAGGCCTACGGGGGCCGTCTAACGTTGGGATGGCGCCCTGGAGCCAGGCTTTTTGGGATCTGGATACTCTCCGGGTGCCGGTGGCGGATGCGCCGCTCGTCCCGGATCCTCGGGTCCCGGGAGGTCAGGTGGCCGACCGCCCAACCACGGGTCGTGGCGGTTTCCCCAAGTCGTTCCAGCCACATCCTACGGCCTGTTCTTGTGTCCCCGCGTTCCGGGCCCCGGCGAGGTCCACGTACCCTGAGCTCTCCACAGTTGGGACTACAGATCCCGAGCGAGGTCAGGCGGAGACGCGCGGCGCGGCCTCCAAGACCCACCCCGGGGCCGTTGGCGCGCCTGCCCCTCCTCTCGGCCCGCCACCGGGGCTCCAGGCCGGCGCCGTTACCACCCCTTTCTGGGTCGTCATTTCCTCCCCGCTCTGCCCGCGGTGCCGGCACACCTCCGTGCTGGATCCCAACCAAGTGCTCTTCCTCTTCGGTGTGTCGGTGTTTGAAACCTTGCCTGATAACCTTGTGCATTCTTAATGATTGGGGGCACTCATCTCTCAGTTCCTATTTATCCATACCTCCTCCCTTGAACTTTCTCCCTTGGATGCTCTCTGGTTTTGTTTTCCTTTAATCTTTTTTGTGTCAGTCTCCGCTCAATAACTCAGCCCACCGTGTCTTTTTTCTAAAACACTTTGGAATCCCGCGTGAACGTTTTCTCAATTGATGATTTAAAACTTGCACATGCTTAGATTACACCACACCACACACCCACTCGGGCGACAGGAAGTCTTCCAAGGGCTGCTAGCCATAGTCTTTGGCGGGCATCACCCAAGTGCTGCAAGGAGGAGACGGGTAGGAGCCATACCTGCTCAGTGGAGATTGACTGGTGCTAGTGTTTCATAGGGATCTAATCTAGTATCGAGAAGTGCTGTTTGCATGAGGAAGCCTATTTTCATCGCCACACTTTTGATTGGGTGTTGGAGGATAATGTCCTCGGAGAGGAAAGACTGAAAAGAATAACTGGAACAGATAGTGCTGTCGGACGCAGAAAGGCCCAGGAGTACTGAGTTTAGGCGGGAAAGACCCATTTGTAAAAACCTTTGCAGATGTTACAAAGAAATTTTTTGAAAACAGTTTGGACTGGAGGTTAAAAGTGGCCTAGAGTGGATTTCTTCCCTAACCTTTCGGGGAAAGGTTGCTGACCTGAAGATTCTACCCCATAATAATGGCTGGATTTTTTTTTTTTTTTAAGGAAAAAAAGGAATTTTTTTGCCTGGAAGAGGGAAATTATCTTTTACTCAGGTGAAGCTGGGAACCGATTTTCTGTGTATGAGTTTTTAACTGATAGGGTTTGAGAAAGCAAATCCAATGTTCCCCCTTCTAAACCAAAACAGCTTGCAATCACATTTACCCTTAAATTGTTTACTAAATTCCCTTATGTTCGTTTGCCTTTTTTAGTTGCTGTAAACACCACACCAAAAGCATTTCATTATTATTTCATTTTCCATCATGAAGGGAAGGAAAGACCAGAACTCCACCAGAAGCCATAGAAAGGTGCTGTGTGCTGGCTTGTTCTTCGTGGTTTTGACAGCCTTTCTTGGTTTGGGCCTTCCCACATTAAAGAAAATGCCCCTATAGGCTTGCCTGTTGTCCATTCTTAAGGGGGCATTTTCTCAGTTGATTCTTCTTCCTCATTCTGGAAGACCCTAGCTTATGTCAAGTTGACCAAAAAAAAAAAAAAGCCAGCACACATTACTTCTTCCATTTGTGATAAACGAACTACATCAGTACAGTCTTTATAGGTCTATTTGTCTTGTCTTTGGACTGGGTTTTTTAACTTTGGTTGGAATTTTAAAAATGGATGCATCTGGCCACTTCAAAACTGCCAAATGTTTTTGTGGACAAAGGGCCATTATCTGGTCACGGTGACTCAGGCCTGTGGAGCCTCCCCTGGTTTCCTCTGCATCTGCATTTCAAGAAAAAGTAGATTCTCAATTTCTCGAGACAGAGCCCAAATGTTTTCCCTTTATTTGAAATACTTCACCGTAGACTAGTATCATCTGGGTAAGATCTCACATTTAAATCTAATTCACATGACACCCTTTCCTAATGTTTTTCTTGGTTTGTCCTCTGGTGTATGATTGTCAGGTCAGATGGGCTTATTTTAGTCGCATTTCTGGGCATTTCCGATTTTGCTATCTTCAGATAGGTTACCTACCTTTCTAAGTGCTGGCCAACTGCTTCTGTGCCATGTGAATGGTCAGAAAATGCTATGGAAAGAGAATGTCTCAGAGGCCAGAATAAATCCATTTTCATTCATATTCATTCATGTTCTCACTTTCAAAACCACATTCACAAGTTTGTGGAAGAGCTAGACAGACTAAATCCAGCTCTTGATTCTGTCATAAACTTGGGCAAAGAAATGCTTGAGGAAAGAAGTGTGTCAGGTTGTGCCACAGTTCTGCTGGCTGAGGTGACAAGGAAGGAGCATGTAGCTGCACTGGAGCCAAGAAGCAGGCACTATGAGCAGTCTGAGGCTTGCGCTCCAAGCTCTGTCACTCCCTTGTCAATACAGAATGACTGCTGAATTTGAAGCTGCCTCTGTTTTTACCCTCTGAAGCACAGTGGGTCTCAGTGGCCTGAGAATGGAGCATTTGTATCAGCGAGGTAAATGAATTAGATCCAAGTGTTCCTTACAGCCATTCCAGTCCTCTTGTCCACTTCAAGCTCCATTCTGCATTTAATCTGATATGATGCAGATTTAGGAAATTTAGCCAAGAAGAAAGCTTTATAGGAAAGAGTCTTAGGGCTAGTGGAAGTGTTGAAATACAGAGGGTGAGTGTGTTTTTTTTTTTTTTTAAACATCAAAATGTAATCATTGTATATGTCTATATTTGGGTGAGTTTTTAAAGCTCTCCACACCTGTACAGTCCCCACTTGAGAAAAAGGATGAAAACGTTGGTCATCCCCATAATGGCTGGCTTGTTCAGTCAGTCTCCTTCCCTCCCTCCCTCAGGCTTCAGGAAATCCGATTTGTTTTCTGTCTAGGCTACTGCTGTCAGTTTCTTATCATGGGGCCATGCTTGTTTATATTGTAGCCTTAATTTATTAGTCTGGAGACAGATACATTGTTAAACACAAGGTAGACTTGGAAACATTGGGTAGACTATGGTAGTGCAAGCTTTTTAATCCTAGTAGTCAGAAGGCAGAGTCAGGTGGATCTCTGAGTTTGAGGGCAGCCTGGACCATGCGACCACCATGCAGCTACCTGTCAACACCCTTGAGCCTCCTCACCCCAATAAGGGAAACATTGGTTTCCCTAGTGCAGCCACTTAGTTTGGCTGACTCTCCGTATCGGACCTGGAGTCTCCACAACCAGCTCAGTCAACCGGCTCAAGAAAGGCTGGTGTAAAATTCTGCAAATTTAGCCAGCTTTTCAGCTGACGGGATTAATATTCAGAATACAGAAAGAGCTCAGAAATTACAAACAAAATAATCTAAGCAATAAACAAGTAAATAGATTAGACAGTTTCAGAAGAAGACAAGTGACCTGTAGATGTATTTAAAAATAACATACTGAGCCATCAGGAAAATGCAGATCAACTTATACTGTAATTCCTTCTTACACCAGTCAGAATAGCTGTCATCAAGGAAATAAAGAGTACTGGTGAGGATGGGAATAGCTCGTAAACCTCATGGGTTGGAATATAAGTTAGTTCTGCCGCACTAGAGTATATGGAAATTGGTGTATTAAGTCAGGTTCTCCAGGAATAAAACAAGAGACTGACTGTGTGTGTGTGTGTGTGTGTGTGTGTGTGTGTGTGTGTGTGTGTGTGTGTGTGTGTAAGAGAGAGAGACTGTGTGTGTTATTAAGGTGGCTTACAAGTAATCTAACTAGTCCAGCAATGGTGTTCTACCAACAAAAAGGCCAAGAATCTAGTTGTTCAGTTCATGAGGTTGGATATTTCAATTTTAGCTGTCTTCAGTATATGCCAGAATCTAGAAGTACTAGGTTATACAGTCAGGGAAGGAATGACGTTGCCAACAAGGGCAAGCAGCAAAGGGCAAATCCAGGTCCTTTATATGGGCTGCCACCAGGCATAGCCAGATAAAAGGTAGGCCTTCCCACATCAAATGACTTAACTTGGAAACAGTTCTCACAGGGGTGCCCAGCTGCTTGGGTTTTAGCTAATACCAGATGTATCAAGTTGACCCAAGAAAAGCCATCATGTTGTAGATATCCTCCCACCCCCCAAAACTCACCACTATATATATGATCCTGCTATACTGTCTTGAGAAGAGTGTACCAAAGGACTGCACTTCGGTGCTGCACCTTCACCACCGAGTTAGGGAATCTGTAGGTAGGTGCCAGTGAGTGAACATAACACTCAATGTATTATATGTTATTGTTTGTAGGGAAATGGATGAACTGGAGCTTTATAGTAAGGGAAAGAAGGTACATTTGTCTTCAGAAAAACAAATACCAAATATGTTCTCTTATATGCATAATCTAAATACAGACAGGGATTATTTATAAAGTGAAAAATAGTCAGAGTAGTCCAGACAGGTTATGTGTATTGTAAAAACATACAAATAAAAGCCATTGTTTTATACAGTGAACACGTGCTAGTAAGGTAGCAAGCATGTTTGCATACATTGCTAATGAGGTAGTGATTAAATTTAGATATGTTGCCATTCACATTATCTTCCCTTTGCAAGACTTTAAGTTCAAGTCAGAGCCAGAAATCTATGCATTGAGTAGTCCATTAGAACCCACAATAAAGGCATAGTGGTCTATTTTGGTTATGGTAATGAGCCTGACTTATTTTTATTGAATATTTCCCCCTACATTGTAATATACCAATTTCAACTTCCAAAGAGTGAAGCTGAAGTTATGATTGAATACCCATGTACCTACTACTAGACTCTATAATTACCATCTACCAAATTAAATGCTGGTTCTTCTCAACAAACTCATTTTACTTTGTATCACTAGAACTTACTACTGAGGGGAAAACACAAGATATAGAGTGAGAAAAGAACACTGTCCCATCCAAGTACTGAGAACTGATCAGTTCCCACCTTGCTTGGCTTGTGAGATAAGGAAAGATCAGACTTTTCCAGGGCTGTATGGTAGTAAAGGATATGACCTTTCTGAGGAGGGCCGCATTGTCCCTGGAAATAGTCTTACGAACTGACAAATGGGGTTTTGTGAAATTAAGATTTAGCAAAGTACATGGCCTCCAGAGTAGAAGTTTTGCCAGCATATCATTTGTGTTTGCCTGTTGAAGGAAACCACCCATCCTCAGGATAACTACCCTCCTTTGAGACAAGGTCTCTCGTTTTGGGGCTCACCAATTAGGCTGAACTGGAGGCCCAGAGGTTGTGCTATTCCTGCCTCCCCAGCTCTGGCCTTATAAACAGTCCAGCACACCCAGTGTTCTGGGCATTCTGGGATCAAGCTCAGGAGGCAAGTACTTTACCAACTGAGCCATCTTCCCAGAACCGTGAACATTAAACACCACAAGACTAGAACTGCCGGTTATAAGATGGGCTCTGCAGTTCTCAGAAGGACACAAAGGGCTAACATTTTTAAAAGTGACCCACCTCCCTACCTAAGTCAAAACAGCTGTCATCTAGAAAATAAAGACCAACAAATGCTGCTGAGGATGTAGGGAAGAAGAGTCTTAGTCATTTACACTGCTGCTTTGTAGAAATGAATGCAGAGCTTTCTCAGGAAATAAATAGATCTACCATGTGACTCAGCTGTGTACTCCAAGGATTCTGTGCTACCTCAGAAGTACTTGTGCTCTACTGTATGCATGATAACAAGGAAGTAGGACCAACCTAAATGTTCTCAACAGAATGGATAGTGCAAGTACCATGCTTATGTGGAATGGAATTTTATACAGCCATAAAAAATGAAATTTGCATGAAAAACATAAATCTGGAAAGTTTTATGTGATGGCTGTTCTTGTCAATTTGACCACATTTATACTTAACTAAAACCCAAGGAGCTGGGAATACCTGTGAGGAATTTTTCTTGATTAGAATCATTTAAAGTGGGAAGACATATCTTTAATCTATATCATTTGAGGTAGGAAGATCTGCCTTTATTTAGGATACCTTCTGCTGGTGGCAACTTATATATAAAGGACATGGAAGAAAGAAACTTTCTCACTGGGTCTTGGCCTGCTTGCTCGTGCTTCTTTACTGCATGAGGCCTTCTTCAGGGTTCCTAAGCTATATACTGAAGGCCACTTGAGACACCCAACCTCATGGATGAACAATTAATTACTGGATTCTTGGACTTGCTGTTGGTAGACAATCATTGTTGAACTAGCTGACCACAGCCTGTAAGCCGCTCTAACCTCCTCCACATACATATATGTCTGGATTTATTCTGTTCTCCAGAGAACCCTGACTAATGCATGTTACATTAAGCAAAATAAGTCAGACTCAAAAAAGCACATGTGTTTTCCCAGGGCATAGCAATCCTGGCACAGGCAATCACAGCTTGCTTCCATGATACTGGTGAGTAGATGTTTGTGTGGACAGATTGTATACCTAGAAATGGCGCCACAAGATGGGTAGAAGAAAGGATAGTGGAACATAAAATAAGTTTTATAGGGGCTGGGGATTTAGCTCAGTGGTAGAGCGCTTGCCTAGGAAGTGCAAGGCCCTGGGTTCGGTCCCCAGCTCTGAAAAAAAGAACCAAAAAAAAAAATATATATATATATAAGTTTTATATGTCAGTGTTTAGGCACATACTTGAATATTGTTAGGTACCTTTCAGTTTCTAAGGAACAACCTTAAGTAATCAACCAAGAAAAGGTTCATTTGGGCTCACCGTTTAGGCTTTGCTGCAGGGTAAATATACCAAGTACAGTATAGATGGGATTTGGTACTAAGCCAAGTTTTAAGCACCCCATGTGGGTATTGAACCACCATGTGCTTGGTCAAGTTTTAAATGCCTGCTAACATCGATACCGTTTCATTGCAGTCACTATCCTGGACTATCGCACAATTCCCAAAGCTTTGCTACAGTAGTTCTACTTAGTGCTACCTAATGGAGTTTGAAACAGGGTCTCACTATGTAGCCCTGGCTGGCCTGGAATGAACTCCCAGAAGACTTGAATTCAGATCTATCTGCACAGGAAATTTGGGAGTTTGGTTTTGTTTTTACTAGACATGATTCTATAAGGTGGAGTTTGTTTACAGGCAAAGTGTCTCAGTCAAGCATAGGCTGTCCTGAACTTATTGTGTAGCCCAGGCTGGCCTGACACAGGTGGTCCTTATCTTCTGTTTGCCAAGTGCTGGGATTATTAGCATAAGACACCCCCCCACAGACCCACTTAGAGTGGAGATTTTGATAAGCAAAATATTTGAACTACTTAGTTTATTTGAACCTCTAGCTTGAGGTGTTCGTGACATATGTAGCTCAAGAGAGTAGCATGTTTGGGCCCCAGTGTGTATTCAAATTCTGTGACATAGACCTGCTGCCTTGAAAGTAGACCTTGCCACAAGAGATGCTCTGACAGTGCTTCTAAGTGTTATTCTGGTAATATTGAAAGGAGGTCAGTTTTATTAGCTTAACTGAGTTAAGAAACAGGAAATAGGAAAGCACACCTGGGCTTATCTGTAATGTTGTTTATAGGAGGGGTGTTGCATCCTAAGTGTTCTGATCTGGGTGGATTTATATACCATTATTGGTAAGTGGGGCCTAGTTAGAAGTGGGTTACTGAAAGGAGTGTTTGTTATTGAGGACTAGATCTTGCCTGGCCACTTGGAGTATTCATTCTCTATGTCCTGGCCACCGTGGGGTGAAAATGTACTTTTCAACCCCACACACACTCAGAGTGAAAGTGAAAATAAAATACTGTGGCTTGTTTGTTGGTTCTGTTGTGTAGTCTCTGAAGAAGTCAATTTGTGTAGCCCAGACTGGCTCAAACTTTTAGCCTCCTGCCTCAGCCTCTTATTGCAGATACCCACCACTAGCCTGACCATGATTTTTTTTTTTTCTTTTTTTTTTAGGAGCTGGGGACCAAACCCAGGGCCTTGCACTTGCTAGGCAAGCGCTCTACCACTGAGCTAAATCCCCAACCCATGATACTTTTTTAATACTGTGTTATGTAGTTCTCTTTTGTTTTTAAAAGAGGGGTGGGAGGATATATGAACATCTCCCTGTGGTGTTCTTTTTTTTTTTTTTTTTTCGGAGCTGGGAACCGAACCCAGGGCCTTGCGCTTGCTAGGCAAGTGCTCTACCACTGAGCTAAATCCCCAACCCTGTGGTGTTCTTTTATAGTCTAAATACTGCAAATTGTATGTATGTATGTATGTATGTATGTATGTATCTATCTATCTATCTATCTATCTATCTATCTATCTATCTATCTATCTATCTGTATAGTAAGTATCTTAAGAGGGCCTTTACTGATTGACTCATTTTGGGCTTTTGTCCTTCCCTTTTTGATAGGAGTCCCTACCTGGCAGCTGCCTGGGATCTGTAGAGTGAAGCTTCAGGACACAACGTGGCCGGGCCATGGAGCAGTATACAGCAAACAGCAATAGTTCCACAGAGCAGATCGTGGTGCAGGCTGGCCAGATTCAGCAGCAGGTATGGGAGCAAGTGTGCCTTGACCATCACAATACCACAGGGCAACAGAGCAGCGGGGTTGTCTATAGTTCCTCTGTGGAAGGACTTGGACCCATTCTGACCTTAGGAAGCCTTGGTCTCATGACTGGTGCTGTGCTATGAATCAGTCTGTTGCCATCTGGTACCTGTTCTTCATGAAAATCACTTTAAAATTAAATCACCCTCTTTTAGCTCATTGAAATGATACCTACCCCGCTTTTCTCTGCATTAAGTCTGCTTATTTTCCTTATTTTATGCTAACTTGTGATAAAGTAAGGATTTGGCCATAACAGGCAATTGTCAGATTCCAGCCAATCTGTTCAGAATTAATTCTGAACTGTTATGGTTTAATATTAGAATAATATTTGTGTGCTATTCTATGGTTAAGTGCATATTGAAAAGGATTGCCTGACACTGGCTTCTTCCAGTAAAGTTGGTCAGATGTTTGAATTAATTCACAGATACCACTTTTGATGCTTTTACCTGGGTTAATATTAGTGAATCTCCCCCTGTCTCCTAATCCTACACTTTGGAGAGAAAGACATCATTTCTATTTGATTTTAGGCCAAGGCTATTGTCCTCAGGGTGTTTTCTCCTGAGAGTAGAGGTTCACTAGGAATAGCAGGGAGGGTGAGGGAGTATTGATGGTGAATTTGAAGCCACCGATAGGGGGAGAGGCTGCTCCACATTAAAGGGGGAGATGGCTGAGCATAGGCCTCCCCGCCTCCTTCCTGTCCACACTCTGCTGTAGCACTGGCAGCTTCCTGAAGTGCCTTAGAGAATGGGCCTTAGAGGGGTCTTCCAACTGGGCAGAGCCTCGCTGAGGATCTCTTCTGTGAGGACTTCCCCAGGGTAGGAAATAGGTTGACTTTCTGAAAACATTGCCTCTAAAGCCGTCAGTTGGATAGGAGTAAATCTTCATTTGGGATGTAAAAGCAGTACCTCCTGAGACTGCCATCTGGATCAATCGCCATGGCTAGGTCCTTCCTCCATGGGGATGCTGTTAAAGCCCCAGAAACGTCATTGTAGTTTCAAGGCTTTAAAACCCGGTGGTTTTGTTCTTGTGACCCTAAGGAAGTAGAGATCCTTAGCATGTTTAGCAGAAGGGAAAAATTCCTAGGGAGGATGCATTATAAATCTTGTATTTTAAGTCAGAAGTCAGAAGTATGCTCTGAGGTCTACTCTGGGGACAGCTCTTGCAGCATGACAGCTTGAATGTAGGGAGCCCACACCTTTGAGTTCCTGTGAAAGATGAGGCGCTTTTGAGGCTTCCTTCCTCTCCCTCAGAGTGATCTGCCGTCGTGAGCTGTACATTTCCATCCTGATACATTTCAAGCTCTTCCTCTTCCTATTCTCAGCAGCAGGGTGGTGTCACTGCTGTCCAGCTGCAGACTGAGGCCCAGGTGGCATCCGCCTCAGGCCAGCAAGTCCAGACCCTCCAGGTAGTGGTGCCCTCTCTGATTCTCTGTGAGCGCTGCATGAACGCTGCCTGTCTGCTGCTGTTTGTGTTTGGATCTCAAATTGAATGGCAAAGTTGCATGCATTTTGTGCTGCTAACCTGTCTCTGAGGCCAATGTGCCAGTGTCCCATGCCAAAACATGTAGTGACTGCTGTGTCCGTTCTCTCAAGTATGCACTAAGTGTTGCTTTAGAAAGACCAGGAAACAAGCAACAGGAATACCTTCTACGGGTGGATCCTACTCAGTGCTCAGCTCCCAATCCGGGCACATGGCAGAGTTTCAGGAATCGTGTTACACTGGAAAAGGGAGTGTGCACATGAGGAGAGTCGGCTATACCGTGTTTTGTTTTTGCTAAAAGTGCAACTTGACTACTGAACAGCCATTGTACTAAGCACAGTTTATCTGAGACTCACTTCTCTCTAAGTGGCAGCATAGGACCTGGTGACACATGGTGTCTTGTCTCAGCAATTGGGATATAGAGGCAGGAGGAATGAGAGTTTGGGTCAAAACAAAAAGTTATTACTAGTTACAGTGATGTGCAAAAAACCCCAACTGGAGCTAAGGGATGCTGTTCTGCAGTGTTAGATATGCTCCTTAAATATCCTAAATGCCGGTGAAAAGAAGAAGAACAGCATGGTCTTTTCGGGGTCCATTAAAAACTAGAGGTTTTGAGAAATTGGCAAGACTCAGGTCCCTGCCCTGCCTTTATTCCTCTGTTGAGTTGGCTGACTCAGTAGGGCCTCCAGAGTCACCTGGCCTCTCAATTTATCAAGAATGTTGCTAAGACCCTCCTGCAGTGACCACTCCTTCCTGTCACTGCTTCTCAACCTTCCTTGTATCGAACCCCTTTAAAACACTTCCGTACAGTGTGACCCCAACCATAACATTTTCATTGCTACTTCATAAGTGTAATTTTGCTACTGTTATAAATTATAATGTAAATATCCATGTTTTCTGATGGTCTTAGGCAACCCCTGTGAAAGGGTCTTTCAGCCCCCAGAGGGTTGCAACCCACCAGTTGAGAACCATTGCTGTAAGCACTTGACCCTCTCAGCCTGTCCCAGCTCTGCCACTTAGTAGTGTTTGTGATGACACACAACCAGTGCTACATGTATATTAACATAAAAGTAGTTCACTTTGTCTTCCTGCAGAGTTTTAGTGAGTATCAGGGGGAGTAGCAGCTCTCTGTTCCTGCTTGCTTTACCTTTTTAATACATGAACTGGTGTCTGGGGTTTATCATTAACCACGGTATGAATGGGAATGTAACCTGCTCTTCACTATGTGGCTTCTTGTCCTATGCATGAGTCCTTGTGATCGTTTGTTGTAGACACATGAGCTCCTCAGCCTCAAATCCTTTACCGCATGCATATATGGCATGTTAGTGGGGGAGGGGTGGGTGGGTGGGCAGAGATGATGGAGAACCAGAAAATTAAGTAATTTTACATTTGTGTCAACTTTGGGGACCGAGGCAATGGCTCAGTGTGCCTATTTGCTATGCAAGTGTGAAGACCTAAGTTCGGATCCATAGAAGTCATTCAAATATGTGGGTTTGTCCTGTAACCCCAGCACTTGGAGACAGAAACAGGCAGAACCTGTGGCTGGCTGGCTGGCTAATCACAGAGACTGTCTCAAAACAAGGTGGCAAGCAGTAGAAGACGACATCCAATGTCTGCTTCTGGCCTCCACTTTGACACCAAGAACTGCCCAGCCTTCCAGTGCGCTGTAACAACACAGCTGTGTCAGCTTACTTAGATCTGGATTGCAATGAAGAGAAATGGAAGTAATGGGGCTTCTCATGAGCCTCATCGTGTTAGGAGAATTCAAATAGTTCTTTCTCTTACTCCGAAGTTAGGCTTCTGATGCATTTCCTAACACAGCACACCAAAGCACTGGTGCAGCAAAGGGAATTTAGATGGAGACTTGGGAGGAGAGAATGTGAACAGATAGGCCGTAAAGTCTTCAAAGTCATGAGTTTCTCAAGGAACATCCCTGAGATTGGGCTGATGGTTCTGATGGAGAGTAGAGGAGAGCCTTACACACACCTAGGACAGGGTGACTGCACAGGTGGTTGGTGCTGTTGGCATTGACTTCTGTGAGTGTGTTAGTCTCTTCTGTTACACATTGTCCCTTGAAACAGACACACTCTACAAGGAGTTTAGGATTTGTCCTGTTACTCCTCAGTCCAAAGCAGCTTCTGTCTGGCATTCTTGAGTTTTCACACTTGGGTTCAAGGTGTGACTGAGCATTTCATCAGCTTCCTTTAGAGAGTGTCTGTTGATGCGGAGGACTTGAAAATTGGACATTCTATTTACACACAACAGCTGTCTGATTTCAGGGTTTCATTGCTTCTGATAACTATAACTACGATGCAGTTTGAAGAACTACCTTGATGATCACAAACTGGCAGTAAAGTATTTCTGACCAGTGTTGGCTTTGTTTGCTTTGAAATGGGGTCTTACCAGGCTTACCTGGAACTTGCTGCAGCCCATTCTGTCCTAAAACCTATGCTCCTCCTGCCTCAGCTTCCTGTTCACAAGTCTGTAGTGGTAGGCTCTAAGCAGCAGCCATTCCTGGACTCCTCAGAGTAGGTTAGAGGTGAATATTCATTCTTCACTTTTGCTTGAGGCCCTGGAGGAAGCTCCAGGTGGCTTTCCTAACTTTCTCTCCTGGATGCAAAGCTAGGGCCCCATTCCCTTTATGTATCAGTGCCACCTCCTCCCACCACTGTGTCTCCAGCCTTTACCAGAACCGGGTCTGAGTACCAACTTCAGAAGGCAAACAGTCCTGCTAATAACTTGGCTGCTTTCTTGGATTCAGCCTGGTTTTGGTGATGAATGCCTTACAGCTTGGCCCTTAAACAGAAATATCTGAAGAACATAGACTTGGAGCTGTAGAGATGGCTCAATAGTTATGAGCACATACTGTATACACCATGTCAAACAGGTCTTAATCACCTGTGTCAAGCCCCAGGGGGATCTGACTTCCCATTCTCTGTGTAGCAGCGTATGCACATAATCTGCACGCACACACACACACATACACACACACACACACACACACACACAGAGAGAGAGAGAGAGAAGAGAAGATTAGCGTTAAAACACTGTTTCAGGCCAGGTTTTAATCTCTGCACTTGGGAAGAAGAGGCAGGAGTTCAAGGCCAGCCAGCTAGCACTATATAGAGAACCTGATGGGTAGGTATGACTGACTGACTTTGCTAAATCTGCCTTGCCTCTCCTCTTCCAGGCAGCAGGATAGTTCCAGTGACTGATTGTCTTGATGAAGCTGCTGTGTCCTATGCTCTTTCATTGTTGTTATTTTCTTTCTTTCTTTCTTTCTAGGTTCAGGGGCAGCCATTAATGGTGCAAGTCAGTGGAGGCCAGCTGATTACATCAACTGGCCAACCCATCATGGTACAGGCTGTGCCTGGTGGACAAGGCCAAACTATCATGCAAGTACCTGTGTCTGGAACACAAGGTTTACAGCAGGTGAGTGGTATTTTAAAGTATTTAGGTTGTACATCAGTGTAGAAGTCTGGTTTGAGTGTGGATGGTGTATATATTCATAAGTGTACCGGTTGTACATACAGGTTTGTACATACATGTGGAAGCCACATGTTTTCACCTTAGTTTTTGAGACAAGGTCTTTTACTAACTGGGTGGTCTGGGAGTCCACTGGTGTCTGCCCTACCCATGCCCATACTCTGCTCCTGGGCTGCAAATGTAAACTGCCCTGCTGTGCATTCCTGTGGATGCCAAGGTTCCAGTCAGAGTCTTGTGCTGTGCACCACATGCCTTTACCTCTGAGCCGTCTCCCTAGTCTGCAGAGCAGACGTTTTGAAGAAGAAATTGCTGGAGGGTGGGGGTCGGGGTGACACACACCAAAACCCAAAACCTAGCTGCTTTTCTTTCAGTCCTACCCTTATTTTCCATTTAGTCTTCCCGCCTCTGCTGTGCCGTCATACATAACGGGAGCACAGTAATGGGGTGTAAACAGGTGTTCCTTGCTACCTGAAACCCTGGAGCAAAACACTCCAGAAATAGGTGGATTTGCTGACTTGGCTGCCAACAGTTTTAACTGTGAGTTAAGTAGTATTCTAGTCCTTAAGAAAACTTGGGCAATGTGTAGCCCAACAGAAAGGTTCCATGGCCTGCTTTCCTTCCCTTTCCCTTCCACCAGCAGTCAGTCAGCTGGAGAGTGGTAGGGACTTGAGGCTCTAAGCATGTCCTTCACCGACTCACCTTTCCTAGAGTGACCTAGAACTGTGAATCAGGGTGCTAGATCTGGGATGCTTCACAGGATCAAAGGAACTGCAGTGGTTACCAGATGCTTACCAAGCCAGGGAGAAGGAAGGTGGAGTCTAGAGTTGGGCGTATTCTAGAGTATAAAGTACTAGACATTTTGAGTTGTGGGGCCTTCCTAAATGCTTTCTCGTTAAATCTTTTAAAGGTTTATATCCAGTACTCAAGAGCATAGGCTTGTGTTCCTTAAGCAAAGTGTTAAGGCATTTTTGTTTGTCAAGGTTCCAGAGAAAAACATTTAAAACTTCTTGTCAAGATTCTGATGATACTCCTGATCCTGGTTACCTGACAGGATCTCTTGCTTTTCATATTTGTAGTGTGAGGTTTGGTGCTCTAAGACCTGCAGGGTAGAGGTAGGAAGAGCTGGTGATGACTAACAGGGGTGCTGAGTGACAGTGAGGGATATCTCTGCTGTGGAACAGCACATCTCAGGGATTGTTGGCTTACACCAAGAAGTAGTCGTATTAGCCATTTTCCTGCCAATCACAGTCCAAGGGTGCTGGTCCAGCATGGTGGGGAAGGGGCGGCAGCAGGAGGCAGAGTGGCGGGTGCTGCTGTTCTGCCCACTATCTCCTTTTCTAGTTCAGGATCCTATCTCGGAGGATGCCACCTCTGTTAATCTAAGCTAGAAACTCCTTTAACAGACATGCCTAGTGTTTGTTTTCTTGGTGATTTCATATCCACGCAAATGGATGGTTATTCATTTCAATTTCTGTGAATCAGGAGTCTCAACAGCTGATCTGTCTATCAAGGACTTAATCAAACTATGGCCTTGGCTGCCATCCGCTTAACATTTGACTTATAAAGGATATCTTTTAAAAGTTGTTTTACTTATTCATTTATATAGCACTTCAGAGTATTTTTAAGTAAATAGACTTTAAAAAATAACCATGCTACCAAGGATTATTTTTTTAAAGGGACACTAATTACGTCCCTCAGACTAGCCTTGAATTCCTGATCATTCTGCCTCTGTCTCCCAAGTTGTAGAATTACAGGCACATTTCTCTATGTATTCCTGGTCTCTAGTGGAATTTGTTCAGCTATTTCAGAAACCAGAGAGTAAGGCTGGAGAGATGGCTTATCAGTTAAGAACACTAGCTGTTCTACCAGACGACCCAGTTCAATTTCCAGCAGCCACCTGGTGGTCACAGCCATAGTAAATAACTCCAGTTCCAGGGGCTCCAACTCCCTCTTCTGGCCTCTGGACACCAGACACACACATGGTGGCACACATATCTACATGCAGGCAAAATACCCATATACCTAAAATAAAAAGCAAAAATAAAACAAATAAGGAACCAAAGGACTGGTGTCAACATGGTGCCGAGCTTTCTGTGTATTTGCTTCCACAGATACAGTTGGTACCCCCTGGACAGATCCAGATCCAGGGCGGGCAGGCTGTGCAGGTGCAAGGCCAGCAGGGACAGACCCAGCAGATCATCATTCAGCAGCCACAGACCGCGGTCACCGCTGGCCAGACTCAGGTCAGTCCACCTGGTTCCCAGAGCATGTGGATGAAGAACGTCATGGGAATTGGGTCTCTGTCCATGGGTCTCTGGCCTCCATTAAGTGTGTCATTGTTTTCTACAGACACAACAACAGATTGCTGTCCAGGGACAGCAAGTGGCCCAGACTGCTGAAGGGCAGACTATTGTCTACCAGCCAGTTAATGCAGATGGCACAATCCTCCAGCAAGGTAAGCTGCAGTGGCACTTTTCAGGGCATTAGTTTCAGCCTTCTAGTACCTGAGAAGTGCTTCAGAATCTTTATGAAGTCCATGTCACGTTTATACGACAACAGGCTTTCCACCACATCTGCAGTGACTGTCAGTCGCCATATGTGACCAACCTGTTGCTGCTTGGTGACTAGAGCTCCTCCCATTTCACTGTGGGTCTCTACGTCTACTCATATAGGTGCTTACTTAGAGTCACGAGAAGGCCTCAAAGCCTTGGTCTAGCTAAGAAGAGGTAAAGAAGAGTACAGAGTCTTAGAGAAGTGCACCCTTGGAAGAGATGGCTAGACAAGATCTCCTGTGAGAAATCTGGACTTGGCTTCAGGGAAAACATGCTCAAAGTAGACCTAAATGCTCTGGCAGCTAAGTCTAGAAAGGATATCTCAGCCAGAATCCGTGGTAGTGGGTGGGAGTACGATTTATTTGGAATTAGCCTAGACTGTTACACTTTTAAAAATGAGTTTACACCGGACTACTTAGCAGAGCAAGGTGAAGCAGTAGAAGACACTTGCTTTCTCCCATGGTGTTTGTCAGCTTATCCAGGAGGGTATACAGGAGCCAGGTGGAAGGGACTAACCGTTTTCCCTTCTTTCTGTTCCGTGTACCTGTTCTTTGTTTTTTGTTTTGTTTGTTTTTGTTTTATGTTTTGTTTTCTTAAAGTTACAGTCCCTGTTTCAGGCATGATCACCATCCCAGCAGCCAGTTTGGCAGGGGCACAGATCGTTCAGACAGGAGCCAATACCAACACAACCAGTAGTGGACAAGGGACTGTCACTGTGACACTGCCAGTGGCAGGGAATGTGGTCAACTCAGGAGGAATGGTCATGGTAAGGAGTGTCCCCACACTGGAGGTTTGGGTGGGCCCCTCCTGTCTGAGCTGGTGTTGTCTCTTGTGAAGTTTCCTATGCTAACTTTGGGGTTGAAGCTAGCTCCATCCTTATGGCACTAGCAGTGTCTACGTCCACAGGAAGCATAATTCATTCCGATGCCTTCCAGGTACCAGACTAGTCTAGACTCTGGAAAGACAGCAGGATGGGTACGAATGGGCAATTTCATTTAAACTTTTCATGCCGGTAGTAAGGTCTGCTCTCTTGTCCATGCAGATGGTACCAGGGGCTGGCTCTGTGCCTGCTATCCAAAGAATCCCTTTACCTGGGGCAGAGATGCTGGAAGAAGAGCCCCTGTACGTGAACGCCAAACAGTATCACCGCATCCTTAAGAGGAGACAAGCGAGGGCCAAGCTAGAGGCAGAAGGGAAGATCCCAAAGGAAAGAAGGGTGCGTATGGCATGGGGAGTGCTAGGCAGGACGCTGCACAGTTGTGCATCAAGGTTCACTGTAGGACCAGTGACAAAGCAAGGGGCTTTTCCCTTTCTATAGCAAAGAAGTCCAGAGAAAGCTTATCCTCAGGACTTCCTCTTGTCTTAGAGCTTCAGTGCTCATGTGTTGGCTGTGGTTCGAAGTGGCAGTTGGTCTGCAGCCAAGGGAATAAGAAGGTGGCCTTCTCATTTTAAAGGATTTGCCTGCATCCGATGACCCAATCTAACATACCTATAGATTGCATAAAAATGGGGTCTCCTCCTATTCTGCCATTTGTGCGACCAAACCTGAGTCAGTCACTGAAGCCTATCATTCCGTTTTCCTCGTTCCCTGGACTCGGGTTGCACTGTGAGGATCCTTTAACTGTAGACTCTGCGGTAGGTTACTGCCAGCTCGCTAACAGTTGAGAATCTTATGCTCTTCCCTAGAAATACCTCCATGAGTCTCGGCACCGACACGCCATGGCACGGAAGCGTGGGGAAGGGGGCCGCTTCTTCTCTCCAAAAGAAAAGGACAGTCCTCACATGCAGGTAAGGAGATTGAATACTTCCTTTCTCTGGTGCCTACCTTCTCTCTCAGCAAAGACTGCCCGCCCTCCCCTTGAGGAAGAAACATACTCTCTATGCATGCGGTCTCTGGTGCTTGGCTTCCTTTCTTTTTAGGAACACTGAAAGTTTCAACCCAGGCTACTTTTACTCTTGGTTTCTCAGGTCTTTGTTTTTTAAGGAAAAGTTTTACTTTTGTTTATTTATTTATTAGTAGTCGGAAACAGTGTTGTGTGTCAGTTCTTGTGTCAAGCATTGTAGTAAACTTTTATTTGTTGTTGTTCAACCAACTGCAACCTCAGGCCCATGGAATAGAAGGACATCACCATTTTTTACAGTTGAATATGAGTTCTTGAGACCTTAAGTAACTTGCACAGCTGAATCAGCCCCGGAAGTGCAGTCCAGTCATCCCACTTACTCTGGAAGCTGAGGCCATGCCTAGGCTAGAGATGAATTCAAGACGAGCTAATTTAGTGGGACTTGTTCTCATAAAGGACTAGTGGTGTAGCTAGCTCACTAGTGTAGAGTATTTAACTGACATATGAGTTCATGGGTTCGAATCCTGCTTCCTCCACAAACAGACCCATCAACTGAATTCAGACCCAGGCAGTAGAACCTCACTGGCTATCTCTTATGGTTCTGAGTCTGTGTATCCGAACTGGAGTGCTTGTTCATTAGACTGTACCTAACAAGTGACTTGTCACCACCCAGTCATTGCAGTTTACATGGTTCAAATTCTGAAGTTCTTTTAGTTTTGCCTCTTGAAACATGATTTGAATCTGTTTATTGTACCCTCCTAGCTGATGGCAGCCTGGCCTAGTCCTCTTTCTCTGGTTTAGATGAATAGATCTACCCACTCTCGTGCACTCTTGCCCTCGCTTTATGTTTCCCACATCTCAGGGTGGTATTCGTGGTATCACACCAGTCTTAGCCTGCCTTTGTTCTCTCACTCCTCGTATATAAGTCAACCATGGGCCGGTAAGCGCATGTCCGCATCTAAATTCGCTTTCTCGCCGTGTGTCTGTTTATCCTGCCAGGTCCTTTGTCGTTACAGTTTCTAGTCTATCATGTTCTTGTCTCCATCATTTCCGTGACTATCTCTTCTTCTCTCTTACTAGCCTAGGCTGTCCTCAAATTTGTAGTCCTCCTGCTCCAGTTTCCCACGTGGTGGGGTTCCAGGACCAGACCTCCACAGACTATTCTGTCCTCCTTACTTTTAGGCCTGGCTTAGATCTGAAAGGTTTTAGCCTGCTCTCATCTGTAGTAGAATTCTTCTTTTTTTTTTTTTTTTTTTAATCTATTAACTTGAGTATTTCTTATTGACATTTCGATTGTTATTCCCCTTCCCAGTTTCCGGGCCAACATCCCCCTAGCCCTTCCCCCACCCCTCCTATATGGGCTTCCCCTTCCCATCCTCCCCCCATTACCACCCTCCCCCCAACAATTTTCACTGGGGGTTCAGTCTTGGCAGGACCAAGGGCTTCCCCTTCCACTGGTGCTCTTACTAGGCTATTCATTGCTATCTATGAGGTTGGAGCCCACGGTCAGTCCATGTATAGTCTTTGGGTAGTGGCTTCGTCCCTGGAAGCTCTGGTTGGTTGGCATTGTTGTTCATATGGGGTCTCGAGCCCCTTCAAGCTCTTCCAGTCCTTTCTCTGATTACTTCAATGGGGGTCCCGTTCTCAGTTCAGTGGTTTGCTGCTGGCATTCGCCTCTGTATTTGCTGTATTCTGGCTGTGTCTCTCAGGAGAGATCTACATCCGGCTCCTGTCAGTCTGCACTTCTTTGCTTCATCCATCTTGTCTAATTGGGTGGCTGTATATGTATGGGCCACATGTGGGGCAGGCTCTGAATGGGTGTTCCTTCTGCCTCTGTTCTAAACTTTGCCTCCCTATTCCCTGCCAAGGGTATTCTTGTTCTCCTTTTAAAGAAGGAGTGAAGCATCCTCATTTTGGTCATTCTTCTTGAGTTTCATGTGTTCTGTGCATCTAGGGTAATTCAAGCATTTGGGCTAATATCCACTTATCAATGAGTGCATACCATGTATGTTTTTCTGTGATTGGGTTACCTCACTCAGGATGATATTTTCCAGTTCCATCCATTTGCCTATGAATTTCATAAAGTCATTGTTTTTGATAGCTGAGTAATATTTCATTGTGTAGATGTACCACATTTTCTGTATCCATTCCTCTGTTGAAGGGCATCTGGGTTCTTTCCAGCTTCTGGCTATTATAAATAAGGCTGCTATGAACATAGTGGGGCATGTGTCATTGTTATATGTTGGGTCATCTTTTGGGTATATGCCCAAGAGAGGTATAGTTGGGTCCTCAGGTAGTTCAATGTTCAGTTTTCTGAGCAACCTCCAGACTGATTTCCAGAATGGTTGTACCAGTCTGCAATCCCACCAACAATGGAGGAGTGTTCCTCTTTCTCCACATCCTCGCCAGCATTTGCTGTCACCTGAGTTTTTGATCTTAGCCATTCTCACTGGTGTGAGGTGGAATCTCAGGGTTGTTTTGATTTGCATTTCCCTTATGACTAAATGTTGAACATTTCTTTAGGTGCTTCTCAGCCACTCCATATTCCTCAGCTGTGAATTCTTTGTTTAGCTCTGAACCCCATTTTTTAATAGGGTTATTTGTCTCCCTGTGGTCTAACTTCTTGAGTTCCTTGTGTATTTTGGATATAAACCCTCTATCAGTTGTAGGATTGGTAAAGATCTTTTCCCAATCTGTTGGTTGCCATTTTGTCCTAACCACAGTGTCCTTTGCCTTACAGAAGCTTTGCAGTTTTATGAGATCCCATTTGTCGATTCTTGATCTTAGAGCATGAGCCATTGGTGTTTTGTTCAGGAAATTTTTTCCAGTGCCCATGTGTTCGAGTTGCTTCCCCACTTTTTCTTCTATTAGTTTGAGTGTATCTGGTTTGATGTGGAGGTCCTTGATCCACTTGGACTTAAGCTTTGTACAGGGTAATAAGCATGGATTGATCTGCATCTGCATTCTTCTACATACTGACCTCCAGTTGAACCAGCGCCATTTGCTGAAAATGCTATCTTTTTTCCATTGGATGGTTTTGGCTCCTTTGTCAAAAATCAAGTGACCATAGGTGTGTGGGTTCATTTCTGGGTCTTCAATTCTGTTCCATTGGTCTATCTGTCTGTCTCTGTACCAATACCATGCAGTTTTTATCTCTGTTGCTCTGTAATACTGCTTGAGTTCAGGGATAGTGATTCCCCCAGAAGTCCTTTAATTGTTGAGGATAGTTTTAGCTATCCTGGGTTTTTTGTTATTCCAGATGAATTTGTAAATTGTTCTGTCTAACTCTCTGAAGAATTGGATTGGTATTTTGATGGAGATTGCATTGAATCTGTAGATCGCTTTTGGTAAAATGGCCATTTTTACTATATTAATCCTGCCAATCCATGAGCATGGGAGATCTTTCCATCTTCTGAGGTCTTCTTCAATTTCTTTCCTCAGTGTCTTGAAGTTCTTATTGTACAGATCTTTTACTTGCTTGGTTAAAGTCACACCGAGGTATTTTATATTATTTGGGACTATTATGAAGGGTGTCGTTTCCCTAATTTCTTTCTCGGCTTGTTTCTCTTTTGTGTAAAGGAAGGCTACTGATTTGTTTGAGTTAATTTTATACCCAGCCACTTTGCTGAAGTTGTTTATCAGGTTTAGTAGTTCTCTGGTGGAACTTTTGGGATCGCTTAAATATACTATCATATCATCTGCAAATAGTGATATTTCGACTTCTTCTTTTCCAGTCTGTATCCCCTTGATCTCCTTTTGTTGTCTGATTGCTCTGGCTAGAACTTCAAGAAATATATTGAATAAGTAGGTAGAGAGTGGGCAGCCTTGTCTAGTCCCTGATTTTAGTGATTGCTTCAAGTTTCTCTCCATTTAGTTTAATGTTAGCTACTGGTTTGCTGTATATGGCTTTTACTATGTTTAGGTATGGGCCTTGAATTCCTATTCTTTCCAGGACTTTTTATCAGGGGTGTTGAATTTTGTCAAATGCTTTCTCAGCATCTAATGAAATGATCGTTTATACAATGTTTATATAATGGATCACGTTGATAGTTTTCCGTATATTAAACCATCCCTGCATGCCTGGGATGAAGCCTACTTGATCATGATGGATGATCATTTTGATGTGCTCTTGGATTCAGTTTGCAAGAATTTCATTGAGTATTTTTACGTCAATATTCATAAGGGATATTGGTCTGAAGTTCTCTTTCTTTGTTGGGTCTTTGTGTGGTTTAGGTAAAAGAGTAATTGTGGCTTCATAGAAGGAATTCGGTAGAGCTCCATCTGTTTCAATTTTGTGGAATACTTTGGATAGTATTGATATGAGGTCTTCTATGAAGGTCTGATAGAATTCTGCACTGAACCCATCTGGACCTGGGCTCTTTTTGGTTGGGAGACTTAATGACTGCTTCTATTTCTTTAGTTGAATAGAAATAGTTTCTTTCTATTTCTTTAGTTATGGGGTTGTTTAGATGGTTTATTTATTCCTGATTTAACTTCGGTACCTGGTATCTGTCTAGAAAATTGTCCATTTCCTGCAGATTTTCAAGTTTTGTTGAATATAGGCTTTTGTAGTAGGATCTGATGATTTTTTGAATTTCCTCTGATTCTGTTGTTATGTCTCCCTTTTCGTTTCTGATTTTGTTAATTTGGACACACTCTCTGTGTCCTCTCGTTAGTCTGGCTAAGGGTTTATCTATCTTGTTGACATTCTCAAAGAACCAACTTTTGGTTCTGTTGATTCTTTCTATGGTCCTTTTTGTTTCTACTTGGCTGATTTCAGCTCTGAGTTTGATCATTTCCTGCCTTCTACTCCTCCTGGGTGTATTTGCTTCTTTTTTTTTTTTTTTTTTTTAACCTAAACATAGTAAAAGCCATATACAGCAAACCAGTAGCTAACATTAAACTAAATGAGCCAGCAAAAAGAATCTCCAGCTCTGCAGTCTCAGGAGAGCCCACCTGTCCAGGCGGTGAGCTCTCTCTCCCACAGGGATTGGGAGCAGGGAGCTGTGGCTCTAGTAGAATTCTGTTACTCTTGGATTTTCCCATAGTTTCATCCTTTACCTTATTAAAAAACCATCAAGAGGTTTTCTCTTATTTGGTCCACATTGCTTTCTTTACTGGAGAGTAAGTTCCATTAAAATAGACAGTTTGTTCTGTTGTGGTTTTGGGAGTTAGCTTAAAATTCAGTTCTGAACAAATGCTCAAAAATATGGGTTGGATTAAGGGATTCTTTTTGCTGGCTCATTTCACTATCAGCAGCATGGAATTCCTCCACACTCACAGGGCCTCTTAAGCTGGCCATGAGCCTATATCACATAGTGGTCTGCCCACAGCAGTCTGCAGGTTCCTCCTTAGTGAACCACACTGCAGACATCTTGACAACCCTCTGTTCTTGGTGGTGTCTGCGCATGTTTGTGATTAGGAGCTGCCAACTGTAGGCCTCAGTGTTAAAGGCTCTCCTTATTCTCCATGCTGACCTGGGAAGTTCCCTCACCTCTTTTCATCTGCATCTTCATCTGTAGAGTGGAACACTATTAAGATTCCTTTTTTTTCAGATTATCAGATATAAAATAATGGCACAAAACTACAGCATGGCATTGTGCTTGCTCTGGGGCTTTGTCCTAGCCACCCAAGTACCTAAACTCCTAAGTCATGAGAGCCAGGGATTCCTGTTGCTGGTGTAAAGGACTGATGTATTGTCCTTCTCTGTAGGATCCAAACCAAGCTGATGAAGAAGCCATGACACAGATCATCCGAGTTTCCTAACCACAGGAGGGTGGCAGAGCGGATGAGTCACAGTCCTCTCCACTGTTCCTGGAAATGGACTGACTTCCAGTTGGGCACTGACAGTCTCACTCTGCCCTTTCTCAGGACAGAAACTACTTAGCTCAGTATTACAGCTGCAGTGATGGCTGACAAACTGAAGAGGCAAGCTTTTGTCTCTCCCTTTCATTGAGGACCTGTTCAGACTGTTGGTGACATTGACCTTTTACAAATTTGGATGATTAAAGAGGTATTTGCCAGCCCAGCATTACAAACCCAGCACTTATGTTGAGTGGTTAAGCCAGCCAGTCAGCCATTGCAGTAGGGGAGAACAGCCTTCTCAACCTGGTCCTCAGTCAAGGCAGCCACAGCCTCTGCCCCCCTGTGGAGTCTCAACAGCGTCCATCCCCTGGTGGGATGTCGGGCTGCCTGATGCAAGGCACTGCACTCAGGTGGCTCCCTGTTAAGACAAACTAAGCTGCAGTCTTCTGACCTGTGCTGATAGGAGTCTGCCCACATGCTAGGTTGGTATTTTTTTACTTCAGTCAAGAAAGTACAAAGAAGATATTTTTGGACTCAGGATGAAAGGATAGAAAACCTAGGGGGTCTAGAAGGTACATTTCTAGCTTTGACTGTGGTCTGCGCATTTCTGTTAACAGCCATTCTGGGCCATAGTTCACACTGTGGCCACTTTAGAGACAGTTTAGAGAGTAGAGAACAAAACTTCACAACATCTGTGCTGAAGTATTGAGGATGTTCACAGTTGTTCTTCAACAGAGGCAAAGCTAGGAGATTTAATCATGGGCTTTATGGCAGCAAGTAGGAACTGGAAGGGTCTGTGCATTTCAATCCAGAGAACACGTGCCCTGCCGGCCGAAGTGCTTGGGTAGAGCATGGGTCTCCAGCACGGCTCTCAGGATGAAGAAAGCAGCCACATTCACACTGACACTTCGGACGTGCACTAGAAGAGAAAGAATCCTCATTGCCTGAAGAAGCACTGTTGAGACCGCTGTCCTGGACGCAGACTGGAGCACAGCGTGGAGGAGAGACATATGTGTCGCCCTTGCTTGGGTGGATGAATGTTCTTCCCATGGCAGCTGATTTCTTTGGTGCCAGTTCCCACTGTTTTCTCCTTTCTCTGTAGGCCTTGCAGCAAGGTTTGCTCACTGCATCAGTGCTGTGGGAACCAACAACCTGCCAGGATTCCTGCAGGGTCAGGAATTGGGCCTCAGAAATATGTTTTCTGGACAAGCACTCTACCACTGAGCCACACACATACCCTAGCCCCAGCCCCAGCTCTGTAGATGCTGAGGCCTGGAAAAAAAGACCAAGGTTGATACATCAGAAGAGTTGGCTGCCTTCTCTGCAATCAAAGTCAAACGCAGTCCTTCCAAAGACACGTCTAAAGACTGGCTCTTTGACTTTGTTAAAGATGGAAAGACTCTAACCTTATAAAGAATTATCACGGGGAGACCAGTTTAATTGGAGAAGCATGAAGTAAGCCATCTCTTCCTATCCCAGGAGTCTTGCCATTTCTTCTGGCTTCCAGAGGTCAGAGGGGGCTGATCCTTTTTAGTAAACTCACTACAAACTTCTGGCTCTCACATGAGCTTCCGGGTGTCACTGAAAACCGTGAGGAATCTCTACCTTTGAGGGGGAGAGGATTCTAAGGGTTTCTCCAGGGATTCCTCAGACTTAACTGTAGTGCTTCAGCCAGCAATTGTAGAGTGCTATTTATTTGTGTCTGTGAGTTTGTACATAACCCTAACCTCATATTGTTGCTGAGTTTCATTTTGAGGAAGGCAAGTTTGAGTTTTCTTTCCTTTAATGTAGATGCTCGGGTTTCCATTTTGTTGCTGCATTGCAGTTGGCCCATGGCCCTGTGGGTGTGGTCCTTCTGATTCTAGCACAGCGTAAAAAGAGCCCACAGAGGCCAGAGAGGCTCACTTGGATTTCTTTTTGTTTGTTTGTTTAACTTAGTTCTTTTTACTTGTTTGTTCTTGTGATTGTAGTGATGGCTTCAAAGATACAGAGTAAGTGGAGGAGTGGGCTGCTGGTCTACTGGGCACTCTACTTCCTGTTACAGGATAACTGTAAATGTACATATTTTAATTGCACTGGTAATGGGACACGCCAGTGTCTAGACCACTGCACCAACAGCCTCTCCTGGCTACAGGGTGCCTGATAATAATGTCTTGATTTTCCTTTGGGACTCAGCTATGTAGGTCTTCCCCCGCCCCCGCCCCCCAGTAGGGGAGTACAGGTGATCACTGTCATTGCAATTGCTTTTCTTTTTTAATAAATTTATAAAAATACTAAAAAGTAGCTTGACTTTTGGTGTTTTCATTTGTTTTTGGTTTTTGAGGGTTCATTTGGTGGGGGAGGGGCGTTGGTTATTTTGTTTTCTTTTAGTTTGGTTTTTTGGCTCTTTTGTTGTGTTTTGAGACCTGATCTGGCTATGTAGCCCAAGCTGCCCTCCAATTCAAGATCTTCCTGCCTTGCCTGGTGTGCACTCCCATACCCAGCATGGATGACAGCTGAGGAATCTGCATGCCCTGTGCCTGGAAACTCAGTGTTAAAGTTGTGACTTTAACACATGAACATGTGATGTCAGGGGTCAGGTCTCTCTGCTTTGTGCTCTCTTGGAAACGGACATCAAAGTAAGTAATCCCCTGAGTAAGTTAGCCTTCTATCATTTTCCATGTGGTAGACTTAAACAGTGAAGATACAATTCTAATATTTTGAGCAAAACCAAACTCCACAGTCTGGGGCTATGTAAACCTGAAGGTCTCATTTCCATTCTAATGCTCTAGAGACTACGTAGCCAGGCGTACTCAGTACTGAGGATGGGAAGACAGCAGTCCATGGGCTTTGCTCAGCAGCCAGCCAGGCTGGTGGTGTGGTTGCTGGGGAGCCCTCCCAGCCTTAGGCAGGAGAGCTGGCCCTACTCACTCGGCCAAATTGAGAGCTGGCTGTCTTAGGGTGTTATTGAAGCAAACAGACACCATGACCAAGGCAGCTCTGATAACGACAACATTGAACTGGGGCTGCCTTACATGTTCAGAGGTTCAGTCCATTATCAAGGTGGGAGCTTGGCAGCATCCAGGCAGGCCTCGTGCAGGAGGAGCTGAGAGTTCTATATCTTGTTCAGAAGGCAGCCAGAAGATTGACCCCTGAGGCAGTAGGAGGAAGATCTTGCCCACCCCTCACAGTGAAACACTTCCACCAACAAAGCCACGCCTCCTAATAGTGCCACACCCTCAGCCAAGCATATTTAAACGACCACACTGGCCTTGGTTCAGCCCAGCAGTGCTGGCAGGCTGACCAAGTCATCTTCTCCCAGGCCCAGAACCAGGGCTCTGAGTTGGTCTACCCCAACATCTCTGAGCTGCTAGAGCACCTGAAAGCCACAGGATCTCCATGACACAGGGCAACAACAGGACTTCTGAGTGCAGTCCCAGTGAGGCATATGGCAGAAGTCAGGCCTTTGACCACACCAATTGATTGCAGAAAACGTTACAAGATGACTAGACAAAAGGAAATAGATGCCAAGATGACTTTTTTTGTTTTCTTTTTATTAATTTTTCCTTTGGAAGGGGGCAGGATTGCAAGAGTAGAGGTCACATACCACGGGGCAGCAAGGTTAATGGGATCAGAGTGCATGATATTGTAAGGGCCCATGATTCGATGAAGAGTGGTGCCTCAGACTCAATAGTATGTAAATGCAAAAGAGTGTTGTATTCTGCAAAAGTCCGGTTTTGTTCTGAGAAGTGGGGACAGTTTTACTCATCCACTTCCTGCTATGACAATGAAACCACAGCTTCACATAATGGCCTCTCTAGGCCTCCGTGTAGGGATACCCCTGACAAATGCCTGACCTTAGAAGCTTTCCTTAATTATGGAGGGAGAGTCCACAACCCATTTCTTCTATTCTTGGCTCCAAAACCAGGGCCACTTAGCCCAATGTGCCAGTTTCTTCAGCTTGCTGAGACTAGATCATGGTCCCCCTTGTTCATTTACATCTTCCCCAGATCTGTTCTCCACGGTTTCCTTCCTTTCCTGAGCTTGGGTATCCTGGAATTTGCTCTGTAGACCAGGCTGTCTCTGAACTCAGATCTACTTGTCTTTGTCTACTAAGTACTGGGATTAAAGGTGTGTACAACCATGCTAATTCCTAAGCTTTTGTTTAATTCCTTTCCACAAGGTGGAAGCTTAGCTGGGTATGGTTTTGTCCTGAGATCACTGTTGTGTTTATCCCATTTAACATTGGGCTTTCTTTCCTTTAATCTTTTTATCTCCTTAAACAGAGAATTTAGCTCCTTTCCACTTCCTGGAACCCCTTTCCTCCTTGAACTACACATTTCATATTTTTCCTTGCTAGGCTTGCTTCATTTTATCAAAACACTCTTCATAAGGGTGGACATTAATTACCACACCACAGAATCTATACTAGACCATTTCGAGATTTCCTTTGCCAATAGAATTAATCTAAAACTCTTCACTTTGGCCTCGAGTAAGTTTTTGAGACAAGGGTAACAGTCACATTCTTTGCCAAAATATAAGAACTGTCTCGGGGCTGGAGAGATGGCTCAGCGGTTAAGAGCACCCGACTGCTCTTCCAGAGGTCCTGAGTTCAATTCCCAGCAACCACATGGTGGCTCACAACCATCTGTAAAGAGATCCGATGCCCCCTTCTGGTGTATCTGAAGACAGCTACAGTGTACTTATATATATAATAAATAAAATAAATCTTTAAAAAAAAAAAAAAAAAAAGAACTGTCTCTAGGGCACATTCTTCTCCTCTAAACCATCTTGAGGCAGGTCCTCACAGTTCAAGTCGCCCTCAGCACCACTGTCTCCCATGTTCCAACTAGGATGGCCATTACACCTCACTTAAAGCATCCAACACACTTTCTAATCCAAAGTCCCAAAGTCTACATTCCTCCAGACAAAAGCATGGTCAGGCCTAGTACAGAAATACCCCAGTCCCTGGTACCAACTTCTGTTTTAATTGGGGTCTTTATTGCTGTGAAGAGACGACATGAGCACAAAATATTTAATTGGGGCTGGCATACAGTTAAGAGGTTTAGTCCATTATCATCATAGCAAGAAACGCAGCAGCGTGCAGGCAGACATGAAGAAGGGCCTGAGAGTTCCGAATCTTGATCCCCACACAGCAGGGAGAGAAGTGGCCTCAGCTGAGACTTCAAAGCCTAACTCCCACAGTGACACACTTCCTCTAGCAAGGCCACATCTCCTCCAACAAGGACCCTTCTACTAATAGTGCCACTCCCCGTAGGTCTAGTAGGGCCATTTTAACTCAAAACACTACAGGGAGAAGAGAATTTATTTGATTTATACTCCATATTGGTGTTCAGTGTTGAAGGAAGTCAGGACAGGAACTCTAAACAGGGCAAGATCCTGGCGGCAGGTGCTGATGCGGAAGCCATGGAGGGATGCTGCTTACTGGCTTGCTTCCCCTGGGTTACTCACCCTGCTTTTTTATAGAACTCAGGACCACCAGCCCTGGGATGGCGCCACCTAGAATGGGTAGGTCCCTCCCCCATTGATCACAAATCGAGAAAATGCCTTACAGCTGGACATCATGGAGGCATTTCTCCAACTGAGGATCCTTCCTCTCTAATGACTTTAGCTTGTGTCAAGAACTGTCCACAAAACCAGCCAGTACATTGAATATATATCAGCCAAGATTTCTGTCCAGGAGACTCAGAAGATAGTTTAGCAAGTAAGAGCACTTGCTGTGAACAAAAGGACCCATGTTCAAATCACCAGCACTTACATAAAAGCTGGGCAGGGATGAAAAAATATGCAGTCAAAACATTAAAAAACTAGTAATTAAACACCAAACTCTCAAAGCATCTAATCAATACATTGGCTAATAAAAGGGAGCATTTGATGGGGATAATTATAGCTTTTATTGGACTTTTCTAGAGTCCATGTTTGTAAAAGATATTGGAACCACTAACTTAGGAAAAATGAAAGAAAATAAGTTGTCATAATTTTAGCATTCATCATTACCTTTTTCCTGCCTACGCAGTGTTTTATAAAAAGCATCCTAGTGCCAGAAACTGGTCTTGGCTCTGCGGCCACATGTAGCATGTTAGGATAACCACATACATGTTGGGTGGTGGATAAAAATGAGAAGTAGCAGGGGATGGTACCAAAAGCCAGCTCAGCGTCCAAAGTAAACTAAGGAAGGCTGTGAGGTGTGGTATCAGTGGGGACCAGAAGCTGGTGATATTTGGCTATTTAACTGTCTCTTGCTATTTTGAGGCCAAAAACTGATGATGGCTTCTGGCAATTAACTCCTGCTGATAGCAGCATGGAATTAAGAAAAGAAACTGAGTTACTTGGGCTCTTCACTGTTTATAGGATGATGTCATACAGCTGAAGGCAGGTACAAGATAGAATGAGGCCTGTCATTGGACGGGAAGGAAGGATGGGCAGAAGAGTTTGAGGGAAAAGGAGGAGGCTGGAATGGGAGGAGACTAGAGAAGCCACCGAGAGAACATGGAAGCTGATGTTAAGATTCCACTCTACACCTTTACTGGTTGTTATGAATGTTCTTAAGGGATAGATGTGTCCAGGGCTTTGTATGTCTAGGTGGGCAATTATATCTTATCAATTGGATCAGAGGTTATTGTGTTGTGTGTTCTTTCATGTGGCGATTTAAGTTTAAGAGAGTATGTGGTGGCTGAAGACACTAGCCTGCCTTGGGGACTGGATTGGTAGAGAGATTGCTGCCAGGCTCAGAGAGAGGCCATCGGCAATGTGATAGGGGATGGAGCAAAGCAGGTGAGAGGCTTTGCTGACTGAGATTAAGATATCTACTGGTGGGATTGGGGATTTGGCTCAGTGGTAGAGCGCTTGGCCCTGGGTTCGGTCCCCAGCTCCGGAAAAAAAAAAAAAAAAAGATATCTACTGGATATCTTGGGGGCACGACAGTGCAGGGCCTAGTGTGAGGTAAAAGACAACATTTTTTATAATTTTGCAGCAACAACTCTTTCACTCAGGAGTTGCTTGTTTGGCTAGGCAAGAGACTCAGAGTTTGTTGACTCTTTCTGAGCTACAGAGAAAAAAAAGAAGAGAGAAAGTCAGGTACACACACAAACACATGCACACTGAATGAAACAGAAAAGGGCTACATTGCTACTTTATTGTTGTTCTTAGTTTTCATACCTTTTTAGACAAAAAAATTACCTCATAGCAGGCAGAACCATTACAGCAGGATAATCGATCACATGGTTTTCTAAGCACTTTTACATTCCGTAAATTCATAGTCAGTGTAAGGCAAGACTTCATGTCATAGATTGATAAGGTTTAAGGAGTTTCAGCAGAATTGTGTACATGTCTTTTCATTAAGTCTAGCAACTGACTAAGCACTCCTTAGCTATCTTCTAGCTCTACAAGTTCAGTATAAGTTCAAAGCAACAGTTTTTATGTCACAACTTTGCGAGACAATTTATCTGCCTTGTGTCTTGTTATTTTGAAGTGTTTAGCTAAATTAGTCAGTCACTTATTTTCTATACTTACACCTACAATAATTTGTCTATTCCCAGTTTGTGATCTTTAGTTAACAGATAGTGGCCTCATTCCTAACCTATAAGAAATATTTTTCTTGATCATAGCTTTCTTTTCCTAGTGCATTTAGCCTGGGCACATGAAGGTTTACAGGGTTCTATTTATAGCTTTTATTCTATAGGGACCTTGTGATTATTTGTATCAATTCAGGAGTTTTGGACAATCATTATCAGGAATTATGAAATCATCAATTCATCTAAACAGCATTATTACATGAAAGTACATATTCATATCGATTCTATCAATAGGGTGGGTCAATGCCCAGGAATCATTAAGCTCTGTAATAGTGGCAGGACAGTCTTATCAGCGGTGAGAAGTCCTGGGACAGTCTTAGGGGTCCATGCCTCTCAGAGCATACCCATGGCAGTCATGCAAAACAGTGGGCCATCTCCAGAAAACTCACTTGCTTGTCATAGTCTTTTCTATATAAGATTCTGGGAGGTGAGTTTTAATCAAGTGCTTAGAGAATGTCTTGCAGAGGTATGGCGTTACAGCAAATACCTGAAGGAATACCAGATCTGAGACAGTGAACAGGCATGAATGGAGGGACGCATGGTCATGCCTTCTGTGAGGAGGAAAGGTGAGGGACAATAGATGAGCTCAAAGGAACTGGGGAGGGCAGGTTGACAGACGGCTTCATAGGCCACCGGAGGGCTGGGTGTTTGCTCTGAAAGAAATGGGGAGCTAGTGGTGGAGCCTGCAAAAAAAAAAAAAAAAAAAAAAAAAAAAAAAAGCAAGATTTACTCTTATTTCTATGTATTTATTGTGTAGGAGGGATGCCATGGAGAGCCTGTGAGGTCAGAGCAATCCCTAATTTTATATTATACATAGATAGGGATAGATGAAATAGATGTAGATTAGATAGAGGTAGAAATGGTTATATGTGGATGGATGGATGGATAGATAGATATGTCACTGTGCCATCCAAGCTAGCTGGCCCATGGACTTTCACAACGCTCCTTTCTAAATTCTCATCCTGCTTTAGGAACGCTGGAATCATGGGTGAGAATTACAGCCTCAGCTTCCCCATGGATTCTGGGGACTCAAGTTCTCATGTTTACTTACACAGCATGTTCTTCACCCGCTGAGCCATCTTCTGGGTCCATTCTGGATTTTGTGTTGAGAACAAGCCGAAACAGAGAAAGAAGGAAGTAGGGAGAGACGTCAGAAGGCTATCGCAGTCAAACAGCAGCGGTGGCATGGACCGTGGTAGCAGCAGAGAGGGAAGGGGTGGGAAGGGTGCCCTTTTGTCTCGATATAGGTAGCACAGTTCATTTGTGATTCTGTTCTGGAATGTGAGATGTTCAAGAGTCAAGGATATATCCCAAGTCTCCCAAGGGTATTTCTTGAGTCTCGAGACAGATGGAAATAATTCTAAACTGCAGAAGAAACAGATTTGGGGGAAGACTGAGAGGCATGTGCTGGAGATGCCTGTGAGGAACCAGAGAGCTGTGGAGGAGGCATCTGAGTGTGTGGGTCTAACACCAGAGGAAAAGGCCAGACTAGAAATACAAATGTAGGAGTTATCACTACATACCCTGAAAGTTATGACACAAAGTGAGGGCATGTCCTAGTTTGCTTTCTGTTGCTGTGGGAAACAGCATGACCAAAACAACCTGGAGAGGAAAGCATATATTTCACTGGTCACAGTCCATGAAGAGAAGCCAAGAAAGGAACCTGAAGGCAGAAACTAACATGTTTTCTCCCTGGATGAAGCAAGCCAAATTAAAAATATAACAGTAGGTTTATTGAAGGCAGCTCTTGGGTGGGTTCACTGGTCACAGAGAACAAGGTCAGAGAAATTGCCACACAGGCAGGAAGACAAGAGAGACAGGAAGCAGAGAGAAAAAGAGAGTGAGTATGCACAGAAAGGAGAAAGAAGAGAGACAGAGATGCACACAATGAGAGACACACACCGAAACAGACAGAGACAGAGACGGGCAGACAGATAGAGAGATCTGGGGTCACTGGCAGGTCCTTTTATCTGCAGCACACACTTGGCATGCCTGGTGCCAACAGGTGGTAACATGAACAATTGCTAGGTTCCTGAGAGCATGCTGCAAGACTCTAAGTGAGTCTTAACTACTGGGAGACCCCCCCACCCCAAGTGAGGCATGAGAACGGAATTCGATGCAAACGCAAGAGGTTTATTTTCCAGTGTGTCGGGGTCAACCTTCAACCAGCCACTCATGGTGAGTGACTAGAAGGTGACCCTGAATGGCTATACCAAGCAGTTTTTATACTTTTTAGGGGTACAGGTTACATCAGCAAGGTTACAGTTTAAACTTATTGGCTAAGCATATTGATTGACCTTTGAGTCTATTGGTTAGCAAGCATATGACATGCATGCGAACTCTATCTGGGACCAGAGGGTCAGGTGACTATCAGTCAATACATTCTGCAGTTTTTCAAGAATGTCCCTGCTCCTCCCGAGAACTGTGGGTGGAGAATGGAACTTGGCCTAGCCTTGACCCAAGGTGGGAAGCTGGTACTTGACCTAATCTTGACCTGAGGCATTGGGTGTAAGGCTGGCAAAAGCCTCTAGGGTCCTTCACATGAACCCCGTAACTTACCAACTTTCTACCAAGCCAAGCCTCTTAATGGCTTCTATACTTCAGTGATAACTAGGGTCCTTTAATGCCAGTGGAATTGCCTCTGTATTAACAGGGTTAAGGTTAACGGTCCTGGATTTGAAATCTGAAAATGACCGCAAAGGACCACTGTTTACTGGCTTGCTTCCTCTGGTCTGCTTTCTTTACAGTTCACTTTCCTAGGAATGTAACCACCCACAGTGGGTTGAGCCTTCTACAGGAATTAGCAATCAGGAAAATGCCTCACTGACATGGTCTCGGGCCAATCTGATGGAGAAGTACCTCTTCCCAGCCATGTCCATATTTGGATCAAGTTGAGAAAAACCAACCAGCACAATGAAATGAGGATAGAAAAAGCTTTAAAGGTTTGAGTGACAAGGGTTGGTTTAGCAAGAGAACCCAAAAATAACTTGTCAGCCAAGAGGAAAACAAAAGGATATGGTGATCTAGACACACAAAAGAGGCAGCGCTGGAAAGAGAGCTGTTAGAAGCTGGGACTGGGAGGATGGCTCCTAAAGTACTTTCCACCCAAGTATGGGGACTTGAGTTCAAGCTTCAGAACCCACAGTCATGGTCACATGCACTTCTAATCCCAGGACTGGGAAGGAAGAGACAAACAGATCCCTTTGGCTTCCTGGCCAGCCAGCCTAGCTAAAAAAGCAAATTGTTGGTAAAAACCCTGACTTAAAAGTTAAGGAGGAGGGGACTTGAGGAGCCACACTTGAGGTTGACATGTATATATGCACAGAAAGCGGCGGTCCATCTGTCTGTTAGGTTTGTGTGTGGTTGAAATAATGATCTATGATGTAGATTGGATGGGAAGGGTTCTAAAGAGCAAGGGTCTTTCATTAGAAAAAAGCAAAGAGGTGGTTGGTCTATGTCATTGAAAAGGAAAACCTTGGGTTGAAATGTAGAAGGAAAAGCATGGAGAGAAAGTAATTTGTCTAAAGGCCAAGCAGTGGGAATAAAATTAGAAACGTGGCAGTAGGAGCCATTTCCAGGCTGGCGTGGAGGGCCGTGCAGGCAGGCAGGCAGGCAGGCAGGCAGGCAGGCAGGCAGGCAGGCTGATGGACAGAGTGCCTAGACACTACCAGAGGTGCTGACACAAGAAAGAAGCCACATGAAAACACCACATGAATGTACGGTGCGACTGTTTGTTGCTCTTCAGGTTGCTGGGGCCTCTGTAGACCTTCAGCAATCCTCTCAGAACAGAGACACAGAGAAGTGGCCCCTCTGTGTGCAACTGCTCGCTTAGAAGAGTTCTTCAGAAAGGGACTACTGACCATGGTCCAGCTCCTTCGAGCCTTAGGCTACACCAGACTCTACCTTGGATATCTCAGTGTCTCCATCAGTTGGGAAAGGAGGCTTAGAGGTGATGGGTTTGGGGCTGAGAGTTCAAGGCCATCGCTAGACCAATACTATTTGTTTGTATGGTTTGTATGTGGCACTATTAGGAGGTGTGGCCTTGTTGGAGTAGAGTGTGTCACTGTGCGTGTGGGTTTAAGACCCTCACCCTAGTTGCCTGGAAGCCAGTATTGTGCTAGCAGCCTTCAGATGAAGATGTAGAACTCTCAGCTCCTCCTGCACCATGCCTGCCTGGATGATGCCATGGTCCTGCCTCAATGATAATGGACTGAACCTCTGACCCTGTAAGCCAGCCCCATTAAATGTCCTTTATAAGAGTTGCCTTGGTCATGGTGTCTGTTCACAGCAGTGCAACCCTAACTAAGACAAATACACTGTCTTTGTTGTATTTTCTTAAACTATTTTACCGGGTTCTTGTATCTACCTCCCATCCAACACCCTAACACTAGGTAGGAGAGAGAGGTTAGAGGGAGAAGGAGATGTAGACCATTTTAGGCTACTTCCTGCTCATTAGGGGTGTTGAGTTTCTTGAGGCAAGTCCAATTTTTTTTTTAAAAGAAAAAGATTTATTTATTTTATGTGTGTGAGCACACTGTCACTGTCTTCAGACACACCAGAAGAGGGCATCCGATCCCATTACAGATGGTTGTGAGCCACCATGTAGTTGCTGGGATTTGAACTCAGGACCTCTGGAAGAGCAGTCAGTGCTCTTAGCCCCTGAGCCATCTCTCCAGCCCAAGTCCAATCTTCTTTGTCAGGCTAATTCCAACTTCTCATCAAACCACAATAACAGCAACCAGGAGCAGCTGGGGAACAGTTAGGAGGATCAAAGGAGGAAACAGACAGGGGAGCAGCTGGCTTTTATGAGGGTGTGGGAGGCATCCAAGCTCAAGTCCCTATTCTCACCCAGGAGGTGTCCTTACCCACAGAGCCATCTCCCCCAGGAGATTATTTTTATTTTTAAATTAATATAAAGTAGCTAGTTTCCTTATGGCATTTTTCTCACATACTTAGTTTGCTCGACATCGCCTCATGTCCTTCTCTTCCCCATCTTCCTGCACTGCCCCCCATCCAACATCTATTTATATGCTTCTGACTCCGGCATGCTTACCAAGACGCAGCATCTTAAGGGCAGGGGTTCTGCAGTGAATAAACGAAAACTGGAGCTGATTTGGAACTCGCGGATACGCTCTCCTGTGGCCCGACCCATGCCACGTGCTTGCAGGAAAATAGGAAAACTGCGGGCGCTCGGGTATCTTACACTTCCCCAGGCATTTCCCCACATTCTATGCCTGGAGACAGTTCTGATTCTGGTCACAGATGTTCTCTGTATAAATAGAACCGTGAAGTGATCTTTAAAATCCAGGATTGCGTTGGAAGTAAAAGATCTCCCTCATCTCCTCCACCGGCTTCCCAGTTCTATAGCTGTTCAGCAGTTTTGCAATTTGTCCACTCGAGGAAGAGTCAATGGACAGACATTCCCAAGGTCACGATGTCCTTGGCCTGGCCTGCTCCTCCACTGACTTAGATCTGCTGCTTTATAAGGAAGATAAATCTTAATGAATGAACGAGCGACAGTTTTGTTTTGTTTTGTTTTGTTTGGAGAGAAAGAATGAACATGAAGTTGGGTGGGTAAAGAGGTGGAAAGGATCAGGTAGGAGATGAGAGAGGGAAAAACGTGATTAAAATATACTGTGTGAAAATAATTAATAAAAAAAGAAAAAGAAGGGAAAAAACTAGTCCAGGGCTCTGCTGTATTCCTAAGGAATCCAGACCTCCAATGGAGCCCAAGATTTGGACCACAGGTCATCATCCTTAAGCCATAGCCTGTGTCCTATCTCTTAAGGTTTGAGGAGCATGTGTCACTTACAGGTGTCTTCCTGCTAAGTCTTCTTTGTTTCCCCTTTCCATGAGTCCTGCACCCCAGTTCCTACCTTAACAACATAATTTGGCCCAGCTGCCTTCTCTGCCCACAGGATTATTGTACGGCCCTTTGATGAGTATCTGCACTTCATTTGACACTGAGTACAGCTGTGTTTTAATCTCTAAGGGGAGGGGCAGAAAGATGGCTCAGCAGTTAAGAGCACTGGCTGCTCTTCCGGGGGTCCTGGATTCAATTCCCAGTACCCACATGGCAGCTCACCACTGTCTGTAACTCCAGTTCCAGGAGTTCCGACACTTTCACACAGATACATATGCAGGCAAAAACGTCAGCACACATAAAAATAATAGTAAAATAAATAATCTCTCAAAGAAACATGTATGGACCCATTACTCCCTAGCTACATGGTAATGTCTCTTCCTGGATTTGTGGGAGAGGGTAGAACTGTAGAGGTACACGGAAGTCATTCTAAGTCATTGTACGCCCCTCCAGAGGCTATTAAATATCTTGAATAACTTTTTTTAAAAAATAGGAGCTCATCATTCAGCCCGATTATTCTGGAACTCAAGACTCTCTTGCCTTAGTCTCCAGGGTGCTGGAATTATAGTTGCACACCACCAAGCCGAGCTTCTAAAAGCTTTTAAAGACACTTTCCATCTAGCTTCTTTGTCTTACTGGAAAGATTCTTTTGTGTCCCTCCCTTAGCCCAAGGCAAGGCTGAATATCACTGGCCCCTAGTAGGTCTTCTTGAAGTTGTGGCTACAGCTTTTATTTTTCTGTAGCATCTTAGTTCTGACACTAAGGAAGAGCCTAGAGCCTTACATCAGTGTGCTGGCTAGTTTTATGTCAATTTGACAGAGGCTATGATCGTCTGAGATGAGGGAACTTTGAGAGAAATGCTTCCATAAGATCAGGCTGTAGGCAAACCTGTGGGGCATTTTCTTAATTAGTGATTGATGGGGAAGGCCCAAAGAATTATGGATGGCACCATGTCTGGGCAAGTGGTCCTGCATTCTATAAGAAAACAGGCTGATCAAGCAATAAGGGGCAAGGTAGTAAGCAGCACCCTCTGTGGCCTCTGCATCATTCCTGCCTCCAGGTTCCTGCCCCACTGAGTTCCTGTCCTGGCTTCCTTTGGTGATGAGCAGTGCTGTTGAAGCGTAAGCTAAATAAACCCTTTTCTCCCCAAGTTGCTTTTGGTCATGGTGTGTCATCACAGTAATAGTAAACCTACTAGGACCCATAAATAATAATTTTGTTAAAGAGCCACAGTTTGTTTGGTGGTTTGACTGAAAATGGCCCCTGTCTTAGGGTCTTACTGCTGTGAACAGCACCACAACCAAGACAACTTTTATAAGGACAACGTTTAATTGGGGCTGGTTTACAGGTTAAGAAGTTCAGTCCAGTATCATCAAGGCAGGAATATGGCAGCACCCAGGCAGGCACAGTGCAGGAGGAGCTAAGAGTTCTACGTCTTCATCTTAACGCTGCTAGCAGAATACAGACTTCCAGGCAGCTAGGAGTAGGGTCTTAAAGTCCACAGCCACAATGTCCACTAGCCCATACCTAGTCCACAAAAAAAAAGAAAAAAGCCATACCTCCAAATAATGCTACTCCCTGGGCCCAGCATATTCAAACCATGACATTCCACTCCCTGGCCCCCATAGGCTTATTCAAACAGATGAGTCTATAGGGGCCACACCTACCCATAGCATAATAAAAAATACATTTAGTCCAACTTCCAAAGTCCCCATAGTCTATAGTGGCATCAACAATGTTAAAAGTCTAAAGTTCAAAGTCTTATCTGAGATTCATCCAATCACTTAAACACCTTTTTCATCTTTGTTGACTACAACAAACTTCTTCTCCTGGGCTGGTTCCACTCCCTGTTAGCAGCTTTCCTCAGGAGATATCCTATGACTCCGGCATCTTGAAAATCTTAGGGTCTCTAAGGCAGCTTTAATGTTATAGCTTTTGGTTTCGGTGTCTGGGATCCACACACGATCTTCTGGGCTCCTCCCTTTGGAACTGACTAGCAGCACTTCTCCAGCTCTGCCCTCTGTAGCACTCTAAGCTCAGGTTGACCCACTCCACTGCCTCTGCTCTTCTTGGTCACCATCCCCTGGTGCTGGCATTTCCAATACATTGGGGTCTTCTGCTGCAACAACGCTTCACCAATAGCCTCTCCAAGGCTCTCTTCATGGTGCCAGTCCTCAAACCCTTTGCATGACCCTTTCAGTCCTGGGCTGTCAACTGCAATTGAGGCTGTACCTTCACCAATGGCCTTCCCTGGCCTCTCACAGTGCCAAGCCTCAGCTGCTCTTCATGACCCCTTCATGCCTTCAAAACCAGTACCACTTGGGTGACTCTTACACATTACCAAGTACAGCTGCAGCATGAGGTACAACCTTGGCTATCTCTGGAACACAGCTTCTTTGTGCTCTCAGAAGATTTCACCTCAGTGACGCTGGTCTCTTCATCACCAGTAATTCCTTAGCTCCGGCTAACCAGCCATCAGTTATCCCAATAGTCCCTTCTATTCTGGATTCTAAAGTCAGAGCCACATGGCTGCTTGCAGGAGCTGGAACATAGCCCCTTGTTATATTACATTACCACCATCTTTCTGCTTTCCAACTCCGTCACTGACTAAGCTTGGCTGTCCTGGATCTTGCAGACTGACTTTGAACTCAGAGATTTGCATGGCTCTGTCTCCTGTATGTTGGGATTGAAGGTGTGTGCCATCGTGCCTGGATTTAAGGTTTTCTTCACCCAGAACCTGCTTTGTTCCAGGCTGGTCCTGAACTCAGAGGTGTGTTTGGCTTTGCCTCCTGGAATTAAAGGTGTGAACCGGGCTGGAGAGATGGCTCAGAGGTTAAGAGCACTGACTGCTCTCCCAGAGGTCCTGAGTTCAATTCCCAGCAACCACATGGTGGCTCACAACCATCTGTAATGGGATCCGATGCCCTCTTCTGGTGTGTCTGAAGAAAACTACAGTGTACTCATATAAATAAAATAAATCTTTAAAAAAAAAAAAAGGTGTGAACCACCATGCCTGGATCTAAACTTAGCTGGGTAGGATCTTGCCCCAAAATTCCTTAATCTGCTACGTCCTAGGACACAGGATTCCACTCCAGTTCACTTCCTGGTGCCCCTTTTATACTCGAACCATAGATTTTATATTTATCCTTTCTAAATTGCTGTGCTTATTTAAAATTCCCTTCATGAGACTTAACCAGAGAACAAGTCTATGCTGGGCATTTTTGAGATTTCCTTTGTCAATGCAATTAGCAAAAATCTCTACCTTGGCCTCAGGTAGACTCTTCAGACAAAGGCAAAAACATTCTTCACCAAAATACCACAAAAACAGTCTCTACAACACATACTGAAATTCTTCTCTGAAACCTCTTGGGCCAGGTCTTCATAGTTCAAATCACTCTCAGCAACTAAGTCTTCCATATTCCTACCAGGATAGCCATTTAAGCCCCATTTAAAGCATTCTACTGCTTTCCAAATCCAAAATCCCCAAATGCACATTGTTTCAAAAAAAAGCATGGTCAGGCCTAGCACCACAGTACCCCAGTCCCCGGTACCAACTCCTGTCTTAGTTAGGGTTTTATAGCTGTGAACAGACACCATGACCAAGGCAAAACTCTTATAAGGACAATATTTAGTTGGGGCTGGTTTACAGGTTCAGAGGTTCAGTCCATTATCATTGAGGCAGGAGCATGGCAGCATCCAGGCAGGCATGGTGCAGGAGGAGCTGAGTTCTACATCTTCATCTGAAGGCTGCTAGCAGAATACTGGCTTCCAGACAGCCAGGAGTAGGGTCTTAAACCCACACCCACAGTGACACACCGACTCCAACAAGGCCACACCTCCTAATAGTGCCACTCCTTGGACCAAGCATATGCAAGCCATCACAGCCACCATAGGCTCATAGAGAGTGGCACTACTAAGAGGTGTGACCTTGTTGGAGAAAGCATTCCACTGAATGCTAAGGTTTTTGAAGCTCAAAGTATGTCCAGAGTCTCTCCCTCTCCCTCTCCCCCCTCCCCTCCCCTCCCCCTTCCCCTCCCTCTCCCCCTCCTTCTCTCCCTTCCCTCCCTCTCCCTCATTTCCCTCTCCCTCTCCCCCTCCCCTTCCCTCTCCCCTCCCCTCCTCTCCCCCTCCCTTTCTCTGTCCCTCCCTCTCCCCCTCCCCCTCCCTGCTGTTAGTGGGTCGAGATGTAGAACTCTCAGCTCCTCTAGCACCGTGTCAGCCTGCTGGCCGCCATGCTCCTTGCTATGATGGCAATGGACTAAACCACTGAAACATAAGCCAACCCCAGTTTTTGGTACCGTGGGGTCATTGCTGTGATGGGCCTGACCGTGTTTTTGTCTGGAGGAATATGGAACAGTTTGGGACCTTGGACTAGAAAAGTGATTGGACACTTTGAGTGAGGCTTAAGGGTCATCCTAGCAGGAGCATGGAAGTCAGTGCTGAGGGCAATTTGAACTGTGTGAGGCTGGGCTCTCCAGAAAAGAATATTAGTAAGTGGCCTAGAGATCGTTCTTGTTGAAGAATGTTGCTTTTGCCATTGTCCATAGACCCTGCCTGAGGCTAAATTGGAGGGTTTTGGATTAACAACTTTGGCAAGGGAGATTTCAAAACACTGGAGTATCGACTGTTTTAAAACATCATTGCCAGGCGTGTGCATATTTACAATGGAAAGGAGCAAGCGGGATATGGGGCTGCCTCAGGCCGTCCACAGCAGCTGACTGTGATTTGCCTCCTGCTCTAGCAAGGGTGTGGATTTGCCAGCTGCAGACAGTTTCTGCAAGGCTGTGACATCTGGGATTCTGGGGACTTTTCAGAGGGTCTATACATGCTAGGGTCCTGAGAGGTGGGTGGGTTGTTGGTTGCTGTTGGTCGTAGTTTGTTAGGTAGTATTGCGAAAAGAAAAAAAAACAAGAAGACTAAATTAGATATCCTGCCAGCAAATGTCAGACTTGCCCCATCTTGATTTTTACAGGGGTTTTAGTTAAGAGATGAGTCTTAAGAGACTTTTAAACATTATGAACTTGATACCCCTAGGTGGCAGGACACAGTCTAATGATAGCATTGCCCCCTTTCTCCGCTATCCTTTTCTCTCTCCTATTTAGTGTTAAGGGGTTGAAAGAGTAAAATAAAAGCGGTGGAGAAGGTGGAAGGAAGAAGAACCCTCAAAGTAGCAAACACAGGCTAATGGATGAATAAACAGATTAATGAAAAAAACTGATGCTAAATAGAACAAGGGGCATGGTGTCCTCAGGCCAAGATCCCACCCAGAGAAGCTTCCAGGCCAGAGAAGTTTGAGGCCAGGCATTTGCCTCATACCCAGCATTTAGGAGCAGACTCAGGCAGATCACTGAGTTCAAGGCCAGCCTGGTCTACAGAGTGAGTTCCAGGACAGCTAAGCTTAGACAGTGAAGGAAACCATTGAAAATAGAAAGCTGGTTGTGATGGTTTGTATAAGCTCGGCTCAGGGAGGGGCACTATTAGGAGGTATGGCCTTGTTGGAGTAGGTGTGTGTCACTGTGGGTGTGGGTTTAAGACCCTCATCCTAGCTGCCTGGAAGCCAGTATTCTGCTAGCAGCCTTCAGATGAAGATGTAGAACTCTCAGCTTCGCCTGCACCATGCCTGCCTAGATGCTGCCATGTTCCTTGATGATAATGGCCTGAATCTTTGAACCTGTAAGCCAGCCCCAATTATATGTTGTCCTTATAAGACTTGCCTTGGTCATGGTGTCTGTTCACAGCAGTAAAACCCTAACTAAGACACTGGTGAAAATGTATTTGAACGAAGGGGCCATATTGCAGCCCCGGCAAGCAGAGGAACTTGGCTCCAGCCATGTGGTTCTGGCTTTAGAGTCAAGGATACAAGATAGGGATTATGAAATCTTCCTCCATGACTAAGAAAAGCCACTGGGACCAGGTGGATGTTGGGGAAGGGAGTGTTTCTGCATGGAGGCTTAGAGAGGCCATTGCATGAAGCCGTAAAGGTGATGCCTGGATTGCCTTGGAGACCCCCACGATATTGGAGAGGCAGAGCTATGGGATGCCTGTCAAGGAAAGCTGCTAACAGGGAGTGGAACCAGCCCAGGAGAAAGAACTGTATTGCAGTTACCAAAGCTGAATGGTGCTGGAGACCTGAGTGAGGAACACTTCGACCTGAGGCATGAGATACGGAGTTTGGAGTTTACCCAGCTGGTTTTCAGTCTTGCTGTGGTCCAGTATTTCCTTATTGCTCTCTTTTTCCTCCTTTGGAATGGCAATATGAATTCTGCGCCATTTTACAGGGGTTTCCGTTAAGCAATGAGGCTCCGAAGAGACTTTGGACTTTTAAACATTATTGAGACTTATAGACTATGGGGACTTTTGAACTTAAACCAGATGCATGATATGGCTACAAGTTTATGGGGGCCAGGAAGGGTAATATGGTTTGAATAAAAATGGTCCACGTAGACGCAGGAAGTGGAACTGTTAGGAGGTGTGGCCTTGTTGAAGTAGGTGTGGCCTTGTTGAAGTAGGTGTGGCCATGTCAGAAAAAGTTTATCCTTGGGGGATGAGGGGTGAGTTTTGAGGTTTTTGAATTGGAATCTAGCTGAAGTTAAATGCTTTCTGTTATGGAAAACGTGATTGAACTATAATCCAGAAATGGAGGGCACACCTGTGATCCAGATTTTGAGGCTGGGGACACAGGCTTTTTGATTCGTATCTTGAGATGAAAAGCTTAGGCCCTGGCAAGGTGGTGCAGTACACACCTTTAATCCCAGGAGACAGAAGCAAACAGATCTCTGAGTTCAAGGCCAGTCTGGGGCAGAGCAAGTTCCAAATCTAGGCATGGTGGTGCAGACCTTTAATCTGGGCTATACCTTCTGCTGGAGGCCTATGTAAGGACATTGGAGGAAGGAAGTCACCTTCGTTTCCACCTCCTTGCGCTTCCTTGCCAGCACGTCTGTTGGAACCTACTTCTTCAGGATTCCAGCTTATACAGAAAACCAGCTGAAACACCTAGGCTGGTGGGACTGAACAACTAGATTCCTGGACGTCCCACTCACAGCTGTCCATTGTTGGGTTAGTTGGACTGCAGACTGTAGGTCATTCCAATAATTTCCTCTAATGTATAGAGACATTGCACAAGTTCCGTGATTCTAGAGAACCCTGAGTAAAAAACTTTCCTCTATAAGAGTTGCTGTGGTCATGGTGACTTTTCATAGCAAGAGAACACTAATTAAGCCAGCTAGTAAATAGCACAGAGCTAAGAGTTGTAGCCCTTCCCCGGTTGGTTCTCCAAGAACTCACAGTTGTAATGCAGACAATTCCAGACTGTGGTGGTTTGCCTTGTGACTTTCCAGGGACACCGGGTTACAGACAAACTCTGTGTCCAATAGAAACTACTTGGTGGGTGTCGGTGCCTGCACTGACAGTGTGTGAATATCGGGCGTAGGTCTGCGGGATTGAAATAAATCAAGCACACAGGTCATCCGTTTTTCAGCGAGTGCCTCCAAGGCTTTACTGAGATCTCCTTATATACCCAAGGCAAAAGCCTTGGAAAACAACAAGGCAGGTGAAAACCCCCAACCAGGAAAACAGGAAAAGTCTATGTGGTGAAAGTTCCGGCCCAATCAGGGGCATAAACAACTTCTTAACAACAACAAGCAGGAAGGCTCAGTGGGGAGGAAGGGTGCCATGAGAATCCCAGCCCCAAATCAGGGGCTAAGAGCAGCTCCCAGAGCAGCTCCCAAGGGTGTAAACAATTTCTTGCTATAGCAGGCTAAAAGGCTCAGCGAGGGGGGAGGGAAACACCAAGGTAGGGCCCAACAGGTGGGACCACAGATGTGGGTGCTTAGAGACTGTTCACCTGGGAAGCACAGCCATAGCATGGTAGGGCTGGGACTCTATTCAGATTTGCTTCTAAAGTTTATGTCCTTGACCACTAGGCTTGACAGGCATTCATTGGCCCGACCTAGCCTGTGGTAAGCTATCCTGGACCCAGCATTCACCATGCTCTTTAAATGACCATGATGAGACCCTCAAGGAAGGGATGGGGATGTGTGTCTATAATTATGATGTCTCACCTGCAAGTTCCCTTGTATTGATCTCTTCGCTATGTCTTGTCATCCTCACCTGTCTACCCAGTTTCCCTGCCTTCTTCTCACCCACCGTATCCCAAGCTCCCCTTTGTATTTTCAAGTACTGACGAGCAGACAAGAGCGAGGGACCTGGAGCAAGATAGACTGGGTTCTGCTCTGAACTCTGCAGCTCATTAGCTGTGTGCGTTGGTGTTTGGGAACTGCCTACCATGACCCAGGCTGGAATTTCATAATTCCTGACTATGGTGGTTTGACTTGTGATGCTGTAGTGTGCTCTGCATCCATTAGGAACTGTATTGAGAATTCTGAACTTTAGTCCTCGTCAAGGGAGTGGCATGCACAAGGCATCCCAGGATGCCCGGCAAGTTCCAGTCAGCCCTACAGTCACCCAGGAAGCAATGCGCACACAAGGATGTGCTGTGCCAGCATCCTTTCCTCTCCCCCTTTCATGTGTGTACAGCAGGGCGTGCTCATGCACATCATGTGCCTGTGTGTGCATGCATGCAGAGGCCTGAGGTTGATGTCATAAATCACATTCTGCCACTCTCCCGCCTTATTCATTGAAGAATCAAGTCCAGAGACCTCCCGGCATGGCTACTCTTGCTCTGAGGATCAGAGGTCTCTAAGTCTGGAATCACAAGGAGATGCCATGGCATCCAGCATTTACATGGGTTCTGGGGACCCAAATGCTAGTCCTCATGCTTAAACGCTGAGCCACCTCCCCCGAGATCACAGCTTTGAAACATTTGCCAGAAGATGCTCAGGACATCCTGCCAGAGCGGAGAAGCATGACTAGGCTTCCATAGCTTAGTGGCATTGGCATGACCTCTCTTCCAAGGTATTTAAATCAAAATTATGGCCCTTTCTAGCTGTACCCTGTCATTGTCACAGTACCGGGGTCCCAAGGTTTCATCTCCCCTTCCTGAATCTCTTATCCCAGAACGAGCAAATCTTTTCCAGTCAGTTTCAGAAGAAATTCCTCAGGGACATTAGACATCCGTCTACCTCTTTTCCCTCTCTGATCCCTTTTCTTCACTGGGCTCTTCCAAGGCCAAAGGGAACAGAGCTGCCACATGGCTACACAGCTAGGAAAACCAGCTGTGGTGGGTTGAATATGCTTGGCCCAGGAAGTGACACTGTTAGAAGATGTGGCTCATTGGAGTAGGTGTGGCCTTGTTGGAGGAAGTGTGTCCCTACGGGGGTGGGCTTTGAGACTCTCCTCCTAGCTGCCTGGAAGACAGTCTCCTGGCTGGCGTTGGATCAAGATGTAGCTCTCTCTGCTCCTCCAGCACAATGCCTGCCTGCATGCTGCTGTGCCTTTTGCCATGATGATAGTAGACTCAAACCTCTGAAACCCTAAGTCAGCCCCAATTAAATGTCGTCCTTTAGAAGAGTTGCCTTGGTCATAGTGTCTCTCCATAGCAACGGAAACCCTAACTAAGACATCAGCTTTGGTAAGACTAATGTCTGAGAAGCTGTCCCACCCCCGGGGCTTGAAAATGCTAAGTCCCTTCTGAGAGGGAATGTGGTGTCTGTTTCCACTCCTGTCTTTCCTCCTGTTTCTTTGTCGTCTTTGCTCCTACCCTGCATCTGTTCTGAGTCTTTATCTCCTCAGTGTCTACTCCACTCCTCGGTACCCCTCATACCCACCCGCCAGCCTATCAAATGCTGTGGCTAATCACAGGTCACTTGCTCACAGGGTACAGAGTGGAAGAGCTTCCTAGACTCAAGCCAATGAATCTGTACTCTCGGGCATCGTGACAGGCAGGGAGGACTTCTGAGCAAGCCCTCCCTAATCCACTGTTCTGTAGTACCCTGACCAGGGGAGAAGCTTCTTCCCCACGGGCACTGCGGTCTCCAGATCAGAGTCGTTCTGGTTCATAAAACATGTGACTAGTGGATCAGGCTTTGTCTTGCCCATTCATACCATTAAGAGTTCACATACCGGGCCCAGGAGGGAAGGGCCATCAATAAAGACTTTGCTGTGTAAATCTGAGGAGTTGAGTTTAGTTCCCAAACATCCGGATAAAAAGCTGGGTGCCACAGCAGATGCCAGCAATCTAAGTTCTGAAGAGATGGAGAAAGGAAGGTCCTTGGGCTTCTCTGGTCATCCAGCTCAGCTTAATTAGCACTGATCAGTGGAAGACCTTGTTTCAAAAAGGAGACTGACATTGACCTCTGGATGCACCTTCACGCATGCACACACACACACACACACACTCCCCCCCTACACACACTCATACACACACTTATACAAGCATGCACACTCATACATGCACACGTATACACACATGCACACTTACATACATGAACACACATGCACACTCATATGCACTCACACACACATGCACACACGAATGTGTGCATTTATACGCACACACATGCACACACACACTCATACACACACGTGCACGCACACACAGGAAGAGCTTCCACATCCTCTGGGTTTATTTAGCCCAAGATGTAATGACAGCAGATCCAGCACCAGGAAGCAGCAGGAAAGAATTCTTCCCCCAAACACCTCAATCATAACTGAGCACCACTTCCTATGTCCACCAAACCAAGATACTAGATCAGAGCCCCCGAGTCACCGGTTGCTGACATACTCTGGGCATAAAAGGCAGAGCTAGTTGGACAGGCTGCCGAGAATTCTCCAGGGGTGATCCCAAGAGTATAAACTAAGGAGTATCATTTACTGGGTGGAGTTTGTCTGTTTGGTAGATCCTGAGCCGGCTCACCGGAGGCTTTTTCACCTTTGCCCCTTCCCGGGAAGACAACTGTGGCATATGTCACAGGCTTGGAGGAGGTCAGAACCTTAGGAGGCAGAGGAGGCTCTGGGGGTGGGGCTGGGGGTTTCCTTGATGGTGGATCAAGAGAAGGGTCCGTGTAGATGGAGTCAAAGGAAGGTGGTGAGTCGAGCCTCATATGTGGTATGTCTGAGGGGAGTCCAGAGTCACTTCTATGGTGGGCTGCTGAGGAAGGGTCCTGGAATAAAAGGCGGGCAAGTCACACCGAGTCACTCTGCCTGCCTGCCCTTTAATGGGAGGTCTGAGACCATAATGGACCCACTGTAATAATCCCAATAGACCAATGGGACAAGAGGGCATTGCTTTGGCCAGGGATGGTGGCGGTGCACACATACCCAAATGCACACACATTTAATCCCCGTATCAAGAGTTCAAGTTCAGCCTGGTCAACATAGCGAGTTTCAGGCTGACCAACGGTACTTAGTGGGACCCTGAACACAAAACAACAAAACCTGGGAGTGGTAGTGAATGCCTTTAATCGCAGCACTCAGGGGACAGAAGCAAGTGGCTCTCCATGAATTTGAGGCCAGCCTGGTCTATATAGGAAGTTGTAGGCCATCTGAGTATAAAGAGATTCTCTCTCTCTCTCTCTCTCTCTCTCTCTCTCTTTCTCTCTCTCTCTCTAAATAGAATGGGATGCTTTCAAGACATCCTTAACCCCAAGGCACTCCCCAGAAAGCACCCCAAGGTACTTCCCAGGAAGGTGAGGGTCTTTTCCCCACCTATCAGTAGTGTGATGATTGAGGGAATCTGCAGAGGTCTCTTACCATGCCTGAATTTCCGGTGTTCTGGGATGGGCCACAGACACCAAGCCTGTTCCCTGGCAACAGAGGACAATAGTCTAGTCCCTTGCAGAGTAGTTCCAAGCCTCTCAAAGCCTCTCAAAAACTTTGCAAGTTCATAGCCACTTTCCCCGCTTCAGCCTCTAGCCCTCTGCCCCTCCCCCTCTGCACCCCATAAGCCTGCCCTCCTTCCTCGCCCACCTTCCAGCGGCCTCAACGATAATCCGACCCCCTGGAGCTCTTCCCTTCCATCCTCTCTCTCTCTCTCTCCAATCCTGCTCCTCACTCTTCACCAGCTCCCTCGGGCCTGGCCTAGTGAAGCCCCCTTTCCCGCTCCTCCATCAGACGCTGGGATTCCAGCAAGATTTTTCAGGTGGGAAACATGCCTGGACTCCTGGCCTCGTCTTCAAAACTGAGCCGCTGGGGTAGGTAGGTGGCTACCTACCTTTCTTTCTGGCCATCACAGCAAACAGCACCACAGCCACCACCAACAGGCCCAGCAGGAGCGCCGCACCCCAGATCAGGGGGATACTGAGAGACACAAAGGGATAGGCTGGTTTAGCCCTGGGACCTGACCTAAGCTGCCAACAAAGAGCCCCGGAGTCGTGGGAGAAACTGCCACTTTCTTTGGGACCCATAATCGAGAGGAAATGGAATGGAAGAAGGAGGGTGGTCCCAGATGCGGGTAGAGGAGAGACACATTTTTATAGTGTCTTTGTTGGAGATCTACCAGAGTTACTGAAATGGATAGATGCCAGTCTGTCTGCTGATAGGAAGGTCACCAGCAGTGGCATGAGCTAGCAGTGGTTTGTATTGAGCCGATTTTACTTGTGCATGTCTGCGGGCGTGTAAATGCATATGCATGCAAGTGACTGCAGAGGCCTGAAGAGAGCCCCGAGTCCTGGGGGGAGGCGGGAGGCAGCGGCGGCTGGAGCCACAGGCTTCTTCGAACTGCTGAGGATGAACTCGTCCATGGCAAAAGCAGCAAGTGTTCCTAACGGCTGAGCCATCTCTCCAGCCCTCCATCTGATTCACGCCACAGGTCAAAACCAGTTGTATGCTTAGTGCCCAGTTCCCCTGGCGTCCCACACCACTGCTTCAGGTACCTGTTCTCACGCCGCCTGAACTCGTGAGGACCAGCACTCGCGGAAGGGTCCAAGGAGGGGTCCTCGAGCTGACTTCCGGCTCTGGTTCTATAGGTTTCTTCCTCTTCCTCTGCTTCCTCCCCGTCTCCTGGGCCAGGAACTGAGCCAGAAAGAAACATTTAGTGAGCACAGAGCCCTTGTAGAGCAGCTTTTCCATAGCCTGTTACGATCTGAAGAACCTGGGAAATGAAGTTAAGGAAAGAGAGATACACCCCCCACCACCACCCGGAGGAAGGCAGATTGGGAACACACCGTTCAGTGGGTTAGGAAATCACCTCCTCTCTTGGTACTTCTGTCGGGTTGTAAGCACAGCCATGTCCCCTCTGCCACCAGCTCCCACCCATGGCCCCCTGCATCTCTGCCCACTCCGTCCCACACACTGGTGTCTCTCCAGCCCCATCACACAACGTCCAACCGTCACTGTATGATCTTGTATCTCCTTATCATCCTAGAACAGATTCTCTTGTTGTCAACCTCAATGTCAACCTTGCTCTTGGCAAGGGCCTCCTCCCCTGTACCTGCAGCCCGGGTGACCTCATCTTCGAGCTGATAGGATTCTATCCTGAGCTGCCCTCAGGACTTACAAGGATTCTGGCTCAGCACTAGTGGGAGGCACGACCCGGTGACCTTTCTGAGAACCCAGCTAGCAGCTGGATTCCAATGTGAAAACTCTTCTTCCAGTCCTACAACGTCTTAACTTTGGCTGCAGGACTCAGTGGTGTGTTGCTGGGAATAGGTTTTAAGGCTTCAAAAGTCCATGCTATTCTCCCCCTCCCCCTCCCTCTCCCGCCCCTCTGCCTTGTGCTTGTGGATCAGGATGTGAACTCAGCTACTGCTCCAGGGCCAGGCCTTCTTGCCTGATGCCATGCCACCTCCCATGCTCTCTCTACCCACCTGCCTGGGCATTCCCTCCTCCCCTTCCCCTCCCAGACAGACTGGTATTATTGCAACCTTTTTTTTTTTTTTTTTTTTAGGAATTGCGCTTGGCATAGTACAGCCTACCTATAATCCCAGCATTTGGGAGGCAGAGGATCTTTTCCAGTTTGAGGCCATTGTGGTCTGTGTTTTGAGTTTCAGGTTAGCCAGGGTTACATAGACCATGTCTTTAAAAGTGAAGAGGGGGCTGGGGAGACGGCTCAGTGGATAAAGAGCCCGTCGCTGAAGCGTGAGGAGCTGAATTTGGATCATTAGCACTGTATACAAGCCAGACATAACACGCAACGCATGTCTGTAACTCCGGCACTGGGACAGCGTATCGATGGAGACAGGAGAGTCTCTGTAACATCCTGACCAGCCAGCCTGGCAGAGCTCCAGGTTCCATGAGAGACACTGAGTCCAAAAATAAAGTGGAGAGCAAGACACCCAACATCAACCTTTATCCTCCACGTGCACACATGCACCCATGCACACATGCACACAAATACAAGAACATGCCTGTAGACCACAGATGCACAAAAAAAGAGCAAAAAGTAAAGCAAGGCAAAACCTCAGCCTGCCAAGGATGCGGGATCTGAGAAGGACTCACATTAGCTCGCATCTGCTTGCTGTGCGAAGTGACCACCACGGGCCAGCAAGACGATTCAGCAGGTAAAGGGGCTCGCCGACAAGACAGGCCTCGCAGCCTGAGTTTGAACTCCAGAGCCCGAAAGGGGAAGGAGAGAATCACCCCTTGCCAGTTGTCTTCTTACTTTTGCACACATGCACGCGCACACACGCGCGCACACACACACACACACACACACACACACACACACACACACGGAGGGATGGAGGGAATGAGGGAGGGAGGAGAGGAGGTGAAATTTTAAATAATCTTTGTGAACCAACAATCCGACCCATCCCTCTTATCCAGAAAAACCAAAGGAATGAGAGTGACTTTACCATCAGGGGATTAGACATAAGTTACAGCTCACAAAAGGTGAAAGGTGCCATTATCTAAAAAAGCACCAGCCACCTCCAGCCTTCTCCCTCCAGAGCAGTCGCTTTAGTGCCACTCGATTTTTAAAAATTCATTGTGTATTGTTTTATGTGTCTGCATGTTTTGCCTGCATATATGTGTACACAGTGTGTGTGCCTGATGCCCAAGGAGGCCAGAAGAGGATACCAGATCCCCTGGAATTGGGGCTTCAAAAGACTGAGCTGCCATGTGGGTGCTGGACATTGAATCTAGGCCCTGTGGAAAAGCAGCCAGTCAGTGCTTTAAACTACTGTCCCATTTCTTCAGACCCCTAAAAATAGACCTCTATTTTTAAATTGCATATTTATTTTAATAAGTACCTAGAAAGATGTGAGCTGTAAGAATATTGCAAAAGCAATATGTTTTCTATATTTAGGTTGCTTAGTGAGTTTAAATATTAATGTATTTAATATTAATGTATAAATATTAGGTTTCAATATTCTTAATTTTTTATTTAATTTTTTTAAAAATATCCCCCCAATTTTAAAAACTGAATGGAATCAGGCACAACATTGCGCACCTATAATTCTCACATTCAGGAAGATGAATTCATGAAATCAGGAAGATCATAAGTTCAAGGCCAGCCTAGACTACATAAATGGGTTCTAAACTAGTCTGGGCTACAGGGAGATTTCTAAAAAAAAAAAAAGTCCTGCATGAATTGAAGTCCAAAGCAGGAACTGGTGGATCCCACTTGTAGGTCAAGCCCTTACTAAACTCCGTTAAGATAAACTAAATCAACAAAGAAAGGCGGGACTGGGGAAATGGCTCAGTGGGCAAGGGTGAGGTCCTGAGTTCAAATCCCCCATACCCACATAAAAATGGTGGATCTGAAATCCCAGTGCTGGAGGCTAGAGATAGGCAAATCCCCACATGACCAGTCAGTCTATCCAAAACGGGGAGCCTCGGGTTTAGTGAGAGACACTGTCTCAAGGTGATTAGGTAGAGTGTGATAGAACAGGACATCCTTTGTTGCTGCACACACACACACACACACACACACACACACCACATACACACACCACATATACACACACACCACATATACACACACACCACATACACACACACACCACATGCACACACACACCACATATACACACACACCACATATACACACACCACATACACACACACACACCACATGCACACACACACACACCACATGCACACACATACACCACATATACACACACACCACATACACACACACACACCACATATACACACACACCACATATACACACACACCACATACACACACACACCACATGCACACACACACACCACATATACACACACACCACATATACACACACACCACATATACACACACACCACATACACACACACCACATGCACACACACACACCACATACACACACACACCACATACACACACACACCACATATACACACACACCACATACACACACACACCACATATACACACACACCACATACACACACACCACATACACACACACACCACATATACACACACACCACACACACACACACACACACACACACACACTTACACACACACACACACGCACACAGTGGAAGGCAAAAAAAAATTAATTGCTGTTCACATGCTTGAAGTTCCCATAAAGTGAAACAAAGATAGTATCAGCTTGGGAGAGTTGGAGGAAGACGCAACGCCTTGGAGATGCTGTGACAGAAAGCTACTGTGAGGGAGAGAGGAAGAGGTGGCTGCTTAACTTCTTATCTCCAGCTTCCCAAACAGTTCCGTTGGCACTCAGTCCAGTCGAGCTGTCAAAACGACATCTCACCCCAGTGCCTTCCTAGTTGGCCCCATATCCCAAGGCCCCACCCAAAGAGTCCCCATCACAGATCATCCTCTGACTACAGCGGGGGCGGGGGTGGGGAGCTGGGGCGGCTCAGGGCAGCTCACCTGGTGGAAGCACCAGCAGCGAGATGTTATGCGGGGTCTGGGGTCCGGCAGCTCCCTCCACCACACAACCATACTTCCCTGTGTCCTCCTCCTGCAGGCTCACCATTTCCACCTGCAGGAGTCCCCCACCCATGTCAGTGAGGAATATGCGCCCGCTTTCTGGAGCTCTTCGGTCCACCGCTGAGGTCACTAGTGGGCGGCAGCCTTCCTGCACGAACCGGCACCACACCTTGCGAGCCCTCACATCCTGGAGCCGGTAGTGGCACTGCACTAGAATGGATGACCCCACTGCTGCCTGTAGAACCTCAGGATGACTATCAGCTGAGCCTTGGCCTGCGGAAGGAAGAGATGTGGGAGTGAGGGTTGGATAGAAGCAAGCATGGTTCCTAGCCCACTCTCTGACATAGGGACTTGGGGATCCAGTGGGAGTAGCTATGGCATCTGTGATACTTAGGCTGGTGAGGGAGGCGTGGTTACATCTGCACCTTACCTGCTAATCCCAGGAGCAGCAGCAGCAGGTAGCAACCCATGGCTAGGCAGTCAGTAGCAGGTTCTGAGGGTAGACTCCTCTGTAAAATGCCTAGCCCCTGTGGGCAGGAAACATCTGTCTCATACAGTCACGTGGGCTCTCCAGCTATCCATAGAGACTAAAAGTTACACTGGAGGAATCTCCAAGGTTGGGGGCAGGGAGTTTTTCCAAGGACTTCTTAGCTCAAGGTTCAGAAGGCCCTGAGAGACTCGGTAGGCAAGTGGGGAGAGGTTGGAAACAGGGGGTCTGACTCCCCACCAAAGGGAACAGAGAGAAGACTCAGCAACCGGAGGGCAGGAGAATAAGGAGAGATAATATTCAGTCTCCTACACACAGATCTGAAGAAAGAGCTGTGAAGGAGGAAGTTAAGAGCTGTCCATGTGGCCCGAGGCCATCTGATTCTCAGGTCTTTGTGGGTGTTTCTCCTAGCCTGGCTCTACTCACATACACACCATTCCAGGGGACCTCCACACTCCCTCACAACCTCTTCCTTAGAAACCCACTGGACTTGTCTTTGCCTGTGTCCTACCTAGACTCTCTAGATCCTTTTCAAACCCAGCATCCTCAATTCCAGGAAGTCTAATTTTCTTCAGAGAACACACACATATCATACTCTCTCCTCTCCCTGTTCTGTCACCCACCCAGTACTTGGCACGAATCCTTCCTTTCTTGCACATTCTTTCTGTCTTCATACCTTTCCTTTCACATTGTTCATCTCCTAATCCATCACATCCAAGCCCCTAGAATCTGCATGCCTTCTATTAGCTTCATTTTCCTTTTGGAGATAGGGTCTCATGTAGCCCAGGCTAGCCTCAAAGTTGTTATGTAGCCAAGGGTGATCCTGAGCTTCTGGTCTGATGAGTCTACATCCCGAGTGCAGGAATTTCAGACTTGCATCTCCACCTGGGTTTCTGTGCTGCTGGGATTGAACCCAGGGCTGTGTGCACATGAGCGAGTCCTCTCCCAATGGGATACATCCTTCTTTTTCATTCTCTCATTTTTAAAAGAGACTTATTTACTATTATTTTATGTGTGTATTTGTGTTGCCTTTATGAGATCAGGAGAAGGTGCCTTATTCCCTGCAACTGGAGTTGCAGATGGTTGTAAACTACCATGTGGGTTCCGGGACCTGAGCCTGGGTCCTCTGCCAGAGCAGCAAATGCTCTTAACCGTTGTGCTGTCTCTCTTACCCAATTTTTCTTGACAGTTTTAATTTTAGACGTTCTCTTTCTTGTTTTTCAGTTGTTATTATTTTTCTACACGCAGACTACTTTGGTGCCACAAACCCTGTGTTGTCCATGAATATTTCCACCTCCCTACATGGCCCTGACAATATGTGCAAAGCCCTTATGCTTCAGTATGGCCGAGCATAGGACATCCCTCAGGAGCTAGACTGGGAAACACCCAGAGAGACTCCCATTTTTCACTTTCCTCCCTAAGAACGTTTATACTGCAGAATAATGGTCTGTCTGGTTCTTTCTCTGTCTCTGCTGCTCCCTAAAGGGGAAAAAGTGTCAATGAGCCATTGTATTACTGACAAAATCACCCCGAGGAAGGAAAGGTTTATTGGGGTTCATCATCTTAGGGGATGCTGTCCTGTTATGACAGCAAAGGCATGGACACAGGAGCATGGGGTATCTGGCCCCACCATGGAGGCAGACAGGAAGCAAAGGCTGATTAGAAGCGGGGCCTCCCTGCTGTGACCCCCACAATTTCCATACCCTCTTCCCCACCAGCACCACCTATGTGTTCAAGCACAGGGGCCTGTGAGGGCCATTTCAAAACCCTAGAGCGCACTTGTTTCTTGAACTGCAAGTCTATTTTGGGGTTCTTGAGATTCAGATTCACTGCCTACAGAGGAAGCATCTGACTTCCAAAGTGCCCTGGGGCGGGGGCTTGGGCTCTGGGGAACCAGACAGAACATGTGACAAAACAGTCTGTCAGAACTAGAGCTACACATTGCCCTGGTGTGGAAGATGAGCTTCAGAGAACAGCAGCAAGATCTCTCCCCCCCCTCCCTCCCGCCCTCCCTTCCTCCCTCTATTCTTCCCTCTCTCCCTTTCTCCCTCTCTCCCTTTCTCCCTCCCTCCCTCTCTCACTCCCTCCCTCCCTCTCTCATTCCCTCCTTCCCTTCCTCCCTTCCTCCCTCCCTCCCTCTCTCCCTTTTTCCCTCCCTCCCTCTCTCACTCCCTCCCTCCCTCTCTCATTCCCTCCTTCCCTTTCTCCCTCCCTCCCTCCCTCCCTCCCCTGCCTATAACTAACTGTTGTGGTAAGAATGAAGAGACTCTAAAGAGACCCTCATGCCCCTGCTTTCAACTACGAGACAATTGAAGCAAATGATGGAAGCCCTGGTGTCATCTCTCAGGGGGAATTTGTTTCCCAGGGAGAGACCTCCCGCAGGTATAAGAATCACCAAGCAAGAGCCTGAAGCCTGGACAGTGATGGTGAGCAGGATCCTGACAGAGACTGCCTCCTTCACACCTCTTGGCCTCAATTCAACCCCAATCCTCATATTAAGACCCCAAGGGTGGGCGCTGGGGTGATGGCTCAGCAGATAAAGCACTTGCTGTGTAAACATGAAGACAGCAGTTTGGATCCTCAAGAACCTATAGGTTCAACTGCCATGGGCGTGGACCTGAAGGTCCATCCCCAAAAGACAGACACAGGAGATCCCAGCGTGTGTTGGCTAGAAACTAGCCATAGTGGGATTGGCTAGAGACCTTGACTATAATAATAAAGTGTAATGAAGTGGGAAATCCATCAAGGATGATTCTCTTGTTTTTTTCTTTCTTCCTTCCTTCCTTTCCCTCCCCCTCCTCTTTCCCCTCCCACTTTCTTTCTTTCTTCCTCTCCCTCTCCCTCCCCATCCCCTCTCTTCCCCTCCCCTCCCTCCCTTTCTTTCTTTCTTCCTCTCCCTCTCCCTCCCCATCCCCTCTCTTCCCCTCCCCTCCCTCCCTTCCTTTCTTTCTTTCTCTCTGTCTCTCTCTCTCTTCCTTCCTTCCTTTCTTTCTTTCTTTCTTTCTTTCTTTCTTTCTTTCTTTCTTTCTTTCTTTCTTTCTTTCTTTCTCTCTTGGAACCTCAATGTAGACCGAGCTGGCCTTGAACTCAGAGAACCTTGAACCTCCTACCTCTGCCTCTCTGCTGTAGGCATTAAAGGTATATACCCCCATGCCCAGCAAGGATGATTACTTGGGCCTCCACATGTTTCAACGGGCACCCACATACTCATGTACTCATATATGCAAAAGCATGCAGACACATGTGAAAAAGTAGAGGAGAAAAAGATCCTGAAGATGGTTTTGGGAGACCATGGGACCTTTTTGTTCTTATTCCCACTGTGACCAAATTGGGTACATTTTCTTTCTCTGCTTTCCCCAGTATTCGACTCTCTAATTGGCTTAATTGAGGAACCAGGTTCTGACCTTAGCAACTGAGTCCCATGTCTTCCCTCCCTCCCTGCCTCCCTCTCTCCCTCTCTCCTTCTCTCTCTCCTCTTCCTTTCCTTTCTTCCAGGCACAGTCTGTTGAGAACTGGAAGTTCCTGGGAGCCCACTAGAAATTAAACTGAGCCCAGAAGAAGGGGTGATGGGGTGACCCACTGCTCCTGTGTGTTAATGACAGAGCAGGACTTTCTCCTATCTTAACAGTGCACATAATCCACATGGGTGTCGTGTGCACCTGGGACGGTACCATGCATTAAACTGAGATCTGCAGATGAATATGGTGGAGTGCTGGACCAGAGGACCAAGAGGGACCCTTGCCTCTGAGGAAGCATGAAGTGCTGGGTTTTCCTTTTCTTTTTTTTTTTTTTTTTCCCTTCGGAGCTGGGGACCGAACCCAGGGCCTTGCACTTGCTAGGCAAGCACTCTACCACTGAGCTAAATCCCCAATCCCGAAGTGCTGGGTTTTACAGTGAGAGAGACAGTGTTTGTTGAGGACCTACAAAGTACTGGACCCCTGGCCAGGGACTTCCATAAATGTTACATCTTCTTTCTTTGCAAAAATCCAAGATGACTCAGCAGATCAAGCTGCTTTCTGCCAAGCCCAACAACTCGAGTCTGACGCTTGGGATCCACGTGGTGGGAAGTAGTAGAGAGAATTACGTATGGATGCAGCTGTAATCTAGAATTATGGGTTAAAATAAGCCTTTTCGGGGCTGGGGATTTAGCTCAGTGGTAGAGCGCTTACCTAGGAAGCGCAAGGCCCTGGGTTCGGTCCCCAGCTCCAAAAAAAAAGAACCCCCCCCCAAAAAAATAAGCCTTTTCTCACCTAAGTTGTTTCTTTGTCGCTGTTTTATTACAGGATATTTTATTAAAGTGACAGAAATGAAACTAAGGTAGCTTATTACCTTTCCCCCCTTTCCTCATCCAGACGTGCAATCTTACCCTGGGAATTATCTTAGTGGTAAGCTTGTGCCTAGCATGCACAAAACCATGAGTTTAGTCCCAGCACTGAGAAAGAAGACCTTTATGAGGCACAGAATTGGGGGACAATGGACTGTACCAGAAAGCTTAGTAAGGTAGAGCATATGTGAGACCCAGGCACTCAGGCACCCAGCTGAGACAGTAGGCGTCTTCCTACTCCCTACCAGATTTCTGGCCCGGAACTCATGTTCACACTCCCCACATCAGTCACATAGGCCTAAATGGAGCTCTCCTTGCTCACAGGGTACCTAGAGGCCCTGAGTATTTAGCTAATAAGCCTCCCTTCCCTTCCTGCAAAAGGTATTTAATCTCTGGTCCACCTTGAGAAGTAGGTACGCAGCCATTTTCCACAACAGTCAATGAACATCATGGATCAGCATGGGCTGTCTCTTTCATTGGGAACCACTGTGGAGAAGCATGGAGAAAGCATGCAACTACAGAAGCCACTGCCTCAGTCTCCCACAGAAGGCCTCTCTGTGCTCCCAGACAACCGCTGCTAAGCTATGGACTTTCACCAATGATCTAAGCTGAATTCCTCATCCTCCCAGTCCCAGGTCCGCTGCCATGGTCGTCGTCTTCAGCACGTGGGCCCCCAATGGTTCCAGCCTCTTGCAGAGCCTCCGATCCTTCATCCTGACTCGACTGGATTTCCGGGAGTCAGGAAACCCCAACTTTGGCCTGCCACATCTTAGACCGCATTCTCCCACCCCTGGAGTGGAGTCTCGGCACTTCCCTAAAGCCCAACACCAGCGGCAGTAGGACAGGGAGATGCAATCAAACTTCCCAGCATTTTGCCTCCCCAGCAGCTGCACCCAACGCCCCAGTCGCAGGGCAGAATGTGGACCCACACGAACCATCTAGAAAGAGCAGACAGTCCTGGGTTGGTGTGTGAGAGTGTTTAATGTCCAAAGTACAGACGTTTACCAGCAACCATCCAGCTGTCTTCCCCACTCAACGCAGATGCAGCACACCAGTATTCCTGCTCCCGGGATAGGTGGGCTTTAGGCAGACGTGGCCTCTGAAGAAAAAGTAGCAGAACAGAAGTCTTGGTGGTGGAGGGGAGAGTATGCCAATTGGATTGGCTCCTGGCTGGACTTAAGCTGTAATTCTCCTCCTACTCAGACTTCTCTCACATACCTCTGGGTCCTGCAACAGATACTGTTCAAGGCTCCCACCCCTCCCTTGTCCATGCCCAATGTCCCCCTGGCGTGCCCCACTCACCAGTGAGGATCTGAAGTTGGTGCCCAGCATCTTGGCTACAGTCTAGCCCACTGGCCACAGGTGTCTCCAGCTTCTGCCTGCCCCTGGCCACAGCCCAGAGGATGCTGGCTGTAAGAAGCTTGCTCAGGAGGACACAGGCCAGGAGGAGAAGAATGGAAGTGGGTGGGGAGAAGGTCTTTCCTGATTGGCTCCTTGGGAGGAAGATGGTAGGTTAGAGGTGACCCACAGGATGAAACCTGACTGTGGAGAAGGACTAGAGAGGAGCCAGGGGTTCCTAGGGACCTGGGGAGGGACTTTATGTGGTCCAGGGGCTCTGCTGTCAATTTTAGGATCTACTAAGTGCGTGAAATTCCATTTCCCAGATGAGCTCTTCCCTGTAGGATGCTGTGGTGATGCGGTCAGTGCACAGGCACACGGCTGCACACATGCTCAGGGGTTGTCCAACACTTCTTTATTAGTGCATTGGAATGGGCCATCCAGAATATTCTGATTCTCCCAAAGAAGCAGGACTTCAGTTTTAAGCTATAGTACTGAGATTTATTGCTGAATTTTAGGGGGCTGTGGGAGTCTCTGAATGTACTTTTGTGAGTTGCTACGAAAGGTTCTAATTTCTCAATTTCTAGCCCCAAAACATCAATACACTAGTGGACGGAAGGGATACTTAGACAAGATGATATCTGGGCTTTTGCCTGATCTGTTTGCCCTGAGACCTCCATCCGAAGTTGCTGCCGGGAGTCTGAGAAGGGACCAACCACTACTGTACCTGGAGGTGCTGTGCTCCACTTGGGCCCCTTCGAAACTCTCTGACTCCTCGGGGACCCAGAGGTCTCCAGCATCTTGGTCATCTAGAGGGTCTGTGATAGACAAACCATGGATCACAACCCTCTATCCATCCATTTAAGCCACTGCTGCTGGGGGAGGGAAGAGTCCCTGTACACGTAATGAGGTCCTCAAGGCTCCAGTCTTAGGTAAATCCTTAACCCCTAGTCAATTCCCTAGCCTATAAGGGGATGGGGTGGACGTGTAGCTCAGTTGACAAAGGCTCGCCTACTATGCACAAAGCCCTAGGTTTGATCCCCAACACAACAAGAGCTAGGAATAATGGCACAGGCCTCCTGTGAGCCCAGCACTTGGAAAAGACAGGAGGACCAGATAGCAAAGTTACCCTTTGCTAAAGAGTGAGTTTGAGGCCAGACCAGACTACACAAGACCCTATCTCATAAATAAGAGGGGCTGCTGGGAGCACCTCCTTAACAGTGGCAAGGTTTGACCTCAGCCTAGTACCTGGCACCCCACTGGAGTCAACTCTCATTCTGTCATTTCCCTATGAAGAGCAAATGACTATTGGGAGGCCTGAAAATCTGCAAGTCCGGCATGGTGACCTGTGACCCCAGTACCAAGGTTCTGAGACAAAAGGACAGAGCATTCCGGTCAGCGTGCCTCAAAACAAAGAAAGCAAACCAAACCATATCAAATTATTATGCGAACTGTGGGGTACAGGGCTGGCCCAATGCTACTGAACTAGACCCCAAGAAGTCCTATCTCTTGAACCCCTTTTTTAGGAAGGTGGTGGAAGTAGGGTTTATTAAAGAGCTACAGTCTTGCCACCTCAGAGTCTAGATATTCGATTCCATTATAGAGGCCAGAGTGTGGGCAGAGACCCGGATCCCAGAAGCAGCTTGTCTATAGGCTTCTGCTAGTCCTGTAGATTAGGCAGGACTCCCTTTTAAGAGGCCATCATCCCACCTATCCCCATCGCAACCCAGTTCAGAGCATCCAAAATATGCCGCCATGTCTCTTTAAACTTATTTTTTTCTGGGGTACTTAGAGCTGAACCCCATTATCTCCTTTGAGAGATGAGGCAATGTAGGCTGATAGAGGGACAGATGGCACACTGCCCAGGTAGACGGACAGACAACACACTGCCCAGGTAGAGGGACAGACAACACATTGCCCGGTACAATAAAGAGGTGTTTTTCTGCACTGGGTTGCCTTGTTGAATAAGTGGATGGATCTGCTATGCTTTAAGAACCACACACACAGTGCTCACGTACTAATGGGATGCCAATTAGATTGAGCAAGGAGATGGAGATAGCCCTTCACATATATGTCTGAACTTGAGTGCTGTAAAGCCATTTCCTCTGAACTGAAATATGTCCTCATGGAAGGAAGAGTGAGGGCCATGTCACTCAAAGAGTAAAGAAAACATACAAGGCTCAGCCACCTCATGGAACACTACAGGATTTATACACAAGCCCCAAGGTTATATCTGCCATTACAGTTGTTGGGGAGAAGAGACTCTGACCAGGACCTACAAGTTTCCCAGGGAGCTCTAAAGATGCAGGGAGCCTCAGAGACGCAGGGAGCCCCAGGGATCAGGGAGCTCCAGGGATGCAGGGAGCTCCAGGGATGTAGGGAGCCCCAGGGATGCAGGGAGCACCAAGGATGCAGGGAGCACCAGGGATGCAGGGAGCACTAGGGAGTAGGGAGCCCTAGGGATGCAGGGAACCCCAGGGATGCAGGGAGCTCCAGGGATGCAGGGAGCTCCAGGGATGCAGGGAGCCCCAGGGATGCAGGGAGCACTAGGGATGCAGGAGCACCAGGGATGCAGGGAGCACTAGGCATGCAGGGAGCAGAAGGGAGCAGGGAGCCCCAGGGATGCAGGGAACCCCAGGAATGCAGGGAGCACCAGGCATGCAGGGAGCTCCAGGGATGCAGGGAGCCCCAGGGATGCAGGGAGCCCCAGGGATGCAGGAGCACCAGGGATGCAGGGAGCACCAGGGATGCAGGGAGCACTAGGGAAGCAGGGAGCACCAGGCATGCAGGGAGCCCCGGGGATGCAGGGAGTACTAGGGATGCAGGGAGCCCCAGGGATTCAGGGAGCCCCAGGGATGCAGGGAGTACTAGGGATGCAGGGAACACTAGGGATGCAGAGAGCACTAGGGAAGCAGAGAGCCCCAGGGATGCAGGGACCAATAGGGATGCAGGGAGCACCAGGGATGCAGGAGCACCAGGGATGCAGGGACCAATAGGGATGCAGGGATCAATAGGGATGCAGGGAGCACCAGGGATGCAGGAGCACCAGGGATGCAGGGACCAATAGGGATGCAGGGAGCACCAGGGATTCAGGTAGCACTAGGGAAGCAGGGAGCCTCAGGGATGCAGGAGCCCCAGGGATGCAGGGAGCACCAAAGTTGCTGTTTTTATGATTCATCATCCATGCTGGGATGGAATTTTTGGATGACACAGTTGCTTTTGAATTCCCTGTAAATAAACCCTTGCCCCTGCACCTAGAAGTAGCCCCAGTACACTCACTAATTCACTAAGCTAGACCTGGACCAAATCATTTCTTAGATCTGTCCTTGATGGCTAATCTGGGGCAGGCTTATGTCCCCCTGAAAAAGTCACACAACAATGAGACCTGGCCCAAGGAGCAGCCAAAGGTGCAACCAGCCAGTGTACTTACCCTCCAGCACCTCCACCACGACCTTCTGGAGGACCTCAGCCTCTCGGCCTCGGAGGCTCTGACACTGGTAGAGGCCTGCATCACCAGCTTGGAGGTTCCTCAGAGTGATGGTGACAGTTCCAGCAAGGGTGTCATCTGTGATGACCGTGCTCCCATTCTGCTTCCTCAGGAAGGCCAGCAGCCACACACCGTGTGTGCTCACCACGCGCTGGCATGGCCCCTCCTCAGCCAGCTGGCGACACCAGGCCTTTCGTCGTCCCCAGTGCCTCAAGGCGTCATAAGTACATGACACCCTCAGGGACTGACCAGCCACACCCTGCAGCACTGTGGTGTTGAGGGCTTGGGACAGCTCTGCAGAGGAGACAGCTACTTGCCATTTTCATCCACCCACCAATATTCACTGAGCGTCTACCAGGAGCAGCAAACTATATAGACAAGGATCGTACCTTTAAAGAGCTCAGAGTCGGTTGGGGATTTAGCTCAGTGGTAGAGCGCTTGCCTAGGAAGCGCAAGGCCCTGGGTTCGGTCCCCAGCTCCAAAAAAAAAAAAAAAGAACAAAAAGAAAAAAAAAAAAAGAGCAACAAGTGCTCTTAACTCCTTAAAGAGCTCAGAGTCTCTAGGGAGAGGTGGCACACCTTAGAACTAGCCTCCCTGCCCCCTAAGATAGCGTCTCTATGGCCCAGGCTGTCCTGGAGCTCACTTTTTAGACCAGTCTGGCCTGTCTTGGAACCTACTTTGTAGACTAGGCCAGCCTTGAACTCAAAGACTTCTGCCTGCCTCTGCTTCCCTAGTGTTGGGATCAAAGGCATGCAGGGAGCACAGTGTGTGCATGGCCATTAGGGTAAGGTCTGGTCCTTGGGCACCTTCTACTTCTTGTTTGAAACAGGATACCTCACCTGTGGGCATGGTAGCTAATGACTGTCCCCCTGACAGGCCCTAGAATCATCTAGGGGCAAACTTGTGAGCTTGCTTGTAAGGGATTTTTCTAGGTCAGATTAGCCTATAGAAATAGGGAAGAGAAAGTATCTGGACTCAGTTCTTTGGGCAGTAACATTCCATGGACCAAGGTCCCCAGCTATATCAAAATGACAAAGAGAACCCAGAGGCTGCGTTTATCTCTCAGCTTCCTGACTGAGCATGCAGTACAGCTGCCTCTAGCCACCATGTCTTCCCCTCCGGGAAGGATTATATCCCAGACGCTACAAGCCAAAATGGACCCTTCCTTTGCTGAGTTGCTTTTGTTGTTTTGTTACTTTGTCACAGTAACAAAACAATAGTTAACACAGTGCAAAAATTCACACCCTAGACCAAGCTGGCCTGTGTGCGTCTAGGGATCTAGCTACCTCTGCTTCTCATGTCTCTGTTCCTGGGAGACAGGCATATGCCACACTAACTGGATTTTTCTCATGGGCTCTGTGCATCCTCATGCTTGCAAGTCAAGCATCACGTGACTAAGATGTATCTTGTCCTTGAACCCCCTCTGGCTCTATCTTCCCTCTGGTCACATGACCAGGATGCCTATTTCACCCTCTTCATCTTGGGAGAGCAAAGTTAATAGATCCTTGGAGCTCAGGCTAGTTCCCTGAGGGTTGGGATGGCTCCTCCCTGCCCTTACCTTGCTGTCCACCCCTCAGTCTTCCATACTGGATGCCTCGCCTTTCCTAACTTTGAACTCAGCTTCCCTGTTTCTGTGGCTCTGTTCCTCTTTTACGAAGAACTTGTCTCAGAGCTATTTTGAGGGGAGACATGAGACTGCTATTTTGGAGGAGATGGCCTTGGGGCACCCTCCAAGTTGTGGCCAGGGCAGAGGGACAAGGGTTCACCCAAACATCCTCCCTCTTGCATCCTTTCTCCAGCTATTACTGGGATGGGAACATGAAAGGGGGCATCAGGGAGCTGGTGGCCTGCCTTTCAGAACTAGAGACCTCCATCTACCTAGAGGCAGGCTGAGGTACCCTTCCTCTCCTTCCAGTTCCAGCTGAGATGCTGCAGGGACAAGACTGCAGGCACTGGGACCAGACGCAGGGCAGCCTCTTCTCTTACCTGGATTGGTCCATGACTCTCAGGAGCAGGAGGCGCCCGGCCTCATAGCTGTTAAAGCCTTCAGCATCCCCACCTCCCACTGAGCTCCAAGGTTGAATATGGGAGGGGCTCCAGGAAGATGCAAATCCTAGTCTGTCTTTCTCCCTTCTCTCCATTCTGCCTCTCCACTTATGATGTAAGAGCTTCTTGAGTGTTTAAGTGCCTCGATGGGTCCCCTACCTCACAACTCCTTCAGAGACCAAGTCCAGCAGCCCCTAATCCCTTCCTATAGGTGGGTGTCAATCCTGGGGAGGATGGCTTGAAGAACACGAGCCAGTGAGGAGGAAAGCACAGTCAGAGCAGACACTGGAGTGTGCCAGGGCTCCAGCCTTCATTACAGTTCCCTCCATGCCACCCCGCCCCCACGCCCCCCGCCATCTGCCCAAGAAAGGTGAGGAAAAGAAGGCACTGTGGAGGCAGGTCCCACCTGTGACCAGCAACAGGACAAACACGTGGAGAGGTTCCATGGCACCCTTCCTCAGCCAGCCGGAGGGGACAGACGCAGGGGTCCCTTGTGTCAGATCTTGTTTTTCCCTTGAAGTGCAGAAAAGAGATGACCAAGCCAGTCAGGCTCAGCCCACAGGAACTGTGCTCCTGGATTGAGCAACCAACAGCCAGGACTAGGGTGGGCGCTGTGATTCAAGGAGGAGAAGGGCACGAGGGAGGAAGGAAAGGAGGCTTCTGCATAAAGGTCAGCTGTCTTCCGGCAATGCTGGCATGGCTGGCCCAGCATAGCTGGCACCAGACAGGCTTTTAGGGAGTTCTATCTTCTTGCAGAGCCTCACTTGGGGGCCATTATCCTGACACTGTAGCCAGGGTGTCTGCCATCTCCACTGGTCCCAGCCTCCCCCAGAATGAAGGACAGGCCGGCATGTCACCGGAACACAACCCTATTGTGTAAGGCAGCAGCTAAGGATGCAGACTAGAGCCACAGTTCCCATTTGCTGTGTGTATACTCAGGCCTGTAACCTTTCTGTGCCTCGTTCCATACATCCATAAGGTGGGACTATTAGTGATAAACAAGTTTATCCCGAGGCTAAAGGTAGTTCCCTACAATCAAGGATCCAGATGCACGGAAGCCCTCAGCAAGGGATAAGTGTGTCTAGTATCCCAATCAGCAGGGGACGGGGAAATGGTCAATCTCTGGTGTGTTTCCGTGGGGAAATGTAAACAGCATCTATTCCTCCCTCATAAGATCCCAGCCACAAACTAAAGTAGGATTCCAAGATTCACCCTGTCTCGGTCACTGTTCTATTGCTGTGAAGAGACACCGTGAGCAAGGCATCTATTATAAGAGAAAGCGTTTAACTGGGGCTGGCTTACAGTTTCAGAGGCTTAGTCCATCATAATCATTGCAGGTGGCATGACAGCAGGCAGGCAGGCGCTGGAGCAATAGCTGAGAGCTACATCCTCATCTGTAGGCAGAAAGGGAGGAAGGGGGAGAGAGCACTTTTGCTTGCCTCCCAATTTGCCCCGAAGAGCTGAGTGTCCCCCTCAGTGCGCATGTGTCCATGCAGCCCAGTCTTAATTTCTGACCATCCAGTGACACGGTCTCAGCATATCCTGGAATTCTAGAGGACAGGGATTCCATGGGTGGAGCTCCCCACAAGGGATGGTCCAGGCACAGAGGTATCTAGCAGGTCAGGGTTGGAGCTCAGAAGATCCAAAGGCATTCCCAGCCTGGAAACAGAGCTGGGCCAGAGGTCATGAGCAAAGAAGCCAGGAGCCTGGAGGTGCGTTACCTGACTACGGTTCTGGTCGCTGTTGTCGTGATTGTGTCCATTTATTCCTCTGTGATGGTCAGGGAGTACACCTGGGGTGTAGAAGGAATAGAATAGAAGACAGAACTTCACACACGACAAAGTCATTAGACGGAGTGGTCCCAAATCACTGTACAGGAACCATTCTTAAGTTGTGTGTGTGCGTGCATGTGTGCTTGTGTGAGTGTTGCAAGGTCAGAGGTGTCTTTCCTCAGGCACCATCTGTTAAGGGCTAGGTAAAATGTTAAGGCCTAAATAACTATTACCTTACTAGCCTGCCATTTTGTGCTGCTACTAATACTATAAGGAAACTGTCTCACATGTTGTTTCTGCTGTTACTAGGAAATTTTCTCAAGCTCAAGTTGGTTACATATTCTGTTATGTCCTGTGCCCTTGGAACCCAATTGAGATAGAAGTTAGCAGAACTGCTTTGTATCATTACCCACAATAGGGTTGGACCCGAACCAACCACCCAACAGCACTTCCTGCACCTGCATCTAAGCTTTTATGGTATTTGCTTTTAGAAGCTGCCCTTGGGATGAACCCCAACCTAAGAGAGACATCTGTACCAATATAAGGAACTATTTGGAATAACGCTTCCATTTTGAGTAGGGGTCAAGTAAAGTTTAAGTTCCCAAGACTTCCCTGGAAACTGACATCCTACTTGGCAGACAGAGACATTTCCGGGATAACTGACATCTTGGTTGGCAAGTTAAGGCATGGATATTAGACAAGTCCCTTGCCACAGTTGAATACCCCAATCAGTGGGAGTAGGATAAGTACACAACAAAGACATGTTCTGAAGGAAACCCCCTATTCTTAAATCCAGATTGGTGGAATAACTCTTGGCACAGATGTTTGTTGATTTTAGGCTTAAAAACCCTGTAAGATCTTAACTCAAAGTCACAGTTCAGCTCCTGAGCCTGAGTCTTGGCCCTGATCAATCAGTCCTGAGGAATAGGTTCAATAAACTATTCCTATCTAACTGATATAGGGGTTCATGTGGCTTGTGAGGTGACTCCAGAACACCAGTACCATCTACCACATTTTTTGAGGCAGGGTCTCTCACTTGGCATGAAATTCACCAACTGGACTACACTGTCTGGTCAGGGAGCCCCAGGGCTTTACTTACCTCCACCTGCCCAGAGCTAGGATTATATGTACACACCGCTACACCTGGGTCTTTTTTCTCCCACGACTGCATCAAACTATAGTGATTTATGTTACTCAATTTTATCTACAATGGATAACAACTGTTAACTCTGAGATTCACCAGAGAAAACCAATTCCACCATTTTCGGCCAAATTTGAAACAAGCTACATTAAATATTAAATACTGATCACAAGATGGACATTGGTCAAGACCACTTCTTGGAACTTCCCAGCTAAAAGTCCCAAGACTAGTGTTGCAAGGGTTTCTAAGACCAAACCTATAGGCCACTGTAGTTTCCCATGGGGCTTTGTTATTTTCCAAAGAACTACAACTCTTAGCATTCCGAGAAGCTCCTGGGTCCTTGGGCAGGTGGGGCTTACTGGTTAATTTTGGGCATTACGAAACATCTTTAATGACACATCCATTCTGACCTAAGACTATGAGGACAAAATACTTTTAGCTTATTAGTTCTTTAAGATAGTTATTTTATGAGTTTTGCCGTTGAGACCTATCCACCACTTGTTGCACGTTTTCTGTTAGGTGCCTCCCTCACCAAGTATCTTCCTTTGAAACAATGAGAAAAACCACGCAATGTTTTCACCTGGCTTTTTATGTGGGCTCTGGGGAATGAGCTCAGGTCTTCATGCTTGCAAAGAAGGTGCTTCATGATGGAGCCCTCTCCTAGACCCTCCACAGTGCCATAAGCGTTTTATAGGTTTGAGAAAACAGGGATACAAACTAGTCGGCACAGAAGGTTGGCAAAGTCAACTCCTCTGTGCCTATTTTTAGTCTCTAGTCCCTGTCTACTTTTTCTCTTCCCTTTTACTTTATTTGCTAAGGAAAGCAGATAGTTTATCCCGCAGGGTTGTCCACAGAGTGTGGCCTGCTGCTGACTCACCCCAGTGTTGCTTCCTTTTCTCCTCTGGCTTCATCATTTCCTTAAGTTGACTTAACTGTCGAGGAGAAGCTTTGTAAATATGTCAGGGGTGGTGGTATGGTCCCAAGGGCCTCAGTCAAGGGGCAGGGCTTTCTTTTCTGTGACAGTTTGTGCTTAATCCATTAGGGGCTGTGTAACTGAGTTGCTGTAGTCGATTAAAGCTACTCAAGTCACCCCTATGTCGGCAGCTTGAGTTCCTTGCTAGGCACCCCAATGTTCTGGATTCCCGAATGAAACACAGGCACTCTCACACACGCACATGCACATGCTCATACATGCATGCATACATGCAAGCATGCACACATGCACCAGCATTCTATCTTAATAAGCCTTAAAATGGCTCAATGGCTGAGCCACTCCCAAACTTCCACTCTGCTAATGCCTCTCCTCCAATACTCCCGAGTTATTCCTTACTAAAATCTATAGTCCATCTTTACTACCATAGACCTAATTGGGGAGGGGGATGCCCTGAGGCTACTCTTCCCTGGCTCTTACGTGATTGCTATGCTCTCTCTTCTGCAGCTCTCAAGCCCGGATCTTATTCCTTTCCCAGCATGGTGATTCTCCTTTCCCGTCAGTCCCCAGGCAACTTCATTTACCAATCAGAACCAACTGGGAGGAAGGGACTCTTAGCAACTTACATTCGGATCCTCATGCAATTTTAGGCACCTGAATAACAATGCAAGCGACACAACAGAGATGAATGCTCTGTCCTCACTTCCAGGAGACACAGCTTGCTCAGAAAAGCAGGAGATGGGCGTGTGTGAGGTGGCTCAGTGGTTGAGGCAGCTGCTGTTCAAACCAGATGATCCAAGTTCATTCTCTGGAGCCGATCCAAGGGAGCAAGGAGACACAGAGTTGTCCTCTGAGATCACACATATGCCCACACATTGCACACACACATACACGTTAATGTGCATATTAATAGTAAGTAATTTTAATAATAAGTAATTTCTAAGTGACAAAAAAAAAAAAAAAAAAAAAAAGGTGAAGAAGCAGGCTGTGCTGAACGCCCGTGATCCCACTGCTGGGGAGGATGAGACACCATTGAGAATCGCCATCTCAGAATAAAAAGCAGGAGTGCCTCTTTCTCTCATTTATAAACCGTTTTGTTGGTCGTTGGTTGGTGGTGTTTGTTTTATTGGAACTCTAGTTGCCATTAGTATCTTTTAACGTTTTATGTAGCTATAAAAGAACAAGGTCAATGGATTTGATACATTTAAGATTCAATGTATTTAAATAGGCTCGATGCATTAAATAGATTGATGCATTTACATTTGATACATTTACATTTGAAACAGCTTAACTTGACCATACATAAATTTGCTGGCGGCAAACTCATACAGTCTGCCTGCCTCTGTCTCTCCAATGCCAGGATTAAAGGCACCACCACCCTGGATCTGTAGCTGTTGCGTTTGTTGCCATGGGAACCACTCAGTCTTTGACCCCTGGTTAGTCCTTTCAGTCAATGTTATCCTACCATCTTCCTTGCCATATGGCATGACAAGATGTCTAGGGCCTGGCTTGTTCACTTCTTATTTAGACTTGTCTCAGTCCATTTCAGGGAACGCTGCTTCCAGTTTTAGTGAAAATCAGTATTTTAATGCCAGGCTTGTGTCTGAGTTTCTTCTCCCATGCCTGTGGTAAAATACTTAGACAAAAGTGGCTTTAAAATGAGATGATGTATTTGACTCACAGTGCATCCTGGTGGGAAGCCATGGCTTCAGGGGCTTGAGTGTTACATCACAACCATAGTCGAGAAGCAGAGAGAGACAGTCCATGTTTTCTGATACTCAACTCCCTTTCCCTGTGTTTTTTTTTTTTTATGTTTATTTAGTTCTATAAAGGTAATTGGGATGATCTCCCACAGACAGGTTCCAAAGCCCATCCCTAGGCAATTCTAGAGTTGAACAAGGTGATAATTAGCACTATCACTTGTCATAGCAGAAGCCTGCGATCCCAATAGTTGAAAGTCAGCAGGAAGATTGCTTTGAAGGCCAGCCTGAGATATGTAGGGAGGACATGTCCCCAAATTTAAAAAAATATATATGTTTCAAGAACACTGCAGTGCATGCGATCATCTGTAAAAGTATATTTTATTCTGGTGTTGTCATCTTGAAGGTTTACTACCTCTGTCTGATAACCTGGGCTTAGTCCTGGAAGCTTCTAGTCTCCATACAATCTTATCTAGGCCTAGAATGTTTGCGGCCTCTGAGACTTACTTCTGAAAAAGTACGTCCTTTCTAGCTCTTTCTGAACTCTGTCTGGTCAACTCAGCTAGCTGTTCGGTTCAAACTCTTCTCCAGGATGATTGATTCGATCTGACTTCTCTCTTGGTCTCTGACATTTTGCTCTGCTTGGCCTGGAACTAACTCTAGTAATCTGTTCCAATCTTCTGGCTCCTTCTCCTTCTCTGGCCCATTCTGTCTTCACCTGTGTCTAGCTTGTTCTTTTTTCAACCTGTCTTTGCGAAACCCTCCTGGTAAAACTGCCTCTGTTCTCTCTGCACTGCCCCTCAAGTAGCTTCCCTTTCCTCTCTCTTCTTGTGAGAGTTGGGCATAGCCTATCCTGTCAAGTCTTTCTCTGATTCACTTTGTCTGCCACTCAGTTAGACATCACTTTTAAACATGGGTGCTTCTGTCTACAAACTAATTTTATCTTCATTGTTTGGGATTAGAGGTGTGTGCTAAGGACATGTCTGTGCTCCAGTCAGAGGGATTAAAGTGTGTGCTAAGGTTAAGCCACACCGTAACTAGAAACAGGTATTTTTTTTTTCAGTAAACACAATCTCAGAGTTCACAGTGTGATCAAATATCCTGCAACAATCATCAATTTGGTACAGCCAAAAATCACCTGAGAAGACAGTTTCAGCTGGGGGTTGTCTAGATCAGGCTGGCTGTGGGCATGCCAGTGGAAGAGGAATGAATGATGGTCTTCATTGTTAACTGATGTAATAAAACCCAGCCCACTGTGGGTGGCACCATTCCCTAGGTAGGGGATCCTGTACTAGATGAATAAAGAGAGGTGGCAGAGCACAAGAAGCTTGCATTTAATTATTCTCTCTGTGCCTTTGACACTGGATGTGTGACCTTTGCTTCTCTGCAACAGTGAACTGTAACCTGGAATTGTAAGATGAATAAATCTTTTTCCTCCTAAAGCTGCTTTTGTCAGTATATTTTATCACAGCAACAGAAATGAAACTATGAGGACCACAATCTGGATTCCATGGGGCCTCACTGCTATTGGGTTAGTCACTGACTCTAGGCCTTTTTAGTGGGTGGAGGCAAGAATTCTTCAATTCTTTATTTTTTAAGATGGCATCTTATATAGACCAAGCTAACCTTAAACTTCCTTTATATGTTAAGATAACTGTGAACTCCTGACCCTGCTGCCTCCACATCTCTAGTACTAGGATTACAGGATTACAACCAGCCATTGACTAATTCTTTGTTTGTACAGACACTTTCTCTCTCTCTCTCTCTCTCTTTTTTTTTTTTTTGGTTCTTTTTTTTCGGAGCTGGGGACCGAACCCAGGGCCTTGCGCTTCCTAGGCAAGAGCTCTACCACTGAACTAAATCCCCAACCCCGACACTTTTTCTCTTTTATTGGATTTTTTAATTTACATTTTAAATGTTATCCTCTTTCCCGTTTTTCCCTCCAGAAACCTACTATCCCCTTCCCCCCTGCTTCTATGAGGATGCTCCCTCACTTACCCACTCACTCCCTCCCACCTCCATGCCCTGACATTCCCCTACACTGGGGCATTAAACCTTGACAGAACCAAGGGCTTCTCCTCCCATTGATAACCCGACAAGGATATCCTCTGATACATATGTGGATGGAGCCATAGGTCCATCCCTGTGTACTCTTTGGTTGGTGGTTTAGTCCCTGGGAGCTCTGGCGGTCTGGTTGGTTGATATTGTTGTTCTTCTTATGGGGTTGCAAACCCCTTCCGTTCCTTGTATGTCCTTTCTCTAAGTCCTCCATTGGATTACCCACACTCAGTCTGATGGTTTGCATTGAGCTTTAGTAAAGTTTCTTTTATGAATGTGGGTGCTCTTGCATTTTTTAGAGCATCCTGCCCTATTTTTTTGATAACTTTTGGTTGAAAGTTGATTTTATTTGATATTAGAATGGCTACTCCAGCTTGTGTCTTGGGATCATTTGCTTGGAAATCTTCCCCCAGCCTTTTATTCTGAGAAAGTGTCTGTCTTTGTCACTGAGGTACGTTTCCTGTATGTGGCAAAACGCTGGGTCCTGTTTACACATCCAGTCTGTTAGTCTATGACTTTTTATTGGGGAATTGAGTCCATTGATGTTGAGAGGAATTGGGGACCAATGATTGTTCTTTCCTATTACTTTTATTGCTAAAGGTGGAATTACATTTGTGTGGCTATTTTCTTTTGGGTTAGTTGAAAGATTATTTTCTTGCTTTTTCTAGGGTATAGTTTCCCTCCTTGTGTTGGAATTTTCTGTCTATTATCCTTTGTAGGGCTGGACTTGTGGAAAGATAAATTTGGTTTTGTCATGAAATATCTTGGTTTCTCCATCTATGGTAATTGAGAGTTTTGCTGGATACAGTAGCCTGGGCTGGCATTTGTGTTCTCTTAGAGTCTGTATGACATCTGCTGATCTTCTAGCTTTCATAGTCTCTGTTGAGACTGGTGTAATTCTGGTAAAGTCTGGTATAATTCTAGTAGGTCTGCCGTTATATATTACTTGACTTTTCCCCCTTACTGCTTTTAATATTCTTTCTTTGTTTTGTGCACTTGGTGTTTTAACTGTTATGTGACAAGAGGAGTTTCTTTTCTGGTCCAATCTATTTGGAGTCCTGTAGGCTTCTTGTATGTTTATGGGCATCTCTTTCTTTAGGTTGGAAATTTTCCTTCTATAATTTTGTTGAGTATATTTACTGGCCCTTTAAGTTGGGAATCTTCGCTCTCTTCTATACCTGTTATCCTTAGGTTTGATCTTCTCATTGTGTCCTGGATTTCCTGGATGTTTTGGGCTAGGAGCTTGTTGTGTTTTACATTATCTTTGACTGTTGTGTCAATGTTCTCTATGGTATCATCTGCCCCTGAGATTCTCTGGTCTATCTCTTGTATTCTGTTGGTGATGGTTGCATCTATGACTCCTGATCTCTTTCCTATTTTTCTATCTCCAGGGTTGTCTCTCTTTGTGATTTCTTTATTGTTTCTATTTCCATTTTTAGATCCTGGATGGTTTTGTTCAATTCCTTCACCTGTTTGGTTGTGTCTTCCTGTAATTCTTTCAGGGAATTTTGTGTCGCCTCTTTAGGGGCTTCTACCTGATTCCCTGTGTTGTCCTGTATTTCTTTAAGGGAGTTATTTATGTCCTTCTTAAATTCCTCTAACATCATTATGAGATGTGATTTTAAATCATAATCTTGTTTTGTCGATGTGTTGGGGGTATCCAGGACTTGCAGTGGTGGGAGAACTGGGATCTGATGATGCCAAGTGACCTTGGTTTCTGTTGCTCAGTTTCTTGTGCTTGCCTCTCACCATCTGGTTATCTCTGGTGTTAGCTGGTCTTACTGTCTCTGACAGTGGCTTGACCCTCCGGTAAGCCTGTACGTCAGCACCCCTGAGAGACCAGCTCTCTACCAGTGGGATCTGGGTACAGAGAGCTGTGGCACGGGGTCAGCTCCCAATGCAGATGGAAACCGGAAACATGCCGACACCTTCAATAGAAAACTAGGATGAGGGCCATTGAGACGGCTCAGGAGGCGAAGCCTGAGGGCTTGAGTTTAACCCCTAGAACCCCCATAAAGGTAAACAGAAAGAATCAATGCCCCAAAGCTGTCACCTGGTTTCTATGTGAAGACTGCGTCAATGGTGACCCCCACAGTAATCAAGTAATTCATAGAAAGAAATTCAGGATTACAGATAGAGTTAACACCTTCATCTTGTGTCTTTATCTCTCTCCCATACAGAAACCCCGCCCCCGAACAGTAGAGTTGGAGTCTCAAATATTAGCTCACTTGCTTTGTCTCACAAAGGTGGCACAAAAGTCACAGCACAGTGACAGTAATGGCCCTGCTTTCTGACGCTGTTACCACTTTAGGTGTTGTTCTTATTCTTAGGGCTTATTAGGAAGCAGACGCTCTGCTGTGCAAAGCTGGTACTCAGTTCAGGTGCTTCTCTGCCTGTTTCTGCCTCTTTCCTCATTCTCCCTCCCCTTCCTTTCCCCTGCTCCTCACTCTTGCCCTGCACATTCTCTTTCTCTCCCTCCCTCCCCCTCCCTCCCCCTCCCTCCGTGCCTCCCTCCCTCCCTCCCTCCCTCCGTGCCTTCCTCCTCTCCCCTCTTTTTCCTCCCTCCTTCCCCTGCTCCTCACTCTTGACCCTGTATATTCTCTCCCTCCCCCCTCTCTCCATCTCTCCCTTTTATGATCGCTTTTATGACACTATGATTCAATAAAAATAAATATTTGGTCTCCCTATCAAGTTCTTGAGACAGAATCCCCAATGTGGGCTGTAATCCCTTGTAGACATGGATTGCCAGGGAAGTACTTCGTTCAGTTTGGAGTTTTTCACTCTGGACTCCTGACTTTGATCTCCTAAGACATGTGTAGTTGTCTGAATGGGGAACAGCTGACAGGAACACCTACATTTCCTAAGTGGTAGGAGCCCCTCGGAAGGCTCTGAGGTAACATCATGATGAGGGCTGGTTGTCAGAGGAACCGGAGCTAAGAGGGCTGGGAAGTCAACCATGGCCAATGATGTCATTGATCCTGGTGATGATGAAGCTTCTGTGACAGAATTTAGAGAGCTTCTCAACTTCTGGACATGTGGGGGCACCTAGAGGTGGCAGAGTCAGAAGGCAAGGATGCTCTACCCACAAAGTTCTGCCACCTAAAGGCTCTTTCTGCCCTAACGGTAAAGCAGATTTCTCCAAGGACCAGATTTCACCACCAGCCTCAGCCGACTCCCCGCCAGGTGGCGCTGTTTCCTCATAATGTCCTGTCTCTGTGGGTCACAACCCTCTTAGTGGCAAGAGATAAAGCCAGAGTCAAGGACACTCTGACCTCTGTTAACCCCCAAACGTTCCTAAAGTCATTTTTTTTTAAAGTTTTGGAACATCTACCCTGAAATTATTACTTGATTCTGACTTTGAATGGCAAGCAAATATCATCCTTAAATTGGTTGCTAGAAATTGAGTCTCGAAGGTTCAATTTAATCTTTTTAAGGGGAGTTTTTTTTTAAAACTTAAAAAAAAAAGTTTATTCATTTATTTCATGTATGTGAGTACCCTGTTGCTGTCTTCAGACACACCAGAAAAGGGCATCAGATCTCATTACAGATGGTTGTGAGCCACCAGGTGGTAGCTGGGAATTGAACTCAGGACCTCTGGAAGAACAGTCAGTTCTCTTAACTGCTGAGCCATCTCTCCAGCCCTTTAAGAGGAGAATTTAAAGCAGTAACTAAGAAAAATTAAAAATTTGAAGACCCATGTGTAGAAATTATAACTCAAGTTATGAAAACACTTATGAAGTAGCCAACACACATGACACACGTGACTGTTATCAATAGTTATGACAACACTTCTCTTAGGTTTTCTTTTATTTTTGCTTATTTTAAGACAGTCTTTTGATGAGCCCAGACTGCCCTAGAACTCACAGAGACCTTCTTGCCTCTGCCTCCAGAGTGCTGGGATTACAGGGCTGGTCCACCACAGTCAGCTTGTTTAGTGTCCTAAAAAAAAAAAAAAGTCTTATATTAGCCTACATCTTCTAAATTCTTGTGCGACCAGAGCTGGCCACATACTGTGTTCTACAAGAAGTGAAGTTTGCCAGCTCCAGGCCTGGCCTGCAGATCAACCCCCCATGTTCTCTCCCGCTACTCACCCAGATGGAGAGGGTCCCCCAGGAACTCTAGGTTCTGAAGGTAACAGACATGCTTGTGGGAAGAAACGTGGGAGCCTGAATGTCTATGTGGAGCAGAGCCTCCTCATTAACTGACACGATGGCTCAAGAGAAGCAAGTTTGTGTTTGAGTTGTCTGTTACCACAGCTAGTTCATCTGTGGCAACGATGTGTCTCCCATGTCTGTGGAAGCTTTTACCTCCTTCAAATTCTCTCCCCTCATTAACTCAACAAAAGGGTCACCAAGCCACACCGATCTCTCTTTGGAGGTATAGTCTTTCCCAGTTCCTTCAAGACTTCGCTTCCTCCCAAGACTGGCCACCAGACTTCTCATCAGAGGCTACACACCTGTGTTGGTTAGCTTGTTAAATTGACACAAGCTAGGGTCGTCTGGGAAGAGGAACATTGACTGAGATAATGTTTTCATAGGATTGGCCTGTAGGCAACATTTTAAGGAACGGAATCTAAGTATCATGGTGAATTCAGTAAGTTCCCAATAGGACTCGCATGTAATAAGCGTGTTATTCAAGATAGAGCAACGTTTTAATGAACTGAAACACTGTTTCTTTGTGAATTCAGTTAGTTCCCAGTTGCAGGCTCTTGTAATATGTGTACTTTTAAAGATTTATCAAAATTTTCTGAACCGAATCTGAGTAACCTGGTGAATTCGGTTAGTTCCCAATAGGCCACAGTAGTAATAAGTGGACTGTTCGGGATATAGAAAAATTTTCATGAATGGAATCAAAATTTCTAGGCAAATTCAGTCAGTTCCCAATGGGACATGCTTGTATGAGTCTGCTTTTCAATACATAGCAACAATTTAAGGAACGGAATATAAGTATCATGCTAAATTCAGTAGGTTCCCAATAGGATTCGCATGTAATAAGCTTGTTATTCAAGAAAGAACAAAGTTTTAACGAACTGAAACACTGTTTCTTTGTGAATTCAGTTAGTTCCCAGTAGCAGGCTCTTGTAATATGTGTACTTTTAAAGATTTATCAAATTTTCCTGAGCCGAATCTGAGTAACCTGGTGAATTCGGTTAGTTCCCAATAGGCCACAGTAGTAATAAGTGGACAGTTCGGGATAAGAAAAATTTTCACGAATGGAATCAAAATTTCTAGGAGAATTTAAGAATCTAGGAAAAATTAATTTTCCTGATTAATGATTGATATGGGGAGGCCACAGTCACTGAGGGTGGTGCCACCCCTGGGTAGGTGGCTTGTTCTCCTTCTGTACATAAGAAAACCACGGGAGAGCAAGCCAATTATCAGCCATAGTTTCTGTTTCAGTTCCTGCCTTCAGGTTCCTTCCCTGGCTTCCGTCATTGATGGCTTGTGATGAGGAAGTGAAAGCCAAACAAATCAGTTCTCCCCCAAATGGCTCTTGACCATGGTGTTTACCACAGTAATAGAACGCTAAACGAGAACAACGCCGCTGGGTTTCTCAAGTCCGCCTCCTTAGCAACCATGTCCCAAAGAAACTGACACCACTCCTCTACTTCCTGCTTCATAACATCCCCAAGCCTCTGTGACTCTCTGTGGCTTCACCTCTGCCCTCTACTTGGCCTTGCAGATCAGGCCTTCTCCTCAGAGTCCCCTCCCACTCCAAGTACACCCCCCCCCATCACTCTTGCACTGACTGTTGCAGTAACTGTTAACACTCTGTCTAAGCTCCGCCCCACAGTTACCTGGCAACAGCCAGGTGTGCCTGACTCACTATAAAAGGGGCTCCTTGCCCCTTACCCTCTCTCTCTCCATTCCCTTCCCACCTCTCTCTCCACGTGCTCATGACCAGCCTCTATTCCTCTTCTCTCTCTCTCTCTCTCTCTCTCCCCCCCCCCCTCTGCCTTTTTCTCTTTCTACTACCCCCATAACTCTTCCCCATACCCTGAATAAACTCTATTCTATACTGTCTTGTGTCCTTCGGAGGACACCCTTACCCTACACCTGACCACACCTCCACAGAACACATTCCGTCTCTCTTGATCTTTTTATAAACACAACAGTAACTGTCTTTAAAAACGAACGTGAATTGTTAATTCCATCAAACAACATTACCCAGATTCTTTGGTCAAATTAGGCAAGCTTTATTTTCTGTCAGACAGGGCTATTTCCCTAAAGTGGGGTTTAAAGAATTAGCACTGGACATAGGAAAAGGTGGGGCTTATATAGCACCCCCAAATCTGCAAGACTAAATAGAGGGGTTTCAAGGGCTGGAGGATTTCCAGAGGAATTTTGGTTACATAGGGACTTGGCTGAACATCTCAAAATTATTTGGCAGAACGTCTCATCAGGGCAGAGGTTAGGGTATAGGGTGTGGAACATGTCAAACTCCAGAAGATAGGTTAAGACCTGGCTAAATCCAAGTTTTACAGAAAATAGGAATGACTTTGTAACAAGGTGGCTTTCACTCTTAAAATGGAGTCAGACTGGCCCATCATCCTTTCATGTCTTATGTGTCCCTTTCAAGTCCTTAATAGGGAGCAACCGTTTATATCCGTTGTATGGTCTGACAATGCCAGCAGACAGCAAGTGACTCAGCTGTTGTTGAAAATAGTTATTAGCTATTAATTAATTATAATTAATTAATTATAGTTATTAATGTGATGTGTCACACACACACACACAAACACACACAGTAATCAGGACTGAGTACTATCGGTCTATTTAATTAGCTTAACCCGATTACGGGGTGATTATTCCTAATCTGTTTTTATATACACTTGACTGGCTAATTCCCAAGTTACCTGCTGTTTGTCTCCCCCAGAATGCTTTTCTGCTCCATCAGCCTGTCCTCAGGATGCTCCTCTCCTGGCCACTTGCTCATGGTCTACCTCCACTCACAGCAGCCTCCTCTTCTCTCCTCTTCCTCCTCGTCCTTCTCTCCCAGGGTCCCTACCTACGACCTCCAGCCGGGTAATGGAAACACTGCCTACCTCTATTCCCCCAAGTAGTTGGCTGCAGCCATTTTTATTTAACCACTCAGAGAAGCTTGGTGAGCAGAGTTTATACAACATTATTTGCTGTGCATGAGAATTTGCTCACTGGGACTGCAGCCAGATCTTGGGGACCAGTATTTAGCATTTGAATATCCAGACCAACCCCCAACGCTCAGCACTTTCTATTTGGCAAGAGACAAAATTTGTATCACGGCTAGGGTCTCTTTAATGCAGTCTGATTGGATAGCACAGAATAAATGTTTCTTCAAGTCATCCTCCTTGTTCTTTGCATAGAGCAGGTCAGTGCCTACTCATATTGTAGAAGTATTTTAGCTAACGTATCTAGCTGTTGATAGACATTGCTCTATTTGGTTTCAACAGGTACCTCTTTTAACAGTGAGGGAGCCTGGTGTGCCAACAGGCAATACATATAGTCATTTTGTTCCCCTTGACAAGGAGTTTCATTTGAATTGAACATTCTAGCCTCTGATGAGGATAAGGGGCAATGTATTCTCTTAAGTACTTCCTGCTGAAATTAGGACTCCATCATCAGGGCCCAAGAAGGCTGGATCAAAGCCCAGAAAGGGCTTAGGGCAAAGGGGTATTCATCAGAAGCATCTGACTCACTGTGGCAGCCGAGGAAATGGAGCAGCCACCTCAGCTGGAATGGTTCACATTCTTCATCAGCAATCAGGGCTTTCTGGGTTTATAGGACTACTTGGAGTTCCCATGTAGCTCACCTTTGGGTCAGTTTGTAGGTCACAGCTGACTTCTGGATGCTGTTTACCAGCTCAGTGGGACTCTGCAAGCACAGACATAGACTAGGGATAGAAAATAAAGTAAGGAGCCTAGAGAAACATCTTACATTTGGAGAGTTCCCTTTCAGAACAGGCAGCACGCAGGAACATTACGTGGACAGCATTTGCTCTGTGACAGGTGGATCAAGTTGGGGATTCACTGAAGTTTATGTGAATCATTCACAAAAAGATAAAAGTTTTAGTTACATTAGCATCACCATGGTTTGCATTTACTGAAATCCGTGTTGTAGAAAAAGCAGCTAACACGTATCTATAAATAGCTGGAGTAGACTTCTGGTTTTGAGTCATAACAAAAGTTTTAATTTTGGGTTAAAAAGTGTGAAGATTTTTTTCCATACCCAGAGGACTGGATACACACACACACACACACACACACACACACACACACACACACACAGAGACACTCACTGCTTTTAGCATTATGAGAAGCACCTTCAAATCTATATTTAGGAGACAAAGGTAATTAAAAATTTGAGGTTGTGACCGATAATAGTAGCCAGAGCATCAGAATTCCACTCATCAATGTTAAAACTCTGAACCTAATTCTTAGGCAAATGGAATGAACTAGAAAATATCATCTTGAGTGAGGTAACCCAATCACAGAAAAACACACTTGGTATGCACTCACTGATAAGTGGATAATCGCCAAAAAGCTCGAATTACCCAAGATGCAATCCACAGACCACAGGAAGCTCAAGAAGGATGACCAAAATGTGGATGCTCCCACTCCTTCTTAAAAGGGGGGAAAATATCCATAGGAGGGGATATGGAAGCAAAGTTTAGAACAGCAACTCAAGGAATGGCCATTCAGAGCCTGCCCCACATGTGGCATATATATATATATATATATATATATATATATATATATATATATATATATATATATATACACAGCCACCCAAATTAGATAAGATTGATGAAGCTAAAAAAAAAAATGCATGCTGAGGGGTTGGGGATTTAGCTCAGGAAGGCCCTGGGTTTGGTCCCCAGCTCCGAAAAAAAGAAAAGAAAAAAAAATGGATGCTGAAAGGGACTGGATATAGATCTCTCCTGAGAGACACATCCAGAGCATGTCCAATACAGAGGTCAATGCTAGCAGTAAACTACTGAACTGAGAACAGGACCCCCTTTGTGGGAATTAGAGGAAGGAGTGAAAGAACTGAAGGGGCTTGCAACCCCATAAGAACAGCAATGCCAACCAACCAGAGCTTCCAGGGACTAAACCACTACCCAAAGACTATACATGGACTGACCCAGGGCTCCAACTGCACATGTAGCAGGAAATAGCCTTGTTGGGGCACTAGGGGAAGGGGAAGCCCTTGATCCTGCCAAGGTTGGACCCCCAGTGCAGGGGAATGGGGGGCAGTAAGGGGAATGTATGGGGGGAATACCTGTATGGGGGAGGGGAGGGGATAGGGGGCTTACGGACAGGAAACCGGGAAGGGGAATAACCTTTGAAATGTAAGCAAAGAAATATATCTAATAAAAAATTAAAAAATAAACAATCAAATCTAAAAGACAAAAAAAACAAAACTCTGAACCTTTGAAATCTTTGTGTAACAACAGCGCAGAGTGATACATTTACATCATAAGTCATTTTTAGAACTTCATAGTCTAAGTTTTCATATCCTCAGGACTTTGTATGACTTTTATTACTCTAGAATAGTTTTCTTAGACCGTCAGAATTCACACAAATTTAAAGCCTTTTTTACTCCAACCATCTAACAGGATACACAGGTAGTTGATCACCACGAGTCCCATTAAATAAAGGAATAGTTAAAAAGTTACCTCTGAAACCTGTTTATCCTTTACCACAAAGCCTGTTAGTAAGGCCAGCCTGTCTATTGAGTTGGTCTTTCTCAGCAGAAGACCCAATGGCTCTAGAAAGGCTCGCTTCATATATAAAATGAGGCATCGGGCAGCTGTTGTCCAACGAAGACCATCTCGCTGTCAACATCATCGGAAATCTAAGAAGGCTAACCCATAGCAGGGAGTAGAATCCTAACGGCCTCTATATCAATTAAAACGACAGAGACTTACTGTTACTTGGACAGTTACCTAGGCTCCAGGGGTGCTTTTATTAGAGGCTGATGTCAGTCTTCGACTATCACACAGAACCACACCGCAGCTTATGCTGCTGTAGGAGAGCACAAGTCTTTGGCAGCCAGACCTGAAAAGTCTGAGAGGTTTTCCTGTGTTTGGGGAACTTGGGGAAATTGACCTACCTTGACTTAGGCAGAGCAGAGCAGTCAACCCAATAGTGACCGCAGTTTGTGCAAGGCCTTGGCCACAGGCGAGGCTTTGGGGAAGTGGTTAACATTATCATAATACGTGTATGTCCCCAACAGTCTTCTTTGGAGACCTTAAGGTTGCAGCTAGGATCTGGCATTTCTGTCTTTCATACGAAGCTTTTTCCATTAAACATTTTGCACAGCATATTCCACAGATCTCTCTGAAAGGTTTTGAGAGCACTCTATTAAGTATGCAAAAGTTTAAATAAACTTTACTTGTTTTTAGGTTATGTGTTACATTTGCACCCAGCATGACTCCGGTTGTCAACATATTGACATATGTGTTATTTATAATGTTACCGACTACCAACCTGGATGTGTTCGTTTTCTTTTGTATAGCTAAAAAGTTAATGGTTCTTATAAGATTAGGCTTCAAACTCAATTCTAAATTGGTTTTATTTTAACAGTATCTCTTAGAAAGGCTGACCTTTCTAAGGTGGTGGTCTACACTGGGTGTGCTGTAGGCACAGTAGAATTTATCCGGAAACACAGTAGCCATTGATAACTCCTGCTACATCCAACAGTCGGAGCCAGTCCTTAGCGATCATAGTTTGCTACCCATAACCAACACCCAAACATGGGTTGTTTGGGCTTCCATCCTCCCCTGCAGAGCCAGAAGTAGGCATGCGTACATCACCAAAGTCAGCATCTCCTTTTCAAGGCAAGACAGGCTTTACGACGCCATCTTTGTGCTAGAGTTCCCCATGAAACCAGAATTTTATGGGATTCTTTTAGGCTTAGTCCTCTACGTAAAGCGTAATCTAGGATTGGCAAAATTACCAGAAGAACTTTTGTATATTTCGAATGTCAGCATCTCTGGTTTGAGAAATGCAGACGCAATGAATGCGAGGATGTTTAAGGATAAACACCGAAGCCATCATGCCCCTCCCCTCTGCTTTCGGTTTTGTCTGTTAGACACCATCTTCCTACCATTTGCCTCCGGAGCCCCTTTTAGCTGTGCTCATCTTCGCTTAAGAGCCTGCTTCTAGGACGGACCTTGTCAGACAGTCACGGCTCCTCACTTGATGAAAACTGCACATGCATCTGTTGATATCTGAGGCTGCCTAGAACTCATTTCATGTAACATTCCAGCAATGTCTGCTGGCAAAAGTCCTGGGTTGTTTTTTTTTTTTTTTTCATAAAAATAATAAAGAGGAAGTAACCCATGGGGTGGAGGGAGAAGTGACAGACTTTAGTTGGGCCTGTGTGTTTCACCGAAAGAAACATGAATCTTTGTATCTATGGCCTAACTCTAGTTTTGTTTTTTTTTTCAATCTTTTACTTAGAATAATATAGATTCTTGCCATCTTCGCCTGTCCAAAACCCTGTTCAGATCCTATCTCATGACATTAAACCTCTGCTGGTCCTTCTAAATTATATTTTAATCAGAAGACTCAAGTAGGGGATGCTAGTCCCTGCTAGTGACTGTCAGAGTGGCATCAAAATCTAATACAAGGGGTGAGAGGCCCCTTGTCATGAGGTGGCCTGGGAGATCTCTCTCTCTCTCTCTCTCTCTCTCTCTCTCTCCTCTCTCTCTCAGACAGGGTTTCTCTGTGCAGCCCTAGTTGTCCTGGAACTGAATCCATAGACCAGGCTAGCCTTGAACTCAGGGATCTGCCTGCTTCTGCCACCTGAATGCTGGGGTGTGCTACCACTGCCTGACTGGCTGAGACCTTTTTAAAAAAATCTCTTTTCTTATTTAGTTTTTCTTTTGGTGGCATTTTTATCTTGACTTTTAATGGAATTCTGTAGGCTTAAAACTTTCACACTTTTTTAAAATAACAGTTCTTAAATTTTTTTTTCTTTCTTTTCGGAGCTGGGGACCGAACCCAGGGCCTTGTGCTTGCTAGGCAAGCGCTCTACCACTGAGCCAAATCCCCAACCCCAGTTCTTAAATGTTTTAACCTCCCTTCTAGCCCACCACCCAGCTGAGGTGGTGGGAAAGAAAGGTTCCCTCCCACACACAGGGTAAGTGGACTTGTTTAGAACTTGTTCTTTGGAGCAATTTCAGTCTTCAATCGTCAGGATACCAGGAGTCCAGTCCGGTAGAGTCAGGATAGCAAACACAGCGGTGGCACCAGGCCTCTGCTTAATCGGCAAGGGTCAGCGGGAGTGACCAGCACCAACAGGGATGCCAGGAGATGTTCTCAGCTGTGCCTCTCTCTCAAGGAAGCAAAGGTCAATAAAGATGTGAGACCAATGATAGGTTGCAAAGCTTTGTTAGCCCCTGTCACGTGTCCTCCACAGGTCTTGCCTCACCACATCTTACCTCAGCATGTGAATCTGTCTAAGCAAACCTGTGTCAGCTGACTTCACTCTGCCATCGACCGGAGTCCATGATGTGGCTAGAAGCCAAGGCACACCACCAGAAGCTTTTCGGTGCATTTCTCTCTATGAAGTCATGACCAGTGAAGCTCAGCTACACAGTGTAAGGCAGACCGACACATGTGTGTCATTAGCAAAGACTCCTTCACCACAAGTCCTTTCACGTGCTTGCTTTTGCAAAACATCCTTTCACCTGTGTCTGCTTCAGGAAAACATTCCTTCACGTGTTTGCCCCAGCCAAAACACCATCCGACACAACTGACTTTTCAAAGAAACCACAATTTTCCACTTCAGAATTCTTTTAGGCGTAGTCCTCCATATAAGGTGTAAACTAGAATGGGCGTAGTTAACAGAAGAATTTTTGCATATATCAAATGACACCATCTCTGGTTTGATAAATGCAGACAGAATGAATTTGAGGACATTTAAGGATAAACATTTTGGTTCAGTACACGGCATTCGAGATGAAGTTGACAACCAGAGGGCCTGCTATTTGGTGTCCTTTTAAAGAGTCAATAGTTATAGACCATAGTAAACAAAGCCTCATTCATGTTACCTTGATTGAAGAATAAAAACTATTAAAGGTTTTTATTTATAGATTTAATGACTATTGGTTTTTAGTGTTGTTTTTCTCAAATGTTTTAAAGTAAGAGTTGAATCTAAGTCAACCCAGTAAGTTGTAGCAAATTAAAATTACCCACCTATAGATTTTTGATTGTCAACCTTTCTCGTTACAAGTTTTAACTTTGGACCCAGCCCCCACCCCACACACGTATGTAGCAGATGTGGTGGGAGACGATGTGCCTAGTCCTGCAGCGACTTGAGGTGCCTGTGTGGGTTGCTACCCAGGGGGCACCTCCTCCTTCTCAGAGATGAAGGAGGGGGCTTGGGGGAGGGGCCGTATGAGGGGACTGAGAGGAGGGGGACTGCGATCGAATGAACACATTAATGAAAAAAAGCATTTAACACTTATAAGTTTCGAGTTAACCTTTTGTTATAGACTATAAAATTTTAAGCATACCCAGTATAAATCCTGAGGTACAGAGAGTTCATATGATAGTTTATAAATCTTGAGATAAAGTTTATATTTTAGCAGAAGCCTTAGAAAGTCAAATAAAACAGTCTTTTTTTTCCTCCTGTTTTGTTTTGCTCCCTTTTTTCCTGTCCTAAAACCAGGTGGCACAGCTGCCATAGGATAGACAGGAAATTTTAAACGAGCGTGTTTGGGTGTAGAGAAGAGGAAGCCATAACCCAACACCAGAGCTAGCTTTTCAGTAAATCAGGACAAGGTGAAACAATACTTCAACATTATCCATATCTAAAGGATATCTGAATCCCTAATAAATTGAATTCAGTGACCAGGGGGAGGGTCCAGAGCAGCCTGCTATGGTTTTCCTTGGATGCATCGCTCCATCCAGCCAACCGAGTACAGACCAAGGGAAAACAAAGCCTGTGCCTGGGAAAGCTTTTGGGCAGCGGTGGCCTATCAGGCCCCCAAAGCAGCATATTTAAAGAGACAGACACAGCAAAAGCCAAAACCCGTAAACAGAACACAGAACGTTCAAGAAGTCAGAAGGGACTGGTCAAAAACAAAACCTGCAGTGACCACCTTCACTCATACATTTAACTTGGCTTGACCAATTTCCATTTCGGTTTCCTAGCAACCAAGAATCAGGCAGGCCAAGTGACTTTTGTCTAGTGCCCTGGGTAGAAGACAAACAAAACACAACAGAAACAGGCACCAAAAACCCAAGTGGGCAGTGCAAAGACTTGCCAGTGCCCAGGACAGGAGTCCACGGACCTCCTCAGGTACCTCTCTGTCCTCCAGATGGGTTCAAACCAGAAACAGTACCAGATGTCATATAAGGAGATGCCTTCTGTGACTTGGAGCTCTCCTCCAAGGTGCCTGCTGGTTCCTTTTTAGCGCAGCAGTTTGTTCCAATAAGCTGCCAACTTGGAAGCATGCATCAACGTCTTGGAACATCTGCGAGACGCAGGCCACCTCCGGAGGCAGCATTCTCATCTGCAGCCCAGAGTGAAGGTCCAGCTCGAAATTTGGGTTGGGGGGGTCTTGATCTTGTTGAGGCCCCCAATTGCTAATCCACCAGACAAGAGTGAAGACCATTACTCAAATTCTTTGGTCAAGTTAAGCAAGCTTTAATTTCTACCAGTCAAGGCTACCTCCTTGAAGCAGGGTTCGAGGAAATGGCATTGAAGATAGGAAAAAGCAGGGCTTATTTAACACCACCCTTCCCCCCCCCCCAAAAAAAAAGACTAGAGGGTTTTCAAGGGTTGGAGGATTCCCAAAGGAACTTTGGTTACATAAGAACTTAGCTGAAAACCTCAACATTATTTGGCAGAACATCTCATCAGGGTGGAGGTAAAGGGTGTGGAACACGTCAAATTCCAGAAGACGGGTCAAGACCTGGTTAAATCCAAGTTTTACCGAAAACAGAAATGAACTTATTTTGACCTTGTAACTTGTAGCTTTTAAGGTTAAGCTAGAGTGAGGCTGGTCCACCAGGGTGTCTCAGTTAAACATATCGAAACCCACAGAGAGTGTGCACCTTACATGAGCCCCATCTAATGGCTTCAGCCAGCTTGGTGGACATCAGCGTTTCTGGCTGAGATGTGTGTGCTTGAAAACCAAGAGTGCAGAGGAGAAAGATGACTCCAATCCAGGAAATAAAAAGCCCACACACTCTCTCTCTCACACATGCTTTCTCTCACACGGTCTGAGGTGGACTTTTACACTGATTTTTCTTCGGTTTGAGGTTTGTGTGAGACACTATATTTGAGGGTTTTTTTTTCCCCATTCATGTCCATGTTTAAATGTTGTTTTCTTTGTCTTATAAATATTGATGCACTAGAAACTTGACACTTACACAGACTCTATGGTGATTTTTGCAGAAAAGACCAAAGGGGCCTCCATATTTGGGAGAACTACATTATTTCCTAATCATGATTATTGGGACTCTCCAGAATTCAAAAATATGAAGCCAGGGCTCAGGCTGCAGCTTAGTGTTTGAACACATGCCTAACGTGTGCGTGGCCTTGGGTTGGGTTCCTCAGGCCCACGAGGAAACAGGAAGAGAATCAGAGAAAAGGGATGGGAAGGAATGGGTCTGGTATATCTCTCTCTGTGGGTATAAATATGTACTATCGTCTTGAGGATTGAACCCAGCACTTTTGTCAAAACAGTCAAGTACCCTGTCACTGGCAGCTTGGTGGGCATCAGTGTTTCTGGCTGAGCTGTGAGCTTTTCTGAGTGCTATTGCTGGCGAAATTGACAATATGGCGTCCCTCTGGCATCCACTGTCTCACGGAAGCTTGTGAAGGTTTACAAAGGCTCGGTGGGTTCAGTCTTCCCGACATCGCAGTTGAAAATGGTCTGTCCTACCAATGGGAGGAGAAGCCCTTGGTCCTGCCCAGGCTGGACTCCCAGTGTAGGGGAATGTCACAGGGATGGGCAAAGGGGTTGATGGGGAGGGGAATACCCTATAGAAGAAGACGGAGGGACGGTAGGACACGGTGCTTATGGATGGGAAGCTGGGGAAGGGAATAACATTTGAAATGTAAATAAAAATTATCCAATTAAAAAAAGAAAGAAAATGGTCTGTCCTTTTACTTTTTCCCCATGAGAACGAGCACGTGGTTTTATTGTGAGGGAAACATGCTTAAGTATGATATAGTACACGTGTTGAGGTCAGAAGAGGACCTGTGGGAACCTGTTCTCTCCTTCCACGAGGAGAGTTTCTGGGATCCAACCCAGACTGTCAGGAATAGCAGCAGGTACCTTTATGTGCCGAGATGTCTGGCCTGGCCCCAGATTATTAGTGAATATTTGGTTTCAAACGAGAAGGAGGGACCGAGGTGTGTACTTTACATATAAAAGCAGACCTGCCCTCCAGGTTCTCCCAGCATCCCTCAGTCCCTACCTGGCATACCCTGCCCCTAACGCTGAAATTTCCAACCCCGTGGCTGGCTCCCCTTCCCCTACGGGCTCTTCCCTGTATAATCCAGACATTTTGGGCTCTCCAGTTCTCCTTCTCTTCCTTTCTCTCTTCCTCCATGCTCCGGCCCCCACCATGGTGACTTCACTGGCCTCGGTCCTTCAGGTGGGTGAACTTGTGGGAGAGCAGTTTCTCAATAGACTTTCCTTTAATATATTATGATCCGGCTTGAATTGGCTCATTTCACAGGTGGAGAAACAACCTATCACTGAGCGGGGTCGGGGGGTGAAAGCCGAGGCGCATGCGCGGGGGTGGGGTGGGGGGAGAGGCTGCCTGTGGAATCAGTTCTCTTCAC